>NC_090930.1:612439660-613043071 GCF_040938575.1 Ambystoma mexicanum
CTCTTCGTCACTGCAAGCAGTACCTTGCGGGAGAGGTAAAAGTTCAGCCGGATTAAGAACACAACACCTCTTAATCTGTATGTGCGGTGCAAACAAGATCAATTCATATCTCGTTAATCGTGCGGAGGTGAGGTGTTGCATTTGTGTTCTGCTTAATAGAACATCTACAGAGTGAGGTACCATCAGGGTTAAAGCATGGCCTAGGACCATTCCCTCGCTCTGTTTTACGGATGCAGCAGCAGCAGCGACAGCTCGCAAACATCTTGGCAAAGTGCATGCTACAGGATCAAGGGCGGAAGAAAAGTAGCCGCACGGCCTATTCTTCCCTTCCTGTTCCTGTGTTAATACAGCCAAAGCACATCCATCACATTCATGCACATACAACACAAAGGCCTTTTCATAGTTTGGTGTGCCCAAAACTGGTGCCGAGAACAATGCAGTCTTGAGCAGATGCTTGCTGGTGTTCCAAGTTCCACGGCAATGGCGAAGAAATGCCCTTCTTCGTCAAAGCCAACATTGGTTTAATCACTAGTGAGAAATTGGGAATCCACTGCCTACAGTAAGAAGCCATACCTATCAATGCTCTAACTTCCTTCTGCGTATTTGGGACAGACATGCTAGACATGAGTTTTATCCGTTCAGGCGTCAATCTTCTTCCCTCCTTTGACAGGAGATAGCCTAAATAGGCGACCTCCTGACAACAGTATTGACATTTTTTAAGCAAAGCATTATGTCCATGTTTAGCCAAATGAATAAGCAACCACACAGTGCCCTCCTTACAAGCGCTCTCTGAGTGAGCAGCTAAAACCAAGTCATCAACATATTGAAGCAGTGTACAAGTAGAGGGCAACTCAAGGGTATCGAGCTGCTCTTTCAAAGCCCTACTATAGATACTAGGACTTTCCGTGTAACCTTGCGGTGCATGGCTAAAGGTAAACAAACGTCCCCTTAAGGTGAACGGAAACAGGTATCTACTGTCTTTGTGTATTGGAATACTAAAGAACGCGTTCTTTAGATCCACAACACTAAAATGAGTAGCTGAAGCCGGGATCATGGTTAATATTGTTGTCACATAAGGGACAATTGGAAATTGTTGAGCAATGATCTTATTGATGGCACATAGATCAATTATGAAAGGAAAAGGAATTGCATTATCGCCTTTCTTGTACACGGGTAAAATCGGACTATTGCACAAACTACCTGCAATTTCCTCAATCACCCCTCGATGCACAAAATCGGAGACAAAGCATTTCAAGGGTTGCTCACCATCGACCGAGATCTTATACTGGGGAATACGTGGCAGCTTTACTCCATGTTTCAAGATAATCTTAACAGGTTCAATTTGCAAGCCACCAGCGTCATTATCATCAATAGCCCACAAACACTCCGGAACATCACTAAATTCCGGCGGCAAAGGTCTGGTCAAGAATTGAGAGACAGAAAGTTGCTGTGGTGAAATCGTCAAATGCAAACCATCAGAAGAACAAGGAATTACCGCATTTAATTCCTTCAACAGATTCAACCCCAACATATTCTCTCCACAATTCGTAGTCAAAAGGAATGGACAATGGTCCAAAAATTGACCCAAGGTAATTGGCACCGGCGAAAAAACCGGACAGACAACTGGTGTACCAGAAAACCCTACAGAAACATTGGTTTGCCCTGACAGTGGAATGTTTGGAACTCGCAAATGGTCAATGGAAAACTACTGTGCTCCTGTATCTATCAAAAATAGATGTTTCCTATTTCCCACCAACATCTCAATGTAGGGACCTTTCTGATTAACGGGAATAGGCATGGTCCCAAACCCTGTTTTGGGCAATCCTAGCAAATAAGAATGTCGTTAAAAGGAAGTTTTTCAGAGCGGTAAGCAGCGGAAGGATGATCAAAAATGTTTCTATTATCTACACTCGATGTCTGATTGTCCTGCGAAAAAGGTTGCTGTGAATCCTGTGAAAACTGACCTCTACCAGGACCCCCTGCACCTGGGCGACCTCTGGATCGTCTACCCATATTTCCAAATGTGTTATTTAACCTCTTCTGGAGGATCAGGCATTGTGGATGCCAATTGTTTACAATAAGCACACTGGTCCGTGTTTACAGGACCCAAGCGCGCATTTCCCTGCGGAACGTACTGACCTCTAAATTGCGAATTACCCCCTCTACGGCCTCTAACAATTTGCTGCAATAGTACTATCGTCTTTAAGTCTCCTTTTCTCTTTTCAACTCTTTCTTTTTCATTATTGACACAATTCTCATAGTACTGAGCCATGTGCAATACTTCTGACTGAGACTTCGCTTGCCAAGCGCTCTCGGAGGACATCATTTGTGACTGGATGTCAGGCAGCAATCCACACACAAATTTGTCCACGAATAATCTTTTCCCAGATTCTGGGCCTAAGTCTTGTCCACTGAAATCTGAAAATACCTGTTCGAACCGATTAAAGAACTGGCTAGCACCCTCAGACTTCCCTTGGACACAGGCAGTAAGCTTGTCCCAAATAATTCTCTTTTCAGGAATTATAGTTTTCAATTTCATAACTATTCTGTCAGGCAAAGTTAGTATTACTGGAGGCGGTCTTTCGCCAGCTGGCCTTTCTCCATCGAGTCTAACAATGTAAGTCCATGTATCTCTTAACCTTGGTACATCATCTACAGTTCTAATCTGTTTCCACAAGTCGACAGGCAGGAGTACGGGAAATAACAAATGGATATCACTTAAGGTGAATACCGATGATTGCAAGACAGGCTCTATTTCTTTGTAGAACCCTGTTGGATTCTTCCTAATGTCTGGAATAGATTGTTTAATGGTGCTCACTTCCTGTCTTGAGAACGGGAGGTGAACAAACTGTGATACATAATGTGGAGCAATATCTTGAGCAACTGTGCATATTGCAGGATTAGCAAGAATCTCTACTTTTGGGACAAATGTCCGAGGGACCTCTCTCATAGGCAACTGAGAAGTAGGCAGCTCTGAATGCTCACTAAGCAACAGAGCCAAATAGAGCGCTAAAGCAGCTGAAGAAGTGTCAAATGAAAAGGCCCTCTTATAAATACTCAATAACTCTGCAGGACAACAAATCTTCTTTTTTACACACTCATCCTGTAGGTACTCTACCATTACCTGTATCACTTTCCTCTGCATTTCTGGCGTAAACTGACTATAAGTGTCATATACTTCTACGGGAGTTATCGACAGGTCTGAGATCCATCTAATCGCATATTTAGTACAAATTTGTGTTTCCTCAGTTATCGATGTCCAACAGGAAGGAACTGTTTCTGTATGAAGATAACGTCCAAGCAATCACCATCTTCATCTTCATTCCGTAACCTGCCCAGCTCCATTCTATACTCAAGAATCCTCTCAACATGCTCTAGCACCTTCTCGCAGTATCTCTAGAGAACGCTAAAGTATTCAGATTCCTCAATCCTTGTGGGAGATCTATATCATTCAGCCTGGTCCACATTACACATAAATGAATTCCTAATCCTTCAATAAAAACGTTTTTTTCAGGAAGATTGTCTATATTAGAAAGTGTGGCAAAAACATTAGCTTGTTCACCCTTCTCCATGCAATGCTTAGCCCACGTAGTTAACTCATGTTTTTTCTCTGAAGACACAGTATTATGAGTTACAACCCTCGATCCCGCTCCCCGATCTACTACAAGCAGTGTCAAACCACTTGGAAGAGGGAGAGTAGGCAAGTTTTGAACATCAGGGAACAGAGGTGCTATTACTGGTACAGCAGGCAAAGGTGGAGGAACGGGTGGATGAGCAACGACAAGAAGAGAAACAACAACTGGAGGAAGAGGAACAGCAGGAGGAACAAAAGGAGGAGCAGGAGGAATTATGGGAGGAGGAATAACAGCAGGAAGAGGAACATACGGAGGTGGCGCAGTGGCACCAGGCCTTTGTTTGTTTAATAGTTTATCGATAACTTCATCAGAAACATGAAAGTCTTTAGAAGGGTACATTTTCTGAATCCCAAGTGAAAAAGCCCTATCCATATTCCTAACTGACTCAGACTGTTTAATTTGATCATACAACAACGCTTTTTTGGCGTTCGTCATATGACGGCGCGCATGCTTTTCTCTACTCTTAAGCTGCTGCAAAGCTTCTTTCTTCCAATTCTGTAAAACATCAAATGCTGCAGGTCTAGCCTTTTTCTTCAATAATATAGATTCTAAGGCCATCATTACGATACTGGCGCTAAACCATGGCGCTATTAGCACCATCGTTGATGCCGGTATGGTAACGAGTCTGCCAATGTTCAATGGGGAATTACCACCCCATTCCAAGGTTGGCGGGGTGGTAATTCCCCATTGAACATTGGCCTTTCCCCGTTCCCATTTTTGCCCCAAATTGCGGTACCGTACTTACCTCGAGAGTCCCTTTGCGGGTCCCTACTTTAACGGCTGGTCTAGACCAGCCGGTCAGGTCCCGCAATGGGACCTCGTAGTAAGGCGCTAAGTGTTTAACGGCGCCGCAGCCTTTTACGGCGCCGTTAAACACTTAGTGCCAGGGTCCTAATGAGGGCCTAAGTATTCAATACGAGGGATTTCAAAACTACCATTGATTGGCCATTGAAGTTCGGAAGCATGTCTAGTTTGTCTGTGCCAAATATCATTAAATACCATACTACCAATGCCTTGCTTACAGTACATAGTACACGCCGGCGACCCCTCCATTGGTGCCAGTCGGCCAAATTCCAAAGATTGTCTGTCCTTGCGGAATAATGCCCTAAAGCAGACAGACAATCTCCCAGGCATATCAGAACACCGGGGTTACCTGGTCAATAATTGAACTCGTGAGTGCAATGCGCCAAAACAAATTATCAGGATACTTAAGAATTGGGTCACGACTCACCTGATCAAATCCTAAGGAGGTCTGATCGAATTATAAAGTTTTCTAACAAAGATTTCCTCGTGGTTGGTGATTTCGGCAAATCTGCTCTCCTCGATATATGGACCCTCGTCAAGATGCCGGCTCGGGCCGCGTGCTCACCGTCCAGGGATCGCGTCGTGCAGCGTTGCTGAGGTGTTGCGTCTCATCCAAGAAAGGGGCCCCCTTTACACCGTCCGATCCCGGTCCGATAGACGTGTCAACCTTCAACGAGCTGGCATCAATCTTGAGGGTCCCTATTCGGGCGCCATCTGTAAAAGCAAAAAGAGAATATTAAGGCTGAGTACCCCAAAAGGAAATACACCAAACACGGGTTTACAAAGATACACAGATCTTTATTCTGTAACTGAACAGTTTTCAAAGGAACAAATTAGTAGATAGCTATCTGGCCCTCAGTACATCACAGCGAATACCAGCCCTTTCGGTGTGAGTAGTGAGTGGGGCTGTACATCAGAACACTAACTCTTTTTATACAATTTCTAACATGATGTCCAGCCCAACTACAGGTTAATCATTCCTCAGGCTAGGAGTTCGTGCCGCGTTCACTTCTAATTTATTCACCTTTATGCATATGGATTATTCCTAGTTTATCCACAAATAAGTCACAATGGCAACAGTGTACCTTTGGATCTAACATTAAGCCTTCGTACATGTTTTATACAATGCAGTTCAACAAGTGTTCACATTCAGTATTTAAACAACATTGTGCTTAATATATGCTTGCGGATCAGTTTCGTTGGCACAGGTAATGCTCGATCTACAGGTCAACGAAGGACAATGTCTCATTACATGACCCTAACATTTGACCTGCAGGCAATTTAGACATTAACTTACATGTAGCGGTCAGGACGGCCAAGTTACAAACAGAAGATCACTGTCCACCATTTTGGAAAACAGGGTGACTTTGGAGTGAGAATCAAAATGGCAGATGAACCTAAAAGGGCAGCTAAATCGATCTAAGATCGGAACTTTGCAACGCAGATTTATTCGCAGAGCGACTGGGTTTAGGCCAATATATACAATAAAGGAGGCACGATATAATATCCCATTTAACAAAAGAGCCTTACGGGACTCCACAGGTTATGGGGATCGGGTCAGCTGCTGCCAAAGATGAAAAACTTTCATTGATCTATTGTTCAAGAAGGATTGGATCCATGCCACCTCTTCTGTTGAAAAGGGGGCCACTGATGAGAGGTGTTTACAGAGCACCTTGTGGTCAACCGAGTCAAAGGCGGCTGACAAGTCCAACAGGAGCAAGAGGGAAGAACTTCCTTTATCTTTCAATCTTCAATCTGGGACTTCAGGTCAATCAGTTTCTGTGCCATGTTGAGGACTGAAACTGCATTGTTGTAGTCTGAGTATGTTATTTGTCTCCAGGTAGGATTGAATCTGGATATAGGCTGCTTTATCAATGATCTTTAGCAGGAAAGGGACAGTTGTGATGGGTCTAAAGTTGGTAAGGATACTCGGGTCTAAGGACGGTTTCTTTAGAAGGGGGAGTACCCAAGAGTTTTTTAGATTAGTGGGGACGCTACATGTGCGTGTGAGTTCATAAGCATGGTGATGAAGGGAGACAGATCGTTGGCCGCTTCCTTGATAGTGGATGTGGGGCAAGAGTCTCCTTGGCAATTGGAAGGTTTCAGTGAGGCAATTATGTTTTCCACATCAAGGATAGATATTTGGGTGAATGAAATGATGAGAAGGTTTGGGATGGTCAGGACTGTGTTGAGATATATTTACTTGAGTAGGGAGGTTGTTTTTTTGGCAGTTATTTTATTTTGTAATAGTGTGATCTTTTTAGCTAATGGTTCTTGGATTTTGGTACACCAGGTTTTGTCCATAATATAATTGTCAGAAGGAGGGGTGAGGGATTCCAGTTCTCTCGAACTGTAGCTGGCTTTATCAATCCTATCGTTATAGGTGTCATGTTTGGCTAAAATGTTTTCATTGATGTAGTTCTCTGCGAATTTAAGTAAGTTGTCTTTGTTGGATTGGGTGGGTTATTTTTCCAGGATGTTTTAAATTTCCTTTTTTCATTTTGTACGGCTTTGAGTTTGGGTATGAACCAAGTGTTCAGGTGTGCTTTAAGTTTACCTTTCCGCAGTTTGGGAGGTGTGATTTTGTCTACTGCTGAAGTGATGGTCTTGCTATAGAGTTCTATTAATGCTGCTGAATCGGAAGTGGCAGGTAAAGGGTTGAGTAGAGGATGGAGGAATGTTTTGAGATTGTCCACAGCGATATTCTTTTTATTTCTGGTCAGGATCGGTGGAGCAATAAGGTTTTGTTTATTTGGGGGTTTGCAGTCTTGGAGAGTAAATGAGAGTAAGGAGTGGTCAGTCCTAGGGTATGGTTCGATACAAGATATCGTTGTTTCATAATTAAGGTGTGAGCAGTTTAGGGGGGCAGTACCCTTCCCCCCAAGTGAGCATTGCATGTGACTGATGTTTCTATTGTCTCCACCCCATGTCAGTCTCTCTTCTGGATACAGATAAAAAATAAATAATCAGAAGAACTATTGCCAAAATGCACCTGGGCACAACCAAGAACATCTGGAACAAATGTAAGAAAAACCTGACATGGAATTGATTTGGAGTTTTCCTGCCCAGCAGATACCCAACACCTGACCTAAAAACATCAGGCAGACCCCACAGGAAAGGTCTGCTAATAGTAAACTAACTGAGAGTGAGAAGGGACTACAAAGGAGTATGGGGGGCAGAGAAATACTCTCAAAACCAAACTGGAAAAGAAGCTCTCCAATGCATGGAGAATGCTATAGAGCATCCTGAGCCCATGTCCAAAACTCTGCACATTGAGATTGTAATGGGGCAGGGATAAAAACCCCTCTTAAAGCCTTTAGTGGAAGTCCCATTCCCCAGAGGGACAGACTAGCTAGAGATTGGGCAATGGAGCTTGGGAACCGGATGGGCAATGTGGGCCAAGAATTGTGTTGAAATGGGGTTGGCTCAGCTATAAGAGCTCATTGAGCACCGAGGAGACTAAAAGGAGTTCACACAACGTCAGAGGAGTGGTGTATGATGAAGAGGCCAGGAGGCAAAAGGATGGTAGAGTGGAGTGCTGTGACAGTGTTCTGACAGAGTGAAGTTAAGATATTTTGTGTAGGACAGAAAATTGTTGACACCAATGTGAAACAAGTCACCAAAAGGATGATTATCATGTAGGAATTCACTGAGAGAGCTAGCTAGAGATGTCCAAGGCCTTCAGGTTTCCTTCTGGATTAGAAAAGAAGTAGACAGTAGGGGTTACCATACTTTAGACTATGTTGGGTCAATGCAGTTGTAATGGATGCCTGAGTTAGGGAGGGCTGAGCCCATGTGGAGTGCGATAGAGATCCTTGTATTTTCAACCATCCCAACCTTTCCAAACCATAAATTCCAATAAAGCACATAAGGTCTAATATCATTGTCTCTGGCTGTTAAGCCATATGTGACACCACATATAAAATATGCCAAAAAGCGATGTGCAGAGGGAATCCATGGATCAATTTGGGTAGGACATTTTTCCATCCCATCTGTCGCATCACAATGTACAGATATGGGATTAAATAAATAGATGTGAAAGGCCTCCCCCATACTAACAGCCTGCTAAGGTTCCCCCTGAAAATACTTAAGTTGCGTCAGTGAGTGGGAGTGGGACAGCAAACTATGTTTCACATTCAGAACTGCTGATATACACTGTGTCAGGCTAGTTTTGTGGAAATTATTAAGTGTGGCCAAACATATCACAAGTTAGATTTCGGTGTAATGTTAACCTGGATATAATTATTTGAATTTACCAATTACCAAACTTGTATTGCACATCCTGAAATACAGCTTCTTATGGGAAATGTCACTCACTGGTTGGAAGTTCACAAACATAATTTCTTCTCTATAAGGCAGTCCAAGAAATGTATGGAGATGTTGACAAGTGGTCAGAACATGTGTATGGCTTTCACAGCACACTGGTTGGCCTTTTCTTCCTCTATCAGCTAAGAAAGAGTCACCAATAATGGAAGGGTATGCAGGTGTGCAATTTGACACTATGCAATGTTGTGCTTGGCAGAGTCACAGAGGAGATGGCATGTGAGAGCAGTTGTCGAATATGGAGATATGATAACTAAGACCTCTTAATTGATACTTTTACTTTGTTGTGTGAAGCAATGCATCACATGTATATGTTCATTTAGAAACTGGAAAGACAATGAACATCCCCTGCTTTGTGCATTTGTGAGCCCATGTAATAAATTATTGTTGTGGCCTAGATGATCAGTGCAAATTTAAACCAAATGTATGATGCCAAAAATGTACAAGTTGCAACTGTTCAACTTGAATAATTCTTTGGCCACTGTTTGAAACTCTACCACCATATGTTGGACAGGCTACAATAGCATTGCAATTGCAATCCCATCACTAAATACTGCAACTCTCACTAAAACTTTTTTGACATTGTGTCCACTAAGTGGATTAGCTGTCACAATGATTTCCACAAAAAAAGAGGTTCACCTTCTGGTTTATAATGTTGAGCTCAACTTGATCAACATGATGAAGTCCGGTGTCTTGGAATATTATTCCCATGCACCACAGCTGCTGAGCGACCAGCTTTTAACTTTGCATGGTGATCCAGGAGTACTTGGATTTAAAGGTAACATTTACTAACTTTGGCATCCTACATGGACCAATGTTTCAAGGTACAATTGATAAAGTTTCATCCAGTTGTATCATTTGAGGGGTATTTGCAGCACACCTCACAAGAAGAAGAAATCCAAAAGGGCACTGGTGCTTTGTTCGAGCATAAACTGGTGAAAGAAGGCAGGCAAAAGGAAGTGCCCACCAAGCCCATACATTGGCAGCAAGGGCACAGGCAATGTCAAGCTCAAGAAGACTGATGTAGTCTGTGGGTATTACATCATTCACATCTGTTGAAAGCTATGTGAGCAGTGGGGGTGCAGCCTACAGGGTGAATATACTGTGGGACACTCTCCTCCATGACTCAGGCAACTTGACTTCAGATGGACAATCAACTCAAACAGATACTTGATGGCTGTCTACTAGACACTGCCCCAGTGGGAAGGGCTGATGGCCAATTATATTATTGATACAACAATTGGTATTTCAAGCCAGTGGCACTATTGAGAGCTGATGGTGTATTGCAAAGTTGCTCTCCCACCTTCAAGGGTGCAGTACCAGATGTTTCTTGTGTGACTGGGGCTTTTGTATCTAATTGCAGAAGAAGCCTTTGAGTTCCTCCACTGTTTGAAATATTGACATTTATCAAAATTAACAGTCATATCATTTAAGAAGTGCATTGAACAACATCTACCCACAGCCATCACACCAACTCAGATGATGATGATGATGATCATCATCATTTATTACCTATTACAGCTCACATGCCAAAGTTCATACACCAAACATTGCAGCAGAGTTTTGTTTAATGGCACATATGGCTGGGAAACACATTGCTGTGGCAGTGATTGAGATATGGTGACCAGTTGTTGACCTATACATACCTATTTTGGGAGTACTGTGTTTGTATTATTGTCTCACTTCCACAAGCTGCATCTGTCTTGCTATTTCACATTGCACATGCCCACCCTAAATTGCTCAGGATACAGATGGTCACTACATTTCTCAGACTCTCTCATAAGGCACAACCATCAATAATAGATCTCAGGAAATCTCACAGGGTGTAGCTGCCTTTTGAAGTTTTCAACTCAGTCCCAAGGCACATCTGCCCACTTACATTGTCATGACCTCTCATATAATGCAGCCACCTACTAAAGATCCCTGGCCCCCTCATAGGGTTCAGCAACCTACTGATATTCTCATGCTTGCTCACATAGTGCAGCCACCAATTTAACTTTCAGGCTCTTCTACAGTGTTCTGCCATGACTTGCTTTTCTTGGACTCTCCTACAGAGCCCAGACAATGCAACCTGTTCAAGTTTACAAGATCTTCCAGGCGAATTGCCTCCCACTAAAGCTCTTACGCTCTCCCACAGACATCTGCCACTCTCACACTTGGATAGTGTTCCTATAATACCAGTCCCCCTTGTGACTGCATCTCTCATTCAGCCCACACAGAGTCCCACAGGAGGTAAGGGTGGTGCAGATGCATTTGTCTACTCACAATGGCTGATTCCACTGTGTAGTCCAGCTCCACCAGCTTAGAATCAACATCCAATGGAGGTAATGTAGGCCAAAATGAGCCAAAATGACTCAACAAAAAAGTTTATGTGGATCTACCGAAAGGTGGGCACTGTCAGAGGCTTGCTAACCACATCTGCTATCCACATCTGCATTTTGAGGAGGCACATATAGAAGAGGTATGACATTGACCACAGTTGCCCGTGCCACTGGCATAACTAGGTATGCTGGATTGGTGCAAGGTGTGTTGCAAGACAGGCCAAATGTCACTGTGCAGCACTTTGGCACTGAGATGTAGTAGAACCCAATTCTTCACTACCACATGGTGGCAACCAGGATGCAGAGGCTCATTCAACTGTTAAATGTATGCCACCTGTGAACATGGTTGTCATAGCCATCATTCCCATCATATAACACTTGCACTTGCCTTTCTTTGCCCGCATCACCTCTTCCAACAGCTCTCTACCATTCCTCTGATCTCAGACTTCATTCACCCTGGTGGACTTCCCTGGTGGTAGTTCAACTTACTCTAACACCAAGAACCATGTGGGTTGTTCTGTGGGAAAGAGGCTCAACTGTCTGTTGCTTCACTTCTGCATGCCTTGCAGTATCTGCAGCAGCAGTTTCACCACCCTCCCCCAAAGCAGGAACATGCCATCATGCTAGGGAAATTGCAGTTCCTCCAGCTCTCTTTTCTCTTCTCAACCCCTTGAGTGAATCAAGATATGCAAAATGCCCATTGAGAACTCAAGGCCAACAA
This sequence comes from Ambystoma mexicanum, assembly GCF_040938575.1. Taxonomy (NCBI): domain Eukaryota; kingdom Metazoa; phylum Chordata; class Amphibia; order Caudata; family Ambystomatidae; genus Ambystoma; species Ambystoma mexicanum. The sequence continues at coordinate 612,451,465 of NC_090930.1, forward strand.
AACACTTGAAGAATTCCACAAGAACAACAAACTGCTCGTCTCTACTGTTTACTTGACAAACAACATTAGACAGTTTTGCACAGCAAACAAAGATAACAATCAACCTGGCCATTGGGGAGACAAGATGGAAACCATAACAAACATGCAGGGTGAAACAATTCCTATTGACATTTCTTGTGGGTGTATTGGGGGAATATGATGAAGAATGTTCAACTTTATTTTTAGTTTGTATATGTTGTGGTAGGGGAATCAAAACAGAAAAAGGAGAAAAAACAAAATCAAGAGGAAAGGTCAAACGGTAAATTGTATGTTTTATATTGGTGAATCTAGAAACACACTGAAGGCACACTAAAACAAAAGGTACTCAAGAATTGTCAACAATACACATGAGAGAAAAGAAAACTAGGCACAAACCAACAACTCATTTCTTACTATTTTCTAAACTCAGCTAGCTCAAAGCCCTCAAACACCCTCCCAGTGAAATATTGTCCTGAGTTCCCCTTCCATCGTAGCAGAGCAAGACCCAAAGGACATAGCAGTGAGCTTGGACATTTTAATATTGATGTCAAACAGGAACTTGGGCTAATAGTAACATTGGCAGAAAAATAACCTGCATAAGAAAAAGAAGTGTCAGAGTCTAACTGTCAAATGTACAACAATGTGTTTCAATTTGAAAACATGAATGCCATTGACATTAAATGTAATTAAATATTTTTGTCGAAAAGATTTTGGAAAATGTAAGTTGTTTGGATAAGAATTCTGTGTCTCATTATAGAGGGTTCACATTCTGTTATGAGATTCGAGGGCTCTGGTTGGTGGAAAACACTCAACAAAACAGCCTCACTAATCTGAGATTCAAATTGAACTTTTAGCCAATCATCATGAGAGACTCAAAAATCGCGACCGAATGTTTAATCTGGAATTCATTTTGCTAGAAATCCCATCCTATGCTCACAGTAAAGGACAACCAAGACCATACAGATCTGATGGGCAATGGGGTTCCTTTTTTAAATATTTCACCCAGACTTACTATATAATAAGAGAGGCAGGAAGGTACAAAACAGAACAGACCTCTTATTATGCAGCCAGATGCCAGAATGAAATAGTGAGGCACAACAGTGTGGCTCCCTAGCTCATACAATACAGGCAACAACTTAAAAAAAAGTATTATTTAGGAAAACCTCTTCATCCAGTGGATCCGAAAGAGAGCCTTTTCACCACCTTTCCCCCAACACTCTCGCTATCTCTCAGCTTTCAACATTTCATTTTGTAAAACTTCCCATTGCCTTGTAGGTAAGTTTTCCAAATATAAATTCCATACATACATATGTACATGCACATATACATACATGTAAAAGCATTTATCCTATATATGAATTATTATTCCATCTGTCTTGTTCTGACCAATCCCCAGTTATCAGCTTCTGGAGGTTCCAGTAACTTCATTGGGACATACATTGGGCTTTGTCATTCTTGACAGCTTTTCAGAAGATATATGGAAACAAACCATAGCCCACTTTTCATACAACTGATTTCTGAGTATTCTCAAAGAAATTAAAGCAAGGCTGGACCTGATCGTAAATACATGGGGCCTCAATATGAGACCGGTGGTAGCCGTGCCAGTAAACTGGAATCATTTTTTTTCTGGAACCTGGCAATGGGCAATTACCAGGGTATTATGGCCCGGGTGACACAGTAATTGCCCATTCCCGGGCACTTGGAAAATATTCCTTTAACATAGTCTTTGCCGTGGTGATAGCTGTGGCATCTTTGACAGGATAGGCTTCAACCCATTTGCTAAAAGCACAGATGATGACGAATACATACTTGAAATTATTGCAACGCTCCATCTCAATGAAATCAAAATGTATAACCTCAAAGGGGACAGAAGCAGAAGGTGGACCAAACCTACCCCTAAGAGTTGATGTGCCCTTTCCCACATTATGCTGCAAAAAAAATCATGCACCTCTGAACAAAGCGTTCAGCTACTTTAGAGATTTTGTCATTAACCAACACATTTTGCAACATTTTAGTCATTTTATGAGCACATATATGGGTGGGGCCATGAGCCATAACAACCATCATCATAATATATGTGTCAGGCAGTAACCACTTCCCTTCAACTTTGTCCACCCAACACCCATCATCATCTAGTTTCCCCAAACCCTCAGCCCACTTCTTAGCTTCTTCTAATGTGGCATCGGCTTGGATATCCCTTACGGAATCAATACCCTCATCCAAAGTACAGGCATTTGTGGCTTCCCTTGAAGTATACATTTCTGAAGAGAGATCAGTGGCAGTCTGTTTGGCTATCTGGTCAGCAAAAGCGCTCCCTTTTCCTACATGATCTACAATCTTCTGATGCGCTGCACATTTTATGATAGCTAGCTGAGTAGGGAGTGCAAGCGCTGAGAGTAACCGTACTATCCAGGAGCCATGTTGAATTTTTGTACCATGTGAAGTCAAGAAACCTCTTTCTGCCTAAAGTCTACTGAAGTTGTGAACCACCCCAAAGGTGTACTGACTGTCAGTATATATGTTTACTGTAAGCCCTTCGGAAAGTTCACAAGTTCGTGTCAATGCTATAATCTCTGCAGCCTGCGCGGAGTTATGCGTGATTCTCTTGGTTTCCACGACCATGCTCAATGTAGTGATTGCATAAGCAGCTGTGGATGTACCATCCGTAAGTTTGAAGCAGGAGCCATCACAAAACAGCTCCCCTAGTGGATTATTCAAAGGAGTGTCCTTTAGGTGAATTCTGCCTTTAGTCTCTTGTTCGGTAGTGTAAAGGCACTCATGTGACTCTTCGTCACTGCAAGCAGTACCTTGCGGGAGAGGTAAAAGTTCAGCCGGATTAAGAACACAACACCTCTTAATCTGTATGTGCGGTGCAAACAAGATCAATTCATATCTCGTTAATCGTGCGGAGGTGAGGTGTTGCATTTGTGTTCTGCTTAATAGAACATCTACAGAGTGAGGTACCATCAGGGTTAAAGCATGGCCTAGGACCATTCCCTCGCTCTGTTTTACGGATGCAGCAGCAGCAGCGACAGCTCGCAAACATCTTGGCAAAGTGCATGCTACAGGATCAAGGGCGGAAGAAAAGTAGCCGCACGGCCTATTCTTCCCTTCCTGTTCCTGTGTTAATACAGCCAAAGCACATCCATCACATTCATGCACATACAACACAAAGGCCTTTTCATAGTTTGGTGTGCCCAAAACTGGTGCCGAGAACAATGCAGTCTTGAGCAGATGCTTGCTGGTGTTCCAAGTTCCACGGCAATGGCGAAGAAATGCCCTTCTTCGTCAAAGCCAACATTGGTTTAATCACTAGTGAGAAATTGGGAATCCACTGCCTACAGTAAGAAGCCATACCTATCAATGCTCTAACTTCCTTCTGCGTATTTGGGACAGACATGCTAGACATGAGTTTTATCCGTTCAGGCGTCAATCTTCTTCCCTCCTTTGACAGGAGATAGCCTAAATAGGCGACCTCCTGACAACAGTATTGACATTTTTTAAGCAAAGCATTATGTCCATGTTTAGCCAAATGAATAAGCAACCACACAGTGCCCTCCTTACAAGCGCTCTCTGAGTGAGCAGCTAAAACCAAGTCATCAACATATTGAAGCAGTGTACAAGTAGAGGGCAACTCAAGGGTATCGAGCTGCTCTTTCAAAGCCCTACTATAGATACTAGGACTTTCCGTGTAACCTTGCGGTGCATGGCTAAAGGTAAACAAACGTCCCCTTAAGGTGAACGGAAACAGGTATCTACTGTCTTTGTGTATTGGAATACTAAAGAACGCGTTCTTTAGATCCACAACACTAAAATGAGTAGCTGAAGCCGGGATCATGGTTAATATTGTTGTCACATAAGGGACAATTGGAAATTGTTGAGCAATGATCTTATTGATGGCACATAGATCAATTATGAAAGGAAAAGGAATTGCATTATCGCCTTTCTTGTACACAGGTAAAATCGGACTATTGCACAAACTACCTGCAATTTCCTCAATCACCCCTCGATGCACAAAATCGGAGACAAAGCATTTCAAGGGTTGCTCACCATCGACCGAGATCTTATACTGGGGAATACGTGGCAGCTTTACTCCATGTTTCAAGATAATCTTAACAGGTTCAATTTGCAAGCCACCAGCGTCATTATCATCAATAGCCCACAAACACTCCGGAACATCACTAAATTCCGGCGGCAAAGGTCTGGTCAAGAATTGAGAGACAGAAAGTTGCTGTGGTGAAATCGTCAAATGCAAACCATCAGAAGAACAAGGAATTACCGCATTTAATTCCTTCAACAGATTCAACCCCAACATATTCTCTCCACAATTCGTAGTCAAAAGGAATGGACAATGGTCCAAAAATTGACCCAAGGTAATTGGCACCGGCGAAAAAACCGGACAGACAACTGGTGTACCAGAAAACCCTACAGAAACATTGGTTTGCCCTGACAGTGGAATGTTTGGAACTCGCAAATGGTCAATGGAAAACTACTGTGCTCCTGTATCTATCAAAAATAGATGTTTCCTATTTCCCACCAACATCTCAATGTAGGGACCTTTCTGATTAACGGGAATAGGCATGGTCCCAAACCCTGTTTTGGGCAATCCTAGCAAATAAGAATGTCGTTAAAAGGAAGTTTTTCAGAGCGGTAAGCAGCGGAAGGATGATCAAAAATGTTTCTATTATCTACACTCGATGTCTGATTGTCCTGCGAAAAAGGTTGCTGTGAATCCTGTGAAAACTGACCTCTACCAGGACCCCCTGCACCTGGGCGACCTCTGGATCGTCTACCCATATTTCCAAATGTGTTATTTAACCTCTTCTGGAGGATCAGGCATTGTGGATGCCAATTGTTTACAATAAGCACACTGGTCCGTGTTTACAGGACCCAAGCGCGCATTTCCCTGCGGAACATACTGACCTCTAAATTGCGAATTACCCCCTCTACGGCCTCTAACAATTTGCTGCAATAGTACTATCGTCTTTAAGTCTCCTTTTCTCTTTTCAACTCTTTCTTTTTCATTATTGACACAATTCTCATAGTACTGAGCCATGTGCAATACTTCTGACTGAGACTTCGCTTGCCAAGCGCTCTCGGAGGACATCATTTGTGACTGGATGTCAGGCAGCAATCCACACACAAATTTGTCCACGAATAATCTTTTCCCAGATTCTGGGCCTAAGTCTTGTCCACTGAAATCTGAAAATACCTGTTCGAACCGATTAAAGAACTGGCTAGCACCCTCAGACTTCCCTTGGACACAGGCAGTAAGCTTGTCCCAAATAATTCTCTTTTCAGGAATTATAGTTTTCAATTTCATAACTATTCTGTCAGGCAAAGTTAGTATTACTGGAGGCGGTCTTTCGCCAGCTGGCCTTTCTCCATCGAGTCTAACAATGTAAGTCCATGTATCTCTTAACCTTGGTACATCATCTACAGTTCTAATCTGTTTCCACAAGTCGACAGGCAGGAGTACGGGAAATAACAAATGGATATCACTTAAGGTGAATACCGATGATTGCAAGACAGGCTCTATTTCTTTGTAGAACCCTGTTGGATTCTTCCTAATGTCGGGAATAGATTGTTTAATGGTGCTCACTTCCTGTCTTGAGAACGGGAGGTGAACAAACTGTGATACATAATGTGGAGCAATATCTTGAGCAACTGTGCATATTGCAGGATTAGCAAGAATCTCTACTTTTGGGACAAATGTCCGAGGGACCTCTCTCATAGGCAACTGAGAAGTAGGCAGCTCTGAATGCTCACTAAGCAACAGAGCCAAATAGAGCGCTAAAGCAGCTGAAGAAGTGTCAAATGAAAAGGCCCTCTTATAAATACTCAATAACTCTGCAGGACAACAAATCTTCTTTTTTACACACTCATCCTGTAGGTACTCTACCATTACCTGTATCACTTTCCTCTGCATTTCTGGCGTAAACTGACTATAAGTGTCATATACGGGAGTTATCGACAGGTCTGAGATCCATCTAATCGCATATTTAGTACAAATTTGTGTTTCCTCAGTTATCGATGTCCAACAGGAAGGAACTGTTTCTGTATGAAGATAACGTCCAAGCAATCACCATCTTCATCTTCATTCCGTAACCTGCCCAGCTCCATTCTATACTCAAGAATCCTCTCAACATGCTCTAGCACCTTCTCGCAGTATCTCTAGAGAACGCTAAAGTATTCAGATTCCTCAATCCTTGTGGGAGATCTATATCATTCAGCCTGGTCCACATTACACATAAATGAATTCCTAATCCTTCAATAAAAACGTTTTTTTCAGGAAGATTGTCTATATTAGAAAGTGTGGCAAAAACATTAGCTTGTTCACCCTTCTCCATGCAATGCTTAGCCCACGTAGTTAACTCATGTTTTTTCTCTGAAGACACAGTATTATGAGTTACAACCCTCGATCCCGCTCCCCGATCTACTACAAGCAGTGTCAAACCACTTGGAAGAGGGAGAGTAGGCAAGTTTTGAACATCAGGGAACAGAGGTGCTATTACTGGTACAGCAGGCAAAGGTGGAGGAACGGGTGGATGAGCAACGACAAGAAGAGAAACAACAACTGGAGGAAGAGGAACAGCAGGAGGAACAAAAGGAGGAGCAGGAGGAATTATGGGAGGAGGAATAACAGCAGGAAGAGGAACATACGGAGGTGGCGCAGTGGCACCAGGCCTTTGTTTGTTTAATAGTTTATCGATAACTTCATCAGAAACATGAAAGTCTTTAGAAGGGTACATTTTCTGAATCCCAAGTGAAAAAGCCCTATCCATATTCCTAACTGACTCAGACTGTTTAATTTGATCATACAACAACGCTTTTTTGGCGTTCGTCATATGACGGCGCGCATGCTTTTCTCTACTCTTAAGCTGCTGCAAAGCTTCTTTCTTCCAATTCTGTAAAACATCAAATGCTGCAGGTCTAGCCTTTTTCTTCAATAATATAGATTCTAAGGCCATCATTACGATACTGGCGCTAAACCATGGCGCTATTAGCACCATCGTTGATGCCGGTATGGTAACGAGTCTGCCAATGTTCAATGGGGAATTACCACCCCATTCCAAGGTTGGCGGGGTGGTAATTCCCCATTGAACATTGGCCTTTCCCCGTTCCCATTTTTGCCCCAAATTGCGGTACCGTACTTACCTCGAGAGTCCCTTTGCGGGTCCCTACTTTAACGGCTGGTCTAGACCAGCCGGTCAGGTCCCGCAATGGGACCTCGTAGTAAGGCGCTAAGTGTTTAACGGCGCCGCAGCCTTTTACGGCGCCGTTAAACACTTAGTGCCAGGGTCCTAATGAGGGCCTAAGTATTCAATACGAGGGATTTCAAAACTACCATTGATTGGCCATTGAAGTTCGGAAGCATGTCTAGTTTGTCTGTGCCAAATATCATTAAATACCATACTACCAATGCCTTGCTTACAGTACATAGTACACGCCGGCGACCCCTCCATTGGTGCCAGTCGGCCAAATTCCAAAGATTGTCTGTCCTTGCGGAATAATGCCCTAAAGCAGACAGACAATCTCCCAGGCATATCAGAACACCGGGGTTACCTGGTCAATAATTGAACTCGTGAGTGCAATGCGCCAAAACAAATTATCAGGATACTTAAGAATTGGGTCACGACTCACCTGATCAAATCCTAAGGAGGTCTGATCGAATTATAAAGTTTTCTAACAAAGATTTCCTCGTGGTTGGTGATTTCGGCAAATCTGCTCTCCTCGATATATGGACCCTCGTCAAGATGCCGGCTCGGGCCGCGTGCTCACCGTCCAGGGATCGCGTCGTGCAGCGTTGCTGAGGTGTCGCGTCTCATCCAAGAAAGGGGCCCCCTTTACACCGTCCGATCCCGGTCCGATAGACGTGTCAACCTTCAACGAGCTGGCATCAATCTTGAGGGTCCCTATTCGGGCGCCATCTGTAAAAGCAAAAAGAGAATATTAAGGCTGAGTACCCCAAAAGGAAATACACCAAACACGGGTTTACAAAGATACACAGATCTTTATTCTGTAACTGAACAGTTTTCAAAGGAACAAATTAGTAGATAGCTATCTGGCCCTCAGTACATCACAGCGAATACCAGCCCTTTCGGTGTGAGTAGTGAGTGGGGCTGTACATCAGAACACTAACTCTTTTTATACAATTTCTAACATGATGTCCAGCCCAACTACAGGTTAATCATTCCTCAGGCTAGGAGTTCGTGCCGCGTTCACTTCTAATTTATTCACCTTTATGCATATGGATTATTCCTAGTTTATCCACAAATAAGTCACAATGGCAACAGTGTACCTTTGGATCTAACATTAAGCCTTCGTACATGTTTTATACAATGCAGTTCAACAAGTGTTCACATTCAGTATTTAAACAACATTGTGCTTAATATATGCTTGCGGATCAGTTTCGTTGGCACAGGTAATGCTCGATCTACAGGTCAATGAAGGACAATGTCTCATTACATGACCCTAACATTTGACCTGCAGGCAATTTAGACATTAACTTACATGTAGCGGTCAGGACGGCCAAGTTACAAACAGAAGATCACTGTCCACCATTTTGGAAAACAGGGTGACTTTGGAGTGAGAATCAAAATGGCAGATGAACCTAAAATGGCAGCTAAATCGATCTAAGATCGGAACTTTGCAACGCAGATTTATTCGCAGAGCGACTGGGTTTAGGCCAATATATACAATAAAGGAGGCACGATATAATATCCCATTTAACAAAAGAGCCTTACGGGACTCCACAGGTTATGGGGATCGGGTCAGCTGCTGCCAAAGATGAAAAACTTTCATTGATCTATTGTTCAAGAAGGATTGGATCCATGCCACCTCTTCTGTTGAAAAGGGGGCCACTGATGAGAGGTGTTTACAGAGCACCTTGTGGTCAACCGAGTCAAAGGCGGCTGACAAGTCCAACAGGAGCTAGAGGGAAGAACTTCCTTTATCTTTCAATCTTCAATCTGGGACTTCAGGTCAATCAGTTTCTGTGCCATGTTGAGGACTGAAACTGCATTGTTGTAGTCTGAGTATGTTATTTGTCTCCAGGTAGGATTGAATCTGGATATAGGCTGCTTTATCAATGATCTTTAGCAGGAAAGGGACAGTTGTGATGGGTCTAAAGTTGGTAAGGATACTCGGGTCTAAGGACGGTTTCTTTAGAAGGGGGAGTACCCAAGAGTTTTTTAGATTAGTGGGGACGCTACATGTGCGTGTGAGTTCATAAGCATGGTGATGAAGGGAGACAGATCGTTGGCCGCTTCCTTGATAGTGGATGTGGGGCAAGAGTCTCCTTGGCAATTGGAAGGTTTCAGTGAGGCAATTATGTTTTCCACATCAAGGATAGATATTTGGGTGAATGAAATGATGAGAAGGTTTGGGATGGTCAGGACTGTGTTGAGATATATTTACTTGAGTAGGGAGGTTGTTTTTTTGGCAGTTATTTTATTTTGTAATAGTGTGATCTTTTTAGCTAATGGGTCTTGGATTTTGGTACACCAGGTTTTGTCCATAATATAATTGTCAGAAGGAGGGGTGAGGGATTCCAGTTCTCTCGAACTGTAGCTGGCTTTATCAATCCTATCGTTATAGGTGTCATGTTTGGCTAAAATGTTTTCATTGATGTAGTTCTCTGCGAATTTAAGTAAGTTGTCTTTGTTGGATTGGGTGGGTTATTTTTCCAGGATGTTTTAAATTTCCTTTTTTCATTTTGTACGGCTTTGAGTTTGGGTATGAACCAAGTGTTCAGGTGTGCTTTAAGTTTACCTTTCCGCAGTTTGGGAGGTGTGATTTTGTCTACTGCTGAAGTGATGGTCTTGCTATAGAGTTCTATTAATGCTGCTGAATCGGAAGTGGCAGGTAAAGGGTTGAGTAGAGGATGGAGGAATGTTTTGAGATTGTCCACAGCGATATTCTTTTTATTTCTGGTCAGGATCGGTGGAGCAATAAGGTTTTGTTTATTTGGGGGTTTGCAGTCTTGGAGAGTAAATGAGAGTAAGGAGTGGTCAGTCCTAGGGTATGGTTCGATACAAGATATCGTTGTTTCATAATTAAGGTGTGAGCAGTTTAGGGGGGCAGTACCCTTCCCCCCAAGTGAGCATTGCATGTGACTGATGTTTCTATTGTCTCCACCCCATGTCAGTCTCTCTTCTGGATACAGATAAAAAATAAATAATCAGAAGAACTATTGCCAAAATGCACCTGGGCACAACCAAGAACATCTGGAACAAATGTAAGAAAAACCTGACATGGAATTGATTTGGAGTTTTCCTGCCCAGCAGATACCCAACACCTGACCTAAAAACATCAGGCAGACCCCACAGGAAAGGTCTGCTAATAGTAAACTAACTGAGAGTGAGAAGGGACTACAAAGGAGTATGGGGGGCAGAGAAATACTCTCAAAACCAAACTGGAAAAGAAGCTCTCCAATGCATGGAGAATGCTATAGAGCATCCTGAGCCCATGTCCAAAACTCTGCACATTGAGATAGTAATGGGGCAGGGATAAAAACCCCTCTTAAAGCCTTTAGTGGAAGTCCCATTCCCCAGAGGGACAGACTAGCTAGAGATTGGGCAATGGAGCTTGGGAACCGGATGGGCAATGTGGGCCAAGAATTGTGTTGAAATGGGGTTGGCTCAGCTATAAGAGCTCATTGAGCACCGAGGAGACTAAAAGGAGTTCACACAACGTCAGAGGAGTGGTGTATGATGAAGAGGCCAGGAGGCAAAAGGATGGTAGAGTGGAGTGCTGTGACAGTGTTCTGACAGAGTGAAGTTAAGATATTTTGTGTAGGACAGAAAATTGTTGACACCAATGTGAAACAAGTCACCAAAAGGATGATTATCATGTAGGAATTCACTGAGAGAGCTAGCTAGAGATGTCCAAGGCCTTCAGGTTTCCTTCTGGATTAGAAAAGAAGTAGACAGTAGGGGTTACCATACTTTAGACTATGTTGGGTCAATGCAGTTGTAATGGATGCCTGAGTTAGGGAGGGCTGAGCCCATGTGGAGTGCGATAGAGATCCTTGTATTTTCAACCATCCCAACCTTTCCAAACCATAAATTCCAATAAAGCACATAAGGTCTAATATCATTGTCTCTGGCTGTTAAGCCATATGTGACACCAGATATAAAATATGCCAAAAAGCGATGTGCAGAGGGAATCCATGGATCAATTTGGGTAGGACATTTTTCCATCCCATCTGTCGCATCACAATGTACAGATATGGGATGAAATAAATAGATGTGAAAGGCCTCCCCCATACTAACAGCCTGCTAAGGTTCCCCCTGAAAATACTTAAGTTGCGTCAGTGAGTGGGAGTGGGACAGCAAACTATGTTTCACATTCAGAACTGCTGATATACACTGTGTCAGGCTAGTTTTGTGGAAATTATTAAGTGTGGCCAAACATATCACAAGTTAGATTTCGGTGTAATGTTAACCTGGATATAATTATTTGAATTTACCAATTACCAAACTTGTATTGCACATCCTGAAATACAGCTTCTTATGGGAAATGTCACTCACTGGTTGGAAGTTCACAAACATAATTTCTTCTCTATAAGGCAGTCCAAGAAATGTATGGAGATGTTGACAAGTGGTCAGAACATGTGTATGGCTTTCACAGCACACTGGTTGGCCTTTTCTTCCTCTATCAGCTAAGAAAGAGTCACCAATAATGGAAGGGTATGCAGGTGTGCAATTTGACACTATGCAATGTTGTGCTTGGCAGAGTCACAGAGGAGATGGCATGTGAGAGCAGTTGTCGAATATGGAGATATGATAACTAAGACCTCTTAATTGATACTTTTACTTTGTTGTGTGAAGCAATGCATCACATGTATATGTTCATTTAGAAACTGGAAAGACAATGAACATCCCCTGCTTTGTGCATTTGTGAGCCCATGTAATAAATTATTGTTGTGGCCTAGATGATCAGTGCAAATTTAAACCAATTGTATGATGCCAAAAATGTACAAGTTGCAACTGTTCAACTTGAATAATTCTTTGGCCACTGTTTGAAACTCTACCACCATATGTTGGACAGGCTACAATAGCATTGCAATTGCAATCCCATCACTAAATACTGCAACTCTCACTAAAACTTTTTTGACATTGTGTCCACTAAGTGGATTAGCTGTCACAATGATTTCCACAAAAAAAGAGGTTCACCTTCTGGTTTATAATGTTGAGCTCAACTTGATCAACATGATGAAGTCCGGTGTCTTGGAATATTATTCCCATGCACCACAGCTGCTGAGCGACCAGCTTTTAACTTTGCATGGTGATCCAGGAGTACTTGGATTTAAAGGTAACATTTACTAACTTTGGCATCCTACATGGACCAATGTTTCAAGGTACAATTGATAAAGTTTCATCCAGTTGTATCATTTGAGGGGTATTTGCAGCACACCTCACAAGAAGAAGAAATCCAAAAGGGCACTGGTGCTTTGTTCGAGCATAAACTGGTGAAAGAAGGCAGGCAAAAGGAAGTGCCCACCAAGCCCATACATTGGCAGCAAGGGCACAGGCAATGTCAAGCTCAAGAAGACTGATGTAGTCTGTGGGTATTACATCATTCACATCTGTTGAAAGCTATGTGAGCAGTGGGGGTGCAGCCTACAGGGTGAATATACTGTGGGACACTCTCCTCCATGACTCAGGCAACTTGACTTCAGATGGACAATCAACTCAAACAGATACTTGATGGCTGTCTACTAGACACTGCCCCAGTGGGAAGGGCTGATGGCCAATTATATTATTGATACAACAATTGGTATTTCAAGCCAGTGGCACTATTGAGAGCTGATGGTGTATTGCAAAGTTGCTCTCCCACCTTCAAGGGTGCAGTACCAGATGTTTCTTGTGTGACTGGGGCTTTTGTATCTAATTGCAGAAGAAGCCTTTGAGTTCCTCCACTGTTTGAAATATTGACATTTATCAAAATTAACAGTCACATCATTTAAGAAGTGCATTGAACAACATCTACCCACAGCCATCACACCAACTCAGATGATGATGATGATGATCATCATCATTTATTACCTATTACAGCTCACATGCCAAAGTTCATACACCAAACATTGCAGCAGAGTTTTTTTTAATGGCACATATGGCTGGGAAACACATTGCTGTGGCAGTGATTGAGATATGGTGACCAGTTGTTGACCTATACATACCTATTTTGGGAGTACTGTGTTTGTATTATTGTCTCACTTCCACAAGCTGCATCTGTCTTGCTATTTCACATTGCACATGCCCACCCTAAATTGCTCAGGATACAGATGGTCACTACATTTCTCAGACTCTCTCATAAGGCACAACCATCAATAATAGATCTCAGGAAATCTCACAGGGTGTAGCTGCCTTTTGAAGTTTTCAACTCAGTCCCAAGGCACATCTGCCCACTTACATTGTCATGACCTCTCATATAATGCAGCCACCTACTAAAGATCCCTGGCCCCCTCATAGGGTTCAGCAACCTACTGATATTCTCATGCTTGCTCACATAGTGCAGCCACCAATTTAATTTTCAGGCTCTTCTACAGTGTTCTGCCATGACTTGCTTTTCTTGGACTCTCCTACAGAGCCCAGACAATGCAACCTGTTCAAGTTTACAAGATCTTCCAGGCGAATTGCCTCCCACTAAAGCTCTTACGCTCTCCCACAGACATCTGCCACTCTCACACTTGGATAGTGTTCCTATAATACCAGTCCCCCTTGTGACTGCATCTCTCATTCAGCCCACACAGAGTCCCACAGGAGGTAAGGGTGGTGCAGATGCATTTGTCTACTCACAATGGCTGATTCCACTGTGTAGTCCAGCTCCACCAGCTTAGAATCAACATCCAATGGAGGTAATGTAGGCCAAAATGAGCCAAAATGACTCAACAAAAAAGTTTATGTGGATCTACCGAAAGGTGGGCACTGTCAGAGGCTTGCTAACCACATCTGCTATCCACATCTGCATTTTGAGGAGGCACATATAGAAGAGGTATGACATTGACCACAGTTGCCCGTGCCACTGGCATAACTAGGTATGCTGGATTGGTGCAAGGTGTGTTGCAAGACAGGCCAAATGTCACTGTGCAGCACTTTGGCACTGAGATGTAGTAGAACCCAATTCTTCACTACCACATGGTGGCAACCAGGATGCAGAGGCTCATTCAACTGTTAAATGTATGCCACCTGTGAACATGGTTGTCATAGCCATCATTCCCATCATATAACACTTGCACTTGCCTTTCTTTGCCCGCATCACCTCTTCCAACAGCTCTCTACCATTCCTCTGATCTCAGACTTCATTCACCCTGGTGGACTTCCCTGGTGGTAGTTCAACTTACTCTAACACCAAGAACCATGTGGGTTGTTCTGTGGGAAAGAGGCTCAACTGTCTGTTGCTTCACTTCTGCATGCCTTGCAGTATCTGCAGCAGCAGTTTCACCACCCTCCCCCAAAGCAGGAACATGCCATCATGCTAGGGAAATTGCAGTTCCTCCAGCTCTCTTTTCTCTTCTCAACCCCTTGAGTGAATCAAGATATGCAAAATGCCCATTGAGAACTCAAGGCCAACAAAACACTTGAAGAATTCCACAAGAACAACAAACTGCTCGTCTCTACTGTTTACTTGACAAACAACATTAGACAGTTTTGCACAGCAAACAAAGATAACAATCAACCTGGCCATTGGGGAGACAAGATGGAAACCATAACAAACATGCAGGGTGAAACAATTCCTATTGACATTTCTTGTGGGTGTATTGGGGGAATATGATGAAGAATGTTCAACTTTATTTTTAGTTTGTATATGTTGTGGTAGGGGAATCAAAACAGAAAAAGGAGAAAAAACAAAATCAAGAGGAAAGGTCAAACGGTAAATTGTATGTTTTATATTGGTGAATCTAGAAACACACTGAAGGCACACTAAAACAAAAGGTACTCAAGAATTGTCAACAATACACATGAGAGAAAAGAAAACTAGGCACAAACCAACAACTCATTTCTTACTATTTTCTAAACTCAGCTAGCTCAAAGCCCTCAAACACCCTCCCAGTGAAATATTGTCCTGAGTTCCCCTTCCATCGTAGCAGAGCAAGACCCAAAGGACATAGCAGTGAGCTTGGACATTTTAATATTGATGTCAAACAGGAACTTGGGCTAATAGTAACATTGGCAGAAAAATAACCTGCATAAGAAAAAGAAGTGTCAGAGTCTGACTGTCAAATGTACAACAATGTGTTTCAATTTGAAAACATGAATGCCATTGACATTAAATGTAATTAAATATTTTTGTCGAAAAGATTTTGGAAAATGTAAGTTGTTTGGATAAGAATTCTGTGTCTCATTATAGAGGGTTCACATTCTGTTATGAGATTCGAGGGCTCTGGTTGGTGGAAAACACTCAACAAAACAGCCTCACTAATCTGAGATTCAAATTGAAATTTTAGCCAATCATCATGAGAGACTCAAAAATCGCGACCGAATGTTTAATCTGGAATTCATTTTGCTAGAAATCCCATCCTATGCTCACAGTAAAGGACAACCAAGACCATACAGATCTGATGGGCAATGGGGTTCCTTTTTTAAATATTTCACCCAGACTTACTATATAATAAGAGAGGCAGGAAGGTACAAAACAGAACAGACCTCTTATTATGCAGCCAGATGCCAGAATGAAATAGTGAGGCACAACAGTGTGGCTCCCTAGCTCATACAATACAGGCAACAACTTAAAAAAAAGTATTATTTAGGAAAACCTCTTCATCCAGTGGATCCGAAAGAGAGCCTTTTCACCACCTTTCCCCCAACACTCTCGCTATCTCTCAGCTTTCAACATTTCATTTTGTAAAACTTCCCATTGCCTTGTAGGTAAGTTTTCCAAATATAAATTCCATACATACATATGTACATGCACATATACATACATGTAAAAGCATTTATCCTATATATGAATTATTATTCCATCTGTCTTGTTCTGACCAATCCCCAGTTATCAGCTTCTGGAGGTTCCAGTAACTTCATTGGGACATACATTGGGCTTTGTCATTCTTGACAGCTTTTCAGAAGATATATGGAAACAAACCATAGCCCACTTTTCATACAACTGATTTCTGAGTATTCTCAAAGAAATTAAAGCAAGGCTGGACCTGATCGTAAATACATGGGGCCTCAATATGAGACCGGTGGTAGCCGTGCCAGTAAACTGGAATCATTTTTTTTCTGGCACCTGGCAATGGGCAATTACCAGGGTATTATGGCCCGGGTGACACAGTAATTGCCCATTCCCGGGCACTGGAAAATATTAGTACCCATTCCCATTTAAGGCCCTTTCATGTATGGTGCTGAGGCATCCAACATGGTCTGCTAGCAGGTGCCGGGACGCCTTCCAGGTCAGACCTGGCGGCCGGAAAGGCACCCGTGAGCAGACCTCGTAGTTTGCCGGTCCGGAACCAACAGTACCAGCAAGCTTACCGATACCATTGTTGCCAGGCTGGCAAGCTTATAATGAGGTCAATAGAATCCATTGAACAGATGAAGCTTGGCACCTTTATGGATAGATGAAAGAGAAGGAAGCGGGTGTATAATCGGAATGAAGAATGCACAGGTTTGATCCCACAAATGTTATTTATTCATCCATGTATTTAGTCCCAGGAATTGAAAGGTTAATTTCTGTCTCCATACAATGATATAGTGTGCAAATAGCCAAATGTTCTTTAAAAAAAATGTACTTTACCACTTTCAACCCAATGCTCTGTACATTTGCAGTAAAACAGTGCATTATGCTTTTTACCATTTGCACATTACCTCATGAGCCAACATTTATTTTTCAAATACATAAGCATTTCTGAACAAAAGAGGTTTTACAGAAGATTAAAATGTGAGCTTTTTCCAAACTGGACAAACATATGTTCATTTGATACAATTAATAGTCCCCCCCTTAGTAAAACTGTCAGCATATTTCAAAAATACTCTGTGTCTTAAAAAAAAAGACTTCCATGAAACTGATATCACGCATCTGCTATTTAATTTCTGTTCTCAACATCACCATCATCATGGCTTTACAGAGCACAATGATCACCACCAGAAGAGTCTCTTGGTGTTTTCCATGGATGGCAAGTTGATCCAGATTGGAGAAATCCAGTGGTGGATCCACTGCTGGAGTACAGGGAAAGCACATCCTATACACCAGTTACCCACATAATTAAATTCGGAAAAAGATAGTAGATTGTCAAATGAGGATCAGATAATTTTTGGCTGATAAAAATGCCTATATAAGCCTAACCTCATTACTCGTCTGCTGGCCTCAACATGCCAGAATGTTACAACATTCCTCTTTATCAGCCTAATAAAATGTGACCACGTTACACCAGACTGTCCACATCCATATTAAGTACCCAATGTTAGTATACCACAAATTATGGTTTAAGGATGGGTTTTGGGGTGATGTCTATATTCCTGGAGCCAATCACCCATTATCTCTCTCCCTCTTACTCTATTTCCCTATATCCCTGATCGTTTGCCTTTTTACTCACTCATTTTTTCCCCTCCGACTCTCCCACCTTCCACTTTCATTATCTAAACCCACATGTCTCTCCTTCTACCTCTCTTCTCTCTCTTAGCCCCTCTACCCACGCCCCCTCTCTTCACCTTTACCCTCCATCTATCCTCCCACCTCTTTCTTCCTCTGTCCCTTCAATCTTTTCAAACTCCTCTCCCCCTTCTCTTTACCACCCCCCTCCTTAAAGTTTCACTCTCTCAACTCTTGACTCGCCCTTCCCTCTCTCTACCCGTCACCTCTCTCTCTTTCTCTCTCTTGTTACCAGTCACCTCTTACTTTCAACCTATACTTTCCTTCACTCTTTACGCTCTTCACACTATTCACTCTTGATGGCTCCAATAGGTCTTTTATACCTGTGATGTCCCACTTTTGATCTTCCCTCCTCCCCCACGAGGTCAGCATTCCACCTGACTCTGGGGCCTGATCTACTTCTATGTTTTCTTCCGGGCCATTGTATTGCACGGCTATGTAATACCCTCTTAGCCCCACCTTGTTTTGTTGCACATAATTCAAAATGTATCTCTGCATTTCTCCTTTGAATGCCAGGTTGGTGTTCCATTTAATCCACGCTGTGATGAAAGATGCTTTCCTCTGAGGACATTCACCGGAATTTCAGAATCAATCTGAGTGTCTTTGGTTGTCTTTGATAGTCCACTAGGTTGACTATGTATGGCTGTGCAAGGTGGTATTTGATGTTTTATAAGGAAATAAAGAGAACTTGGGCCAGAATGAAGGTGCATGGCATTAGGTGGGTGAAAGTGGTACCAGTCTTCACAATCAGGGCACAATAAGGGGGTTCAGGATCTGGGGTATGACTGGCTCTGGAATATTGTCTGGTAGGCCTCCTACCTGATGCTGGACCGAGCGCCTCTTCCCCACTGACAAGGTCAAGATTCTGACTACATCACATAACTCTACCCCTGCCTTTATGTCCCCCTCTTCTAAGAGGTCAATGACTACATGGGGGTAGGACATTTGAATGCCTTGCTCTTGCCAAGTGTGTAGGGTCTTCAGGAATCGGCCAAAACATGATAAAGTCCTTGACTTTTAACACTTCCTCAGGCATGCTTGCCATCAGAATCATAGAAACTGTAAATTCCCCTAGTGATGTTTACTTAAGCTGGGCACAGAGATTATATCCTTGTTGGCATATATATATACTGGGATAATGAACCAGACCTTAGCTCTTCATACATAATTTGTTTGCCACGTATGGCCATCTATTTGTTGCCGCAGTCTATCAAGGCCAGTGCAGATCTTACTTGGACCTTCACGGGAAGATGGCATGTTTGGTCGGTCTCCCCCATGGAACATATTGCTCAGGATACAGATTCTGGGGAATCCTAGTCTTCTGAGAACAGAACTGTAAGATACATGTTCCCTGGAAATTATTCATCTAGGAAGGGAGATCCAACCTTGGTCTCTGGAATCAGATCTCCTTCCGTTCTTCCTTCCTCCCCTTGACACAACACCTGGTGATGTGCCTGGGCCTGCCACATGCATTAGATTACACTCCTAACTCTAGCTGGGGACCAGGTGTTTCTTGACTCCCATTGTGCATGAATCAAAATTCTGCTTTTATATCACAATATATCTTTATTGGTTGGAATTGTTTTCCCGTAAAGCATCCTTCATTTACCTGAGCTGCTTGTTTCCCCTTGCTGGGTTTATTTCCCCCTCTATCAGTTGCTCTCTGGAAGAAAACACTCTTTGAACCAAATCTAGGGTTGTCCATTAGACTGGACTTTTGGAGTTGGTAGAAGACATTCTCAGATACAAAGGATAAGAGTTGGTGAATTGTCTCAGGATTAACACTTATTTGGCTTCCTCACAATTCTTCTGTCCCAGCCACGTATTCATAGTTTCCCACACTGGACATGAGAGCTGTCTGGGGTTTTCCCCCATCATAATTGAAGATGTTGGCGCCTCATGTAGCAATGCGAGCTGTCATAGCCCAAATATTTCAAAGATTACACATTTGGCTTTGCTATAGGGAGTAGTTCTATCTGAATTTAGAGCTTGGAAAGCTTGGTGGGCTTCTCCCTTGACCAGAAAAATATTATTATTACTATTATTATTATTATTATTATTATTATTATTATTATTATTATTATTATTATTATTGTATTTATTAAGTGCAGACCTAGCTTTGGGAAGCAACAGAGCACCTTACAGTCATAGTGGGAAGAACATGGTGAGGGGAGCAGAGAAACAAAGGACTGTGGAGCTAACAACAGGAGCGGACATAGTTGAGCAATTTGTCAGCAAGGGGTCGACAAGCAGCCAGGGAAAGAAACAGTGTGATCAACCACCCCGTCTCAGGTAGGGTGTGGAGTTGAGGTTGTGTGTATATTGGTGTTAGGGAGGAGCCATACATTAATGAATTCATCTGTTATAATGCGCCTTATACCGGAGACCAGTCTCTAAGCACAGGACCGGAATTCAAACCTCTGTTGCTCTGCATTGTCTTGCTTCCAAGACAAACGAGTTGCCCCTGACCTATTCTCCCCACTATTCCCTGAAGAAGAGTGTCTTGAGTTATATAGTGGGTCCAACAAGCTTGGGCCCACCCCAAAGTCTCAGGCACCAAAAGGTTGACTTGTCTTCATTTGATGGCTCACTGCAGCTCAGTTAGGGTCTGTAGTTCTTGTATACATAATGCAAGTTGCCCTTAGAACAGGTAGGCATGATGGTGGGCTTCTATTCACTAAAGACAGTCCTATCTGAAGGCTTCTCTGTGTATTTGAGGTTTTCCTCACTGCTTGTGCAGGCGTTTAAGCATTCTTGGAATGCTGTGGTACTAGCATTGGTTGTTAGGCCACTTCCAGTGGCTTTGACTCGTCTCTCTTATATGGACTTTTCTCGGGCCTCAAATATCTTCTGCCTTCGATTATTCTTTGGGTCCTGAGCCAGGACCATTGATTCCTCCCAGTTTCCTATTTCACTGTGGGTATCTTCTGCTCCAGCTGATTTCTAGGAGTAATCTTACCCCTCTCCTGTGGATTCCAACTCCCACATCTCTTTATAAAATGATTCAGTAGCAGCGGTTGCCGGGAACCTCTTCCATCTGATTTATCTTCCATCTTTCGCTTGAGGGTGGCCTCTGTATTGGGGCCTGGATACTACTTGTCACAAATTGCCTTAAGAAAATACAAATTATCCAATATACGGTTCAAGTGTTCTTATTTTATTGTATGTATGGTTTTTGTTGCCAAGGAGTTTTGAGACTACGGAATGATCCAAATAATATTTTTATTTTCTATCTAGTCCCTCAATCTCCTGTGGGCAACCTCCAGCCTAACCAAGAAACCCCTATCATTCAAGGTCAGAGCAAATAACAGTGATCAGTAACCCTTTATATCTACTATAACCTCTGTAACATGAGAGGGCCTAAAGGGCAAGGCCTTATCCACCTGATTCACTCTGGGCTTTCTAAGGGTACTTTATGCTGGAATTCCCCATAGTGAGTGTTTAAAAGATAGGTTTGTGGATGGTGCTTTTATTCCTGGAGTCAATCACCCTTTCCCTCTTTATCTTTCACCCCCTTTCCCGATCTTATCCCTACTTACTCTCTCTTCTTTTATTTCCCCTACTACTGTCGCTCACATTTTCCCCTCCTACGTTCCAACCTTCTCTTCTACCTATCTACACCCACCTATCTCTCCCCTCCTCCCTCTTCCAAACTCTCTTTCACTCCCTCACTCTCCCTCTCTGCTCCCTCTCTCTTCTCCTGCTTCTTTCCTGTTCTGTCCTCCAATCTTCTCCCACTAATTTCCATCTTGTCTCTGCCACTCTCCTCCTTCAACTACCACTACCCGGTACAACTTCTGCCTCTCTCTTACCCCTTTCTTCCTCCCACCTCTCAATTCCACTCTCACTCGGTCTCACTCTCTTTAACTCTCTACAACTTTCCCCTACCCCTCTTCAGCCTTCTGCACCCCACTCACTATACTAATATTCACTCTCACATACACTCTTGCAACCACAGCTTCACTTTCGCCACTGACTACCATCCTTTCTCACACACCATATGTCACCTGCATGACTATCCAACTCATCCACTGACTCTTAAGCACTTCAGTCATCCTTTTAATCATCCTCCTGGTCTGTTGTTCCACCTCAGCACTTTCTATCCTCACTCATACACCATTTACTCCTGATGGCTCTCACAGGTTTTTTATACTAGTGACTTCTTGCCTTTAATATTCCTTCCTTCCACCAATAGGTCAGCGATGCACTTGACTCTGGTGCCTAAACCACTGCTGTCTTTTCCCATAGGGTTGGGCAAATGCAATGCAAGGTTACATAACCCACTCTTAGCCCTTCCCACTTTTGGCGTGCAGCAATTTGAACAGTCTTGGTGCATTTTTCCTCTGGGTATTGGGTCGGCATTCCACTTAACCTAATCTGCGGTGAGTAATGGTTTAGTCTGAGGTCAGATGCTGCAGGTTTAGGATTGGAGTCGTTGGCTCTCTCGTTCTCTTTCATGGTCCACTTCGCTCATTCTGCATGGCTGTGCATGCTGCTCTTTGAAGATTTGTGATATAATAAAGAGAAATTTGCCGGAGTGTAATCTGCATGGCATTGAGTGTTTCAAAGTGGCACCAGCCTTCACACGCAAGACACACTCAGAGAGTTCAGGGTCTTGGGTCCTCCAAAACCCTCACCCCACCTCTGGGATACAACTGGCACTGGAATGCACCCTGGTAGGCCTCCTACACCAGGGTGGTATGGGTCCTTTTTAAACCCTGACAGGGTCATGCCTCTGAAACTGTCATATGTCCTTGTTTTTAGGTGGATTGAAATCTGCTTGGTTTGTGTTTCACCATTTTAAAGCTCTATTTTCCCACAGTGGTTTGGTTATTCTTGAATATTTTTCTAACCGGTTTGCCCAATGTATATGTGAGAACTGGGAACATGCCCAGCAGATCCAAATGGATGCAAAGGTTTCTTGCAGGTCACTTAGACCTACAGCAAGCCTATTGCCATATTTTCAAATTCCCTCTGTGAAATAAGGGGATTGCCTGCATGGGAATGAGTGTGTGGAAATGAAAGTGCACTTTGCCTTCACTTTCTACACCTGTTTTTGGCTATGACTTGGACCAAAACATGTTCATGGTTGAACACAATACATCATTAACATATTAAGTGGAATAACAAGTCATACTTTGGAATGCTTCTGTTTTGACAATTCAAACACAGGTATTGGACCTGGTTCCAGAAGTATTCTATTGCTTTGAGATATTTGTGAAAAAGTGTTAACAGCAATCATCAATCCAACTTTCCTTTTTATTTTATTTATTTCATTTGTTACACGCCCAGACCCGTGGGTATCACGGCGAGGTTACAGACAGTTTGTTAAAATAAAATTCAGTGGGGATCATTTGCAGAAGAATTACAATCAGAAAAGTCATAGCAGGTTATTTACATACAATGATAGATAGAAATGTCAAAGAATATTTACATATGCTGAGGTAGTGGCATTATTCGTATTGGTTGAATAGCCAAGTTTTGAGTGACTTTTTAAAGCCCAGAAGGGATTCCTCTTTTTAAATGCTAAGTGGGAGGGAGTTCCAGTGTTTTGGGGCTAGGCATTGGAAGCTGCGCCCCCTGCTCTAGATTTTCTGAATCGAGGTGTGGCGAGAAGTAACTGTTAGATCTTAGAGATCTGGTGACTTCTTTTTTGGCAAGAACTTTGTTTAGATAGGATGGACCTTTGTTTTGGTTGCATTTTAAATGTGAAGCATAGTGTTTTGAAGATGATTCTGGCTGCTACGGGCAGCCAATGGTGATCTCTTCTGGCTTTAGAGATGTGATCAGATTTTCTGATTCCTAGGGCCGCCCATAGGGCTTTATTTTGTATCAATTGGAGTTTTTTTTAGATTGGTGCTGGAAGTGCCTAGCAGAAGGACATTACAATAGTCTAATCTAGACAGTATCAGGGCTCTGGCCAATGTAATGCAGTTAGCAGGGGAGAGGAATTGCCTGCTAAGGGTGATTAGTTTAGCTGTGTAGGCGGTGGATGATGAGAGGTTACTGATGTGTTTGGTCATCGTGAGAATAGCATCCAAGTAGACTCCTAGGGCCTCATTACACGGTAGGTGGAGAACCATGGCGCTATTAGCGCCATGGTTCATGCCGGTAAAATACCGGTACCGCCTTGGTGGAAAGGGGAATTACCGCCCCATTCCAAGGTTGGCGGGGCGGTAATTCCCCCTTCCACCATTGCCCTTCCCCATTCCCATTTTTGCCCCATAGGGCATAATGGGAATGGGGAAGGCGCTAATTACGGTACCGCAAATTGCGGTACCGTAATTAGCTCCCTGGGTCCCTTTGCGGGTTGGTTTTTAATGCCTGCAAAAAGCAGGCGTTAAATTCCCCAACCCGCAAAGGGACCTCGTAGTAAGGCGGTAAGGATTTACCGTTACCGGTAAAATACCGGTACCGGTAAACCCTTACCGCCTACCGTGTAATGAGGCCCCTAGTGTTTTGACTTGTCTCAGAACTGGTATCGTGGAGCCGTCAATGTTGATGGAAGCAAAGTCAGGGTGTAGGACTCCTATTTTAGATTTAGACCCCACAATGAGTATCTCTGTCTTTTCATCGTTGAGGCAAAGGCTATTTAGTGCCATCCAGTTTTGGATAATGGTGTAGATTTTGGTGATTGTTTCTGTGTCTTCCAGCTAGTTCCCTGAGAGTGGAATGAGGACCTGGGTGTCATCTGCAAAATTCATGTAGATGACATCCATATCATCTAGGGTAGAGAATATAAGTTTGGTGTAGGCGTTATAGAGGGTGGGGGAAAGGCAAGATCCTTGCGGTACTCCAATAGGGACTGGAATGGGGTCAGCAGCTTTTTTACCTATAGCGACTCTAGAGGTTTGTTCATCTAGGAACGATTTGATCAACATGGTGGCATTGGTGGAGAAGTTGAAATCTTTAGCTAGAGTGGAGCAGAGTTTGTCGTCATCAAGGTCGAACGCTGCAGACAGGTCTAGGTGTAGGAGTATGCAGAGTTGACCTGAATCCCTGATAGAGTCCATCTGGATTTTAAGGTCCAGTAGGGCGGTTTCGGTGCTATGGTTAGGCCTGAAGCCAGATTGTCTGGACCCTAGGAGTTGATTTTGTTCCAGATGTGATCGGACTTGACAATACGCTATTTTGTCCAGAATTTTCAAAAGGAAGGGGACTGTTGTTATTGGACGGTAATTGGTGGGTATTGTGGGATATAGAGTGGGTTCTTTTAGTGGGGGAGTGACCCAGGCCTCTTTGATGTTGGCTGGGTCCTGATTGGTGTTGAAGGATGCATTAACAAAATTGGTAATAATCGGTGTGAGAGAGTGGACACATAATTTAACTATCTGGGCTGGCGCGATATCTCCTTTGCTATTAGAAGCTTTGAGTTTGGTGATGGCGTCCGTGACTTGGTCTTGAGAGACTGAAGTGAACGAGAAGATGGGGATGGTATTCAAGATGGGATTAAGGGAGAGGTTATCCTTCGGAGGTTTGGTGGCTAGTAGTTTCTTTTTTGTTGATATTTTGGTTTGAAGGAGATTTATTTTGGCGGCTAGGGCGTCTTGAATAGTGGTGCACCATTCTTTGCTGGTATTTATGGCGGATGAGGTCGGTATGGGGTTTTCCTATTCTCTCAAGATTGAGAAGAGCTCTTTGGAGTAAGAGGCAGCGTTATAGATTCAGTCATTATAAGTGTTGGCTTTGCAGCTGATGATAGCTGTTTTGTAGTTTTTGTTTGCTGCTTGAAGAGTGCATTCAGTCTCTATAGTGGGGTGTTTTCTGTGTGCATGTTCGAGGGCGCGTTTCTTTCTCCTGAGTGTGACTAATTCTTTGTTAAACCAGACGCAAGACCTTTTCTCCGAGCGTTTGGTTTTGGTAGTTAGGGGGGCTACCGCATTAATGGTAGAGGAGAGGCATTTCTGATAAGTGTCTGCTAGAAGACAAGGGTTGTTGCTGGTAATAGACAAGGTGTCTAGTGTCTTGCTGATGATAGGGTTGAGACATTCAGGGGTGAGCTTGCAAAGATTTCTAGCTTTGTATGTATTAGGGGAATTGAGTTTAGTGCAAGTGGGCGTGTCAGAGATGATGGTGAAATGGACATTGTGGTGATCAATCCAATCTAATGGACAGATAGAGTCAATAGTGACTGTGGTTTTGAGAGTGAGGATCCAATCTAGAGTTCTTCCCTCAATGTGAGTGGGAGTGTTCACTAGCTGAGTAAAGCTCATGTCCTTAAGGGCCGAGTGTAGGGCTTCAGCTTTGTAGTCTAGGCTGTCATTAAATCCTAAGTTGACATCACCAAGGACGATACATTTGGTGTTGGGTTTGATGAGTGGGGTGAGTACTAGAGGTATGTCTATTTCGGGGTGGCTATTGGAGTTGGGTGCTCTGTAAATCACTATGAGGTTAATAGTTGTTTTGTCGTCTATGTCTAGTTTAGCTAGAAGGAGTTCATAGCCTGCAATATTTTCAATGGGGCAGGGTCTCAGCTGGAGTTTAGTTTTGGCTATATTAGCTACTCCGCCTCCCTGTGAGTGCATTCTATCAGTTCTGAATATGGTATAGTTAGGTGGAATAGCAAGTGAGAGGAGGTGGCCCGAGGCTTGCTGTAGCCAGGATTCAGTGATTACCAGTAGAACTAGATGCAGTTCTAAGACGAGGTTGTGGATTTCAATGGCGTGCGCTCCTAGTAAACAAAGTGATGGTGGCCATTTTGGATATCCTCCTCGTGGGGAATGGTGCTCGGAATGCTATAGCAGCACTTTGTAGCTGGTATTGGCACAATGTGGCACAGTGGCTTCAGGTATGGGGCAGCGTATGCAGGGGGCTTACCCACGAGAATAAGGCAGGCAGAGGGGCAGGTTGGAGGGCGGTAGAATGCACGAGGCTCAGCAGGGCTCCCTCTCCAGTGAGGCACAGCAGCAGTTTCAGGGGGCTCCTGCTCTCCTGAAGGCGAACGTGTTGTGAGGGCGCAGACAGGCAGCACCCTTTGTGTATGCCCTTTGTGATTCGACCGGCTGACGCCTTCCGATGATCCTGCATCACGGAAGCTGAGATGAGCAGCCTATCAGCGTTAGTAATGGTTGCCTGGCAACGATGTAAACAAAGTGATGGTGGCCATTTTGGATATCCTCCTCGTGGGGAATGGCGATCGGAGTGCTATAGCAGCACTTAGCAGCTGGTAATGGCACAGTGTGGCACAGTGGTTTCAGGTATGGGGCAGCATATGCAGCAGGCTTACCCACAAGAATAAGGCAGGCAGAGGGGCAGGTCGGACGGCAGTAGAATGCACAAAGCTCAGCAGCCTCCAGTGAGGTTCCTGGCCTCCTGAAGGCGAACGGGGTGTTTTAACAGTCACTTAAATACTGGAAAAAAAACAAACAAAAACACTCTTTGTAGTGGTCCTGAATGTTTCAAACCTGATATTCCCATTAGATTGGCAGGCTAATCCCAACTAAATATTAAGTTCCTTTAAAGAGAGGTTCTGCTCAAATCTTGTGACACTAAGGCGTCATGTATTCAGTTTTCACGGATGAGAAATTCCATGACAAGACAGGTTGCAGAGGAGAATATTGGTAGGATGTGTTCACTTACCATATATTTACTTACTGTATAAGACAGTGAAGGAGCTGAGCTTCAAAAGCGTAATTACCTGAAAGTGGAGCTCACATGTTGCTTCAGGGAAATTGAACTAATGTGTTGTACATCGGAAAAGAGGGTTAGACTGGTTGGCATTCCACCATTCACCTGTGTCCTGGCTTGGGTTCATGTCTTGTGTGTGGTTGTATCACTCTCTCGTTCACGCCATCGTGCATTGCCATACGCCGCCAGCAAAATTGAACACACTACCCAGAGTCAAGAAACTCTCACACAACCATAAAAACATCACCCTGGGCAAATTCACAACTCTTCTTTCTTCCAGTCTAGAGCCTCTTACAAGCTTCTACTCCACTCAATTGGTGGAACACCTTATCACCTCTATAAAACATGTCATCTCATTTCTAGCACCACTAAAAAGCAAAATAATCAAACCAGAAGCCCATAAAAATATGTGGTTCACCGACGACATCATCACAACCAGACAGACAAAGATGGCGCGTGAGAGCGCCTGGACCAGATACACTACAAGCAGTGAATGTATTTAAAACCGCCATAATTACTTCTAAATCTACCTATTTTAACAATAGGATTAACGATGCTCAATCGAGTACAAGCAAACTTGTTTAAAATCTTGGTTGATTTTCGGGACACCCCTTCCACCAACAATGACATGATCAAGGACTCCACAGGGTGCCAGGAAATCCATGATGGGTTCATAAGATTGCAATTCATAGAAAGACTATCAGCAACATTCAGACTTTATCACAGGGGGTACAACCCATGCAAATATCGCTCAGGACCACACTTCTGCAGCTAACAATACCCCCATTTTTTTCTATTTCCACTGCTCAGAGGAACATATTTCTAAAGTCATCCGCAATGTGAAACCTACCTCATGCCTCGGCGATTGCTGTCTGGCAAATGTCTGAAGGGCTCACTTGAGCTGCTGGTTCCCTGGATGACAAAGCTCACAAATCTCTCCTTCGACGAAGGTTTGGTTCCATCCTTCCTTAAGGCAGCATGGATTACACCATCACTAAAAACAAACAATGCAGATCCTCGTTTTCCTGGCAACTATCGACCAATAACACATGTGCCATTCATCTTTAAGATCATGGACAAAGTGGCAAATTTACAGCTGCAGAAACACATTGAAGATCACCACATTTTGGGGTCATGCCAATCGGACTTCAGAGCTCAGCACAGGATGGAAACCACTGTGCTGGATTTCAAATCCACCTTGACTGGCATAGTGGATAGGGGTCATCCTGCCCTTCTGATGCTCTTAGATTTCTCTGTGACGTTCGACTTAGTGGATCACTCTCTCTTGGTGACCAGGCTCAGGGAGCTAGCACACTGCTCCGTCCATGCATCTCACTGGATTTCCTCACTCCTTGGCCCCCAGAGTGCTCGGGTAGCAGTCTGCAAAGAAAGTTCCTCCCCTTTTTCTCCAAACATACCATGTACCCTAGTGTTCATGGCTATCTCCCACCCTATTTATTATCTACATCACGCCCCTGCTCAACTTATTGGATGGCCCGGGTGTACAGTATACAAATTATGCTGATGACAACCAGGCTGTCCTTGAGCTGAGAGGGAAGTATGAGCAGGATCTAGCTACCATTACTTAAATGTACGATGCGGTCCATGCTTGGATGGCAGACAATTCACTTGCCTTGAACTGCGACAAAACTGAGCTCCTGATCGTGCCATCCAGATCCCGTCTTAATAAACTGGATCAAGCCTATGCCAATTTTTCCATCACCGGTAACATCATCAATGTGCCTAAAAAAGTCAAGACACTAGGGGTCATTCTTGATGCTGAATTGACTATGAGAGCTCAAGTCTCTTACATCCGATCCTCCTGTGTCCTTATCACCAAGCTACTGAATCACATATGCCCATTTCACTCCGTCAAGAACCGTGCATTACTAGCTTCCGCATTAATACATTCCAGACTTGACTATTGTAACAGCCTGTTGGCTGGAATGGCACTCTCAAACATGAAATTGTTACAGGTTGCACAGAATGGCACCCATTTATCTGATGCTCGGTGGACACTGCACTGGCTACCAGTCAGAACAGGATCACTCACAAGATTCTTATACTGTCTTTTAAATGCCAGTCGAAATCCTGCCCAACATACTTGAAGGATTGTGTGAAGTCCCACACACCATAAAGACAACTCTGGGTCTCCACCTACCCTCGCACAACATAGATACAAGCTGGCGTGCTTTGGGGGGGACATTGTTTGATATCCAGGCACGCTTACACTGGAACACACTTCCTTGCACTGTTCAAGAATCAGATCAAAACCCACCTGTTCAGTCTTAACCCAGGCTAAGTACATCTCTGTCCCCCTACCCTCCTGACTACTGACCCTCTACCTGCCCTGTCCATAGATTTATAGAAACTAGATTGATTCATTCTACTCTAAATGAAAGGCCTTCATGACAGGGTGTGTGGTACAACATTAGTCTTTGCCAATCCCTTTGGACATTGGAAGGAATCTTGTCCTATGCTTGACAGGGGGTGTTTTCTCAAAGTGACATCACTGGAATATGCTGCCAATCTAAGTGATATTCCAATGAGAGCTGAGAGTCATGAACACTTTGGAAGATGGAGTCTGCAGTCTATATTAGGCCCAACACAAAAGATTTTAAAGGGAACCAACTAAGATTTGGGGGACAACCAGCCTGACTGTAATCAGCATTGCTGTGGGAGAGAGCAGATTGGATAGAATTCAAGGCCTTTTCCTGGGGGGCTGATTGCAGAAAGCACTCCAGAGAAGGACAGAGTACCCAGACTGAGAGGGACTTGGGGTCCACGTCCTGGTACAGTAGCCCAAATAGGGAGACAATTACCTGGTGCCAGCCGGTGACCCTGTCTGGCAGCCTACCTGCATTTGAAAGAGACAGAACCAAATAAAGTATAGATGTTCTGAGTAAATGCACTTATTTTATATTGAAATGAAAAAAAAACATTCCCATGTTTATATTTAATGGTATATTTAGGGAACCATGCATACATGCATATCACTTGGTGCAAACAAGCAATATTGTCTCTCTGTGTAATCTGTGATATTCAGAAGCTATGGATCATACAGGTTGAGAGAGGCACTTTAGAGATCTGAAGTGGTGTGAATGCCATAGTCAATACATTAATTGAATCCTGTTTCCCTGACAATCCGATCAAACTGGGGTTATGCTAAAGGGGGCTGAGTGATTAAGCATCATGAGCTAGTAGAGTTTACGGTCCTCATACATTCTGGAATAGATTTCACAAATCCCATCCATTTGTTAAATAGTCTAACATTTTACTGACTATAGAAAAGCAGCATTGGATTAGCAGCTAGTACTTATAATGTAGTTGGATGACATATGTCGGGGCAGGAGGATAGCTCTGTGGAAATTCGCAGGTCTTGGAAACAAGACCATGTTGAGCAAACACAAGTTTGAATCCCAGATCTGCGCTTGGAGAAAAGAAAAAAAACAAGAAAAAAACAAGCACATTATAAATAACCTGCCCTTCCACAATGAAACTAGCACCTATATACCTATGGGTTATTTGTGTTGCAAAAACATACACATACATACATATGTGAAAGTTTGTAATATTTCCACAGTCTGATTATGAAGCTTGACAGCTTATATGATTTGAAGTCATATTCTGAACATCATCTCATTTCTTGTTTTTAAAATTTGATACATTTTATATTGGACATTCTATGGTGAAAAGTTCATATAATACATATTTGAATTTACTCATGACTGTTTGGTTAACCAGCTTGATTGTACTGTGGCAGAGGTATACTCTACTGTCATTTGAGTAGGCAGGTACGTGGCTTAATTCTACATTTGAGAAGTGTGATTAAGTATATTGTATTTGCAAACCAGCTTGCTATGTGGGGCTATGATTGTTGCATGTGGGATTGCTAGAAATATATATCCCAGGGCTGTTAAACAACCTAAAGATAATTCAAATTGTGCAGGTCTTGTTTGTGGTGGGTGTGAGAATCATCATGAATTAGGTGACACACATTTATTTTAAATATATATTCGCCAACACCCAACCGTTTACAATCATTTTCTCATATGCCAGACTGATGTACACCTGTATATAGGGATATAATCAGTAATGTCAGTCCTTTATAATAAATACAATTCTTTTGATGGTCTAGATGTTACTGAGCTTCTTAATGTTTACCCCTTTTTTGTGTATCTTCATGCCAATTGCCCAACTGTCAGATTTAGGCAGAAAGGGTAATAACACCTTTTTAACAACTTGCTATGCTACAGCTTGGTATGCATTCGCATTGGTAGCAGTACAGTTGACCAGTCTGTGCTTGATGCACATGACTAAGGCATGATTCTGATGTGTTTTGTGAGGATTAGTTAAATAGATAGAAATCTGTAGAATGTCATTCGCTCCATCATATCTACTCAATGTCCACCAGCTATTTTGACATGAGTGCTGGAAGCTAAATGAAGGCTAGACAACATACATAAGATTTCTTTATACTTTAGCTGCCATTCTCCTACTCTAAAATATGGGAATATCAAATATGTTATGGTCTGTAGGAGATTTTGTCTTATTGGGGTAAATTTGGGATTTGGCAGTATTTTATTACCGTAAAATTATTGGCAGTAATTTGGTGGTATATTAAACTTACATTTAGAGTGAACCTGGTATCATACTATTTTAGTGACCCTACCTTGTTAGCTTGTATTGGTGGTAATTTTAGTGCTATCTTGCTTTGTAGTATTTTCAGAATTATCTTATTCCTTTTGTATGGTGGTGAGCATGGATCTTTTGTTTATACTATAACCCCATTATAAAAACAAATCTTTCCTTTCCATTAGAATATTTTCTATTTGCCTTTAGAGAGCTGTCAAGGGTTTTGACCCATGTTGAATCCTTAGACTGGGTAGATGTGGGGATGAGCTGTCGCCGCCCATTATTCTATCCCAGAACAAACTAAATCAATAGACTGGGTGGATGTGGGGATGAGCTGTCGCCGCCCACATTCACGCCAGAATCCAGGAGAACTGCGCAGTTGGCACAAGACCACTCCAAAGATACAACCTTCTTGTGGGGGGGTTCCACATCACCACTCTACTGTAAGGATGCCATCAAAACAATGTTAAGCAAGGGTCCTATACTATCAAGCAAAAGACCACTCTATTGAAATGCAGTAAATCAAGACAGATCCCAAAAATTGATGCAATACCGGTACTCACCACTATCAGAAAGCTGGCGTTTTAAAACCACCAGACTTTTGTGTAAAACTGAACAGAGGAACCCAAACCAGGCCAAGGAAAGACTTGCTAAGAGGTGGATACAATGTAAAACTATATTCTGAAATGACTTGGAGGAAGTCATTATTTAATGTATATGTAAAAATTGTAAGTTTTGATTTAAACTGGGAACTAAAGTGACATTTAGCTGAATTCTGCCTGACAACAACCCCCGACAGGAGTTGAAACTTGATCAAACTGCATTCCCAGGCCTGGCTGCCTCCTGCTTCCCCACCAAAAGGAGATGACACCTCTCTGATTAGATTAGGGGAGGGGCACCTGCAGGAGGTTGAACAAAGCCTTGTCCTGGACTCAGGCAAATGTTATATTGGGGGGCCGTAAAGTGGCTTCCTCTTGGGAGAATTGGGAGGAGAAGTGCCTCTGGGAGCCACCAGAGCTGGAGGTGGGGACAGACAGAAGCTTCCCCCATGTTCTTTGGAACCTAAACCACACCCATCTGGGCCAGAGCATAATTTAAAAAAAGATGGATAATTCATAGTACGGACTTGTCAGAATTATATAAGTAATAACATTATTCTGGTGATTTTTCTGTGCACGTTTTAAGAGGTGTTAGGACCCTGTGGTGTATTCTGGGGGGTTGCTAGCGGAAAATAGGGTTTTACTCCAAATGTCTGCATGTTAAAAATCTGACACTTCATCAATTAATGTCCATACTCCTTGCGCACATTTGTGTAATTTTTGGTAAATGTCCGATATTGGTAAACCAGTCAAAAAGCGCAAAATGTTGTCATTTTTGAATGCAAGCCCCCAGGAAGATCAGAGGCGGACAAGCATGGACCAAAAGGAATATATAATGTGTACATGTAATTTCAACAAATTGTGTATCTGGGAAATATGTATTTGAATCAAATATAGATTTGTGGACAAATTGACCAGGGGAGGATCCTCTGACCCATAAACAGACCTCCAGACAGAGACCAGAACCAGGGACCCATAGACTACAGAACTTTGAACCTAGAAGGCCCACTGCAAGCAAAAGTATTCTCAGCAGGCCTTCAGAATCCAGCTAACCTAACCAAACTATTCAACAGCCGGGCAAGCTGTTTGAATTCTTTGCCAAGAACTTTTGCCGGAACCGCAGACCAGACCCAGACTGCTGTGAGCAGAACCAGAGATCCGGATCGCTGTGAGCAGAACCAGTGCCTGATTGACCCACCGAGCTGAGAGAACCGCCGCTGGACGTGTTGACCAGATCCGTGACGAGGCCCATTCATTTCAAAATTAGGAGTGAGTATCCGCCAGAAATGTGCAGAACCCAATCTCTTAGTTAAAATAATCTAATCCAAACTATTTTAACCTAATTAGAACAGCCTCGTAGAAATCGTGTCATCTGTCATTTTTAAAGCTGCACAACTGTCACCTGTCAATTCTGCAGCTGCAAGCTGTCACCTGTCATTTTGAGTTTACTTTAAATCCGAAAAACTACCTTCACAAAATCGTCCGTATCTCTGGAACTGTTTGTCCTAGGAACGGGATTTAACTTTCCCCCTGAAAGCCTAGAATCTAAGCTTTCCAACAAGCCTAGAACCGACGTCCTACTCCTTATACTTTTACTGCAATCGCGATTTACGCACTCACAAAATTTACCCCGATTTGCGATTTGGCCTGATTTCGTCATCTGTAAAAAGATAGCCGCTTTTGCCTGAACTGCTAAAATTCATTTGCAACCTAATAACCATCCCTGAACCATTGTTAGGGCTGACCTGAACTGATTTAAAGTGTCTACCACTCACCCTGAACCTCCTATAGGGAATTAAAAGCAATTTTAGCATTTTTCACTTCCTTGCCACCACATTACAAAGCACTCTTGCCCGTGTTTTAAAAAGCATACCTGTTGTCTAAGCTTGCTGGGAGGGGGGGGTGAATTCCGTATTGTATTTGATTGTATTCCTGAAGACTGTGTGTGTTACTTCCATCTCCTTGCATTGCATATGGGGGGGGTGAATTGCCACCAGGGGAAAAGTGAACATATTATCTCTTGTGAAACCACATCAGTTTATTTTCTGTGCTGCATTTATTCCACCTTGCATTTCCTTGAAACCATAAAGCATTTCAGCTACCTCATCCTCTATACTACTTCTAAGAAACCAAATCAGTTTACCAGTAGAACATTATCCATTGTTGATCACGGTCATATTTGAAGTGTGATATCCAATATTAATTTATTATAAAAGTGTGATAGATATATATTGTTATATTTCTCAAATAAACCTTTTAAATTTGCAAACCAGACCTACTTCTTGGCTCAGTGGTGTCAGGGGGATTCTAAGAGAGGGGTGTTATATAAGGGTTGTCATCCAGAGTACATGAACTGGACCTAAAAATATATCAATAAGGGTTTCCCTCAGCATCCCAGACTAGGCATTGACTTAGCTGTAGTGTTGAAGTGAAGCCACTTAACAGATCCCCAGACTTCGCACATCTATTAGAACCCAATGATTTTATTCATAGCGCCACCTACAGTTTGTGGCTGGAGTTACTGGTTTATGTACATCCTGTAACCTATGTGTCGAATTAGACACCCCCTTCCCATCAGCATGCAGTGAAGGAAACATTCATCACACCGCACACAACCCCCTACTTTGTAACTGTTTATTACTAAGTTTCTCTTGTTTGGTATTTTACTTACAGTGGTAATTTGGTAAATGCACTACTGCACTGATATGAATCTTCCCGTTGTACTTCACTCATGTAAATAGTTCACAGATGAATGAATGACAAAAAAATCTCAATTGTTTTTATGTATGCTTTTTTGTATTGCATATCATTTACAAGTCACCAGCTCTTACCATGTGTTATTTACAGCATCTGAAATATAAAAGAACAAACAGAACAAGCAGGCATTTTGTAAACATGGATTAATGTGCCCACATTTTTAATACAGAAAAAAACAAACATGCAATGAGTTCTAACGTCCCTGCACTGCAGAAATCCTAGCCACACACACAGCATACAAATTCCTCACTTGGCACAAATCCCTTACCAAGGCCAGTAATAACCTGATTGCCGCACAATTTTGCTGTCTTTTGCAGTTCCAGTGTCAGTGCAAAAAACATCCGTAAGCTTGTGTGGGGGAGCACCAAATGATTAGATTCAGTCAGCGCTCTACCCCCTGGAAACTCTGTCAGACTGTCTCCTCAGCCCAGCATGAACTAACTGTTCTCTTCATTTCTATTTCTTAGCAAAACGTTTACCTGTCCCTTTATTGACGTGGCTTGTCTGCCTACATTTTCTACCAATCAAGATAAAAAGAATGTGCCCTGTGCCAGCCTTCATTTTTAAAGCAATGAAAGCTTCAGGTCCAGAGTTACTGTTTCACTTTGCTTCCTGCATCTTGCATATTTTCTGTTCTCACAAGCTGAATAAAACGCTAGTGTGCATTTACAAATACATTTTAAATATTGCCACCAAAACATGGATTTCACCTCATTTTGCATAGAAGACTACATTCTCATGTTAAAAGATAGCACTTAGCAGTTATGTTAATAATGTTAGTCAGTTATTTATTCTAATGTAGTCTTCATACATGAAGCATCGAAAATACATGGTGTATCTCATTATTTGAACCTGGCAGCACACTAAGTTTTTCTATATGTGCTCTGAATATCTGCAGTTTCAAATTGGGCCTGGCTGTGTTATAAATCCTGTACTTTGCATGCTACCAATAATGCTATATATTATACTGACAAAAAAAATGCAATATTACATACTAGCAAAATGCTATTATATGCTGGCAAAAATGCTATGCATTTCCTTACAGGTATGTTATGTTACAGGCTTTCTATATTGCATCAAATCACCATCATGGCACTTCTGGGGTGTTTGACTTGTTTGGAAGATGCCACATAGTGCCCCTGTGTGGGGGTGGGCAGACTTTAGTTTGCAGAGGAGGAGAAGATCAGAGGATGGGAAAGCGGGCAGAAGGAAAACAAACAACTAGAGGGGCGATGATGCAGGAGGGGGCATAAATGTTGGTAGCTGCTTGAATTCATGTGGATCCTTTGAGGTGGACCTCAAATTCGGATTACAAAAAGAGGTATATTCTAAGAACGCTTGCAGTTATGGTTAATATGTGGGTCTAACCGAAAGATTGATATGTAGATTATAACACAATGTTTGATTGAGTGATCGGTTCAAGTAAGGGAAAAGCTGCCCAGTAAAAATTTGCTGGATGTTTGACCCAGGATTAGCTTTTTAATTGGATAAAACTGAGGAATAGAAATTCAGGGAACTGCCAATGCAGGAGGACAGGTCTGGGACAGTCAAGAACATGCTCTGTCAAAGATGAATGTAGTTGGGAGAACAAAATATCCGGATGGGTTGTTATGGATCAGTTGACACATGTATGGATCTGGTACAAGCCTGGCACTCTAAGGTCTGTGCAGGTCTGGTGATCAGTGTGCCATTGGTTCCCCATTGAAATTTATGTCCATGCTGGTGTAGCGAAGGCCAAGATGCCTGGTGAAGAATAAAAGAAGAAGGCAAATTAAGTCAGTGGGGATGGGTACGCCTATGAGAGAGATGAAGGAGGTAGATGGTTGAACGGTAAGTGAACAGTTGAAAGGCTGGCTGGAAAGGAGCAAGTTTCAGTTTTGGGTTGTGCTATACTTTGTTTATAGGAGATCAAAAGAAAGTAGGTCCAAAACAGGGAAGTTTAATAGAGGAGCTGGAGTGTTTTCTCCAGTACTGCGACCCATCCACGGAAGACATGGATTAGCTCATCAGAGTAATAATGCTTGCTGGGGTAAATCAGTGTTTAATCAATGGGTGTAACAGAAACTAACCCGAGTATAGGAGCACAATAAATATTATAACAATGATTTACAGTGTCTTCTAGAGATGAGGAGCACTAAAGGTCAATTGGTAATTAAACAGATTGTGCTGGCCGTGGCTGCAGTGCTTCTTACGACCCAGTCATGAGGGCAGGTAATGGTTAACATAGGAGAATAACTCTAAAGAACAAGGTAATCAGTGGACTATACATATAGAATAACACATAGGTATAGAATGATAGGGCAAAGCCAACTAGAATATGCGTTGAGATTTGAGATTGTCAAAACATTGCAGGGATAAGTATGGTGCCACTATCAGACAAGATATAAAAATATCTTGCATCACCTGGATTACATTAATTTACTCGCAACCACAACAACATAGGTAGAGGGATGGTTCAAGCATAGCCGGACCGTGAGGCATTACTCAGTAACACATTTCAAGGAAGGTTTGAGGATGATTATGGGTGCAAAAAAAAGAAAGAAAAAGAGAAACTTAGAACACAATGGGCCATTGTCTAACTTTTCATTTTGAGAACACATAGGTTATGCCAATTAGAGTATTAGCTTCTCAGCCAGGTACACGCTATACAAATCTCATTCTTACATATATGCATATATCCATCTAACCCTTCCAAGCCTCAACAATACAAGTAGTGAATAGCTGCATAATCCCAAAGTAAAATTGGGAAAACCGAAAATGTGGATCAGATTTTAGGAAAGGGCATGCTTTCTAGGGGAGTTTAAACACATAGGGCCTCATTATAAGGTTTGCAGAACGGGTTAACTGGCTCTGCTAATGGAGGTGGACCCGTTGAACCTGTTCTGCGACATTACGAGGTCCCCTTGCGGGACTCGGTAAAGACACCTGGTAAAACCAGGCGTTGTTACTGGGTCCCGCAAGGGGAAGAGGGAGCTAACAACCAGCCGGTCGTAATTGGCCCGTTGTTAGCTCCCTCTCCCATTCCCATTGAGCCCTATGGGGGCTCAGATGGGAATGCGGAAGTTCCGGGCCCAGCTTCCCAGAGGGAGGAATTACATGGACCTCCGAACTCGGAATGGCCTGGTAATTCCTCATTCTGGGAACCCGGTAATGGAGCCCGGTTTGGCAGCAGCCATGGAGCTAATAGCTCCATGGCTGCCGCCAAACTCGTAATGAGGCCCATAGAATATGATAAAGGGCTGCACACAAATGCATCAAATGCATAACAAGGAATGCTGCCTGATGGGAAGAGTTTAAAAGATACAATACACAATTTGATAAGAAGAGAGGGGTCAAACCCAAAGACGAAAAAGGGCCTGGTAGAGAGTGAAGGCAGTTGAACTGAATAGGGGAGAGAGAAAGGTTTTAAATATGAGGGCAGGTACTCACGAGGCACCTCTGTGGAAACTGAAATATGTAGATACATTGTATGAGTTGAGAAGAGGGTGTGGCAAAGAGAGAATACAGATCCAGAGAGGTAAGACATTGAAAAAAGTGTCTGTAGTGTGTAGGTTACATGTTTGCACAGTTGACTCAATAATGTTAATGTTAATGCTAATGCCACTGCTATACTTTTTTTTGTTCAAAGTCACAATGTGCATATGTTGTTTCTACTAAATCATTGCATAGAAATGAGTGCAATGCCATTTTTGTCGTCAGGTTTGCAGAATTTCTCATATGACAAAACTATTTTTCTGGCTATAGC
Source organism: Ambystoma mexicanum (assembly GCF_040938575.1). Classification (NCBI taxonomy): domain Eukaryota; kingdom Metazoa; phylum Chordata; class Amphibia; order Caudata; family Ambystomatidae; genus Ambystoma; species Ambystoma mexicanum. Next base: position 612,490,441 of record NC_090930.1, read on the forward strand.
ATCTATTTTCACATGGTGATATGGAGGACATAACATTTTACAAGGGATATTTCCTAAAGAGACAACACTTGATCTACAAATTGTTTAAACACAACATTTCTTTAAAGCAAGACTTTTGAAACATTTCCAAATCCTCAATTATGACCTTATTCAGTGCAAATTGGATGAGACTTCCGCTTTATGGAAGTCCCTGAAAGGCTACATCATTTATATGGCAGCTGCCTGTCCAGCTAATCCATTCAACTGGAAATTGGCTGAACTGCAGTAGCCATCTTGTCTCAGTTGATTGGATCCGAATTGCTAAGAGCCATGAGGGATCATGATCATGCTAATAAGCTATCAGCCATGTTATGCCTGTGGTCTTTTGCAGCTGTAAATCAAATGATTTAAAAGGATAGTTAATCTAGCCACAGGGTTTGGAAATTCCAGTTCCTGCTAATAGAATGCTGTTTGAATTCATGGCTTTAGGAAACATACATATTCATGATTATATAACTCATCTGCACTGTATTTTAGAAAGGAAACATATCATTTATTACACATTTCCCTCTAGAAGGCTGTTACTTTTGATCCAGTCATTTTGAGATGCATGCTCAAATCTGTCAGCTACTTAATAGTGAAAACCTTAATAATTATCATGAGTGAAATCATGAGTTAATATCAATAAGTTTCAAAAATATAGAATGTTAAGTGTTTAACATAGCCGTTGGGTGCATGCACACACAAGATTAGTGAACCAACAAGATAGAAATCACAGAATATGCCAATATGCAAATGAAGTACTATGTGTCTACACAACTTGTTCACATGACACATCTCGAGTCTTGCTTAAGCTTGTTCATGGGATGCAAACACATTTTACACCTAGTGATGCACAAGTAATTACGCTCTGTATGTGTTGCTTCAGCCAAACATGTATAAGTGAAACCTCTTTGGTTGATTGATTGATATATTATTCATAATGCGCCTATAAACAATGTGTTTCAAGGCACAACCAAGCAAGGGAGGGAGGACCATGGAGAACAAGACAAATAATCTTACTAGGCCTATCATCATTTAGAGGGAGGTACCTGCAGAAGAGAGAGATCTACCCCCCAATCTCTGCTTGGACAAGCAATTCACCCGCAGAGAATTAGAAGTATACAAAGGGAGGGCTCTAGTAGGAAGGTACTTAGGAAGAGAGAGTTGGATATAGCAGGGCCCCCGCCCCAGAAAGCCTTGTTTACAATGCAGAGGTCTTAAACTTGATCCTTGCAGCCACTGGGAGCCATAGGAGGGATCACAGGGCCAGAGAGATGAGGTAATTTGGCTTAAGGCTAAGGATACATTTTGTGGTCCTGTTCTAGATGAGCTGTAGAGAGTGAAGAATAGAGTTATGCAGATTAAGAAAGAGGTTATTGCAGTTGTCAAGCCTATAGAGAGCCAGGACTCTGGAGTGAGTGAGCCTCGGGGGGTAGGAGAATACCTCTAAGGAAATGGAGCAGGAAAAGGGCTTTTCTGGCAAGGTCTGTGATGTGTGGAGAGAAGGACAGAGTGAAGATGTAGATGACTCGAAGGTTTTTTGCCTCACAAAAGGGTGAGGGCTGAAGCCGCATGGAGGCCAGCCAGAGCGAGAGGGGAAAAGCAGGAGCAGGGGTCACTATGAGTAGTTTTACTGGCATGGAGGCAGAGATCATTAGAAGCACACCATGCATGAATAGCGGATAGACAGTCAGAGATGAGCGAGGAGGAGGAGGAAGCTGAGAGTAGCCTGAAAGAGAGCTGCATGTCATCTGCATAACACTGAAAGTTAGAGGAAAAGGTAGAGATCAGGAGGGCCAACGGAGACATTTACAAGCCAGGGCGAGAGGATAGAGCCCTGGGGAACACCGCATGTGGAGAGAGAGGTGGTGGAGAGGAAGGTCCCAAGTTGAACCTGGGAAGGTCGGTCCAAGAGGAAACAGAATAGCCACGCCAGAGCCTGATCCGTGATGCCCAGTAGAATGAGAATGAGAACAGAGGTCAAGGAGAATCAGAACAGAGGGAGAACTAAAGTCAAGGTTAGAGAGCAGATCTTCAAAGATGTTCAGGAGCACAATTTATGTGTCTCTGGCTGCTCTAAAGCCAGACTGATGGTCATGGAGACAATCAACAGCTTTGGTCTGGAGGGTTAGCTTGGAGATGGCCAACTTTTCCAGGAGTTTGCCCAGGAAAGTAGTGATAGAGATCGTTTGATAGTTTGCCAGAATGCAGGGATCTGCAGAAGGCTTTTTTCGCAGGGGCTGCACACAGAGTGCATGAGAGGAGAGGGGAAAGATCCAGTGGCAAAATAATTATTGCAGAAATCGGCCGAGGCTGGAGCGAGAGAAACAATGTTGTCCTTAATGGTTCTGAAGGAGCAGGGAGTCACCTGTTTGGATGTGACTTTCATAGACCAGACTTGTCTGGAAACATCATCAAGTGTGAGAGGAGATGAAGAGGAGAGGAGGAGAGGATGGGGGGGCGGCCAAGGAGGGCCTGAGAGAGGTAGAGGGTGAGAGAGGGGAAGAGGCAGATAATACGGAGAAGATGTCCTGGGTTTTAGTGTTGAAATGAGAGGCGGGGAGTGCAGAAGGCCTAGGTCGGTGTAGAAGAGGAAGATACTGCAATAGGATTTGCAAGATCCTTGCAGATTTTGAATCATTTGGCCATGTTGTTAGAGGCCGCAGAGATGCAGCCTTGAATATGGACCCTCTTTTTAGAGAAGATGGAGAGTCTGTATTGCCTAAGGAGTATGCAGCAGGGCTGATTGTTATAGGGTGCACCCGAAGCACCCCATTTCCATTCAGCTGCACTGAACTTGCGTTTCACAGTGGCCACATCAAAGTCGTGCCAAGATGTGTTCTTTTTGACAGGCTTCATGCAGATCCTCATGACAGGGGCAAGGACGCCCAGGGTGTTAGAGATGGAAAGGTGAGGGTTGGAAAGGGCTGTGTCAGGGTGGGAGTCAGACGCAGGAATAGGTGGTGAAGAGAAAGTGGAGGCAAAGGCAGCCACTGAAACTCGCTTCATATGACCACAAAGGAAGGTGGCAGTGCTGAGTGGGCCTTTACAAGGGGACGGGATGCTTTAAATGAGAAGAAAGAAGAGCGTGGTCAGTACAAGAGAGAGGTTTATTGAGAGGATTTGAGAGGGGAATGTCTGAAGAGATGAGAGCATCCAAGATGTGCCTGGTAGAGTGAGTCAGACTAGAGGGTAGAATTGAAAGGAACAGAGAGTTGCATAGGTTGTGGTAGAGCCCAGAGGAGTTTGATGAGTCCAGGTGGATGTTGAGATACCCAAGGAGCAGAAGCTGGGAGGTAGAGGAAAGGAGAGAATAAGTGAGGTCAGCCCATTCAGAGAGAAAGAGGGTAACCTGGCCAGATGGTCTGCAAAGGTGGACCATGGTCAGAGAGAATCCAGTAGAGATAGAGAGCCTGCAGACAAGGCTTTCAAAGGAGGATTAAGTTTGCTTGGGGATGATGGAGGAGGCAGGAATCCACTCAGGAAAGATCAGGGCCACTCCACCTTTGGGCCTGTTGGATCTGGGCTCGGAGAGGATCTTGTGGCCCTCAGAGAGCAGTGTGTCAAAACTTGTAACAGAGATGACCTTAAACCATGTCTCGGTAAGAGCGGGTACATCTGGGTCCAGGTGTTTAAGGAGGTGGCAGATGTCAGAGGAGTGTTTGACATCAGAGCAAGAGTTGAGAGTAGCAATTAGGAGCATGTTACCACTTTTGAAAGACTTCCGTGGAGGGGTACAAGGAAGAGAGGGGCCCATCGAAAGTGGCAGTGGAGCCTGAGAGGTAAAGGGAGGAGGAATGGAGAGTAGCCAAAAAGGTACTGGATGGGAAGGAAGCCAGAGAGGTGGAGGCCGAGGGTTGCAGGTGAGCCAGGAGAGAGGTAGCTGGCAAGGGGGGTAGGGAGATGGGCAACAGAGGTGGCAAGGGAGCCAGCGGAGAGGCAAATGGCAAGGGAGCCAGAGATGTGTAGGGCAGAGGTGGCATAGGAGTCAGAATGGTAGAGGAAGGAGGTGGAGCCAGAGAGGTGGTAGATGACATAGGAACCGGAAGGAGGTGGAGGGGGAGTCAGACAAGTGGTAGCAGGAAAATCAGGATAAGGAAGGAAGTTGATGAGGCGACAGACACGCCTATCAAATAGTAGGAGGTTGGCCTGAGGCCTCTGGACCATAATGTTACCATTTAGATAGGCATTACTGATGTCTCTGGAGGACTGGAATGAGGCCAATAGGACCTCCCATTGGATACCACCATTAATGGGTGAAGAGGAAGAAGGAGAGAGAAGAGAAGCTGCATGAAGAGTCAATAGGTCACGTGAAGGAACGACAAAGAGGATGTCAGTGAGAGTCTCTCTAAAGGAAGCACTGACATAATTGTGAGCAAAGGGAAGTCCTGCGTTGGAGATCAGTGTGTCCTTCTTAAGCTTCCTCCTACCCGTCTTAATGAGAAGAGTAGGATAGGAGATAAGAAAACAGTTAGAGAAGATGGGGGAAATAGAGAGCACCATAGTGAGTGTGATAAAGGGAGGAGAGGGCAGGTGAAAGAGGGAGAGGTCGAAAGGAACACTGCACAGGGCTACGTCTCACAGGGTGCACAGGAAGGGGATAACAGGATAGACAACAGGCTACACCAGAGCACAGATAACAATTAAACAAGGCTGCAGCAAGCAGTGAGAAACAGCGGTGGGAGCCGGCTCAGTACACCCTAGGGAGGAAGAAAGGCCTGAAGGGCAACAGTAGTGAAACACAGAGAAGAGGGAAAACAAGAGAAGAGGTTGGCTACTCCTATAAAAGCAAGGACATATCGAATCTGAGTACCACAAAAGGAATTACACCAAACATGGGCTATAAAGATTCACAGATCTTTAATACTGCACAGTTACAAAGAAACACAGATCTGATACAGATAGCTATCTGCCTCTCACCCCGCAATGAGTACCAGCCGTCAGAATGAGGAGAGAGAGAATGCTGGACATCTAAACATTCATACTTTTATACATTTCCAACAATATTGTCCAGCCCCTCTACATTTAATAATCTGCGGTCTAGAGTTTGTGCCGAGTTCACATACAGCTTATTCAATACTATGCACACGGATTACATGAGTTTGCATTTCCATCAAGTTACAATGGCGAAGTATGTTCTTGGATTCAGCAATAAGCCTTAGTACATATCCCTTCACAATGTAGTTCTGCCAGTGTCCACGCTTGGCGTTTATATAACATTGTCATCAATGTGTGTTCGTGGATGAGGCTTGTTAGTGTAGACAATCCTAGGACAACAAGTCATACTCAGTACAAGGTCTCATTATCTAGTCTAAACAGTCGGCCCTCAGATAGTCTAACCATTAACAGAACTCAAAGGTCGGGAAGGCTTGGTTGCAAGTTAGATACACAGTCCACCATTTTAGAACGGAGAATCGTTCGAACAGAAATCAAAATGGCAGATGATTCTAAAATGGTGGCGAAGTTGATCTAAAATCGGAACTTTGCAACGCAGTTCTCTTCACAGAGCAACTAGGTTTAGGCCAATATAAATCAAAAGGAGGCATGATATGATTTCCCGTTTAACACTCCTAGTAATTTATTGTGTATCATCAGTCCCTTAAGTTGTGAACTAGCAAACTGAACAATAAAATGGACACTCCTTCACCATGTCATCAATCAATTGAATCTTTGCATCAGTGCCTATCAATTGTATAGCATTTTTGCAATGCAAAAACTGCAATTTAGTTTATACAAAAAGGCGCAATATGCAATAATAGCTTAAATGATGGTAACCAGTGTTGATATAGTGCATGGTACCTGATGTAATTTTAATGTACTACACTTTTTACCTTCCAAGGCTTAGGTGACAGTCTAAGGGAACCCCTGCACTAAGCTTGCATTATAGTAGAGGGTAACATTATACTGGTTGTAAGAGCCATTACAGACAATGAACATGCGTACACACAGTGGCAGTCTGAGTCTCATACAAGGGTCCTAGCTTAAGTATATTATGGGACTCTTTTAAAACCAAGAACAGACCATACAATATGACATTTCTGAACATGAAATCCTATGGTGGTACATTGATTGAACAACAATAGCATTTTTCTGTCGCCCAACAACAATGAAGTACTAATGCACATATTTTACAAGACATACCTCCAAATGAAGATACAATTTAAAAATACAATATATTTTCTACCCAGTGACTATCTTTGGTTCACTTCTTAAATGTAAGTCTTTTTGAACAGTAGAATAGAACGTGTGTACTTGTGATTAGGCCTGAAAAAGCATTCAAAGTCACAATTTATAGTCAACCTATCAAGTGCAAAACTGATGTTGGACACTGTTGCTTAGTCTTATGCAGTATTGTTACCTAGGAATGAAAATGTTCCTATTGGTTAAGGAGAAATATACAAAACCCATGGTGATGTTATTCTGATGAACACATGCATGTTAAAAAAGTATTGACTCATTATAATGGGCCTAATGTATTTAAAAAAGTGCTAAGTCTGTGTTAAGTAGTTAGGGTGTCAAGACAATTGCAGGGACCAAACGTCCAGCACTGGGAGCAGATTCATGGAATCAAAAGCCCCCAGAAACCTGCAGTGCAAAGAAAAATGAGTAGCACCCAGCATACTCACAAAATACACTTGTGGCAAACATGACATAGCATTGTCAAACAACGTTTGCACCTGAACCATAGGAAATAAGTAATCAATGATTACTTAACAGCAATCTCCATTACTTCCACTCCTCTACTGCGACTGACAAGTTTTCCAAATCTGCGCCCTAACCACCTTCATTAAGGCAGAACCCACAAGTCTGCCGTCATCCGAGTACCACCACTATTCTGAGCCCCAACCCCTTACATTAAGGCAGAACCCACACGTCCACCCTTGTCCCAGTACCCCCACCAAACTTTGTCCCGAAATCTGCATCATCCAATGCCAACACGTACTTGCCCCAACAAAACAAGATGCCACATCACAACAATGTACCCAAATACAAATCACCCCAACGGCCACTCTTACAGGGTAATTCATAAAATTTCGCAGTAAAAGTGTCGCAAGCGGCTGGCGCAGAGTGTCCGCATGCGATTGTCTGCGCCAGGCGCGTGCGCTAAAACCGATTTCCGCGCACAGCGTATTCATGGATTTTAGGCTCCCAAACCAGCCGTGGCGCAGAGTATCTCAGTGACCCTGCAGCAGCGCCAGTAACGCCCCCAAGAACGCCCTCGCGCAAGGAAAAGCCATCAAAATCGCTAAATCATTGCAAAGGGCTGCGCTAACCCTGGACCAGTTTACAGGGCTGGCAAACAAGGAACGCAAAGCGGGTAACGTTTATATCAGGGGTACGCGGGAAGTTTTACACGCGATTATCCAGGGTACGTGTATTACAGGGGTACGCGGGAAGTTTTACATGCGATTGGCCAGGGTACGTGTATTACAGGGGTACGCGTGAAGTTTTACACGCGATTAGCCAGGGTACGTGTATTACAGGGGTACAAGAGAATTATCACACGCGATTTGGCTGGGTACGTGTATTACAGGGGTATGCGTGAAGTTTTACATGCGATTTGGCTGGGTACGTGTATTACAGGGGTGCACGGGAATTATCACATGCGATTTGGCCGGGTACGTGTATTGCAGGGGTGCGCGGGAATTATCACACGCGATTTGGCTGGGTACGTGTATTACAGGGGTGCGCGGGAAGTTACACACGCGATTAGGCTGGGTGGGTCCTCACAGGTGTTCCCTGTACACCCTCCACGGCCCCTGCAGGCAGCCCACAAAACAGGGGACTACCCTGCACACCTGCTCATGTCCCCCAGCACCCCCACCCCCCAGCACTGTGGGCCACCCTCCACCAGGCCCCCACTCATGTCCCCTTGCACCCCAGCCCCCCAGCAGTCATGGGGCAGCCTCCACCAGGCCCCCACTCATGTCCCCTTGCACCCCCACCCCCCAGCAGTCATGGGGCACCCTCCACCAGGCCCCCACTCATGTCCCCTATCACCCCCACCCCCCAGCCGCCAGGGGCAGCCTCCACCAGGCCCCCACCCATGTCTACCACCACCACCACCCCCAGCAGTGCAGGGGCAGCCTCCACCAGGCCCCCACTCATGTCCCCTATCACCCCCACCCCCCAGCCACCATGGGCAGCCTCCACCAGGCCCCCACTCATGTCTCCCACCCCCCAACCCCCAGCACTGAAGGGCACCCTCCACCAGGCCCCCACTCATGTCAAACTACCCCCACCCCCCAGCACTGAGGGGCACCCTCCATGAGGCCCCCACTCATGTCTCCCACTCCCCACCCCCCCCAGCACTGAGGGGCACCCTCCACCAGGCCCCCACTCATGTCTCCCACCACCCCCACCCCCCAGCAGTGCAGGGGCAGCCTCCACCAGGCCCCCACTCATGTCTTCCACCCCCCACCCCCCCAGCACTGAGGGGCAGTCTCCACCAGGCCCCCACTCATGTCTGCCCCCCCACCCCCCCAGCACTGAGGGGCACCCTCCACCAGGCCCCCACTCATGTCCCCTATCACCCCCACCCCCCAGCCACCAGGGGCAGCCTCCACCAGGCCCCCACCCATGTCTACCACCACCCCCACCCCCCAGCCACCATGGGCAGCCGCCACCAGGCCCCCACTCATGTATCCCACCCCCCACCCCCCCAGCACTGAGGGGCACCCTCCACCAGGTCCCCACTCATGTCTCTCACCCCCCACCCCCCCAGCACTGAGGGGCACCCTCCACCAGGCCCCCACTCATGTCTCCCACCACCCCCACCCCCCAGCAGTGCAGGGGCATCCTCCACCAGGCCCCCACTCATGTCCCCTATAACCCCCACCCCCCAGCCACCAGGGGCAGCCTCCACCAGGCCCCCACCGATGTCTACCACCACCCCCAGCCCCCAGCCACCATGGGCAGCCTCCACCAGGCCCCCACACATGTCTCCCACCCCCCACCCCCCCAGCACTGAGGGGCACCCTCCACCAGGCCCCCACACATGTCTCCCAGCACCCCCACCCCCCAGCAGTGCAGGGGCAGCCTCCACCAGGCCCCCACTCATGTCTACCACCACCCCCACCCCCCAGCCACCATGGGCAGCCTCCACCAGGCCCCCACTCATGTCTCCCACTCCCCACACCCCCAGCACGGAGGGGCATCCTCCACCAGGCCCCCACTCATGTCTCCCACCACCCCCACCCCCCAGCCACCATGGGCAGCCTCCACCAGGCCCCCACTCATGTCTCCCACCCCCCACCCCCCCAGCACTGAGGGGCAGCCTCCACCAGGCCCCCACTCATGTCTCCCACCCCCCACCCCCCAGCCACCATGGGCAGCCACCACCAGGCCCCCACTCATGCCACCCACCCCCTACCCCCCCAGCACTGAGGGGCACCCTCCACCAGGCCCCCAACCATGTCTCCCACCACTCCCACCCCCCAGCCGTGGAGGGGCAGCCTCCACCAGGCCCCCACTCATGTCTACCACCACCCCCACCCCCCAGCACTGAGAGGCAGCCTCCACCAGGCCCCCACTCATGTCTCCCACCCCCCACCCCCCTCAGCACTGAGGGGCACCCTCCACCAGGTCCCCACTCATGTCTCACACCCCCCACCCCCCCAGCACGGAGGGGCACCCTCCACCAGGCCCCCACTCATGTCTCCCACCCCCCACCCCGCAGCACTGAGGGGCACCCTCCACAAGGCCCCCACTCATGTCTCCCACCACCCCCACCCCCCAGCAACCATGAGCAGCCTCCACCAGGCCCCCAATCATGTCTCCCACCCCCCAACCCCCCAGCACTGAGGGGCACCCTCCACCAGGCCCCCACTCATGTATCCCACCACCCCCACCCCCCAGCAGTGCAGGGGCACCCTCCACCAGGCCCCCATTCATGTCTCCCACCCACCCCACCCCCCAGCAGTGCAGGGTCAGCCTCCACCAGGCCCCCACTCATGTCTCCCCCCCACCCCCCAGCCACCATGGGCAGCCTCCACCAGGCCCCCACTCATGTCTCCCACCCCCCACCCCCCCAGCACTGAGGGGCACCCTCCACCAGGCCCCCACTCATGTCTCCCACCCCCCACCCCCCCAGCACTGAGGGGCACCCTCCACCAGGCCCCCACTCATGTCTACCACCACCCCCACCCCCCATCACTGAGGGGCAGCCTCCACCAGGCCCCCACTCATGTCTCCCACCCCCCACCACCCCCCAGCACTGAGGGGCACCCTCCACCAGGCCCCCACTCATGTCTCCCACCACCCCCACCCCCCAGCAGTGCAGGGACAGCCTACACCAGGCCCCCACTCATGTCCCCTATCAACCCCCACCCCCCAGCCACCAGGGGCAGCCTCCACCAGGCCCCCACCCATGTCTACCACCACCCCCACCCCCCAGCCACCATGGGCAGCCTCCACCAGGCCCCCACTCATGTCTACCACCCCCCAGCCCCCCCAGCACTGAGGGGCACCCTCCACCCCAGCACGGAGTGGAGGCTGCCCCTGCACTCATGTCTCCCACCCACCCCACCCCCCAGCAGTGCAGGGGCAGCCTCCACCAGGCCCCCACTCATGTCTCCCACCCCCCACCCCCCAGCCACCATGGGCAGCTTCCACCAGACCCCACTCATGTCTCCCACCCCCCACCCCCCCCAGCACTGAGGGGCACCCTCCACCAGGCCCCCACTCATGTCTCCCACCACCCCCACCCCCCAGCAGTGCAGCGGCAGCCTCCACCAGGCCCCCACTGATGTCTACCACCACCCCCACCCCCCAGCACTGAGGGGCAGCCTCCACCAGGCCCCCACTCATGTCTCCCACCCCCTACCCCCCCAGCACTGAGGGGCACCCTCCACCAGCCCCCAACTCATGTCTCCCACCCACCCCCCAGCACTGAGGGGCACCCTCCACCAGGCCCCAACTCATGTCTCTCACCCCCCACCCCCCCAGCACTGAGGGGCACCCTCCACCAGGCCCCCACTCATGTCTCCCACCCACCCCACCCCCCAGCACTGAGGGGCACCCTCCACCAGGCCCCCACTCATGTCTCCCAAAACCCCCACCCGCCCCAGCACTGAGGGGCACCCTCCACCAGGCCCCCACTCATGTCCCCTTGCACCCCCACCCCCCAGCAGTCATGGGGCAGCCTCCACTAGGCCCCCACTCATGTCCCCTTGCACCCCCACCCCCCAGCAGTCATGGGGCACCCACCACCAGGCCCCCACTCATGTCCCCTATCGCCCCCACCCCCAGCCACCAGGGGTAGCCTCCACCAGGCCCCCACCCATGTCTACCACCACCCCCACCCCCCAGCCACCATGGGCAGCCTCCACCAGGCCCCCACTCATGTCTCCCACCCCCCACCCCCACAGCACTGAGGGGCACCCTCCACCAGGCCCCCACTCATGTCTCCCACCCCCCACCCCCCCCAGCACTGAGGGGCACCCTCCACCAGGCCCCCACTCATGTCTCCCACCACCCCCACCCCCCAGCAGTGCAGGGGCAGCCTCCACCAGGCCCCCACTTATGTCCCCTATCACCCCCACCCCTCAGCCACCAGGGGCAGCCTCCACCAGGCCCCCACCCATGTCTACCACCACCCCCACCCCCCAGCCACCATGGGCCGCCTCCACCAGGCCCCCACTCATGTCTCCCACCCCCCACCCCCCCCAGCACTTCGGGGGACCCTCCACCAGGCCCCCACTCATGTCTACCACCCACCCCAACCCCCAGCAGTGCAGGGGCAGCCTCCACCAGGCCTATACTCATGTCTCCCACCCCCCACCCCCCCCAGCACTGGGGGGCACCCTCTACCAGGCCCCCACTCATGTCTCCCACCACCCCCACCCCCCAGCAGTGCAGGGGCAGCCTCCACCAGGCCCCCACTCATGTCCCCTATCACCCCCACCCCTCAGCCACCAGGGGCAGCCTCCACCAGGCCCCCACCCATGTCTACCACCACCCCCACCCCCAGCCACCATGGGCAGCCTCCACCAGGCCCCCACTCATGTCTCCCACCCCCCACCCCCCCAGCACTGAGGGCACCCTCAACCAGGCCCCCACTCATGTCTCCCACCCACCCCACCCCCCAGCAGTGCAGGGGCAGCCTCCACCAGGCCCCCACTCATGTCTCCCACCCCCCACCCCCCAGCACTGAGGGGCACCCTCCACCAGGCCCCAACTCATGTCTCTCACCCCCCACCCCCCCAGCACTGAGGGGCACCCTCCACCAGGCCCCCACTCATGTCTCCCACCCACCCCACCCCCCAGCACTGAGGGGCACCCTCCACCAGGCCCCCACTCATGTCTCCCAAAACCCCCACCCGCCCCAGCACTGAGGGGCACCCTCCACCAGGCCCCCACTCATGTCCCCTTGCACCCCCACCCCCCAGCAGTCATGGGGCAGCCTCCACTAGGCCCCCACTCATGTCCCCTTGCACCCCCACCCCCCAGCAGTCATGGGGCACCCACCACCAGGCCCCCACTCATGTCCCCTATCGCCCCCACCCCCAGCCACCAGGGGTAGCCTCCACCAGGCCCCCACCCATGTCTACCACCACCCCCACCCCCCAGCCACCATGGGCAGCCTCCACCAGGCCCCCACTCATGTCTCCCACCCCCCACCCCCACAGCACTGAGGGGCACCCTCCACCAGGCCCCCACTCATGTCTCCCACCCCCCACCCCCCCCAGCACTGAGGGGCACCCTCCACCAGGCCCCCACTCATGTCTCCCACCACCCCCACCCCCCAGCAGTGCAGGGGCAGCCTCCACCAGGCCCCCACTTATGTCCCCTATCACCCCCACCCCTCAGCCACCAGGGGCAGCCTCCACCAGGCCCCCACCCATGTCTACCACCACCCCCACCCCCCAGCCACCATGGGCCGCCTCCACCAGGCCCCCACTCATGTCTCCCACCCCCCACCCCCCCCAGCACTTCGGGGGACCCTCCACCAGGCCCCCACTCATGTCTACCACCCACCCCAACCCCCAGCAGTGCAGGGGCAGCCTCCACCAGGCCTATACTCATGTCTCCCACCCCCCACCCCCCCCAGCACTGGGGGGCACCCTCTACCAGGCCCCCACTCATGTCTCCCACCACCCCCACCCCCCAGCAGTGCAGGGGCAGCCTCCACCAGGCCCCCACTCATGTCCCCTATCACCCCCACCCCTCAGCCACCAGGGGCAGCCTCCACCAGGCCCCCACCCATGTCTACCACCACCCCCACCCCCAGCCACCATGGGCAGCCTCCACCAGGCCCCCACTCATGTCTCCCACCCCCCACCCCCCCAGCACTGAGGGCACCCTCAACCAGGCCCCCACTCATGTCTCCCACCCACCCCACCCCCCAGCAGTGCAGGGGCAGCCTCCACCAGGCCCCCACTCATGTCTCCCACCCCCCACCCCCCAGCACTGAGGGGCACCCTCCACCAGGCCCCCCCTCATGTCTCCCACCCCCCACCCCCCCAGCACTGAGGGGCACCCTCCACCAGGCCCCCACTCATGTCTCCCACCACCCCCACCCCCCAGCCACCATGGGCAGCCTCCACCAGGCCCCCACTCATGTCTCCCACCCCCCTCTGCCCCCCCAGCACTGAGGGGCATCCTCCACCAGGCCCCCACTCATGTCTCCCACCCCCCACCCCCCAGCAGTGCAGGGGCACCCTCCACCAGGCTCCCACCCATGTCCCCCTGCCCACAGGCCCTGACAATCCTCAAGCATGGGCCTCATGGCCAGCCACCACAGCCCAAAGACACAACCAAGTATTACATGCACCCATGATACTACTCCAATGGAAACAATGTAAATCAACACATGTGTCTCACACACACACAATGGTTGCAAGTGAACCTGAAAACCCATATCATGACATGCATGTAAACAATGAGATGAATCCACACATTGAAGAATTAAAAAATCCAAATAATGTATTAATAACAACAGTAATGGCAATCAAAATGAAACAAAATACACAAATAAAAAAAAAACAAAATCAAGCTGCCTGTCCCTTTTCAAATTAAAATCAATAAATGATAATCCAAAAAAATGTCTTCCAAAGTTCTAGTCCATAAAAAGGAAATGAAGGGAAAAAGAAAATGAAAACCATTGCTCCATGGAAAAAAATATCCATAGTAAAAAAAAAATCCAAATCCAAAGTCCAACTATGTACAGAGTATTCAGGGTCCATCATCCCAACAGAAGAAATGAAACTTACCAAAAAACCTATTTAAAATGGAAATATATACAAAAGGTGGAGCAGTGTCCGTCGACTCCAAAAATAAACTATAAAGGAAACCTATCACTAAATAACTATATACTTTGGCGGCGGGCCAGACCAGCGGCTCACTTAGTGGTGTTCTGGGCCAGGGCATCATCGAACTCCTCGTCTATGTCCCGGAGGCGGTCCTGTTCCATGGCCCCGAGGGTCCGCAGGGAGGCCGACATGTTCACCCCCAACTCCCTGCAGATTGCCTCGAGGCACTCAGCCCGCCTCAGGGCCCTCCGCATGGAGTTCTCCGCCCTGACCATCGTGAGCCGCGCCTCTTCCGCCCGCTGCCGCTCCGCACCTATCTGCTGGCCCAACCGCTGCCACACGGAAGACACTTCCCGTCCAGGGTCCTCCTGCCCTCCGGCCGAAGCCTGCCCCTCCGATGTTGAAGGCCCCGAGCTATCGTGGCTCCCACCTACAGCCTCCTGCTGCTGCAGCTGCTGCTGTCCATGTGCCCTGTCCGATGGTGCCTGCACATCCTCCTCCAGTTGGGGTGCAGTCGTTGATGTGGCCACCCCTGCTGGACGTCCGACTCCCGACTGTGGCAGGGATCTGTTGTCCACCAGCCTGGCCGCACGGTCGGAGGCAGCTCCACAGGGCACCCAGGTGACACATGGGTGGGAAGATGGCATGGAGGACGACTGGGGCATAGGGGGTTCCGTGGAGGAGGGGGTCGGAACAAGGTCCAGGAAACGGAGGAATCCAGCCCTGGTGAGCTGTCCCAGTGGGTCAACGCAGTCAACGAGCCATGCAAGAAGACGTGCAGACTCATCATGAAAAGACTGCAGGTCAGCTCACATGGCCCGTTGACGCAACGCCACCCCACCCTGGACAGGCTCAACCTGGTGCAGGATAGCCACATCCGCAGGGAGAGGAATGCCAGGTGTTGTAATCCTATCCCCTCCCTGAGAACGGGTCTGGAGGTAGGCATCCCCGCTGGTGCAAGATGATGCAGTGACAGGAGCAGGGACAGGATTGCACACAGGCACCTCTGCAGTGGCCTGTGCTGCCTCCTGTCCCAGATCCTGCACTGCACCACTAGCACCAGTGGAATCCCCACCTCCAGACCCCGCCTCTGTCGCTTGCACGGCCTCCTCCTCCTCCAAACCCCCCACCAACCTGGATGACTCCGTGCCATCTTCCTCCGTTGGGCCCTGTGGGGTCCCAGCTGCCCCTTCTGCTGCCGAGGAGTCCAACTCCAACCTCCACCTCTTGGACCTCCCCTCAGCAGCTGCGGCCTGGGACACGGCACCGGACTCCTCACACCCCGACGAGATCAGAACCTGGGAGGGGATCCGGGCCTTGCGTCTCAGGCTGGTGGTGCGACCCATGCTGCTGTGCTCCACAGCACCTTCACCGCCCTCTTCATCAGTTGACGCTGCAGACAGGGAGAAAGAAAACACAGGCATCAGGGCACTGTCCAATGGACTCATACACACATGACAGTCATACATGAGTGGCATTGGTAAACCTCAGACATGGCATCACAATACCCAACACACATGTCATTTCAACTTGCACACATGAGCCATACCACAGGCATATTGCAACAGCCAGCACCATCCATTCACATACAACAGCATGAGCAGCCAAAGGTCATCCACACATCACATTCAACATAGGGAGTACACTACACATGCACACACACCACCAAACTTGCATGCATGTGTACACCTCCGCTAACTGTCGCAGTGTTCCGATCGACATCCATGTCACACCTGACAATCATTCCTCCACATCCTGTGCCATGCAAGCCCACACACACAAGCACCATCCATGTGTCACACATGAGACCCCTCGCATGTGTCACCCTCACGGCCCTGTACACCCCCCCTACTTGCCCACATAAAAATACATGTTCAACCTGCACACTCCTGGCACACCACACACACAGCTTACAATCAGTATGCATGTACACTTACCGCTCGACTCCAGACGGGTCTGCCTCTCAAGGACCTGGACGTGGAGCGCTGGGGATATGCGTTCCAGGACCCTCATCTGATCTTCCGACAAGTGGCCCCGGCGCCCCTTAGCATCCGCTGCCCTCAGGAGGCGCTGGGCCTTGTTGAGGGTCCTGGACCTGAAGTCCTCCCAGCGCTTCCTGACACGTTCATAGTCGCGGACTGCCACCTCCTCCGCGTTGATGGCAGTCACGATGTCCATCCAGATCCGAGTCCGTCCTTCCTTGTCGGCGCGCAACCTTCCGAAGAGGGCTTCATACTGCCCCAGGACATGCTCCACCAGGACACCAACTTCGGTGGCAGTGAAGCTGGTGCCCCTCTGCCTCCTTGGCCGGGGGTTGCCACTGGTGCCAGATGTTGCAGTGCCCGACATGGAAACCCCAGAGGCAGGAGTGGGTGGGCAACTGGGTCCTGGGGCTGGGCTGTGGGGCGATGGAAAAGCAGTCGGGAGTCTTCGGTTCCAGCAGGGGTGGTCACAGCAACAGCACCCCTGGCTGATGTGCAGGCAGCAAATGGCAGGGCACGTGGGCAGCAGGCAGTCAGGCAGCAGCAGATGGCAGGTGGGAGTGTGCTCATGGCTCTGGGGGGCAGTAATTCAGCCTTCTGGGCAGGAGCGTGGTCTTCCGTGTGTGAACGCGTGGCCAGCTTGATACAGAGTGATTTTGCATGTGAAATTCCTGCACATCTGCGTGTAATTCGAGGAAAGGCCCTTAGCGCATGAGCGCGTCAGCACACGTCTGTACATTCATTGGCCCAAAGGCCACCAGCGTATGCGGGTCTATGAAGTCACGTGCACGTTGAATATCTCACACGTTTGAAATGTTGTGTGTTAAAAAAATTAAAGACACGTCCCAGTGTCAAAGCGTGTAATTGGTGGAAATAGCGCGTACACGCGGAAGTGACAAAGCGTGTAATTGGTGGAAATAGCGCGTACACGCGGAATGTAGTGACAAAACGTGTAAATGGTGGAAATAGCGCATACACGCGGAAGTGACAAAGCGTGTAAATGGAGGAAAAAGCGCGTACACGCAGAAGTGACAAAGCGTGTAATTGGTGGAAATAGCGCGTACCCGCGCGTGTAATTGGTGGATACAGCGGGTACATGCGGAAGTGACAAAGCTGTAATTGGTGGAAATGGCCCTAGCGCGTACACGCGGAAGTGACGCTGGACGTGTGGGCCTGCATAAAAGGTACATGTAGAACACCATTTCCTTGTACGTGCTTTTCGTGGAGAGCGAGTGGGTGAATTCTGTACTTCTTGTCGTTTCACACGCGATTTACTTCACAGCGTTTCAAGTTCGTACTCCCTGTTACCTCTGACAGCTTTTTCTCTTTTTTCTCTTTTTCTGGTTTTCCTGGGCCTGTTCCCTCAAACAGTGTTCCCTTCTACTGTTGTCCTGTCTCCTCAGAGAGCGTACAAATCTTCTTTTGGCGGGGGTGTTGCCAACCAAACACGCTTCTTTTTCATGCTCTTTTTCCTGGCAGACGATGAGTCACGCACGTATCTAACATCTGTGCTTGCCCCGTGTGTAGCCTACCCCTTCAGAGGTCATTCTAGGCTGCGTGTGACACGCATAGGTTCATTCTTGTGTTACTGGGTGCCACAGCGTAGTGCAGGTTTTTTTTTTCCACACATGTGGTCTAGGAGGGGTTGCGTGCACGTCATCTCCCTTTTTTGGGCTTCCTGTGCGTTGCGTGACCCGTCATCTTTCCCCAGGGGTCACATTCAGCCTTGCTAGAGCACTAGGGTACAATTACCATCTGGTACCCAACCCCTTTGACCCCCAAATGCTCAGGACAATAGTTTACAGCCACTCCCATACGCACATTAACATCAGTGCCATGGTTGGGAGGCGAGGATTCCGTAAGGGTGGCAAAAGTGGACGAGCCACAAGTGGTGGCCGTGGTGGATCCGGTAGGGGACGTGGTCGTTACTTGCAGGGTGACCCTGTCCCCCCATGTGTGGAGGACCAGTCAAGGGCACCCATAATCCCCCCCCCCACCACCTGGTTGAGGCTGATGTGCTGACACCATCCATGCTCAGCCCTTGTTGGACCAGCCCATTGTGGCACCAGACCTGGCTGACTCCATGGCTGACTTCCAGGTCAGCAGGCCTATGACACATGCGCTGGTGCACGTTAATGTCATCAGGCCACGTGGATCAGGGGCAGCAAGGTCATCTGCTGCCCCAAGTAGGCAGGGTGGAGAGGCTGCAGGGGCAGCTGCGGCTCCATCCACCCCAGCTCTCACACACCCAGCCAGGACAGTGTTGGTCCTAGTCCATCCTGCTGACATTCCCCCTGACACCATTACACTTGAGCCAATGCCTGCACCAACTCCCATGCTGAGTGTGCAATCCCACACTCCTGATACAGAGTCCACCAGGGCTCCTGCCCCTAGTGTCCAGAGCAGCACAGGACACTCAGGATCACCACCACCTTCCAAGCGGAAGAGGAAGAGTGCTCGTCCGGCACAGGCTGATGCCCAAGACACGGCTACACATTCCGGCCCGTCGAGGAAGCCCAGTTTCACGGATGCCGAACTGAATGCACTTGTCGAGTATGTGTCCGCACATGATAACGAAATGGTCATTGTTGCAGGATCCAAGACCACACCTGCACAACGCCAGGCACACTGGCAGACCGTTGCGGACATCGTAAGTGCCCTTGGAATCGTGAGGCGCACAGCCAATGATTGCTATAAGCGCTGGAATGACCTAAAGCGCAGGGCAAAGAATAAGCTGGCCTCAAGTCATGCCGCAACTCTAGTGACTGGAGGTGGGTCTCCAGTAGAAGACATGGAACTCACTCCACATGAGTCAGTCGCTGGGACCTACGTCACGGAGGAACAGATCCAAGGCGTGGGAGATCTGCCTGATTATGAGGCATTGTCCGGTGAGTGCACATGCATGTGTGTGTCATCCATGTGCATGGTGTGTGTGTGAGGGCTTCTGTTTGTGTGCCAGGTGAGGGTGTGTGCGCCTGAGTCGTTTGGGTCACCCATGTGCTTCATGCAATACATTCTGCGCAGCAGCATTTGGCCATTGCAGTACCCCTTCTGCCAACAGTAGACATCTAGCCCAACAGCACGACAGTTGCCCTTGAAGAGTCACCTTGCCACAACATTGTTGCTTATTTTTCTCTGTTCATTCAGGCAGATTGTTTGCATTCCACCACTTTTACTAGGCATTTCTCAGTTCTGTAGTCACATGTCTGACATGGCTAGGGTAAAGTGGAGTGACTTTGTTACCTGGATATCATTTGTTCACACATGTCCCTGTGCAATCGGACCATTTTGGACTGGCAGCTCCAGGTGAAAAATCAGAACTGTTTGAATTAGAAAAGCTATTACATGCGGGAACTGGACTGAATGAATAAGTGCTGCCCTCCTCTCCATCTTCACTCAATAGCAATGATACATGCCATCTGTGTGATGGCATGTGTATTTCACCTGGCAATCACAGACCAACGTGTGATGCCACTGCCAGGCAGCATGCAGAAAATGTGTTCATCTTCCATCTTGGTGTCATCAGTGTGTGCCATTTGCCTGCCCTTCATACGCAGTGAGGGTGCATGCATGGGAGGGTGTTAGTCATTTGGGACATGTGTCAATCAAGTACTGGTTCTCTTGCTTCTCAGCCCTCATTGTGTGCCATGGTGCTAATGCTTGTTTCCATTTGTTTTCTTTTATGTCTTTGCAGGGGAAGACGCACCTGATACTGCTGGGGTTGTGGAGATGGTGCAGACCCAGGAGGGGTCCGAGGGCCGACCGACCACCAGTGAGGGACGTGGTGTGGTGGTCGGTGAGAACCCACAACTGCTGCAGGTCGTGCTCTCAGGGGGTGTCTCTGGCTGCACCTCCCCCGAGCTGTACTCAGGTGTTGATTTGGATGATGAGACCTACGTGCCGTCGCAGGTGAGTGTTCCTGGGAGGGATTCTGTTCTGTCCCACCCACCTGCACCAGGGTCAGAACCCTCAATGGGGATGTCAGTGTTGGCAGCTACGCCTTTGGTGGTTACGGATGCAGGGTCACACTCTGCGACATCTGATCCTGTTCCTGGGCCAGCAAATCAGAGGGGGAATGCAGTCCTGCAGCCTCAGGCTGTGCCGGCACAGCAAGGCGCAGTTCGCCTTGCCCCAGACAGGTGTGGTGCCCGCCGACGTGGTGGCCGTACGCCACCTGGCAATACAGCATGGGAGCAATCCATTTACGGTATGGCAACCCAACAGGCAGCATCATCAGAGATGATGGCTCAGGCCATGGATAGGGTTGCCACTTCCATTGTCCCCCCCGAAAGGCTGATGGAGCGACTACAGCAGGCAACCGACTCCATCTGCCAGTCACACAGGGAGGACATGTTGGCGTCCAACAGGGACAGGCGGGCGGCACTGGCGACTCTGCAGGAAGCCATCTCCATAGAGTCCCAGGGCCACAGGGAAGCCCTGAGGCAGGAGCTCCTTCACCTCAGGACGACTCGTGTTGAGCTTGAGGCTTCAACAAACCGAAGGACAGAACAGCAGCTGGAGCGTCTCACCCGTACGCTCTCAGCTGAGATGCAGGCAACTAGGGCGGAGGTCCGGGCATCCCGTGAGTTGTTGCATGGGGACCTCCGCACACTCATCCTCCAGAACGAGACCTACCACACCCGCATGCTTGCAGCCATGGAGGAACAGACTAGGGCCTTGCGTGGGCTGCCTCCCATAGTGCAACCACCTCCGGATGCAGCTGCACAGGGTGATAATAGCGACAGCAGTGATACTCCCACAATAGGGTAGCCGTGTGGGCCATGAGCCCATGGAGGTGTTTTTTTTTCCCAAGATCCACACAGGTGGGTTTTGGTGTGCAACCTGTCCTCGGACCTCCTGGGTGGCCTCCCCAACCCCCCCGGGCCCATTAATGGCCATTTTTGATTATTATTATTATTTTTTTTTCTTTATTTTTATTTTTTTTGGGACAATGTGTTGCCTTCCGTGGCTCCTGTGGGCATACGCTGCATTGTGGCTGGGCACATGCAGGCTTGTCATGTATTTGGTTCAGATGCTTGGGTTTTTGTTACACACACCCCTCCTGCTTCCCGTTTCCATGGGCTTGCAAAGGGTGTGCCCAAGTGACATTGACGTACATGGTGACATTGGACTCCCACTACATGTGTGGGTAGTCTAGTCAACTCTATTCTCAACGGTTCTGAGTCACAGAAAGGGATGAAACAGACCTCTCGCTCTGTGAGCATACATTTTTACATATAAGAAGAAAGTCTGATATTTTCATGGGTGTAATTCACCCCTCTTACCACAACAACAATAGTATCAAATATCACAAAACATATCACAAAATATCACAAAACTTTATTACAATTCCATATATTTCATAAAACAATCATAAAAAATGATCATAGTACATAAGACCATTATGTTTAAAAACCACACAAGTTTTAACACCATAAGTGAGTAATGTTTACAAATATTCCGTAAGGATCTTACACTGTGTGTACATCTCACACTCTGATTCCTGTGCCACACTACTAATGGCCTATTCCCTATCGATGTAATGCAAACTACCCTAGTCTAGTCAATACTGTGTATACATTCCTAGTGCATATTGCTGTTGTGTTGTACACTGCATGTTGCATTGATGTGTAACTCATCATCCGTGTCTACCTCCTAATTTGCACATCCTTTCCTTATGTCTACACAAGGCCCTCTACTTTGGAGATGTGGTCCATGTTGGCAGCAGTGCACCTACAACTCTACATGGCGGCAACAGTGTACAGTTGGAAGTGGTGGGAGTGCAGGCATTTCCAGGTGGTGAGACTACTAATTCCTTACATTCGTAATGTCATGTTAATGGTAGTTTTGAGGGTCAGTGGCTGATAAGTGTTTTTGCTAAATACCTGCTCAAGTGTGTTGTTGGTCCTGCATTACTGTTTGCATTTCAGGTGTCGAGTTTCAATTAGGGACACTGTACATTGTGACACTTGTGTCATGTTGTGGGGATTACTTTGTTTACCTGCACATAGCATGACATGGCACGGTGTGTCGTGTGGCGGTGCTGGGGATGGGTTGGGTGACATGGCACTGTCCTCATGTTGCATTTTGCAAGTGGGTATTCATTTTAGCTGCTTGAATGTGCTTTTTCACAAAACTGCATTGGTGGTGTCTGTGTAGGTAGGGATGCACACATTGTAACACTTCCAGGTGAAAAATCTCAGGCTGATATGGTTTTGACGGTTGATTCTCCAGACATTCAGGATCAGTGTCAGGTTGAGTCATCATTGATTGTCAGATGGTATGTGCCAGGGCAGTGTGCACTCCACAGGGGTGTGATTTCTAGGTGAAGTAATTAGCCACTAGCTGTGTACGGGCTGCCTCCCCCTGTGCCGATTCCCCTCCCATGCGCAGCGGCCTTGCATGTGGTTGGGGATGTGGGGCCACCACCATGTCCACGGCCAGGCCCCGGCGTGTTGCAACGTTGTGCAGGACACATGCTGCCACTATGATCCTGCACACTACTGGGGGAGCCTATAACAACTGCCCGCCAGAACGGTCAAGGGAGCGAAAGCGTGACTTAAGCACTCCGAATGTGCGCTCCACTATGCCCCGGGTTGCAATGTGGGCTGTGTTATATCTTACCTCGGGTGGCGTGGTGGGGTTCCGAATTGGCGTCATCATGTGGGGGCTGAGAGGGTAGGCACTGTCCCCTGTGGAGGTGGTGATTGGTATCATTGGTGGGGTTGTGACCTTGCTCAGTATCTGACATGCATGCATGTGCAGTGGCATTCATATTCACCAAGCAGCCATGTATCGCCATGCCGCCCAGCTTCTAGGTCCCGGCTTAGGGTGGACATTCGGTAAATTAAGCTGTCGTGGGTGGACCCGGGATAGTTGGCATATACTGAGGTGAGGATTCCCTTGGCATTACATACTACCTGCACGTTGATGGAATGCCAGTGCTTGCGGTTCCTATAGATGTGCTCAGATGCCCTGGGGCGACGTAGAGCCACATGGGTGCAGTCGATGGCACCTAGCACTTTGGGGAATCGTGCCACACCGTAAAAATCCAGGGCGGCAGCATGCCTTTCTGCAGGTGTTCTGGGCAGGTATAT
This sequence comes from Ambystoma mexicanum, assembly GCF_040938575.1. Classification (NCBI taxonomy): domain Eukaryota; kingdom Metazoa; phylum Chordata; class Amphibia; order Caudata; family Ambystomatidae; genus Ambystoma; species Ambystoma mexicanum. The sequence continues at coordinate 612,513,793 of NC_090930.1, forward strand.
GTGCCTGCGGACTGATGGGAGTGCAGTGATGATGTTCAAGACCTGGTGTAGGCAGCGTGACTGGGTGGCCTGTGACACCCCACCCACTATGGCACTTGTACGCTGAAATGATCCAGTGGCTAAGAAGTGCAGTACATTGAGGACCTTCTCCAGGGGGCTGAGTGCTTGGGAGCACAGGGTGGGTGATGTGAGGTCATCCTCCCACTCACTCACCAGGTCCAGTATTATGTGTGGTGGAAACCTGTACCTCCCATACACCTGGTCATCAGGCATCCCGGAAAGGCTGGTTCTGGGTGTGAATATTCTGGCCCTGACTATCCTCCACCTCCTCCTTTGGTAGCCCACGGCCACTGCTGCTAGGAACGGTATATTCATCCTGGCGTCTGAGCTTGTTATTTTGTTTGCGCGCAAATGTATGCGTCGCGGGTCGACGTATGCCTGCTTCCTACTGGCGTACGTGTTTCTTTGCGCCTGTTGTAGGCGAGCGTGTGAAACTTCCCGCGCACCCCTGAAATCCAGGACCCAGGCCAATAGCGTTTGGAAATTCCCGCGCACCCCGGTATACACGTGCGCTGATGTACTCGCGTGTGAAACTTCCCGCGCACCCCTGAAATCCAGTACCCAGGCCAATAGCGTGTGGAAATTCCCGCGCACCGCGGTATGCACGTGCGCTGATGTACTCGCGTGTGTAAGTGCCTGCGCACCCCTGAAATACACGTACATAGGCCAATTGCGTGTACGCGCACTTTTGTCCAATTACACGCGATGACACTCTGACGTGCAGTCTTTCCACGTGTGCTCCGTCATCACGTGCTATGAGGGAAACACCTGTGCGGGTCACGTCACAGACGCGCTTACGCGCTGAGGGCCTTTGGTCCAATAGAATCGCGTATGCGTGTTGACGCGCTTACGCGCTAAGGGCCTTTCCTCGAATTTCACGCTGACGTGCAGGATTTTCACGTGCCAAATCACTCCGTATCAAGCTGGCCACGCGAAAACACATGGAAGACCACGCTCCTGCCCAGAAGGCCGAATTACTGCCCCCCAGTGCCCCGATCAGCCTCCCACGTGCCATCTGCTGCTGCTGCCTGCCTGCCTGCCTGCCTGCTGCCACCGTGCCCTGCCATTTGGTGCCTGCACATCAGCCATCTGCAGGGTCCAGTTGCTGTGTCCACCCCTGCTGGAACTGAAGACTCCCGACTGGAATAACATCGCTCCACAGCCCAGTCCCAGGACCTAGTTGCCCACCCACTCCTGCCTCTGGGGTTGCCATGTCGGGCACTTCCACATCTGGCACCAGTGGCAACCCCAGGCCAGAGGGGCAGAGGGGCACCAGCTTCACTGCCACCGAAGTTGGTGTCCTGGTGGAGCATGTCCTGGGGCAGTATGATGCCCTCTTTGGATCGTCCCGTGCCAGCAAGGAAGGACGGGAGAGGATCTGGGCCGACTGTGTGGTTGCCATCAACACGGAGGGGGTGGCAACCCGCAACGTCCAGAAGATCAAGAAGCGCTGGCAGGACTTGAGGTCCAGGACCCTCGTGAAGGCCCGGCGCCTCGTGGAGGGGGGCCGGGGCCGCATGAGTTCCATCCAGATGAGGGTCCTGGAACGCGTACGCCCAGCGCTCCACGCCCAGATCCTTGAGAGGGAGACCCGTCTGGAGTTGAGCGGTAAGTGTCCAAGCATTGCTGTGTGAGACAGGGCATGTTGCGGTGTGCTGGTTTTCTGATACTTGCCTGTATGTGTGACATAGGCCATGTATGCATGTATGTGTGCAGGGACATCATGGTAAGGCATGTGCGACCAGTGATGTGTGAACCACATGGTTGTTGCATGTGTTTAAATGCCAGATGGGGATCCCTATGCAGATTTTACACATGAGAGCATGCCAGTCTCTGTTCCCGGACATGGGTGGGGGTGAGGGATGGGTGCTGATGCCAGGTACATATATGGTAGCCATGTCTGTGTGCCTGACCTGCGTGTCTGTGACTTGTGAATGCCATGGATGCATGACACATGTGTGTGACCATGCACAGATCCACTGATGCAGCCTAGTTACCCTTGTATCCACTGTGTTTGGGGTGTATGAGGCCAGATGGATGTGACTGAGGTGAAGTGTGTGCATGTGATAGGCATGACCCATGATGCATGTGAGTTCCATATCATTGTATGTTTCAAGAGTCCATTGGACATGTATGGAAATGTCCATGGCATGCACCATGCCTGTTACTGTGTGTGTTTGCCTGGACTGACCCATGTGTTGTGGAGGGACATGATGGAAGTGTACTTTGACAGTGGTACTCATCTGCTATTGCTTCCTGTCTAGGGGACCATTGAACAGTACCCTGATGCTTGTGTTCTATGTCTCCCTCTACTCAGCGGCTAGTGAAGAAGAGGGCGGAGATGGCGCTATGGAGCAAGGCGGCGGGGATGCCCCCACGGCTGCAGAGGAAGGGGTGGGTGAGCCCCCACAGGGGCCTGCTAAGGCAGAAGAGGGTGAGGAGCCATCCAGGTTGGTGGTTTCCACAGAGGAGAAGGAGGCCGCCACTGAGGCACACATGGGGCCTGGTGGGGGCATCCCTGCTGGTGCAAGTGGTGCAGTCCAGGGGCAGGGGCAGGAGGCAGCACAGGTCACTGTGGAGGGGCCTGTGCATGTTGCTGTCCCTGACCCTGTGAGTGCACCACTATGCACCAGCAGGGATGCCCCGTCCCAGGCCCGTCCGCAGGTAGATGGGATGTCCATGTCACCTGACTCCCCTCCACCTGCGGACGAGGGGACCCGTGTCCGTATGGAGAAGGTCCTGATTGGGGTCATGATGCGCGCAGGTGCAATTCGTGATGACGTGCGTGCTTCCCGGGAGGAGCACGCACATCATCACGAAGAGCACCGTGCCGACGTGGCCCAATTGGGATCTTCCATGTTCGGGGGTTTCCTGCATGTGTCGGCCAATCTGGCGGCCCTCTCCTCCTCTGTGGAGGCTATACGCCGGTCGTTCTCCTTGCTGTCTTCCGGCCCAGATGCCACCAGGGCCCCCTGTGGACCTGCCCTGACCATTGCAGCCGCTCGGTGGGGATCCCATCCCTGCCACAGTCGGGAGTCGGAGGTCCAGCAGGGGTGGACACCACAGCAACTGTACCCCAGCAGATGGAGGATGTGCCGGCATCATCAGGCAGGGCACGTGCACGACGGCGTCGGTGGATTCCATCAGCCTGGATGCCGTCGTGCTGGCAGAGGCAGTTGCATCGGAGGCAGCAGCAGAGTCAACGTGGGAGGCATCATGGCTCGGGGCCATCAACATCGGAGGGGCAGGCATCGGCCGGAGGGCAGGAGGACCCAGGACAGGAAGTGTCTTCTGTGTGGCTGCGGTTGGGCCAGCAGATAGGTGCGGAGCGGCGGCGGGCGGAAGAGGCGCGGCTCACGATGGTCAGGGCAGAGAACTCCATGCGGAGGGCCCTGAGGCGGGCCGAGTGCCTTGAGGCAATCCGCAGGCGGTTGGAGGAGCAGATGGCGTCGTCCCTGCGACCCTCGGGGCCATGGAACAGGACCGCCTCCGGGACATAGACGAGGAGTTTGATGATGCCCTGGCCCGGAACACCACGGAGTGAGCCGCTGGACTTGCCCGCCGCCTTTGTATATAGTTCTTTAGTTTTAGGTTTCCTTTGTTTCTTCTTATGATTTGGAGTCGACGGACACTGCTCCACTTTTTGTATATAGTTGGATTTTAGTTAGGGTTTTTTGTAGGTTTCCTGTGTTCAGTTGTTCTCATGGACCCTTGGATGTTTTGTACATAGTTCTTCATTGGATTGTTTTATTTTTTTATTTTTGATTTATTCTCCATGGAGCAATGGTCTTTGCATTCATTTTTATCTCTCTGATTGTTTTTATTTTTAATGTGACTTTGAACAACATTTTTTGGGATTTGTAGTTTTGATTTTTTTGGACGGACATGCAGCTTATCTTTTTTTCATTGCCATTGTAGTTTGTTTCATTTCATTTGCATTCCATTTTTTTTAATACAATTTTGTTTTCATACTTCACTGTGTGGTATCATCTCATTGGTTTCATGCATGTCATGTTGGGTGTTTTCCCATTCATTTGCAACCATTGTGTCTGACGGACATGGGTTCATTTGCTTTATGAACATTGGGGGTGTAACATGTAATTTCCATTTCCATGTGGGTGAATGGGTTACTTGGTAGGGACTTTTGGCTGTGGAGGCTGACCATAACGCACATGATTGGGGATTGTAAGGACCTGGGTGCAGGGGGACATGAGTGGGGGCCTGGTGGGGGCTGCCCATGGTGGCTGGGGGGGTGGGGGTGGTGGGAGACATGAGTGGGGGCCTGGTGGGGGCTGCCCATGGTGGCTGGGGGGGGTGGGGGTGGTGGGAGACATGAGTGGGGGCCTGGTGGGGGCTGCCCATGGTGGCTGGGGGGTGGGGGTGGTGGGAGACATGAGTGGGGGCCTGGTGGGGGCTGCCCATGGTGGCTGGGGGGGTGGGGGTAGTGGGAGACATGGGTGGTGGCCTGGTGGAGGGTGCCCCACACTGCTGGGGGGGTGGGTGTGGTGGGAGACATGAGTGGGGGCCTGGTGGGGGATGGCCATGGTGGCTGGGGGGTGGGGGTGGTGGGAGACATGAGTGGGGGCCTGGTGGGGGATGCCCATGGTGGCTGGGGGGTGGGGGTGGTGGGAGACATGAGTGGGGGCCTGGTGGAGGGTGCCCCTGGATGCTGGGGGGGTGGGGGTGGTGGGAGACATGAGTTGGACATGAGTGGGGGCCTGGTGGTGCTGCCCCTGCACTGATGGTGGGTGGGGCGGTGGGAGACATGAGTGGGGGCCTGGTGGGGGATGCCCATGGTGGCTGGGGGGTGGGGGTGGTGGGAGACATGAGTGGGGGCCTGGTGGAGGGTGCCCCTGGATGCTGGAGGGTGGGGGTGGTGGGAGACATGAGTGGGGGCCTGGTGGGGGCTACCCATGGTGGCTGGGGGGGTGTGGGTGGTGGGAGACATGAGTGGGGGCCTGGTGGGGGCTGCTCATGGTGGCTGGCGGGGTGGGGGCGGTGGGAGACATGGGTGGTGGCCTGGTGGAGGGTGCCCCTGGATGCTGGGGGGTGGGGGTGGTGGGAGACATGAGTGGGAGCCTGGTGGGGGATGCCCATGGTGGCTGGGGGGTGGGGGTGGTGGGAGACATGAGTGGGGGCCTGGTGGGGGAGGCCCATGGTGGCTGGGGGGTGGGGGTGGTGGGAGACATGAGTGGGGGCCTGGTGGAGGGTGCCCCTGGATGCTGGGGGCTGGGGGTGGTGGGAGACATGAGTGGGGGCCTGGTGGGGGCTGCCCATGGTGGCTGGGGGGGTGGGGGTGGTGGGAGACATGAGTGGTGGCCTGGTGGGGGATGCCCATGGTGGCTGGGGGGTGGGGGTGGTGGGAGACATGAGTGGGGGCCTGTTGGGGGATGCCCATGGTCGCTGGGGGGTGGGGGTGGTGGGAGACATGAGTGGGGGCCTGGTGGAGGGTGCTCCTGAATGCTAGGGGGGTGGGGGTGGTGGGAGACCTGAGTTGGACATGAGTGGGGGCCTGGTGGTGCTGCCCCTGCACTGCTGGTGGGTGGGGGTGGTGGGAGACATGAGTGGGGGCCTGGTGGGGGATGCCCATGGTGGCTGGGGGGTGGGGTGGTGGGAGACATGGGTGGGGGCCTGGTGGAGGCTGCCCCTGGATGCTGGGGGGTGGGGGTGCTGGGTGACATGAGCAGGTGTGCAGGGTAGTCCCCTGTGGTGTCGGCTGCCTGCAGGGGCCTTGGAGGGTGTACAGGGAATACCTGGGAGCACACAGCCAAATCGCGTGTAGAATTTCCCGCGCACCCCTGAAATCCACGTACCCAGCCAAGTCGCGTGTGTAAATTCCCGTGCACGTACCCGGCCAAATCGCGTGTGGAACTTCCCGCGCACCCCTGAATTCCACGTACCCTGCCAAATCACGTGTGAGACTTCCCGCGCACCCCTGAGTTCCACGTACCCAGCCAAATTGCGTGTGTAAATTCCCGCACACGTACACGGCCAAATCGCGTGTGGAACTTCCCGTGCACCCCTGAATTCCACATACCCTGCCAAATCGCGTGTGAGACTTCCCACTCACCCCTGAGATCCAGGTACCCAGCCAAATCGCGTGTGTGAATTCCCACGCACGTACCCGGCCAAATCGCGTGTGGATCTTCCCGCGCACCCCTGAAATCCACGTATCCTGCCAAATCGCGTGTGAGACTTCCCGCGCACCCCTGAGATCCACGTACCCAGCAAAATCGCGTGTGTGAATTCCCGTGCACGTACCCGGCCAAATCGCGTGTGGAACTTTCCGCGCACCCCTGAAATACACGTACCCTGCCAAATCACGTGTGAGACTTCCCGCGCACCCCTGAGATCCACGTACCCAGCCAAGTCGCGTGTGTAAATTCCCGCGCACGTACCCGGCCAAATCGCGTGTGGAACTTCCCGCGCACCCCTGAAATCCACGTACCCTGCCAAATTGCGTGTGAGACTTCCCGCGCACCCCTGAGAACCCGCGCACATACCTGGCCAAATCGCGTGTGGAACTTCCCGCGCAACCCTGAAATCCACGTACCCTGCCAAATCGCGTGTGGGACTTCCCGCGCACCCCTGAGATCCACGTACCCAGCCAAATCGCGTGTGGGACTTCCCGCGCACCCCTGAGATCCACGTACCCAGCCAAATTGCGTGTGAAAGTTCCCGCGCACCCTGGTATACACGCACATGTTATTTTTCAGTCAGCGGGTGTCCGTGTTTGTGGGTACCCCTTTGCACGTCATTTGTCCTGGAGGGCCACAGTATAGGACATTCATCATGGCTGTATATAGGTGCTATTTGTTGGCACACCTTTTGGCACACATTTATTACAGGCGCTGAGACGCTACCGCCTGCTTTCTTGTGGCGGTCGTGTTTGTGCCTGTGCGCTGGTTTCACCGTGCGCTTTTTTGCCCTATTGGATTCCATGAATACGTGTTGTAGGCGAGCGTGTGGGCGTTCCGCGCACTTGCACCCTGTACTTCCCCCGTGACGCCCACATTTTGGCAAGTTGTTCCCCATTCCGAGTGTTACGCCCCGTGTTCCGCTTCCTACTTTTGTTGTGTGCGCCGCGCTATGTGCGATTTTCGCTGTGGCCTGTGCGATTTTCGCTGTGACCTGGCGCACGCCGTTAGATGGCCTGTGCGCCAACGTGCGCCGCGCACTTTTTTAGCGCACATCAATGGTTTTCTCACGCACGGCCTTCCATCAATCGATGTGTGCTGCTTTTCGTGCGATTTTCGCACTTGCACTGCGATTTTCTCACACCCATTCACTGCCCCTACAAGGTGATGAACAGGCTTGCAGGCCTTGTTCAGAAACATGGTGGTGTTAGCCTCACAATCCTTGTAACAGAATAACTTACCAGCTATGCATCATGAACACCCATGGCCCCTTCGATCACACTCAGCTGCGCAACCGCAGCCATCCATATTGTTACTGCAGCTACACTTTGGTTCCTGTATGTGCAGTGCCATAGTCCACATGTGAGGTGTGTAGTCCAGTGAATCGGAGTGAGACCACATCCATTCTTGTCATCCCCATTGCCAATGCCCTTCACCTGTTCAGACGTGTGAGCATATCCTAATGGACAAACCATGCCAAAGGGCCACATAATAGCAGTGGTAGCATAAAGGAACACAACATATAAGAAACTGAAATCTTGAAAAGTGAAATGTGACAGGTGCATGATCTGTCACCAGATATCTCAAATATCCCTGCTCTGTAGAACATCTGGCAAGACACTTAAACACATGAGTACCCATCCACGATAAGGGTCCTAAAATAACATCATAAAATATACCTCTCATTTCCAAATGTCTCTCCCTGTATCTTCACCAGTAGACACACAATCCAAAACATACTCAGCCAAAACTGATACACCAACAACAATGCAGTGCCCCTGCACTAGGAATGGCATCAGGCAACCACCCCTTGCTACCCCTCTTCCTTGAAATGGTTGCTTCCCTACTTGTGAAACACATGTCCATGTGGCCATATGGGCAAGTGAATCAAATTAATGCCAGTATGCCTACCTCCAACAATCCCCAACATGACTAAACACCCATGAAAACATTTACAAAGGAAGTGCCATGTGAACCACAGCATATCATTTTGGTACACCCACGCACACAATGGGCCTCATTACACGGTAAGCGGTGAGCCATGGCGCTATTAGCGCCATGGCTCATGCCGGTAAAATACCGGCACCGCCTTGGCGGAAAGGGGATTTACCGCCCCATTCCAAGGTTGGAGGGGCGGTAAATCCCCTTTCCGCCATTGCCCTTCCCCATTCCCATTTCTGCCCCATAGGGCTCTATGGAAATGGGGAAGGCGCTAATTACGGCACCGCAATTTTGCGGTGCCGTAATTAGCTCCGAGGTCCCTTAGCGGGTTGGATTTTAACGCCTGCAAGAAGCAGGCGTTAATTCCTCCAACCTGCAAAGGGACCTCGTAGTACGGCGGTAAGGGTTAACGGTCACCGTTGCCATTAACGGTGACCGTTAACCCTTACCGCCGTCCGTGTAATGAGGCCCAATGTACATTAATAACCAACATATCTGTACTGCAAAACATGGAAGTAGCAAAGCAACAGATGTGTATGACACAGACCTGAAACATGTGCAACTCCAAACATCTACCCACATCTACCATTGCCCACATATGTACATTGGCCATGAAGGCACCACACTAAACATCACACTCACGTTAAGCATGCACACATGTCACCCAGCAAATAGATCAGAACCAATATGACCTACAGAGTGTGCCCTAAACCCACATGACAGCCATAGGTCAGGCTTAGTTGGAGATCATGTTCAAACAAAAGATGCATGTGGACAAACACGAGCAAGCCAAGCCATATTGCACATGGCAAAATGAGATGATAAACTTGGGTGTTGAATAATAAAATATAAATGCATTAATGCAAAACTATGTACAAGAATGGAAACACATTAATAGTCATTGAACCAATAAATAAAACAAAAGGAAACCTACAACTAGTGGGCTATGTAGAAGAGTCAGTGTTCTAGTCCATGCTAATCTCAAAAAAGGACTCAGCCAAGGCCAATTCCCCATCCACATTTGCCTCTTGCTGTCAGGCCTTCATTGTTTCCCAGTGGGCTTGAAGAGCCTCCCTAATCCTCGACTCAATCTCTTCCAATGCCCTGCAAGAATCCTCCAGGATGCCAGCCCGCATCCCCTCCAACCTCCTCCTGCACATCTTCAGCCCTGGAAATTGCAGCCTCATGTTCTTCCAACGTTAGTGCCTCCAACGTGCCTCCTGCTTTGCTTGTGCCATGTGTGCACTTCCTTACCTCCTCCTGCTTGCAATACCATGCAGGATTGGCCTCCTCACCAACAGCAGCTCCTGCTTCCTGGAAAGGTGTCTGTGGTGCCAGTACTCCCTCCGAGCGGATGACAGTCTGGGTCTGGGAATACAGCACCTGCACTGCTTTACATTGCATGGTCTTAATCCACAGCATGTTCCCTTGTCCATACCTGGGCAGGCTCAGTGACAACCCCATCTGCCATGGTACTGACTTCCACCTCCACCAGGGATAGAGGCACATCCAGAGTGGCCAATCGGCACAACCAATGTTCGTAGCTGGCATGGAGGCCATAGTAGAGGTTGACTGGGGCACAGACGAGGAGGAAGGGGGCAATGCAGTGGCCTGTCCAGAGAGGCCATCGAAAAGCAGTGCTGTTGCAAGTTGGGATAAGAGGCAGCCCATCTGCCTGTGATGATCTAGAATCATGTCATGATTGCATGCACAGCATCACCGATAGATGCTTACCACCTAAAGCCTCCCACCAGCAGTGGCAGCACTACATCACGGATGGCATCATCAGCTAGAAGTGTGGGCCCTGTCTAGGTGGAGGATGGAGGATTCAGTGAAAGTGGTTAGTGATGAACAAGATGGCCCTGGGACAGGAGATTGGCAGACCCCTACATAGTGGACTGCACAGTGTCCTGCCTCATTATTGCAGAACATTTGTATCAGTGAAAGTGCAATTACCACTAGGGCAATACATTGCTCTCGTTCAAAAAACATGTTCTTTCAATGCATTTGTGCTTCAGGGCAAATGACTAAAGCTAGGACCAGTGCAATGTTGCAGAGATGCATTGCAAGAATACTTTTTTGCACAAGGACACTTTTTTCCCTAGCGCTTATACCCAGTAGAGGAATAATGGATAATGGTCTCTCTCTGATTTTTAGCTAACTATAAAGTGAACTAAAAAGAGTGCATCTATTTAAGTCGATAACAATGTGACTTCGCCCGGAAGAATAGCTCAAGGGCAATGTGTTTGTCTTGTAAGCGAGACAACACAGAGCCACACAACGATCCCGTGCTTATTGACTCGTTCCCAGTATAAAACGTGTTATAAAAGAATTATCAATACATCTATGTATCTGCATTTCACATAACGTCTAGAAGTCAGAGAAGCAGGCATATCCTAAGGAAAACTCCTAATCGAGGCAATTGGGGTGGCTTCGGCTGAGTTTTTTTTATGACTTAATTAGGTTCACGTTTGCTTCTTGGTATGTATATCAGAGTTTCAATGATCCACACTGGACATGGTGGGTCCCTGTACAATTGTTCATTGTTCATTCATGGAAATCCATTTTATTTCAAAGGAGGTTGTAGTAGGAATGGTGTCCTTTTCACAGCAGTGGAGCTGGACATAGGGGTGCTACAGGCTCTCCTTTCTTCTGTACATTTCATGAAAGAACTCCTCACAGCCAGCCCAGCAGCTCTATCATTGCGTACATAAAAAACAGACATGCGTTGTTTTCATTCATCTGGGACTCCGTCTCTCAAATGTGAGAGTTGTATTAGTATTTTTGAACGCGTAGCCCCTTAGAGGGCTTTGTGAACGTGAGTCACGAATCATGTGCAGATTTTACTTGGTCGCTGTACTTTCTCTTACCGTTCCACATTTAGCTGTATGTGTTTGTGTTGAAAGTTCCATGCAGGCTAGAGAGTTGTTTCATTGCAGGTTCCAAGTGATCTTCTGTCCTCTGCTCACAGAGTTAGATTTATATGCTTTCATTTTTATAAATGGTACTGTCTATTACCATGCAGCACAGTTGCTATTTGTTTGATCCATAGCTGTATCCTTCATTCCCACTTTAATATAAGATGCTCATCCAAGTTATTCATTAAAAAAAAAAAAAAAAACACTGAACTTGCTTCTCCCTGTGCAATTAAATGAGAAGTTTGGCAGTCCTTTTTCAAGGTTCGCGAGGTCCGTGGGCCAAGAGATGCACAGAGAACTGTACATAATTTGCATATTAATTGACATTGCAAACAATGGCATCAAAGAAATGTTTGCCACATGAATTAACCTGAGTCTTTTTCTACTCAAGAGGATCAAATAGGACGTTACATTACAAGAAGATGGAATGAGTGAGCCATTAGACAAATCAACTTTGTAATGTACAGCATTAATGGTCATGTATTATTATAATTATTATTTAATATGGAGCAATCAGATGAGTGAGGTGTTTTATGAGTTCTTGACAATGTGGAGTGAACCATTTCTTGGGACTTTTAATTTTAGCCGATTAGGGAGAGTGAGAGAAAATGATATGCCCAGGATAACACATTTAATTTAAATGGTGAATCTGGGATTAGAGACTGGTTTGAAATGTTGGCACTTGACCATGTATCTTGCCATATATGAAAGCAATATGTGTTTGTTTTTCCAGAATACTCTATTTGGTGGACTTAAAAAGTACACAATTCATAATAAAAATAAGCAAAGTCAGGAAAATATTTGTATTGTAGCATCTATTACCCAATGTTGGATGGAGGACTACAAGTGGCAGAATGCGATTCATTGTGTAAAAGTGGCCTCTGGATTATGTGTGATACGTTTAGCTGGCTGTAGTCATAACAAAGCGGTCAAGTAGTTGAGTATTTGCCAGACCCCAGTGGGCAGGGACATCATTTAGGAATCGCGAGGGGTCGCATATGCGACCCCTGATGTCTCCCTTGCAACCGCTGTGGTCTCCCTTGCAACCCCTAAAATACAGTGGCTGACGTGGCTGGTATTCTTGTTCAGGCCTGTGCCAAGGGCGAGGTATCTCGTCCTTGGGATTACCTCCCTGTTGACAAGGACCTCTTCCTTGGCACTTAAGGGGTTCATGAAACCGAAAACGTTAAAAGGCATTGAATGGCAAAATATCAAAATCACCAATAAAGCCTTGGAACTGGGGGGAGGGGACCCATGGCAGTTAAAAGGTTTAAAAAAAAACAGGATGCTCCAATTGTAGCACTCTGAACAGTGAGCCAAAATAAGAAAGAATAGGAATAACAAATCATTTGTCTTTCTGGAATTCTGTACAATATTTGCTAGAATCATTAAAGGTTTATGTCACACACACTCCAGGGGGTGAGCCACTGATTTAGTCTATTCTTAAACACCTCAAATTCACAATACAGAAAACTTTTAAAAAAACTTTAGAGTAAAAAAAAAGGCATCCATTCCGGACTATGTATTTTGCTTTTCGCAAGTTGCAGTTATGGTATGTTTGTTACGCCGTTGTCTCTGTTAGGATTATCACAAGACATTCCATCTCAGTGTCCTCGGTCACTTGACAAAATCTGTGCGCCTAAAAGCTTGTGTACAGTGTAGAAATGTTTGACCATAGCACATCAAATGGCCCTTGATTTCATTGTGCCACAATTAATGCTTTGTTGTAATGCGTCAATCTTTCCCATCTCCCTGGCATACTTTTCAGAATGTTTGTTTGCCTGTATGAGGTAACGAGTGCCCAGAGTACGGGATGTCGTGTGAGTGTGCTGCTTTGCCTATTTTGCCGCCAAACTCAGAGGCGTGAAAAGTAGATCCACGCAGGCTTGACATGTGGCCACATTTGCACCAGACCTGCAGATGAACTGGCCTGCTGTTAAATCTCAGTTACCAGTTTAATGTTATCCACTACAGAGTGTAATTTGCTTTCTGACTTTGAGAACATTCAGACATGCATTTGATTATTTTACTATAGCCGGCAGGATAGCTCAGTGGGTTGAGCACTCGCTGCAGCAATGTGTTTGTGTGCTCTGCATGCCACAGGTTCGAATTCGAGCAAGGCCACTCAGCCTTTCATACTTCTGAGGTTGATTAATGAGTACCAACACAGCTTGGGTGCTATTGTATGTATATTTGTTCTATATAAAGGATTTGAGTGTAAGTCCCCTATAAGAACACATCATTATCATTTGGCCCTGTACGTCTGCTTGCATTCAAAGTAATTTGGTAATATGGGCATACACAAACTGATATTAATGATACATATGGTGATCAATTCTTGTATGAAATGTGTATCACTTTAGTGATAACATAACCATATTTTCCGTAGTGTACTTAGGAACAATGCTATATGAAGCCACTTCCTGTTTTATCAAGGGGTGAAAAGTTGTGTTTGATCACTTCCCGTGATGTCACTTTGTGGTCGGGTCAAATGACATCACTTCCGGTGAAGTCGTCAGAGACAAGGGTCATATGATGTCACTTCCGCCACCCCTGGCATTTTGATGAAATGACATCCCTGCCAGTGGGTCCTGCAGTATCATTTCTGCGGAGCCATTTAGGAGGTGGGGATAGGACTGGTGTCTAGGTCCGCAGGGTGACTGGGAGCTAGGTGGTGGAAGAAGATCTCATCCCATTGCTCCTCCAGAAATATCATTTACATGTGGCAACTGCTGCCATTGCCCCCAAACCCCTTCAGCATTGGCCTTGGGGCACCGCACAGACTGCTCATGACTCAGACATGCACTGAGGTCAGCTGGGTGCAGTCGCCATTTTTTTATAGGCCTGCTGCATACATGGTGTAAATAATATGGGACGTTACACAAAAATCAAACATGTTTTGATGTGTCAAATTAAGCAATCATGAACATATTGAAGACATTTACATTTTTTCAGTGTGAGACATTTTATTTGACTTGACATAAGGCACAGATGTGGGTAACTAACTGGAGCGTTCTGTTGGATTTCAAAAGAAGAATTCACCTACTACAGATTATAACACTCAAATGTCCATTCTTTTTAGTTTCTTGTCTCAATGGTTACCCAATGAAATATGAATAGCAAATAACTTCCCATTTGAATGCTCTGGAATAACAAATACAGTGTTAGGTAATTAAGTATTTTTGCGGGCAAGTCTGCTGGACATGCAAGTGGTGAGGAGGTGTTTTACCCCCTTCATGCCATTCCGCAGCTGTTTTCTGCATTAATGCGCACAGTGGTGGGAGGAGGGGGGAGAGGTGGCCAGGTCTGGAGAATGCACACTCAAGTTTTGCTCAATATTAAAGTCAAAACAACAAATTCTGTGATAATAATATCAATCGCCCAAAGGAATAACACATAGCTGCCAAGTAGCAATTGCTTTGTTGAATACATTATGCCATCCCGTCCTTTTGAATCAAAGGTCCCAGCTGAGACTTGGAGACCCTTGGCCTAATTACCCAGACGGCGGTAAGGGTTTACCGGTACCGGTAAACCCTTACCGCCTTACTACGAGGTCCCTTTGCGGGTTGGAGAATTTAACGCCTGCTTTTTGCAAAGGGACCAGGGAGCTAATTACGGCACCGCAATTTGCGGTGCCGTAATTAGCACCTTCCCCATTCCCATTATGCCCTATGGGGCAAAAATGGGAATGGGGAAGGGCAATGGGGAAGGGGGAATTACCGCCCCACCAACCTTGGAATAGGGCGGTAATTCCCCTTTCCACCAAGGCGGTGCCGGTATTTTACCTGCATGGACCAGGGTGCTAACAGCACCTTGGTCCACCGCCGTCCGTGTAATGAGGCCCCCTGACTTGTAATAGAGAAAATGGATGACAAGTTCCAGAATCAAAAAGTTTTTCATTCTAAGACAGGAATGATTGAAAGTGTCACCAATGAAAGTCCCTCATGCAAAGAATCTATAATTTGCCATTACAAATGTTATGGCGGGTAAAATGACAGTTTTGAAGCAGTGGTTGAAGTGTATGAAAAGAAGTAGTGGAACTATTTTCCTTGCTGATCTGTGCCGGCTCCCCACAAACCACATTGCCACGCCCCTTTCCGTGTGCAATACACACCCCCTAAATAAAATGTGCCTGCTGTTTAAGTGACTGTTCAGTGCAACACACTGAAGTACAAGTTTCAACTTCTTCCTACACTTTTATTTTAAAACAAACCCTATGCGGAACAGTTTCCTTTTTTAAATAAAAGTAAATCAACAGTAAAACAATTTTAAAAAGTAGAGGAGCACTTCCCCCAACAGCCCCCACCCACTTCGACCACTGTTTTGGAGGGATGAAAATAATGACTGTGAGTGTGACGAAATGACTCCTGTTCAGCACAAGCATACAACTAAAACATCTTCTCAGCCCTCACACGTTTACAAACCAACAATTATCCCAATCATCTAGTTAAAACAGGTACAACCAAGAGACATACCTTAATGATCTTTTGTGGTAACCTGGGCTGAGGCAAGCCTATATTCTCAGAAGGGGTGTGAATGTGATCCAGTAGCGACCCAAAGAGCAAAGTATAACATTCCAAAATAACAAAATGTTCAATCAAGTTTCTATCAACATGTATATACTTTAAACACACCATATTTAATAATAACTATGAATAGAAAAGCCCTACACACAACCCACCCCTGTAGAAAGAATACAGAATATGCAATAGATAGATGCTGCACTCTGAGTAAGAAAGAAGGGGGTGACAGGCAAGCAAAAACCAGAATGGTTTTTAAAAAGGATATGTTTTTCATTGAGAACGGTACACAAGTGACCTAACCATTCTCTAGGGCCAAAGATGGACTGGGGGGGGGGGCATTTATGGGTCAAAAGTTCCTTTTTGCACTTTTATGGCAGTTTGACAGTGTCAAACCATATTTGCACAGTTGTGCAACTGGAATGAAACAAGTTCGGAAGTGGTTAGTCATGTTGGCCCAAGCAGTGAGCCTGCACTATTGGTTCCAATGCGAAGGCTTAGATTGGCTCAAAGGCAACAGTCAAGCGATGCAGGTTGGATTGCCTGCCAGGATCGGTTCAGACTTGAGCCGGTGCAAGGCATGGTGTAACCTCTGGTTTGGGTCAGCGAATGCTGCTTCAGTGTTTCGCGTCGAGGCCTGGTGATGGATCAGTGATTCTGATGTTCCACAGTGCGGTTCAACAAAGCAGTGGTATGATGCCGAACTGCGTCCAGTCATTCAGCAACTGCTGGTGTAGGTCGGCAAGTGACTCATCAGTGGGTTGAGTTGAAGTCCAGTGATAAGCAGTTGATTTGAGCAGGTGACTGGCTTTGTGAGGTTACAATGCGGCTTTGAGCTGGTCCGAAGTTGCAAGCACCTTGGTTTGAAGCCAAAAGCAGCACTGGTGGTTTCCTCTGGTTTGAGTGCAATGAACACAGATAGAATGCAGATTGGCCAGTTAGATGCTGCTGAACAGGGCACCTTAGATGATCTGGTTCTCCAGATCTCTGAAACCCACTCCAGGGGCTCTAGGATGGGATGAGTCTGTTCAGGATCTGGTTTGGTGCAGAGTGGCAGGTCCTTATCCTCAGCAAGAGTCACAACCAATGTTCCCTGGGAGTGGGTATTGAGCAAAGCTTGAAATGCCTTGGACTGCTCCTTCTTCACTTCAGTGGACCCCAACAGAGGGCTTTGGAAAGGTTAACTCTCCCAAAGGTCCAAATTAAGTAACCTTAAGTGTTTGTCCAAAAGGGAATTGGAGAAGCTTCATTTAAAGGCAAACGTATGCAGGTGATTGGATCAAAGTAAGCCTGCTTCAGGGGTCCAATCCCTGTTTGTGAGATAAATAGCATTTTACCTTCTGACATCATACACAAAGCTCTTTGTGTTAAAGGAAGTGGAGGGGACAAGAAGGAGGGAGGGAAATGGGGGGACACACGCTGGTGAAATCTTCCTTGAGTGATGCTGAGCTCCCTGTGTCTGCACTAACTCTGCCCATCCCTTATCAATAGCATGGCAGAGTCCTTTTGGTATGCAGCTCCTTGGTGTGAAGCTAATCTTTTGGGGATAACTGTGCCCTTTGCTGTTTCCCAGAACATCCCCTGCTGGGAGGCGGTCTTGATGAAGAGAGGTATTTCCAGCCCTCACAAATGATCAAAGGAGAGGCCGATCCATTCAGTCTCTTGCCCTGCCAGGGCCTGGAAGTCTGAGCAGAATGCACAGTCTTTCCACAACTGAGCTAGACTCACAGGGCTGGCCCATGTATGATAGGAGGCTGATGTGGCTTTAGCAATTATGAGAGATACTAGCCACCATACCTTAAACTCAGGTATGGCTCATAGTTAAAGTTTACAACTGCCACCAGGAAAGTAACTGTCATAGTTATGAGCTTTGGAAACAGGTGCATATCTTAAATGCAGATCCGACACTGTAGTGACTTAGCTGTCTCTGCAGCTGTCAAGAGTGCACCTGTGACCCTTTACCCTTGAACCTGCTCTGCGCCACTGGAGTGCAGGCACTGCAGATCAGTGACCCTTTTCAGTCCCGTGTTCAGCCAGGAAGGGGTACAGAGAGTGTTCTAGTCTCATTTATAGATGACCTCACCAGGATAGTTGACAGTCAGGAGTGGGGGCCCTGATTTTGCTCGACATGTCAGTGGCTTTGATACTGTCGATCACCTCCTCCTCCTTTCCTGGCCGACATAACTTGAAATATTGGGTCCTGTGCTAGCCTGGTACACCACTTTTCTGACTGACTCTTTTCTGACTGGTCGAGGCCAGTTTGTAACTCTTCCTCCTTTTCACTCTGCTTTTCACTCTTTGTTCTGTGAGGTTCCTCAGGGTTCCACCTTGTCCCCGATGTTATTTAACATCTATATCTGTTCCCTGATTGTTCTTATCCGCTCCCATGGCATTAGGTACAATTTTTATGCTGACAACACGCAAATTCTGGTCTGTTTAGATCTTGACCGAGATGGTGTGTCATCTCGTCTGCATGACTGACTTTTGGCCATGGGGCATTGGATGAGCATCAGTTGGCTTAAGTTAAACTGGGAAAAGACGGAAGTCTTGCTGGTGGGATCTTTGCCCATGTCTGACTATTGGTCTTCTTCCTTCTGGCCTGCTTCTCTGGGTACACTTCCCCTTCCGGGGACAGTGGTTACTTTCTATGGGGGCACAGGTGAGTGCAGTATGCCAGTTTAGCCATTTCCTGTTGCAGGTTCTTCGTAAAATCTTGCCCTTTCTTCCTGCTTGACTGTGTCAGCGTGTGGTGGCCACATTGGTTTCTAGCAGGATTGATTATTGTAATGCTCTTTTTTTGGCCCAGCCAGCTGTCTTGATCCCCCGGCTGCAATTGCTGCAGAACTTAGTTGTTCGTGTTGGTACTGCAACCCCATCTGGTGCCTATATCAGCCCAGTATTGTATCACTTGCACTGGCTGCCAGTGCAGCAGCGGATCACCTTTAAATCTCTGCGTATTGTTCATAGGGCGTTCTATCAGGTCCGACCAGAATTCCTTCAGGATAAGTTTCAGCCTTACATTCCCAAGTGGACTCTCCGCTCTAGTAATGATCAATTGGTTGTGGTTCCAATGTTTTGCCTTAGGAGAGTGGGTAGCAGGGCCTTCTCTGTAGTGGCTGGGAAGCTCTGGAACAGTCTCTTCTTAACCTTAAGTCTACTGAAAATCACTTAACCGTCCATCCCCTACTTAAGACCACTCTTTTCTGCTGCTTCTCCCCTGCCTGCTGTGGCTTTGCTGTGTACTTCCTCGTGCCAAGATGCCTTTGGGTGTAAGAGTGTGTTATAACATAGCATAACATAACATAGCATAACATAACAGCAGGATATCTATTCAGCAGGGCACATATGCACACCGTGCTGTTGACATGGCATTAATTAAAAGGGGGGTCTGCTTAGCAGGCCTTTCTTACTTAAACATAATTACCAGCATCATCTTATTATTAATACAAAAATGATCTAGGGCTTCTACACGCTTGTCAGATGGTATCATGCACGGCTGCAAACTGATGCTTTGTTTCTGATATCCAGTAGAAGAGACTAGGATGCTGCATCCGGTTGTCCAAGATTTCCAAAACTCGAAGACTTGTGAACATGGATAGTCAGAAAGATAGCCAAAAAGCCTCCTACATGAATGACACATATAGAGAACCCCGCTCCAGTATCCCTGCACCACCAAATGATGCCCGGGGAAAGATGTGGTGCAAGGAAAGTGCAAGCACTGGACCTGGGGCAACAATGATATCGAAGAGTCGGAAGACTGAATATAAATTACAGGGTGCATAGAGCAAGACAGAAAGCAGTAAACAGGATCAAGGCAAAGAGGAGGCAAGAAGAAGTGGGACCAGCAGGCAGGGGTAAGGCAGAGAATCCGAATCAGAGCTCCAAGAACAGAGATGGAAGGTAGAGGGAACAGGAGCAGGCAAAACACAACTGAAGGAGATGTGACGCAAGGAGCATGATCTCAGCAAGACCTCTCTAGTCTGAAAGCTGTGTATTCATTATTGTTTTTGGTTGCCAAGCAACTGTCACCACGGAGCTTCAGCGCATGTGTAAGATGGGGCTGGAGATCTTCCTGCATGCACTCTAAAAGAAAGATGCCAGCGCCCAGTTGCCATGACTGACGTCGATCTGGGAACAGACTTCATTAACGAAAGGCCCTGGTGTTCCCATAGCACTGACACCACCACGGATACCGTCTCCACTAGCTTCATACATGTAAGCAGCCTTTCAGACCATAATGTCTGAGGACTGGTGTAATGATGAATTTACTCACACATAGGGTCGGAAGCCGATGATGATTTATGCACTTTTAATGATTGATAGTGCTGATTACAGATGTAAGATTAAAGGTCAGGAATGAGCGTAGAGACATCCACCAGCCCCACCTTCAGCTGGGATTACCAACAGTCACCCAAGGAACCCTTGCACACAACATTCCACCTCACCTAACATTCCAAGCTGATGATCTCACCAACACACAGGCCTGACACAGTATGCCAATAAACTAAAATCACTACATATCTCCCTCTCTTACGATATAGACAATGAACAAGAAAAACCTTCAAAAATCAACACAACCTAAAGATAGTGTCTCCTAAGATTCCCCTCCACTAAAAAATATCAATAAATGCACTCCACGCACTGAACCATAAACTAACTGTGGGCCCTGCAGTGAACCACACCCAAAGAGACCAGCTCCATAACCACCTATGTCCCACTAATCCAACATCAACTTTCCGACCCAACTATCAATGATTGAACATACCACTAGGAATGGCACAGACTGCAAGAGCGTCCGACCGGACCAACCTGTGTGCAGAGAAGCTCACCCCATTCTCTCCAGGGATGTCCAACATCCTGAACTTCTAAACACTCAAAAGGCACAAGGTCAGAGTTTTAATGATTGATAGTGCTCTTTACAGATGTACGATTAAAGGTCAGGAATGAGCATAGTGACATCCACCAGCCCCACCTTCAGCTGGGATTACCAACGGTCACCCAAGGAACTCTCGCACACAACATTCCACCTCACCTAACTTTCCAAGCTGATGACCTCACCCACACACAGGCCTGACACAGTATGCCAATAAACTAAAATCGCTACAACTTGCTGTGTTGGGCGCATGACAGATGACAATTCATCGCAGTAAGCAAATATGACAGCCTGAGAAAGTGACTTGAGGAACGTTACTCCCTGAGGAAAATATAGACATACCTGTGTGGGAAATATTCAGATAATGGGAAGTAACGTATATTGGACATTGCAAATACCTACTGCAATGTATGCAAATGACTGCAGGGGAATGTGGAATTTTGGGATGGACAGAAAAGACTGAGCAGGAAGGTCTGAACATGTTCCCTCTTGATGCTGGGCCCTGGTGTGGGTATTGGGGACTTGTAAATGTAGACGTGTGCTAACTGGTTTTGTTTTTTTACATTGTGCTCTTCGGTGCTGGATGTATTGGGAGCTACATGGGCTCCTCTATGGCCACTTAACAATGATGGTAGCACCTACATGTGGGGGAGCAATGACGTTCTGTGCAGTGAGAAAAGCCATGGCAGCTTTAGAGGAGAGGTTTGGAGATCTTTGGGGCTAAACTGAGCCACCGGGAATGTTCCTGCCTGGGGACTGCAGGACCCTATAGAGTGCACAAGCAAGTGAAAGCTGACACTTCCCTCGCAGTGTAGGGACTGGGTGGATAGCAGACCATGACAGGCAACTGTCAGAAACAAACTGAAGGACGCTTTTTCGAGCCCTGTGCTAATTAGAGAGGGGTTATGGGGTTCGGAAGAGAGGAGTCAGATAAGGGTGAGATCATTAAGAGTTCCGAAAGATTACAAAGCCATCAATGTCCCGCATGGAAAATAATGAATAAGTTGGAGCACACTGTGACACCTGTTACATCCAAACTGGAGTTTATGGAGGGCCATATGAAGAATAATGAAAAGGAGATTGAAAAAACAAGGCACAAGTGGAGGATTTGAAAGGTAGAGTCTCTGGGCAAGAGGTGGTCATGGAGTTTGGGAAGATTAGAGCTACAGCGATAGAGGATAGGCTCCTGCACCGGAAACTTGAAAACAAAGAGACCAATACCAAAATTAAGATTTGAAAAGCAGGAGCTAAAAGCAGCTCCGGGGTATAATGCATTAACCAGTGACCAGGATCTACCACTGGGGAACAAAGAGCCAGTGCATAGCATTCTGTGAATCTAATTTCCACATAAGATGCAAATGTCTAATTTTTCGCCACTCATTATTACCCTTTAAGATTTAAATGTTGTACAGATGTGTCGTAATGTTTATTTATGGATATTCCCCAAACACTGTGTTAAATTCACAAATGTGTGTTTGATCAGCATCAAATCAAATCAAATTCTTTAATGTGATATAGGTTGAAAATAAATTCAAACTTTACACATATATTAATAAACATTAACATAAAATCATACACATAGAATCATACATATAAAATCATTAATCATGAATCATAAATCAACGCTCCATATGACATATGGCAAGACCTGTGACTATGCTCATCCTATAGACTTAAAAGAGCCCAGTTGGAACCATAGACTCTTCCCTGTAAAATGATAATTGAACATACATAAAGCCCCAATCCTGGTTCTATCTGTTGCCAGATATTATAGAGTGCTATGAATAAGTGCATGTTGCAAGTATTGGTACAATACTTCCAAAATGAGAATTTATGTATAGTGGACGGATCATGCACAAATTCGCTCAGGCAATGATCAATTATCTTCTTCAGTGCCCTGCATTGAGTTAGTAAGTGCCTGGCTGTCTCTATACACAAGGGGGATTTGCAGATCCGACAAGTTCGTTCTACTACAGGAATATTTTCCCGTGCTCCTGTGATGGATAAGGTCGGTAATTGTTCCAATCGAAACAAAATGATAAAACGACGGAGTCTTCTGGTCGGGCATAGAAAAAGATAGGCCTGCGGTTTCATGAATTTATAAACTCTGTGACTCACAAAGTGATATGATTTGAGTGTGTCTAAATGGGCAAAATTCTCCAGCCAGTCCCATAGGTCCACTTTTTTCCCAAGTGCATTTAACATTTCCTTAGTAACATTTATCCCTCTGTTAATCCAGCCAATGTCATTAAGAAATTTGCCCATAACTTTGTAGAAAGACGAGGCAGTGTTTTTTTTGCTTAATTCCTGATGAAGAACTATTAGTAAAGGATTGGATGATCCACTTGTCATCTTAAGATAGAACCCAGTTCTTCTTTTCAATACCATAGCCTTAAGTGAGGGGAGGCCCAACTCTAATCTTATCAGGGCCGGGGGCGCTGTTGAGCAGCCGTCAAGATGGCTGCCTAGCTCTTGAGCTCCGTGCACAGCCGCTCTTCATCCGATGACATCTGCGGGCTAATGCAGTGCTGCGACTAACCGACCGACCCACTGGCATCCTTGTAGCTGTAGCTACGTGTCGATGTGATCCTGACTCAGATCGGACCTTGGGAACCGGAGATCCACTCTGCGAGACCCTACGACCTCCGCTCTGCACCATTGCCGAGATCGAATCTACCCCCGGCGACGCCCGAAGACCTGAGAAGCTACACCTACTTCCCGACTGGACACTTGCGGGCTACATACCAGGTGAGGAGCTGCTGGGGCTGCGGCGCGCTGAGGCTCTCGTTACCACTACCGCTCCCGCGCCACTTTGATCGCTCTCCGGGACCGTGTCCCTACATTCCGGCGGACTCGGTTCGGTCCGCTCCCGCCATCGGCGCGGCGACCCTGGACTAACACTGGGGCCCACACTCTGGCGCGGCCTGCTGGTCTTCACCTTCATCTACTAAGGCCCATACTCCTGCGGTTGGTCCTCTCCATGGTGCTCATTCCGGGCCTGCTCTGGACACCAGCATCATCCCCCAGAGCGGTTGGATCGCGCCACCCCTGCTGCTACTCCATACCTTCCTGACACCACAGCTCCTATCACCTATGTCGGGATCCGCTTGAATTGGCGAGCTGGACCATTGTCATCTGCCTTGAACCTCTCCTGCTTCTTCCCACACGAGTCTTCACTTTGGCCGATCAGGGCCCCGCCACGACATTCACGATGTCCAACAGATCGAGGAATAACAATAAAACCGGGGCCATGGACAAATTCGCTAAAGCCACCCTGAGACCCGACTTGGCCCACGCACCATGCGACCCTGCTGATGAACCGCCGGGCGCAGAGGCACCCACTACTGACCTCACCGCGATAATGGAGTCCATGGCTAGAAACTTTGCGGCCTTTCATGAAAAGCTTGATGACATTAATGCCAATGTAGCCTCACTGAGAGCCAAACTGGATCAGCAGGGGGCCCGAATCACGGAGACCGAAAACAGGATTGGCACCAATGAGGATAATATATCTACACTCCAGGGCACGGTGTCCACTCTGGTCTCGGATATGAAGGCGGTTAAAGCCAAATGTGATGACCTCGAATCTAGGTCACGCAGGAACAATATACGCATCGTGGGTGTCCCTGAAAATGCGCTGAAGGGTCGACTGGAACTAGCGGTCGAGGAACTCCTGAAGGTACTACTGGGTAATCCGGACATGTCTCCCTTCTTCACCATTGAAAGGGCCCACAGGGCGCTCTCACCTCGGCCTAAACCCGGTGACTTTCCGAGACCCATCATTGCCAAGGTCCTGAGCTTCAAAGACCGCGACCTAATTCTTCGCCTCGCACGGGAGAAAGGCGAGCTACGCTTCGATTCGCAGGTCATCAGGATCTTCCCCGACTTTTCCACTGGAGTTCAGCAGGAACGTCGCCAGTTCCTTGGAGTGAAGAAACTCCTCAGGGAAAGGAACATCCCTTATGCCATCCTCTTCCCTGCACGCCTGAAGTTCACGTTCAATGATAAACTATACTTTTTTACAGTGCCTTCTGAGGCGGTTAAATTCATTGAGGCACATGTTCCGCTCCATCCTCCGGCTGATGACAACATGAATAACGAGTGAACTCTATAATTGCCTTGTGATGCCTTGATACTATGCCAATGTGTGGACTGAGTCCCGCCTCTCTCGGTTCGCATACGCGAGCGATCACACCTCTGTATCCACTTGTATGCAATGCTTTCCTATGTGGGCTTAAGTATTGCTCCTTGAGGAGCAACTGTCACCTCGTCCAAGTCACTCTTCCACACTTACTCCTGCTGCTTTTTAATATGCACAGCTCCCGT
This sequence comes from Ambystoma mexicanum, assembly GCF_040938575.1. Taxonomy (NCBI): domain Eukaryota; kingdom Metazoa; phylum Chordata; class Amphibia; order Caudata; family Ambystomatidae; genus Ambystoma; species Ambystoma mexicanum. Next base: position 612,538,568 of record NC_090930.1, read on the forward strand.
GGTCCGGCCGCAACCGTTCCCCTCTGTCTACGACCACCAGAATGTGGTTCCTCTCATAGCTCCGCTTGGGCTGGGTTGCTGAATCTATGTGATATGTGTATTGCTCGCTGCGCTCCATAGGGCGGGACTGAGGCATCGAAGTATTGCCCGCTAACAATGTTCGTTTTGTAACGGAACCAATGGTTCCTAGCGTGCTCCCACATGGCAACGGCGCACCCCACTGCGATTGCACTGGTTTTGTATACGCCCTTATTGTGGGCCAGCCCCTGTTGGGCTTTTGCTCAGTCTGGGCCATGTTGGGGTCGGCCCGGCTCTGCACAGTCGAGGGTGGGTATTGTTTACACTGCTGTAGTTGGGTCAGCGGTGAGGGTGGGGGGCGGTGATGGGGTATTCGAAAAAAACGGCACACTAAGGCTCACGACACGCACACTGGCAATACATAAGCGCACTCCCGACCTCAACCCCGACAGTGAACACTGCTGCTACACCTGGGATGTTCATTGATACGGGTACACCGGGATTAGAGATCCGCCATTGACATGTCTACCGTTATAATGTCCTGGAACATTCGTGGATTGAGCAATCACACCAAGGCCCGCAAGATCATGGCCTTTGCTAATAGACACGGCTGCAGGATACTACTCCTGCAGGAGACACACTCCAATGCTCACATTCCGGCCACCATGGCCCCGTCGTGGGGTCCCAATAGATTCTTCACTTCATACTCCTCCCAATCCAGGGGAGTCCTCACAATGATCCACAAATCGATCAAATTCATCCTGCACAAAAGTTACGTGTGTCCCGAGGGTCGCTATATCATATTACACTGCACGATGGTGAATAGAGAATACCTACTTGTTAACACATACTGCCCCAACGTTGACTCTCCTGAGTTCTTTGATGCAGTAACTGCCATACTACTGGGCTACGTGGGGGTCCAGATTATATGGGGGGGTGACCTAAACCTTATTCTCGACACTGTATTGGACAGGACTGGCACGTCCTCCCGAGCCCTTACAAGTGCCGCACGCAGGTTGTGTGGCCCTATGCAGACGCTCAATGTCTGCGACGCCTGGAGGACAGTACACCCCGTGTCCCGGGAGTACACTTATTACTCATCGGTCCACGACAGTTCGTCTCGTATAGACCTGTTTTTAGTGTCCAAGGAAACCATGGGAGGGGTGGAGGCTGGGTATACCCACTTCGACTCTGAGCACTTGGCGTTTCAAATCTGAGGCCCTCAGGGACGACATAGTCTTTAGGGCTGATATACTTGCAGACATTATATCCTTTTTTGACCACAACTCTCTTCAGGACACCTCAGCCGCGGTTCGGTGGGAGGCTTTTAAGGTATATATCAGGGGGATGTCCATCTCGCGGGAGGCTGGGGTACTGAAAGCTATCCGAGCCAGCCTCGATCGCTCTGAAGCTAAACTGAAACAGCTGGAGCAGCAATGCTCCACTGGCGCCGAACCCGCCTTACTTCTCCAAATCAGTGAGGAACTGCAGGCATACAATACAATACGCTCGCTACCAATGAAGTCCAGTACTTCAGCCGTCCACAGGCCGCCAGGAAATATGGCGAGGGGGACAGGCCGGGGAAGACATTGGCAGGAGTGGTGAGGGGGGAATTTGGCCGAGCTCAGATCACCTCCATCAAAGACGCATCTGGCAATGTACAGTGGGCTGACCAACAGATCTTGGAGATATTTACCGGGTTCTACAGGTCTCTCTACTCCCAGCCTCCCGAACACTCCGAACGACACATGCGCGAGCTGCTTACTCAGATCCCCACCACTGAAATCTCCCCTGCTACCCGCAACCAGCTGGACTCCCCGATAACGCTGGACGAAATAGTAACCTCCATATCTAACCTGCCCAAAGGTAATGCGCCGGGACCTGACGGCCTCACGGCTGAGTTTTACCAAGAACACGTGTCCGTACTGGCTCCCAAGTTGCTCGAGGTCTGGGTCGAAGCGCTCCGCTCTTTTATTCTTCCCCCGTCCATGCGTGAGGCCGTCATCACGGTACTGCTCAAGCCTGGCAAACCGGACGACGAATGTGGGTCTTACAGGCCCCTTTCCCTCATGAACCTTGACACGAAAATCATTGCTAAGACCATAGCTAACCGCTTTCTCCCCATTATGCCATATCTGGTCCACGAGGATCAAGCGGGCTTCGTTCCCGGCAGGTCCACCTCACATAATATAAGAAGACTGTTCAATGTCATGTCTCGTATAAATCAAGAGGCCCAGGCCGTGGCGGTCACTCTGGACGCTCAGAAGGCCTTTGACATGGTCTCCTGGAACTACACGTGGCTGGTGCTGGAGACGATGGGAGTTGGCCCAAACATGATCGGGTTCATTAAGCTACTATACGCCTCCCCTGTGTCCCGGGTCAGAGCCAACTCTTTGACATCCGACCCCTTCACACTCTTCAGGGGTACCCGGCAGGGCTGCCCCTTCTCCCCGATCCTCTTCGCCCTCGCGATTGAGCCAATGGCGGATTATGTCCGTGCTCGGCATGCCCGGAAGGGGATACGGCTGAAGGATGACCCCGAAATCATATCCTTATATGCGGATGACGTGCTATTATACATTAGAGAGCCCGCGACCCACATTGACCCCATACTTAGGGACATCACCCGTATTGGTACCTACTCTGGCTTCACGATCAATTACTCGAAGTCGGATATCTTCCCGCTCACGAAATCTACCCAACAACCTACCACTGAGTACCCCCTTCGTTGGTCTCCGGACGGTGTCAGATATCTGGGGGTGCAGATATCCTTGACTAAATCTACTCTGATAACCGACAACTACTCCACCGCAGCGCAAACTGCCGAGGCCAAGATGTTAAGATGGCGGTCGCTCCCACTATCCATGGCTGGTCGTCTCTCCCTAATTAAAATGATCCTGCTCCCCAAGCTTCTTTACACTTTTAGCAACGTTCCCGTGTGGCCCGGGAAGGCCTACTTCACTAAATTGCATACACTATGCGCTCAGTTCCTATGGCACTCTGGTGCAGTGCGTAAGAAGTGGTCTGACATGGCGCTCACCTATAAACAAGGGGGGTTCACCGCTCTGAATCTGTTACTCTACTGGACTGCGGCCCAGGCTCAACATGCCACCCATTGGTACCCGGGCTCCCCAACGCGACCACATGTCAAGTTAGAGCGAATAGCAGCCGCCGGTACCAACATGATGTCCCTTATATTACATCGCCATTACACACCTGATTCACCCATTGACCCTGTCGCCACGACCATCCACGCATGGGAACGCTTGCTAAGTCCGACGGACGGGTCCCCTCCCTACTACAGATGGCTCCCGGTGTGGCACCTGCCTGCTCTGGAACCTACACACGATAACGCCCTGGCCCAACACTGGGGACTGCTGGGGTATCAAGCGCTGTCCGATTTCTACCCGGAGGGCAAGTTCATTGACCCCCAAACATGGAAACAGGGCCACACTAGATCCGCTTTGGAGACCCTCCAGTACTATAGGCTACGGGCAGCGTTCCGCACTGCATGGCCCTCATTTCCTGATGAGCCCCCGGATAACCCGGCGATCGCATACATTGCCAACTCAGGCGGCGCCCGTAGTGTCGTCTCTTCACTATATAGGATCCTTCAGGAGTCCATCACAACTCCAGCACTTAGGGCGCGTGACGACTGGGCGAATGAGCTGGGCCTGGAGTTGTCTGATGGCGACTGGGGCGCAATGTGTCTACATATTCAAAAAGTCTCCTTCAATTTCCGCTACCGAGCCATACAGTACAAACTTCTCAATAGGCTCTACTATACTCCACACAGGACCTCGGCGTTCGCCCGGGCCACTGCGACCGGGTGCCCTCGCTGTGGAGCTGAGGGGGCTGATCACCTGCACATGTTTCTGTTCTGCAGGGAGCTATCTGGGTTCTGGGAATGCATCCTGAAAACGCTTTCTGACATAGCTGAGACTGTGGTTGATTCTGACCCCTTGTCGATTCTGTTTGGGGTCTGGAAAACTGATGGAACCAGACGCCTAGCTAAGTTCCTAAACATAGGCTGTATGATTGCTAAAAAGTGCATACTCCAGAGCTGGAAAAGCCCCGCTCCCCCGGCCTTTCAGAAATGGTTGCGCTTACTCACCTGGTCGCGCAATTGCAAAGAGGAATACTTGTCCATGCTCCCCGCCCAGTCTCGCCCCAGGAACATTTGGGCTGCATTCAACACCTACCTTAGTATCCGGGACGAGGCCACCCCCGAATCTGGTCTGTCTCCTGCCCCGTCGGGCTCTGATCCCACTGGGTGAGCCCCCACCTTGTTCCCTTGTCTTTGGATGGCTATGCCCCCTCTCAGATACCGCCCGGCTGTTCATGTTGTGATTGCTGTATCCCTTTTGATGTGTTGCTCCAAGATGTAAATGCTATGTACCTACTGCCTTGTGTGTGCCTTGTGTACTTCTGCCGTTCAAAAATAAAAGTTTTAAAAAAAAAAAATCTTATCAGGGCCATCGGCACACCCGGGGGAAGCCCTAGCATGCGTCGCCAGAACTTTCCCTCTAACACTTGGAGCCACGCCAAATTTACCGTCAGCAACGACTCAAGGCCATATATGACCATAGGTGCAAAAACTTGCATGTAAAGGTGGCGGGTCCCCCACAAAGTAAAGCCTCCTAGTTTATTACTGAAAGATAAGTGATATCACTTGAAGGGCCCTAGTAACACGGCCTTGTCTGCAAAGGGCATAACCACCTAGGGGCTCCATTCCCACTCCTAGATAGCGATAGGATGGGGCGTATAGAATAGAATGTTTATGGACTATCAAATTCACACGTGTCACTCTTTTCCTAGTGAATCTCAGCACATTAGTCTTCTCTAAATTGATGGTCAGTCCGTTGGTCTTAGCGTACTCCCAAAGAGTATGAGCAGAGCGCCTGAGACCACCAATGGTGTTATCGAGGACTACCAAATCATCGGCGTACGCCAATACCGCACATAAAACTTTGCCTATTTTTGGTGGGCAGTTATTTACCTCAGCAAGAGTTGCAGGAATGTCATGTACATATAAGTTGTATATGAGAGGTGCAGTAACGCAGCCCTGCTTGACCCCTCTTTTTTGCTTCACGTATCGGGTCGAGTTGCCCTCCTGGTTGAGTCTGAGGCACACCGATGTATCTTGATGGAGCAACCTAAGATAATATAACAAGCCTGTAGGACAGCCCAGCACTTCTAGCTTATTCCAGAGCCTCGCTCTCGGAATAGAATCAAAAGCGGCCTTAAAATCAATAAAAAGTGCATACAACGGGCGTTGGCCCCTACAATGCGCCCTTGTACGCAATATATCCATTACTAAAAGGTTATGCGATGTAGAGAAATCCCGCCTAAAACCGCATTGAAATCTACTGAGTATACCAGTGTTCTCTACCCATTTTTGCATTTCAGTGAGCAGAAGAGAGGCAAAAAGTTTCCCAGTGACATCCAGCATGGATAAAAGCCTATAATTGTTTGGGTCTGTGCGAGTGCCTTTTTTAAACACCGGGATCAAAATAGCAGTTTGCCAAGATCGGGGAATTTTCCCCAGTATGAAGATCTTATTAAATAGTACGGAGAATAGGTCCGCCCAAAAGGACGGGTTTTTTTTTATCACTACATTCGCAAGCCCATTTGGCCCGGGAGCTCTAGAAGACTTGAGGATGACAATTTTGTTATATATTGCCTCAGGTGAAACGTCAAAAGGGGGATGGATAGGAGGCTTCCCCATAGAGCTACTCTCGGGCCCATCTTCCTCAGCATTGCGATTAAGGAGGAACTGTTCCCATATTTTCTCATTGATTGGATTAGCGAGCGGTCCTTTGACCTTCGCTCTATTCTCATTTAAGAGTGCCCAAATACTTCGGGAGTTTCTAGAACAAATAGTTCTAACAAGTCGCTGATAGCAATTGTTCCTCTCTGTTCTCTAATACCCTTTATCTCTACTCTTTATCGATTTTTGGCCGTTCTTACTTTCTCGCGATAAAGGACTCCCGAAAGATTCTGACATTTTAAGCTACGTATCGTTCTTCTAAGCCCTCTCTTAGCATCCCTATTCCCCCATTATACGGGCGAGGGGCATTTCCCTCTTTCAAAATATAGCCCTTTTTGATAGCGGCATGATGGTTTGAAAACCCTAATATCCAACCTTCAATTTCATTTACAGACATACACAGGATATCATCCAGGCCGTCTGCCACATTCGGATTAAGTGCTTCAGAGGCCGCTCTTACATTCTTCTCCGTCCAAACTATTCTAGTTCCTGAACAGTTAGTTAAAATACTTCCGATGTTTAACTTAGGGGTATCAGGAATCGGGGTCTGGAATGTACATAGTAATGCCGCATGATCGCTCCAACTGTTGGGCTCTGCCCACATGTCAGCCACTCTTGACTGCATCTGGGGGCACATCAATATATAGTCTAATGTACTCCAGGAAGATCCGTTAGACCAAGTGTGTTTCCCTGGCCTATCCCCCGCGGTGCGGCCATTGATCATAGCCAAGTCCCATGATTCGAACAGTTGCATCCACCCCAGTCCTTCCTTCTCCCTCTTTCCGTGCGTCATCAGACATCTGGAGCTGAGGCCAGGATTAGAAGCTATAGGAGTTTCATCGGACATGTGACAATTGAAGTCCCCCACTACTATAACTGCGGCATTCCTAGTTCCCAATGACCAAGAAGTTAATAGATCCTGTAAACCCTCTTGTAGAGAGTCTCTTACTACTGCTCCAGGGGGGTTATAAAGGTTGATAAGAAGAAACTCAACTCTTCCCCCACCGTGGGGGTAAACAACTTCAACTGCCAATAATTGATCCTCAGCTCTGCATTGAATTTTACGAGACATCATGGTGTTAGCGACACCCGTAAGTAGGCCGCCATATGGGCGTCCCTTACTTCCCCGTTGTGCAGGTGATTGGTAAGTGACATAACCATCCAGAAAGAGAGAGTCCAATGCCCATGTCTCTTGCAGACAGACACAGCTATGTCGGGATAAAAGATCTGCAGAGCCCTCAGTCCTCAATAGATGGGAGAAGCCTCTGCAGTTCCAGGACAGTAATGATAGGCTTCAATGCTTCTGTAACAACTGGGGAAGAGACTCCAATAAGGACTTAAGTGCATGTTGTACTTCAGCCAATAGAGGGTTCTCCCCTGACACTATCTTAGAGTTATTTACACAATTTGGTGGGGAGACTGGTCTTTCTGGGATTAGAGCAAGATCTTTCTCCTGTGGGTCCACATCAATGGCAATATCTACCGCTCTCAGCTCTTCTTTGTGGTTCCTAAGCAGTTGTGCCGTGTTCAGGAACACACAATGTATAGCAGAGACATTGGGATTAGGGCACGACAGGGGTTCAATGAACATAAAGTCCTCTGATTTCAACACTCGAAGTTGGGGGATGTGATATAATCTAGTCAGTAGCTCTGAGCGGGCCAACCAGGAATTGATGTTCCTAGGATATAAATGCTTAATGAAACATATACGGTTTATAGGGGTATCCTGCACATCCTTCACTTTCTCTGGAGGTATATGCTCAAATCGTTCCACCGATAACCGTCCCTCAGGTATAGGCTCAGGCTGAATGATCATACTTGATTCCAATTCTAGTTCAGAGCCCTCCCCAATAGTTATGTCAGGGTCCACATCCTGTGGCTTCTCTTCGGGCATCAGCCAGTCTGAGAGTGGGCCTTTTTTCATTGCCGCCCGTGATGCCGCTCTCATCATTCTTTTCCAAGCTTTTTTAGAGCGAGTTTCAATTGGAGTGCCAGTTCCTACAATAGGGAGTTGAGGACCAGTTTTGACAGGCTTCTGTTTAAGAGCCTTCTTTGCCAGTCTGCGCTGTTTCCGTGAGAGGGGTCCCCGAGGACTGTGCACCGGATCTTGGCTTGCTGCTAATATGGGATCTTCTTCATTCGAGATGTTACTGTCCGGAGCCTCAAGGGCCACATTCTCCTCCCTCACAGATGCCTGACCTTCCATCTCCTCGGCTATTTGCAGAGCGACTGATAAGTTATCTTCCGCATCCTCACGCGGTATATCCTTCAGTTCAAGTGCTAGTGAAATAGAATTGGAGTTTGCCAGAATACGTCCCGTCATCTGAAGCAATATTTTCAGGGCAAATTGGAGGGCACCTACTGACGTTTGAAGCTCAGCTAGTTGAGTAGAACTGGGATGGGATCCAGTGCCCCCCATTGTCTCGTGATCCGGCTCATCCTCCATCAAAGCCATTGCAAGGTTTGGCGATGTAGATAGACGTTCACAATATCCCGCAGCACTATGCTCCCCTGCATCAGTATTCATGCTGTTTATTTTCTGAGGCGATAAGCCACTAGGTATAGGTTGTGGAGTGGTAGGCTGCCTTCCTCTCTGTATTGTCAGACACAGGTCCAAGAGGGAATTATTATCAATATCATCCAAGTTAGAGGAATTAATTGAACGGCCATCCCTGTTCACCGGTATTACCCTTTCGTCAATTATAGTAGAATTGATCTCAGGGGGCGGGTTCACCGGGAAGAACTCTGTGAACTCCGTGATGGCTCCTTGTGCTACAGGTAGGTCATGTTTAGTGTTCTTCTTACGTTTACCCCCTTTTCTATTGGACTCCTTTGTCTCCTTCATAGCTTGCAGCTTGTTATTCCTCAAATTGTAGATAGAATGAGGAGCTCTCCTTCCTCGCTGCATCCCTGAATGGGATAGTTCTTAACAAGGGTTGGTGAATCCGGAAGGGCTACCTAAAGCTTACACTGTCTCTTCCAGACCACACAGAGGGGGAAGCATAGGCTATATAATCCGGGTCCAGGGCCTTAGCCCGCAGGCCTTAAGGTAAATCTTCCAAATCTCTTCCTCCTCAGAGTACAATTTTATTTCTACTGAAAGATATCCAATATACTATCAGGACCCGATACCGGGCGATTTTCCTCTAGTCCGGGGGGGGGATCTTCTTAGTTACCTTCTACCTTCTCCCTAGTCCTCAGGGCAATTTGACTGTTTAAAGGACCTCCAAGTTCGCCACAGACAGGTCCTTGGCCAACCCTTCTCTTAGGTGGGCTCCCAATGCTCCTTAGGCTTCCAAGCCCTACTTGGTAAGGAGCCTCAGAAAAAAGACGACAAGGGGCGTCCTGGGCAAAGTAAAGACAACCAGCCAGCTGTAGGGAGATAGCCAGGGCAGTGCCTTAACCCCGTGTCCCGAGTCCCCTCTACTTACCACCGGTAAGATCCGGCGTTCCACCACACTTGATGCAGCCCGGCGCAGCCGTTGCTCCGTCTGCTTTCCGCTCCTCTGCTTATCCTTGGGGGAGCATTCGTCCTCCCAGGACACCGTCCCACAGGGCCGCCGCGCCGAACGCCAGAAAAGCGCTCCGGAGCACTGTGGATGCTGCTTCCTTACGGCCCACCTCCTCGAGACAGCAATAAGGCACCGGGGAGGTCAGCAGTGCTCACGGGCCGCTCGCGGCCACTCGCAGCCGCTCGGTGCAGCCTAGCCCAGCGTGCTAGAGTAAAGGACCTCACTCTGGTTTCTGTTCTCGCTCTGACATGTCAAGCCGCACCTCTTCCTCGTCTCCTCGTCTCTGAGGCCGCTTCCGACACACTCCGCCTCTGATCAGCATCAGTTGGCCTAGGGAGCCAACAGTAGCTCCTAATTGATGTTGGTGTCAAACTAACCAGACTCTTCTAGACTACAAGCAGGGGCTACATAGCTCTCAGCTTCCCTCAGTTTAAAACACTGCTATAGGAGAGCTGTAAATATTAGAGTGCTGGGAGTTCCTTGAAAGATTTTGAAGCCATACCTATGTCCCAGATCAGAGCCCTGCCGTGCTGGACTTGACTTTGGTGAGCCACAAGGACTCAACACCTATGTATGTTAGAAAGTCATTTCATTTACCTTGCATGGATCCCATTGTGAGGGACAGGGAAGTATGATGGAGCTAAAGTCATAATGATCTTTTGGGACACAGACAGTCGGAAGTGGTTTTATATAGAGCTGTTGACAAAGGGAAAAGAATTTTCCTTTCCCAGATTTTGGTCCAGAGTCTATGCAGAAGCGTGAACCCCTGCCAGAGGTGTGGAAAAGCACCTCCGCTCTCAGTCAAAGTATCAGTCTAGTCCTTACCAACATTGAAGGGCTATTGTAAATATACAAGATATCTCTTTGCAGACTGAGAGGAAACTATAACTTTTGTCCAGATGTCGTTGCAGAAGCTCCTACCTGATCAGCTATGGTGGACAGTGTTTTCCTATGTATGTAAATGGAGTTTGGCCATCCTAGCAATCATGCTTTCGATTGTTAGTTAGCAATATGGAGAGGACATTGGGAATTAGGGGTTCTATAATAGATGATTATCCTATTATTTTTGCATCTGGTGTCATTTTCTCCGATCCCTTTGCCCCCCACTTATGTATGCTAACCCCTTTGACCCTTCTTCCCATGTTTGTACCTATTATTTTGGTAGTCTTTGCTGCTGAGTTGGTTGATTGGGTGTTCTTTAGGCAGTTAATCTTCTCATGAACCGAGCGGTTTTCTCACTTTTGTCTATATAGGTGTCCTCTTCTGCGGCAGTAAACAAAGAAATATCAACCAGCGCCATAATAAGAGCTTTAATATATATATAAAACATACCAGATTTAAAAAAATGTGCTTCAATGCACTTCAATAAACAATGTTCAAAAATGTTCTTGAGTGTTTTGATTGTTCGCCTTATTTGCTCTCTAAGTAACAGTCCCTTTTGACTCCTATAATGTTAGTGAGGTGCCTCCAATCGCCAGCACCCCCTATGAAAAAAAATTAAAAATCCAGAACATCTGTTTCACAGTAACCTAATGCATTTATCAAACTGATATTTTGATGCCAGCATTAACCCGAAGCATTTTGCATTTGGAATTATAGGGATCATGTGCCTGTCGTGCAAGTGTGTACAGAGCAACTTCTGAAAAGTGAATATGAGTAAGGTGCTGTGGTTACAATTCCATATATACGTTTTTGTCTTAACTTCATGATAGGGACTAATGAGAGATTCCCTCTTTGGTGGCCAGCAAGAAATGTCATGCAGCCATTAAAAAGTGGTTACACAAAAGCAGGTCTCAATTTTGATGAATCATGTTCTGAAATGAATTGCAATTTTCAAATGAACAAGCCTAGTGTGCTGTCGTTCTGGGTACATGCGTCAAGTGTTTGATTTGATGTTCTTCTGTTTAAAATAATTTCAACAGCTGAAGTCGGATACACCGTCAGGATTCATTTTTCTCCTATAAAATGTGTACATCAGCATTGACATCTAGCTTGCCTGTTTCATCAATACAGCTCAATGTTATCCTTTATCAGGATGCCATTGTCCAACCATTAATCAGTTGTAGATGCAGACGTCGTTGGGATCAAGGCATAGCTTGTAAAGTTAAGTGATTACTTGTCAAAATCCTAGGTGGCTTTTCTTGTGAAATGGACTAAATGATTAAACTGAATGGCCAATGAACATGAAGAATGTTAATTTAGTGGGTGGTGGAAGGGTGGTCTGCAAGGAAGTGGTGTAACTCCAAAGGGAACACATGTTTGCATATTGAAATAAGGTCACATGGCTGTAATAATTTGCAAATTGGGTGCAAAGGGTAGAATATTGTGTAAAGTTTTTGAATGTTGTTGTGTAAAGCTTTAAATGTTGTTGATGTATTAGTGCAATTTTGGTATTGATCTTTACAGCTAGGGATGTGACTGTTGGAGAGGTGAGGCCTTGAATTCATGTGTATATCAAAATGATCACGCACAGTTCTTTTTTTGGGGGGGGGCTTATTAGTGGTTAAATCAACTTTGTTGTGAGGCTTTTTGCTATGTGCATCACGATATCGTTTGCACAGCATTTCAGGAACAGCAGTTGGTTGTTTGCATATGTGCTGCTTGGTAGTTTTGTCTTACCGAGTCCCTTACTTCAGTATAATGTATATTTAAGTTTCTAGCTGGTTAATATAAGGTAGCCAATGTCCGTGTTGTTTTGTCGTAGTGCTTGGAGGCAATAACGTTCATTATTCAATCAGAAAGTTGAGGTTGTACAAACATTGGCACATCTGTGTGCTATATGAGGCAGTATTGCCCAGAGTTAGTTGCTTGCATACATAGATTTATAGCTGCATCTGCCTTTTCTAACACGCCTCAGTGCAGATTGGGCTCACTCATATTTGGTCACACTTCGCCCCTGGCATCATTGCATCCTGAGTGTCTAGGACACCACCACCACAAGCCATCACACTCCTCTTTTGCTCTTTGCCCAGCCTCCCTCCCGCACAATGCTGGCTTCACTCCTCATGTTGGCGATACTGGGATAGCACAGCCTCCATTCTGCGGCAGCACAAGAAGCATGACACAGGGAAATTAAGTAAGCACCAAAGCTTTGCACAACAAATATTACCTTTAGATGTTACATTTTGCAATTACTGTAGGTTGGTTTAATGCAATAACAAGTCCTTGGTTCCTGCAGCCAATTCCCCATTACCACCCAGGCAGATACATTTGCTATCCTCAGGCTTGTACATACCCATGCGAATTTGAATTACAATCTTGGAATATGATAGTTTAATAGATCCTGGTTTATGGCCACACCAGGATTTAAGGACCTGCAAATCTTGCTAAATGCCTTTAGTGCTCCATGGCTTTTAACTCAGTCTTCTGGGACACTAACCTCTGGGAAAACCTTAATTACTGCTTAATTAGTACATACAATCAGAATGTTTGTAATAAGGTCTGTAATCTATTGTATAGACGTCATTCCAAATGTTTTCATTTGGACGAAAACCTGACACACAGTACAGAAACAATGTGAAGGCAGAAAGGAACAAGGGCAATTCTCAACATTACGAAAGCATGGTTTTAAAAATGAACCTTTCCCCCAACGTATAGCTCTCTGCTTAAGCTCCTGCAATAATGTCCTCTCCATTGGTCTACATAGCTTAATTATTTTGATCTTCACCTTCTGACACAGAAATGCAGTGCAAGCTTCTTAATTTTCTTTGATTGCCCCAATTCATTTGTATACATGTGTGTTTCCCTAATAATTCTTACTATGTATGTTTCACAATATCGGCCAGTTCTTTTTGCAGGTTGGCATGGTGCTATCATTGCGAGCTCTTTGGAAGTCTTGATATGAGCTGGTGCACACATCCATTCTTCAATTGATTGGTTTTGTTCTGTTAGGTTTGTGGTTGTTGAGGATCCACTGCTCCGTATGAGTGGATTTTAAGTATAGTCAAATTACATCTTATTTAAGTTTTGATTTCCTTTGTGTTTTGGGATAATTGGAATCTTTGATTGTGAGCAATAGCCTGATCAATATTATTCCATAATGCATATACAATACATGTGTTTTTAGTTTGCTTCTTAGTGGACCCTTCATTTTCTTGACAAGTGAACAGAATTGCATGATGAAATAGACAATACATGCCACGTCTTCCAGAGAAACATGCAAAGGAGAATATTTTTCGTATGCACCTCAGTGATATTTCAAACAGCTTGTCTTGGAGCTATATATAGGTTTACAGTGTCTCCACACAATGGGGGTATCCACATTACCACCAACGAGATGGACACGCACAAATAGCAGCAACATAAGGTGTGCTGGTCTAACAGTCTTGTGAGGGTTGGATAGCTGTTATAGAGTTGCTGATGGGAGAGAGTACAATGTTTGCATTTACAGTGCAGTTGTTGATATGGTACATGTTGATCAGCATTTCCGCTAAGATTTTGAGGAAAGTTGAGGAAAGTTGAGTGGTTAATGGGCAAAAAAGTATGCATTGTGTACCTGCCCTGGGCTGTTGTAACGCGTAAAGGTAGCAACACATCTTTATGAAACAACTAGATATCTAATCAACTGTAGATGAAAGCTCCATGCCGTGTGTCTAATGGACCATTATAATTGAAGAGACACTTCATACTATTATGTGATTTGGGTAGTGAAATAGACAAGAATGTTTTATTTTGTCACACAGTACAAAACAATCGGTGTGCATGGAAATATTATCAAACACATTCTTGATTTAACTCTCAGGTTAAATTATGGTGTCTCTAATTCCTGAGATCAGAGCATTTAGAAAGTCATTAGAACTGGAGTGGCCATGCCAGTGGCTTATATTTCATATGGATTGGCACAATTCTACAGGAACACCCAAATTCAGGGTCGAAACCGTGTAATGCTCTTTCAGAATGCTTCTATTGTAAACGCTTTTAACGTGTTAAGATCATTTGTATCTATTGAAATAAATTAGATTTAACATTATGTTGGCTTTTAACAGGATAGACCTTTTGAAAGAATATATACTTTCTATAAAATTCGGAGCCACATGGGATCCTTGAAATGTAATCAAATTAAACAGTAGACATTTATGCTACTCTACCAGGAAAGCATAGTTCAAAGTGCATTTACAGGAACCAGTCTCACACTTCCTGGCCCTTTCATTGACAACATCAGCAAATAAATAATGCAAAACAATACACACATGTTATTTGAATGTAATCTGCATAACTGATAAACATATCACATCCATGCCCACTAGTGTCCTTTTCTGGCGACCAGTGAGAGCACTGTCGTTGTGTTGCAGGTTGACTGGTTACCTGTGATTTACCAGCAAACTCCCAATCTGCAGATACGAATCTGGTGGAGATACAGAGGAAGAATGGAAGGTACTACATATCCGTCCGTGTGTTTGCAGTAGGTGTGCCCAGCGTTTCTTACAATACTATTCCAATTAAAAACAGAATGAATAATCGGAAGTGATAATGTAAAGACGTAGCACTATCTCTAAAGCAGATGTACCATTTTATCTCCAGATGGGGTAAACTCTCACTCACAATGTGAGCATCTATGGCCTGTGCATATACAAACTGCTTCATAACCATGTGGTAGTAGGTGGCAGGTGTATCTTGGAGGGACAGCCGCTGTTCTTGCATTTTCTCAAGCATCAAACCCCTGGAATAGCAGCATGAGACTGTAATGTTACCTCAGCAAGCGTCTGTGTCAGTGGTCGAAGTGTACGAAAAGAAGTAGTGGAGCTATGTTCTCTGCTAGCCTGCCCCTGCTCAACACAAACCCCATTGCCACAACCCCTCCCACACACAATACATCCCTCAAACACTTGCACCTGTTGTTTAAGGTAACGTTCAGTGCAGTGCACTGAAAGTGAAGGTTTCAACTTCTTCCTACACTTTTATTTTAAAACAAAACCATTCTGGAAAGGTTTCTTTTTTTAAAAAAGTATAGGAGCTGTACAAGGTAATTTTAAAAGGTATAGGAGCACCGCTCCCGACCACTTCCGCTCACTTCTACCACTGGTCTGTGTACTTCAGATGATAACTAGCCTACCACATGCTTAACAGAGCAGGGCCATACGGGACTTCTTTATTCATGTCAAAAACCAGTAGACACTTAAACTAATATACAATAGTCAACATCTCCCTTTTCTTACCCATATGAATAAACAATCTAAATAATGCAAGGGTTATATATCTATGAATCAAGTCAATACATTAGCAATAATGCCATAACAAATGGCTTGACTTGTGAAACGTATCTATTTCACTCTTGCAACTCTTGGTATGACTCCGACCTTGCCAACCTGAAACGCAAGTGCAGGAGGGCTTCGGGCGCATTCTCTGTCAAACTGGCCTGCCACCTGCTACAAAGGGAATACAGACTCTCTGTCCTCTCCAAGAAGAGGGTCCATATTCAAGGCTGTAGCTCTGCGGCCTCTAACAACACGGCCAAACTCTTTAAAATTTGCAAGGGGCTGGTCAATCCTAATGTAGTCTCCACCTCTCCTGTTCCCTCACAGGCCTTTTGTATGTCTTTGGCCTCTCATTTCACCACTAAAGCTCAGGACATTGTGTCCTTGGTTTCCTCTTCCTCTCCCTCTATCTCTCTCAAGCCCCCTTTAGCCTCCTCTCCCTGTCCTCTTCCTTTTTCCTCCCTTTATCTGATAACACATGATGAGGTTTCTATGAAATTGTCATCCAAACAGGAGCACGCCTGCTCTTCCAGAACCATCAAGGACAACATTATCACCCTTGTTCCAGCCTTGGCCAATTTCTGCAATCACACTTCCACCACTGGATCTTTCCCTTCTCTCCTCAAGCACTCCCTTGGGCAACCTCTCCCAAAAAAGCCTTCTGTTGATCATATCTGTCTAGCTAAATATCAACCGATTTCTATCACTCCTTCCCTGGGCAAATTCCTGAAAAAGCTGTCCATCTCCAAGCTTACTCTCCACACTGCATCTGTTGGTTGTCTTTATGATCATCAGTCTGGCTTCAGAGCAGCCAGAGGCACGGAAACTGCTCTCCTAAACATCATTGAAGATCTGCTCTCTAATCTTGATTCAGATCTCCCGCTGTTCTCATCCTCCTTGACTTTTCCTCTGATTTTGACACAGTTAATCACACCACCCTGATCAATCGTCCCTGCGAGAACCTGGCCATCATGAATAAGGCCATGGCATGGCTGACCTTCCTCCTGACCGACCCTCTCAGGTCAAACTTTAATCCTTTCTCTCCACCACCTCTCTCTCCACATGTAGTATCCCACAGGGCTCTATCCTCTCACCTTGGCTTTTCAATGTCTATCTGCCACCATTGGCCAACCTTATTTCTACCTTATCTTCTAACTTTCAGTGTTATGTGGGTGACACTCGGCTATCTTTCAGGCTTCCCTCAGCCTCCTCACCTCCCTCGCTCATTCCTGACCGCCTATCCACGATTCAGGATAAGTGTGCATCCAATGATCTCTGCCTTAATACCAGTAAGACAGAGATCCTTCTCATTGGGACCCCTGCTCTTGCTTTCCCTCTCTCACTATGGCCGCCATCGTTGGGCCCTCTACCCTCGCCTTCCGGTGAGGCAAAAAACCTTTGTGTCACCTTCGACCCCATGCTATCCTTCTCTCCTCACATCACAGACCTTGCCATGAAGGATACTTCCAGCATCATCTCAGAGGTATTCTACCTATTCTCACTGTCTCCAGAGCCCCTTTTTTCTCTCCAGGCTGGACTACTCCACCAGCCTCTTCCTCAATCTGCCTAACTCTACACTTCGCCGCCTGCAACTAATCCAAAACAGAGCTTCAAGACTTATCATTGGCCTCAAGCCCAGGGACCGTATCTCTCCATCCCTAAAATCTCTCCCTGGCTCCTGGTGGCTGCAAGGATCAAGTTCAAGACCCTCTGCATTATCCACAAGTAATTTTGTGGTTGGGGCCTGCACTACATCCAACTCTCTTTTTGCTGAAAAGATTTCCTTCTAGAGCCCTTCGCTCAGCAACCTCCAACTCTCTGAGGGTCAGACACTTCTCCAAGCAGAGAGTGGGGGGTAGATGTTTCTCTACTGCACTGCAGGTACCTCCTTCTGGAATGGCCTCCCACCCTTCAAACTTGAGCTGGACTACGTGAAATTCTGGAAGTGGCTCAAGATCTTTCTTTTTTCCTCTGCCTTCTCTCTCTCAATTCCTTGCTAACGTACCTGTGTGCTCTGCCAACTGGTTGTTTGGTACCCTCATATTCTCACTGGGTACCAGAGTCCTCCTTGACCAGTCCTCCTAGCATGCCTCCTTGCCTATTGCGCACATAGGGGCTGTAACTGGAACTACTACAGTGCCCTGCCTCCTTGCACTTACCCAAAGCCACGCTGAACTGGCTGCTCTTACTCTTAACCTGCTGCCATGATCGCACTATCCCCCTATGCTCTTCCTTCCCCCTCTCTCTTCCCTCTGCACTTCTCATATTGGACTTGCATGATCTGAATGACACAAGCCCTAGTAAGATCATGTGTCCTGTCCTCCCTTTGTCTTCCCTCCCTTGTCTTGTGGCACCTAGAAACACTTGTGTGCAGGCACGTTATAAATGCCATATCATGCCATATAATTTTTAACCAAGTCTTACACGTTCTTAGCCATCCATTAACACCTTATGCTACCAAGAAACTCCCAGGTCATACTCTTAACAACTTATTAGCATTCTGTCTACCCTAACTACAATGCAAATGCTTCAAGGAGTTGCCAAAACAAGAGTTCACAAATCCTATTTTAAAATTACTAGGCCTAGTCTTGACAAACACAAAATAGTCCAGTTCTCTCACGAAGGCCCAACTGGATGTACTCACAGCCTGGACCCTTCTTCAGTGTTCCAGCATCCACCAGGCTACGCAGGATCTCTCCTGGGTATGTTGGTTTCCTGCTGTGTTTCTTATGGAACTTGTTCGCTTTCTAAATTCTGATAACTTGGATTATCAGAAGGATGGGTCATTTTAAAGGCAATCTCCCTGGTGGATCCATATTTCACCTTATTGTGCCATGGGGACCGACCAAACCCAGAGTCCTTGCTAAGTTGCAAAACTATGGCTGACCTTGAAAAGATGGTGAAGGTTGCAGTAGAAACAGATTTTCGTGGGAATGACTGGGTTGGAGCAAATCATCTCAGCTCAGAATCTGGGTAAACATAAAAGATCCTTTTGTATCCAAATAATATTTAAATACTATATGCTGAGATGTTTATTAATTTGTATGGAATTTAATGTTTTACAAAATGGTGCTAAACCTTGGTGACAGGGTTGTTTTTCATGCAGCAAATTATATAATTGTAAAATTGGGGTAATTAATGACTTATGACATTGGGCCTCATTACGACCCTGGCGGTGTCGGTATGAATGGTATCGGTAAGGCACCCGCAGTGTTCATAACGTGCTGCTGCATTACGAGTTCTGCTCGTGGGTTCCTGACAGCCTGTCAGGTCTTACCTGGCGGGATGTGTGGCATCCCCGAGCAGAACTCGTGATTGCACCGGCACCGTTATCAACGGTGCTGGTGCAACCATGCTCCACACCCCCATTCTGCTCTATGGGGCAGAATGGGGATCGGGAGCCTGGAAATACTGCCACCCGCGAATGGGCAATTACCACCCATTCAACTCATAATGGCCCAGTTATTGCCCAATCGCCGGTGGAGGGGCCGGTAGCGAGCATGGCGGTAGCCGTGCCTACCATACAGGCACGGCTACCGCCATGCTCGTAATGACACCCATTGTGTTGTCTTGCACTAAATATGTTTATTTAAGGAAACATCTAATTAGACTGCATCTATATAGAATAGGATTTAAACAGAGAAGGGGAGCATTAAATGGTATTGTGAACGTCCATAATTAACAGCTAATTTAAGATGTAGCATGTTTTATTCAAGAAGCAATGCTAGTGAGAATTAGCAAGACATTTTTCATTTTGCCTTGGTTGGTGTTTATGTTCGAGTTTTGTATATATCAGATAGCTATAGTAGAATGCTCATATGTTGTGTACTGTATTTTTAATCATTGAAGCTAAGCAAAATGGTGTTGTTGTTGCTGCCACAGGCCTTTGCTTTCACATCAGGTCTCTAAAGACCATTTGTTTATCATCATTCACTTTAGGTTTCTCCCGAACCTTGGATTTCATAGGATTCACAGCAGGTCTCTCCTGAACATTTGGTTTCCCAGAATTCACGCCACATCCCTGCAATACTTTGGATTTATATCATTCACAGTAGGTCTCCCCAAGTCCTTGAGTTTCTGAGGACTCACGGTAAGTCTCGTTCATTCCTTAACTTTAACAGCATTGAAAGTTGCTTGCTCTCAGTTCTTGGATTTCTCAGGTTTCAGATGAGGACTCCCCTAGACCATGGGTTCATAAGCATTCAAAGCAACAACATGGGAACTCATCCCCTTCATTTAGGGTCTTTTTCAGGCAGATAATAATGTGTTACCTCCTGCAAATGGTCTCTTCTCTGCAAGAATCATGGAATACCATCAAACTGTAGCTTCCTTTGGGGATTGACTGTTTGGCTCAGGGACACATCTGTAGGCCTGTGCCTTCCACTACCTACCATCTTGCAGGATGGTTTACTGGTGTACTCTTCTTAAGAGAAAATGGTTTGTGCTAGCAAAAACGTGTGCTACCTCTTCTCAGCTAATGGTTGCCCCAAATGTCCAGGGACCAGTATGAATCTCAACAGTGTCTTCAACTTATTGACCATTTCTGCCTTCTATGGTTGCATTTCGTCCCTTTTATAGACCCATATGGAGCTTTATGACTGTTTCAGCCCTCTGGATTTTCGAGGACCACCAAGCATTTTTATGTATGGCTTTTGATTTGCTCCTGGTTTGTACTTTCATCAACATGTGTTTTAATTAATCTAATTGAGCGTGTTTGTATTTGTTAATAAGGTAGTTACCATCATGTTTATGTTCCACACCAATATATGTGATCTGTGGCATCACCGCCATCTTGTTAACCTTCTTTTGAAAACGTGTTTTATGTCCATCATTCTGCAGTTGCTAGGAATAAACCCTCCATGTAGAGCTGCCTTTCTATCCAGCCCTTGGGGTCGCAGTGGCAATCTTCCTTCCTTCTGTGAATTTAAGAATGTATGTTCTACTTTTGTGAGTACTTTGCTCTTTGTTTTGTGAATGCTGTGTCTTAAGACCAGTTTGTCTGGCATGGTATTGCTCTGCAGAGCATGACATAAATCTGTCTCTGAGTACACTGTGGTTGTTACAACCTCAGCATCCTTTCATAAGACTGCACTAGAGGTTTGCACTGGAGTTTGTTTCAAGAATTCTGATAGTATATCCCTCAGTGGGTTTGAGAAAGGGATCTGCCACCTCAGGGTAAACTCCTGTGCCTTGGTGGGGGTGGCTACTGTGCAATTGTGGCAAGACCAACCTGGTGCCTATTTTGTCACCTCTAATATACTAAAACGTAGAGTTTGTTCAGCTCACCAAAGAGAGATTAAGAGGGGAAAACAGAGAGTGAGAGAAAGACTGTGAAGGATGTAATGTGACTGAATTATTACAACCAAGATACTGACCATGACTGATACCAACAGAGAGAAAATTGTTAAGAAAGGCTGTGAGTGTGTGGCCTAAATTGACTACAACTGATTAAGACTGCAAAACTCTAACTTTGATGAAGACTAGGACTGTGATACTGATTAGGAATGTGACATGCAATGGGGCAAAGATGGGATCGGGACAAAGAATGTGATGAGTTCCAAAAATGTGATAATGTCTAAGATTGTGATGGGGAATGTAAGAAGGACAGTATAAATGAAAAAGACTAGGAACAAGAGTATAATGAGTAATAAGATGCTGATGAGGAATAGGAGTGTAATGAGTTCTCAGAATCTGAAACAATAAGGACTAGGATGTGACAGAAATGATGACTAGCATGATTACTAGGTCTGTGAAAAGCGCTAGGGTGAGGTGTGTGACAAAGACTGTGATGAGGACTGCTATGACTGCAGACTAAGAATATGATGAGGACTTTTACTGTGGCAAGTGTGGGTACTGTGAAAATGATTTTGAGATTATGAGGACTAGATTATGCCTATCGTGAGGCTTAAGGTCTATGACTTTGACAAGGCCTACAACTGTGGCTAAGTCTGTGATATAGACTAGGTATTTGATATCGACTAGACACATAAGATTTTGATTATAACAATAGCTGTGGCAAGGTCTAGGTCTAGGTCGCATGAAGACAAAGAGAGAGAACATGACCACCACAGACAGGGTGTGACTAAGTGATCTTGACTGAGTCTGACTGAGACACTGAGAGATAATGAGTGAGACTGGCTTTGAATGAGTATATGATTTTTGTGCAAAGTAAGCGTATACGCAAGTGGCAGCCAGAAATCCTTTGACAGGTCCCAATGAAAAGCGAAAACAGCCAGAACCTGCTAACTTTGCATGCTCCTCTGGCATGAATACAGGCACTTAAACAGTGGGTGGGTTCCCCTGCAAGCTGGTCTGCATCTTGGGGACCCTGCGGGGTTCCCCCGTAATTGTTACTGGCACTCTGAAAACATGTGCATGATTTATAGTAACTCGGGTTGTGAAAAGAGAAAAATAATATGAGGCCGGGAAAC
The DNA here is from genome assembly GCF_040938575.1 of Ambystoma mexicanum. Lineage (NCBI taxonomy): Eukaryota > Metazoa > Chordata > Amphibia > Caudata > Ambystomatidae > Ambystoma > Ambystoma mexicanum. The sequence goes on from NC_090930.1 coordinate 612,560,493, forward strand.
CCAAAGGAAACATACCAAACACCGGTTACAAAGGAACATACAAAGTGCTTTATTTTAAGGTCAAGCAATGACAAAGTCAAATGACAGATCGGATAGCTATCGGCCCTCAGTACAACACAACAAACTTCAACGGGGTTCGATGTATTCAGTGAGAGACTGCACATTGGGACATTCAGGCTTTTATGCATTTCTCCAGCCTGTAGTCCAACCACTTCGCGGTTAACCATTCCATGAATGTTTTACTGGTCTAGGGTCTCTGCCAGGTCAACTCTAATTTATTCATCAGTATGTGCATAGATCAGTTCCGTTGATACAGGTAATCCAGTTACATGCAGGTCAACAGAAGGACAAGGTCTCAGTTCACGACCCTAACAAGTGGCCTGTAGGCAAGTTTTACATTAGCTGTACAGAGGTCAAAACGACCTAGATTCTATTCGGAATGGCATTGTCCACCATTTTGATTTGTCCACCATTTTGATGTGATGTACAGGGTGACTTTTACACAACAAGAGAACCTAAAATGGTGGTTTGATTAAAGATGGCGACCTACATCAATTTCTAAGGTCAAGACCTTGCCGTAGAGAGTTATTCGCGTACAGTTTTAAGCAACTTGGCGTAGGTCAATATACATACAATCGTTTACAATAGGAGGCATAATTTAATATCCAGTTTGACAGGGTAAAACTCTGAAAATCTGCGTGCGAAACCCTGTAAACCATTCCTGCACCCTGCTAGTCTGTGTATGCGCACCTTTAAGTTAAATCTGAAGCCCGGCTGTGTACACACACCCCTAAATCTGATACCCAATCTTACCTCTTTTGGTGAATCATATGTGAAAGTGTCTATACGCCTACCTTCAGGTGACATATAGTATGAGGGGTTTGCATGGCCATTTCCCCGCCGAGAGGTTGAGAGATCAGATCCAAGAATTTGTATTGTTCCCTGCAATAGTGGGTGTGCGATGGACTGCCTGCAGGCCGACCTCCGTAATGCCCACATTGTACCTTGTTCTTCCTCATTTTCCAAGTTCTGCCCCCTTTCTTGCCCTCTGCACAAGCCATGCCCATATTCTGCGTGGTGTCTCACACAAGGCACTCGGTCGCTTGCAGATATGTGGGGAGCCTGCAAGAATTCCAGCAAAGTACGAAAAAGTGCCACGCAGTCGATTCCATGAATTGACAAACTGGATTATGCACAAAGTTTGGCACACTTTGTCGATATTTACCATGCAAAAAATTCCATGAAGCAGACCCTATGACTCAGACTAAGATTGTGATATGGATTGGGACAGTAATGGTGACTATGACTGTGGCAAGGACTAGGAGTGTGCTGATGTTTAGAAATGTGACAAGGAGCAGGACTTTCACACGGACTGGGAATAATAATGTGATGATGATTAGGACTGTGACAAGGACTAATACTAAAATGAGATCTAGGATTGTGAGAAAAATTATGATTTAGATTGTGACAAGGACGAGGGCAAGGACTTTGTCAAAGACATTGATGAGAGCTAGGACTTTGAAAGGGGGGAGCCTGTAACAATGATTAGGAGGTTAGAGGACTACTGCAAGGCCTATGATGAGAACAAGTGTATGATGGTGACGATGACTAGGACTGTGATTAGTACAGTGATGAGGATTAGGAATCTGACACTAACAAGGACTGTGATGAGGACATGACAGAGACAAGGCCTAGGATTATGGTTGTGATAAGAAGAAGAGCTGTGGGCAGGTTTAGGACTGACAAGGACCAGGAGTAGGACTGTGACAAAGACTATGGATAAGACAGTGATGATGACTAGGATTGTGATAAGGACTTTGACAAGGACTAGGTCTCATGAAAACTAAGACTTTGATGTGGACTAGGAAAATGAAAAGGACTAAGACTATAATGAGATACACCTCCACCCATTAAATTTAAATACATTGAAACCACGTATCTTCTACCTCACTTTATCACCAGCCCTTTTGTCACTACCTTCCCCCATGAGATCGAGCCACCTTGCAAAAGGCACACCTTCAAGATATCCCTTTGCAATTGTGTTCATGCTTGTAAGGGGGCCATCTTGCATTATACTTTCTTATTTGTTTATTTTGTATGTTGCTCATAGGTTTGAGCTACAAGTATGATACCTTTACTCCACTTGGCTTTCTAGACCAGTAATTGCACCACACAGCCCTTATGAATGAAAAAGAAATGTGCTTAGAGGCAGTTCCCGCATGCCTCATGCATCACATATTCCGAATATGTGTACTATTCCTTAATCCTTTCTATCAAAGGGTGCACACATTGTGGCAAACGTGTCATTGTTTCGAAGTCAAATTGTTGACCCAGAATATATGATGGAAAAAACAACTGTCTGTGGAGAGACAGAAAGGGGTGAAGTCGAGCACGTTGCAGTCGCAAGGTCTTCCGGTCACGTAAACAAATAAAGAGGTTTAAAAACCTTGTGGAGAGATTTGGCAGATGGTTCTGGACTGAGAGCAAAAGTTTATCGTAATCGTTGTGTAAGAGTTTTAAGATCTCTATCCCTCGCATAAGCCTTGCTCTTTTGCTGGGTTGAGTCAGGCAAATTATAGCCCGCGCTTTGGAAACTGCTTACGTGCACAGAGGCTCCTTAAATCTCCGCTGAACTGAGCAAGAAGATTACATGTTATTATGATGTAGCGCAGCAGGATTTCTCCCCAGCAACCGTAATGATGCAGAGAAGGATAAAGTATCATTCATCGCAAAGAGGTCACGCAAGAAGAAGAATGCCTTTCACGGTGCCCTGGTAACCCTTCCGCGCGGCACCGTCCTGCAGGAACCCCTCTCCTTAATGTTTCCTTAAGGACACCCGATCATGGCGAACAGACGCTCAATCCATATTCCCAGACAAGACATCAGGCATCGCGTCACGAACGTAGAGGTCATTTCGGAAAAGGATACCGAACATTAATAGAAAAGTGTATCCATTTCATGGGCAGTTTTAGTTTAATTGCCTACGATTGGTTACTTTTAGGAGGAATTATTATCGTGGGAGTCCCCAGTGACATTCCGGAGATTGCCTGCGGTATTACCCATTTAAAAGCTCACTAATCTTAAACGTACAGTTGTGTACTTCTAATTGACGCAATGAATTTTTTTGAAAATGCAAGTGATCTCGTGGAGGTCAACACAGATAATTGACTACATGTGATCAACAATGGGGGAAAGCAAGGGCCTCCTTCCCGTGTGCAGCGCTCTCCCCTCGGCCCACACACTCGCCTCCCTCTATAAGGTGCCACCGAAATAAACGCACGCGTGACATGCCAGGGGAAACGCTACGCAAGACGGGGACGTTTGCGGAAACTGTAATTAATTAAACGGGAGGTAGATAGCGGTTGTCCATACGTAACTCGGTGCTGATGTCTTCATTGTTTTCAGCTCCCTGAAAAGAACTCCTCTAAGCGAACTGTGTCATTTAAATCGCGGCTATGCCATCCCGAAGCGAATCCATGTGAATTATATAACTGTCATGTGTTTGATTTAACAGGATTTCTGAAATTGTAGGATACATTCGAAAATCATATATACGTTGTGTCTGCTTTGCTAATACACAATCACTACAAACCCGGGTGTCATTTTGGGAAGTGAATGAAAGAGCACAGAATGAACAGGATTTTAGAAAGATACATCAGACACACCTGACACGTTTATAAGACGATGGTATGACCAGTGGTTTGTAGGACGTTGTACAATGGTAAGTAACATTTAATGTCCATCAATCGATTTGTACGCGACGATACGATACTGCGTTAACAGCACACATACATCCAAAAATACCGCGCAAGTGTATTACACATGTGCACGTGTTCTGGGGTGAAATATGGAGTGGTGCAGCCTGGCTCCACCAGCAGTCTTAAGTGGTCCAGCAAGACTAAGTGAAACCTGCATTGCCTGTGTACCTACAGACTGTTCCATTAATGAAGTCGCTAACCTTCACGAGCACTTAACCTTAGCCAGCACATTCAGCTATTAAGAAGCAACGTGTAATGAGTTATGCGAAACGGGGCAGGGGAAACGATTGACTGTGACGAAGACTCTCTTAACAAAGGTGCACAGCCATCATCAAGGCTAATGGGAGAGCATGTGTGCTCAGATCCGAACATGAATAGAAGGGGAAGGGTGCTCGGGTGAGCTGCCTGCTGCAGTACTTAACACACGTGCTAGTCGCTGCTGTACATGCATTTTGATAAGCAAATAGGACACTCACTGAGAAGGCAGTGAATTTAATTACAGTAATATATAATAAAAGTGGACCTTCGCACTTGATTATTTATATCTTCCTATAGAGGAAGGAGCAACGCTCTTTTGACCATAAACGTACAATAGATTAGAAATCCGATGTGATGGGAGGCCGTGAGCTTCTTGCAATGAGGCGAGTTCCAGTGACATTCGGACCAGGTTGTGGAGGGGAGCAAAGGGACTAGTCATCAGGGACAATATATGGGTGCACGAACATAGATTAAGGAGAATCAGCATTCAAAATGTTTAAGTGTGGGTAAGCGCTACAGCCAGCTGTGTTAGGGATGTGACCATGGTGGATGAATTGCTAGAGTGGGAGCAGAGAGGGTGAGGGGCAGAGGCAGGTTAGAGGCAAGAGAAAATGCTAGCTAGTAGGCTCTTAACATTTCAGAGTGGCCAAAAGCCATGCAAACGGTAAAGAGGGAACTGGGCATGGTCATATCCAGCGGAACATTACGTGGATTGTGGGTAACCTGGGCGCATAGCTGAAGACAATACCCCAAGCAAAATTGCAACAGCCCATGGCACTAGCAATGCCACAGCACTGTGTTTACTATTTGAACATAGCATGAACCTTAATATTGGCATTCCAAACAGTTATATATTTTATCTTGTCATATGTTGTGACCTTAACTATTTTCCCACTGGCTTCTTTGTATGACTTGTATGCAAGTTATGTTGAAATATCTGTGTGGGTGGGGGCATATTTTCTTGTGCATTTCACAGTATATATTTCTTTCACTTGGTTTGGGGCCTCCAGTCGTATTGTACATATTCATTGGACCTACTGTTTCCTGTAATCGAGTGCATTGTGTGGAACACCTTCATTGTGCTGTGTGTTTTTCATTTTGGTTTATCCTCCTAAACACCTTGAGGCAGGCCCAATTGTGCCTGGTCCAGTGGCTCATCTTGTGTGTTTCAGAGTATATGTGTTTCCATTTTGCAGGATATTTTACATTTTGCGCTATGGTTTCCATTTATAATGTGTCCCTTTAACTGCACATGTACTATAGCCCTATTGATGTTGCTGCAGTAATATTGCAAAAATATTTTTTCACTTCACTGGATATTTTGAATGCGGTTTTGTCCCGTGGACACTGCTGCATGCGCCCAGCAGGCCACTGCATGTTGGGTATGGATGGTCATCTTGTGTCCTTCATACAGTCGTTTATTTGGGGTCTGTTTTATATGTTGTTTTGACCCTCCAACCCTGCTCTGTATTAGATACTAGCAGAATAAGGATGTGTGTTTCTGTGTGCTGTGAAGAGAGTGGATGTTTTCACTTGTTTTGCGCTATGCTTACCATCCCATTATGTCCCTCCACACCTACTTAATTAACTTTTATGCATGTCGAATTAAATATCTCAAACTTGGATGATCTGTGTTTCAAAATGATTTCAGCCTGTTATGTCAACGGCTTTTGTAATGCGTAGAACCACAGGACACATATTGAGCAGGCCCAGTGAGCACCCGCGCTGAGCGTCATTGAGCCACCACACCTGGGGAGATAAAGACACAGATATCATTAACACGGGATTGAAAGTCAGACATTAATAACACGTGGATAATCAAAACACGTGCAGGAACAACACAACTGACCCAAGGGGGGTGTGAGGGTGCCGCAGCGGGCCTGGGTACCCTAAGAAAACACCACAGAAGAGGAACTGGGAGTCAGCAAAAGTCTCAGTGAAGTAACTGAACTGAACTGGTACCAGTCCCAGTGAAGGAACGGGGAAAGGGCTCACCGCACCAGTGAAGGAACTGGGAAGGGACTCACCACACCAGTGAAGGAACTGGACTTTCTGGTGAAAGAAGAGCGCTCCTGAACATCCAGATCACTCCTGCTGCTCTGACTACTGGGTGTTCTAGCCTGCAGTGGGCAGTGGGGGAGTGTTTTGGGCCACATCAGAAGGCATCCACAGACCGGACCCGAACCCGCCGATAGCCCGGACCTGGCACTCCTGCAGGGCCCCAGAGGTAAGCGTTACAGAACGCTAAGCCCACGTGTCTGCCTGAGTGTCATGGCTTCAGAGGTGGACCAGTTGGCTCTCCTGCTGGGTGAATTGAGAGCCGGGGTGCATGTGGCACACTCAGAGACAAATGCTGTCTGGAAGGAGTTGGTAGTCAACTGAGACAGAACCGAGGAACTGGCAAGAATCCTTACCAGTACTCGAGCAGGACAAACCCCATTGCCAGGCGTAGCGGATGGAGCAGTGGCAGCAACCCCTCAGATACAGGTAAACACTCCTGTTACCATCCCTTTGGCCCCACCGGAAAGATTCATGGGTGACCTACTGAAGTATGGAGTCTTCATGACTCAGTGTCGGCTCCACTTTTTATGCCGACCCGGTGCCTACCCGACAGACCAAACTAAAGTCGCCTTCATCCTATCCTACCTTGGGGGGCATGCCGCTAGTTGATCGGTTCCGTTGGTTGATCGAGATGACCTGGTTCTGCATAACTTTGTACACTTCCAGCAAGAGATGGAGAAGCTCTTCTCCTGTCGCACCCGGGGACATGCCTTGGACGCCGAATTGTTAGGTCTTCGACAGGGCTCTCAAGACCTTCTGGCTTACATTACCACATTTAATCACCTGGTGGCTGAGACCAACTGGCCAGAAGACAAGAGGACCACTCTGTTCTATCGAGGTCTACGAAACGAGTTGAAGGACATTTTTGCACAGGTCGTGAACCCGCCCGATCGATGTGCTGAGTATATAGACCTGGTAGTCCAGCTTGACCACCGCCTGCAGGAGAGGAGATCCGACCGAGCGCATTTTGACAATCGACCCTTATACGTCCATCCCCGGGAGCCTCCCTGGACCGCTGATAATGCAACAGAACCCATGCAGTTGGGGAGTATTCGCAGGCCACTGACCAAGGAGCAACAAAAATGAACCTGGGCGAAATGAGATCAGAGCATCTGTACACATTTAAACAATACCAAGTCTTGTAAAAAAAAATATATTTATTTAAAAGCAATTTACACAAATATTTATTGTTCTCAACATCCACATTTAAACACCACCATTCATTCCATCATTCATTCACAATCTCACTGTACATGTCAATATTCCACACTTGTGGTACTAAGACCACCTTGAACCAATATATTAACATAAATTTCAACACCTCTTGGTGATTACAGTAAGTGTTAATACAGAAACAAATAGCATATTGCTTATTTGCTGTAACTCAACATATGTTTCGGTCGTCACAATAGGCCCCTAATTCAAGCCGGTAAATATAAGCAACCTTCTTCAGGAGCCGGATGGTTCTGTTGCAACCACTCCGAAATGTCAAAAGGTGGAGGATGTCATCAAACCTCAATCTACAAACAAACAATATACATAACATCAGAATTCCGATCTCTTATTTGTTTAGACACAGATATATCTTGTGTGTATATCTCAGTTTCTGTGTATACAGATTGGCACTCACCTCCATGTGAATTAATGGAGACGCGTGTCAACGATGGACTAAATCCTGCAGTGGTGCTAGATAACTTTGCGCCTATACTGCAACGTAAGAGGAGGACAAAGCATCTTAGTAAGCCTGCCCTATAAACAATACACCATTATATATATGGTATGGACACACTGTCTTACCTGATCAAAAATTCAGGTATGGGGGTGTCTTGCGTCTTTAGTCAATAAATCCAAAGAGGAAAAATCCCTGTTCTCGCCTGAAATGCAACACAGAGACTCAATACTCAAGTATTTTCATCTTGACAACACTGGATGTAATCAAAACCTCCTATCAATTCGCCTCACCTCATGCGGCCGAGTCCAGATATGTTCTTATTCTGGTACCCAAGTTTTTTCTCACTGCGCAGTGGTTCCAGTTCAATGTTCCTGAAGGGATACATGGAATGAAACGTCATGCTCATATCTCTAACTAACTCAGAACATTGTCAAGGTTTTGTTAATGCTGCTTTCTCACTCCCCTGCCCCTCCCTACATAAAGTTTTGTGGAGGAAACAGATAAAAATGCCCTTCATGAACCTTTGTTCAATCGTCCTGGAGGTCTATAACGACCCCACTATCATATTAGGCTTTTCTGACCCTAAAAATAATAATAATAATAATAATAATGGGTCGGTGTGCACAGTGACTGCCAAACAGCTTATAATGCTGATGGAAAACACACAACTGCAGCCTTAGCTGGGCTGCTGGGCTCCATTGCTGTTCAAACACCTCTATATGCATGAAAAAGGGAAAAGCAGACACATCCCGCATCTATTCACATGTGCTGTGCATGCTGATTGTCAGCAGAAATGGAATTGAAAGGGTCGAGTTTATCCTCACGCTCTCTCTCTCTTCAAAACCTCTAACTGTGTGAATTTAAACACTCAAACACACACGCACATTTTACTTATCCTGCGTTCCTTCTCTCTTGTCCTGCACACACTCCAAATTTCGTGGTGGTTCCTGGGCGTGGCTTCCTTAAATACGCCATCAACATGGTGAAAGGACTCTTAAGCCCCAGTTCCCAGAGACTTCTGGGACATGTAGTCCCTCCGTGTGTAAAATATTTTATAAAGCATTTTTTCTTTTTTCTTTTTTCTTTTTTAAACCAAATAGTGTTTTTTTGATAAATCTGGGGAAACAATGCAGCGTGAAGGATGGATTACCTTACCCTATTACGTGCATAAAAGCAATAATAAATGCTGCTAAACCCTGATTGTTTCTGTTGGTGGACAGGACTGTTAAGCCCCGGCTCCCAGTGACTTTGGGCATTGTAGGCCCTTCATAGACAAAAGTTTTTTACATAAACTAACATTTTGGATTGTCTAAGGATACCAGTCCAGCATGAGGGATGTTACAAAAATGCATTACCTCACCCTCTTTCGTGCATAGACCAATGGGTGCTTATGCTGCATAATTGTTACTGTTGGTGTATGCGGCTCATTACAACATCCAAGGTGATCCTTGGGTATAGCTAGCTATTCAGGGTCATGGCCACTCATCTTCAGTTCATCCTGGATCATGGTGTGATCTAATGTGCAGGTTACTTCCATGACTCACTATTAGACACGAGCGCCCTTCCCCCTCACAGTGGCAGGCGGCGCATTCACCAAAACCAATATTGTAAAATTCAAATATTGGTAATCCAGAGTCCAACTGTATGTGCTGACATGTCATGCCCTTCATATATATTTATCAGATGGCATGTGTATCCAAAGTTCACCAGATAACTAATATAAAACGGTGCTCAACCAATAAGAACAGAGACCATGGGCCTCATTACACGGATGGCGGTAAGGATTTACCGGTACCGGTAAAATACCGGTACCGGTAAATCCTTACCGCCTTACTACGAGGTCCCTTTGCGGGTTGGGGGATTTAACGCCTGCTTTTTGCAGGCGTTAAAAACCAACCCGCAAAGGGACCCAGGGAGCTAATTACGATACCGCAATTTGCGGTACCGCAATTAGCGCCTTCCCCATTCCCATTATGCCCTATGGGGCAAAAATGGGAATGGGGAAGGGCAATGGCGGAAGGGGGATTTACCGCCCCTCCAACCTTGGAGTGGGGCGGTAAATCCCCTTTCCGCCAAGGCGGTGCCGGTATTTTACCGGAATGAGCCATGGCGCTAATAGCGCCATGGCTCACCGCCTACCGTGTAATGAGGCCCCATGTCTCTTATCCAGTTACCAATTTGTTCCACTCTATGGAAATATTCAAACCATTTTTAACTGAGTCCAAAGAGTGAATCCATCTTTGTTCTAGTCTGTGTAACATAGTGGACATGTCGCCTCCTCTCATGGGGGTCTTGATGGTTTGAAGTACAAACCACTTAATGTCCTCTATCAAAATGTAAAACGAAACTGAAAACGATTAACAAGAATTAAGCTACCACTTCTGTTCTGGATGAGTTGCAAAGGGCGGAGAGTGGAGGCAGGCAGATTAAGATAGAGGCTGTTACAGTAGTCCAGCTTTGAGAGAACCAGGGCTCGGGAGACAGTGAGCTTCTGGGGGAAGGAGAGGAAGGGAAGAATACCTCTGAGGAGGTGCAGTTGATAGTGTGACTTCTTAGAGATGTCAGATATATGAGGAGAGAAGGAGAGTGTGGAGTCGAAGATAACCCTGAGGTTTTTTGCCTTGCAGGTAGGAGCAGGAAGAGGGCCAAGAGAGGCTGGCCAGAGAGCTGCAGGGAAGGAGGGGGTGGGAGTGCCGATGAGTAGAATCTCAGTCTTACTGGCATTAAGGCAGAGGTCATTGGCGGCACACCATTCCTGGATAGCAGACAGACAGTCAGAGATGAGGGAAGGAGAGGAGGAGGCAGAGGGTAGCCTCTGTCACTGCAAATCCTCCAAAGAGAGTAAAAGATACTAATACTTCATCAAGCACCACAGGCAAAAAAAACCTATTAGGGAAAGTAAACCAGGTACTTCTTCAAAGAAGGAAGACAAACTCCAAAAAAAGCAGTCAGATACAGAACTACCTGGTCCATTTAAACTTTCAAATATAACTGGTGTAAGTTGCTACGCAAATGTAGCAATGAATATTCTATTTCAATTACCACCAATTGTTGACAACATTTACTTACGCAGTACAGACCAATGGTGTTTGGAAATGTTAGTACTTCATAGAAACGCAACAAACAATCCTGACAACACGTATAGTGTTCATGGAATAAGACAAGAATTGGACTACTGTGCTGGAATGGTGAAAAACACTATAAACTCACAGGAAGATCCACAAGAATTTCTAATGTACTTACTACAAGTACTGGAAAACAAAATCATACCTATAAATTAAATCTTCCAGATTCCATGCATGTGGAAACATACATGCACTCTGTGCAACAATGTGACACAAGAACAAATCCCTAATGAACACTTTGTGTATGTAGCAATACCTAATTGTGAATCTGTTCCATTTCAGCAGCAACTTGTACAAAAGCAAACCATGGTAGATTATGTACTACCTGCAATTCGGATAAACGATCCAACTTACTTATACAAACACATAGTTACTACGTAATACTAATACTTTTACGTTACAATGCAGATGGTACCAAAAACAACTGCAATCTGACTGGATTCACACATAGTCAAGTATCACTTGTTAAGAAAACCTTCACAACAATAGGTATAATCTACCACGCAGGAGCCACAACAAATGCAGGTCACTACACTGCATATATAAAAAGAAATGTGGATGGTTTGAATGTAATGATAGTACCATTACTCTAAAGCAGAGATTAACAGCAAATCTTACAAACGCTTATTTAATCTTCTTAAAACCAAAATTGATTAACTAATCTGTACTTAAACATTAACAAAACTTCTATTAAAAAACTATAAAATGTTAGAATGTGCCAACAGCTATCTAACTGCCCCAATTTTCTACAAAAACTAAACAGATAAAATGATTACCACTAAATTATATAAAAAAAAAATAAACAGTTAGAATACGCCAACTGGTATCTAACTAACCCAAGATTTTCAATAACCAAACAGATAAATCAAAACCACTACATTATAACAAAAAATAGACAGTTAGAATACGCCAACTGCTATCTAACTACACCAAGATTTTCAATAACCAAACAGATAAATCAATACCACTTCATTATAACAAAAAATAGACAGTTTCAATATGTCAACAGATATCTAACTGCTCCAATAATCTGCAACAAGCTAACATATAGAACATTAGCTAGAAACAACAAGTGAACACTGAAAACAAACAGACTGTAGCATAACAAAAAAAGGTTTTTTTTTAATCCAACATGGATTTTTTTTTCTCCCACAGACCCAATGATTTTAGCAACAAACACAGAAACTGAGCAAATTGCACAGTACACTGGTTTGTAATCTACTAAATATGAGGGTAAAAATGTACCATAAACATGAAACAAATGTTGATTATTCCATGTTATAAGTCGTTACAAAATACCAATACTAACATGATCTTTTCTTTTATCATAGAAATTAACAAGGAATACATGTACTCCAGTTACTAAACCAAACAGTAAGTATATTATAATAAGTATAACCATCGCAGCAAACCACACCCATAGTGACTTATAAATTCACTATTTATAAATTTGATCTCGTCCATGCACCCAATACTGGATAAGCCACAATGGGTGTGCTATGCTGCAGTGATTGTGGCCAGGGCATAGAGTCTTGGGTGCATGTCCGCAAACATGACAAGTGTTCTTAGAACAGTTTAACTTGCCTGCGAACAGTACGGACAGGCATAGCGTCCTCAGGACACACCTATTTTGTTTATTTATGAACATCCCAGGACACTTGATGTGTTCTTAAAACAGTTCCAACTTGCCTACGAACAGTACGGACAGGTATAGGGTCCTCAGGACACCCCCATTTTATGTATTTACGAACATCCCAGGACACATGTTTTTAGAACAATTTCAACTTGCCTACGGACAATACGGACAGCATCCTGAGGACACACCCATTTCATTTATTTACGAACATTTCAGGACACTGCAACCACCGCAGCATACCACACCCATAATAGCTTATAACTTCGGTGCTTTTAAATTTGATCTTGTCCATGCACCCAAGACTGGATAAGCCACTATGGGTGTGCTATGCTGCGGTGTTTCTGGCCAGGGCATAAAGTCTTGGGTGCATTCCCCTTATGGCCATGCTCCAAAGACTCTATGCCCTGGCCACAACCACCACATCATATCACACCCATAGAGTCAAACATTTTAACTATGCCATATGGGCACTTTTAATGTCCACGGACATGACAAGTGTTCTTAGAACAGTTTCAACTTGCCTGCGAACAGTACGGACAGGTATAGCGTCCTCAGGACACCCCCATCTTGTTTATTTATGAACATCCCAGGACACATGTTATTAGAACAATTTCAACTTGCCTATGGACAATATGGACAGCATCCTCATGACACACCCATTTCATTTATTTACGAACATTTAAGGACACAGCGTGTGTTTTTTGGACAGATTCAGCTACCTTGCGAACAATTTGGACAGTTCTAGCGTCCTCAGAACACCCGCATTTTGTTTATTTACGAACATCCCTGGACACTTGATGTGTTCTTAGAACAATTTCAACTTGCATACAAACAGTACGGACAGGTATAGCGTACTCAGGACACCCCCATTTTGTTTATTGACGAACATCCGAGGACACATATTCTTAGAATAATTTCAACTTGCCTACGAACAATACTGGACGGATGTTAACCAATTTTGAAAAAGCACGCTTTCGGGACCAAGCAGCTGCTCCTGGTCCAAATTTGGTGAAAATCTGTCCAGAGGTTTGGGCTGTAAGCGTGATCAAAGTTTTTTCCCCATTCAGTTTTGGGACCCCCCCTTTAACTTTGCCCCCATGGACCAAACCTCACCAAATTTTGCAAAAAATTCAGAGTGGACTATATACTTTTTTGCAAAGTTTGGTGTGGATCCGTCCAGGGAGAGCAGAGTTATAAGCCGCCCAAAAAGTGCTCTTCTTATGGAAACAGCAACTTAACCATAACTCATTTCAACCTCTAACATTATTAATGCAGTTGTGCACAATGAAATGCATTCTATGTTTTTACATGCACAGTTTGAAATTCACTTTATTTTCCATGAACATTTGCACACTCAGTCCATGTGAGGGTTTTTTCTCCATGGAGAGCAGAAATATGTACCAAGGATTCTAGAACTGCCAGCTTCAGGGATGGCTGCCTGAAGGCTGAGCTCCTGCACCTGGACTGAATCCCTACCCTACACTGTGATGGCTGAACCAACTTCACCTGATACAAAACAACCTGCTAAGAGGCAGAAGGGGACTGGTGAGAAATCCTCAGATGAGAGAGTTGATAAAATTCTGGACATGCTCACAAAGCTGACCTTGGATGTAAATGAGATCAAGGATAAGATGTCCAGTGCAGAAGAGAGATACTTGGAACTCACTTCAAACTTTAACAGAGTGGAGGCTCATCTGACTAATGTGGATAACACAGTGGAAAGGATGGGAAACCAAATCAGGGATTTACAATCAAAAAATGAAAGACTGTTTCTGAAGCTCTCTGAGCAGGAACATTTTTCCAGGCGGAACAATCTGAGAGTGGCTGGCCTTCCTGAGGACTTGGAGAGGGGCAAGCCACTTGAATTTATTGAGAGAGTTTTGGTTTCTGTCCTCAAGCTGGACCCCAAGATTCATCTAGAATTGGAGAGGGCTCACAGGAGTTTGGGACCTAAGCCAGCGCAAGGCCAGCGATCCAGACATTTTGTGGTTAAGTTCCTGCGCTTTCCAACCAAAGAAATGCTGTTAAGGAAGGCCCGTGAATTACGTGACCTGACTTGGAATGGACACAGAGTGATGATATTTGGGGACCTCAGTCGGGATGTCTTGGATAAAAGAAGAGAATTTAATATGGCCAAAGATAAAGCAAGACTGAAGAACCTCAAATACTACATGGTGTATCCTGCCATCTTCAGGGTGATCAAGGATGGCAGGTTGTTCTCCTTCAATGACAGCAAAGGAGCTGAGGCTTTTTTGAGTGACCTGGAAGGGACTGAAAACGGGAATGACCCTGAGCAGCCTATGGAGGCTATGGAGGCTACTGTGTCTGCTTCACAGAGAATACCAGCCAAAAAGAAGAGATAGACAAACTGGATGCTTGAAAAGCGGTGGAGTTGGTTTTGTGTTTTTTTTTTATGTGTTTTATTCATTTTATTTGATTTTTGTCTGATTGTCATCCACTTGCAATTATTTTAGATGTAACGATCGCTAAATTCGGTTGGGATAGATGTTTTCGTTCAAACGCAGTCACGGGCCATTAGAGGAAAGGACATAGTGCTTTTGACGCTCCCGCACGTCGTTTCATGTCACGGGGACATGATTAGTGGAGGCCGGTGCGTATTACGAACGACACGCGTGTGTATGGAGGACGCTGTGCTGGGGGAATGGACTGGCGGTAGGTGAAACAATTCACATTCATGAATGAGGTACTCGGAAATGCCCGCGACCGAGTTTCTTCCGCTTTCTCCCTCCCTTACCCGCCTGTACGCAGCCTCTAACTGAAACCAGGCCTCCCGCTTACACGCATCTACAGTTGAATTGCGTGACCTTCCCTGAGCCTTTGATTGTTCTGGCAGCTTGCTCTGCCCATGATGGTCAATGGGCACTGCCAGATGCTGTTGAAGCCTGCTTGAAAAACACTGCGACAAGCCCATGTTTAATTGTGCTAGGATATGAAACCAAATTCAGTGCAAGCTGTTATATATATATGAACTATGGTGGCTGAGGCAGAGATTAACAACGCGCTCATGGAGACTTGCAGCACCTCCCCCTCTAACGCTGCATTATCATTCATTATACCATGAACAGTGATCTTATCTGACTTGATTGCTTTTATCTTGGTGACCGCAACCTTGAAGAATCATATTGAAGGGCATGGAATGAGATGTGTTAAAGCATAAACAGGGGAAGTGCAAACAGGCGTACATTATTGGCCTCAGTTACATGCAGGTGTCTTCTACGGTGGCTACGCACCTGAATGGGTTGAGAATCAGATATTTTCCTGCCTGGTGTGGTTCATACGCAGTATCATTTCATAATTTGCTGATTGATTATAAATCCACAGCACGCGAAATACATATCTGAAATGGAGTGTTTGATACTGTTGTGGCTTAGGGAGAACGTGGTGGGACAGGGGAATTCCTTTATTCTGATGGCAACTGGGTGGGTAATAGTATGGTAGATTACTTATTACTGGTTGTGCATAGTTAGTATAGGAGGTAGAATGGGAATTATGGGTATTTTATGACTTCAATGGTCCAAATGACTCGCTGTGGACCTTGCCATGCCTGGGCTGGAACTATTCTTCAGCTGTGGATTCTGAGATGACGTGGGTATTAAGCCTAATGGTATAAGGTGTCTCTCACTGACTTGTGTAAGTGGATGTCGGGCATCATAAGTGTAGTCATTCAAATACGGTCTATTATTTAGTAAGAGTAATTGGGTTAATGGGATTGTAAGGACGAATTCTATATGTTCTATGTTATTGGGGTGGTTACTGGGCCACACACTGTGGAATTGATGTGGCGGACTTGAATGGGTTAATACTTTTAAAGGAGGGTTGATGGGTTACTTTGATCTCCATGCTATTCTGGGGTTCTTATGGATAGTGTTAGGGGTTATAGGGGTGGAATATTAGTTATGATTGTCACTGTATATGCATTGGGTGTGGATTCTGGGGTAGTTGCAGTTCGAGACTTTACTGTTTTTTGTAAATAACTGCACTCAACATCACCTTACAATCTTGCGGGGTGTATCATTTGTTTTGCTATTGTGTGTTCATGGGTTTGCTATGTCTGTGTTTGTTTTGTATTGTTTTGTGTTGTTCTGTAGTGTTTGCATATTTCAGTTTGCATGCTCCCCTTTAGTTTTTGGTTTGGTTTGGTTTTTTCCAAGTTTAATAAGATTGGTCAATATGGCTGGTTTTGACTTGAGTTCAAATGTCGTTGAGTGATTTGAGAATGTGTACCTGGAATGTTAAGGGCCTAAATATTCCGAGGAAGAGGAAGGAAGTGCTGAACAGACTGAGGCGGGAAAAGACGGATATTGCCCTCATCCAGGAAACTCATTTGTTGAACGAGTCAGTGCATCTACTCCGAAATAGATGGTTTACTAAGACCTTTTTTAATTGCTATGGTTCTAAATCGAGGGGGGTGGGTATACTGCTGCGCAAAGGCCTAATGTTTCAGGTGGAGAAAGTGGTGATGGATGATGAGGGGAGGATACTTCTTATTGACGTTACATATGAGGGTAGATTAATCACAATTGGTTCGGTCTATGGTCCATGTAGTAGTGGTGGCCCTTTTTTTAGGATGCTATCGACGCTATTGAGGGAGATGAGAGGGGAACATGTAATTTTAGGAGGAGATTTCAATAGTGTGATTGATGGTAAAATGGACCGTTCGGCGCAATGTAGATTTACCGCTGGAAACAATAGTAGATCCTTTAAAGAATTTGTGGATACTCAGGATTTAATTGACGCTTGGAGATTTTTTAACCCTGCAGTGAGGGAGTTCTCCTTTTACTCACCGGTGCATGACTCTCATTCGAGGATTGATTATTTTCTTATTTCTGAACGATTGGCTGAGGGTTTGAGGGAGGTAACTATAAAAGAAAGGAGTATTTCAGACCATTCTTTGATTATGATGCAGTTGAGTATGGGACAAGAAAGGTCGGGGTTCACTAGGTGGCGGCTTAAAACTCATATTTTACAAGAACAGGGGATTGCTGATTCTCTGGATAGTTTCACAAGGGATTACTTTGATATTAATACTGGGACCACATCTGATGTCATGGTCTGGGAGAGCTTCAAGGCGACTGTGAGAGGGGAACTGATGAATATTACATCGCGGGTGCGGAAAAAAACTTTGGCGGAGATTCAGAAGTTGGAAAGGGAACTAGAAAAGGTGCAGAAGGATTTTGCCGTGTCCAAGCGACCTGAGGATAAGTTGTTGGTCGGACGGTTCAAGGACTTACTTAAACAGAAAATGGATGCCCAATACGAGAAGGGTATGTTTTTTATGAAGCAAAAGTTTTGGGAACAAGGTGACAAAAGTGGGAAACTGTTGGCGAATAGGTTACGGGGAATATCGGATGCTTCCTTTATCCAAAAACTAGTTGATGAAAATGGTGTTCATATTAGTAAGAAAAATGAGATATGTAGTGGTTTTCGGACATTTTATGAAACTTTATATCAAGAAGATCAGTTCCCAAGTCAGGTAGACATGGACTCCTTTTTTGATAAAATTGTTATGCCAAATCTGAGTGAGGACCAAGCTGTGATGATGGATAGCCCTATTGAGGAAGAGGAAGTGTCAGTAGCTATTGGTCAGCTCAACAAGGGTAAATCACCAGGGATAGATGGCCTTCCGGTAGAGTTCTATCAGACACTGAGTGGGGTTCTTGTACCGTTCCTGTGCAATCTGTATAATGGTTTTATGCGGGATGGTTTGCTTTGTCCCACTATGAAGGAGGCTTGTGTAATTGTTATCCCGAAGCCGGGGAAAGACGGTAAAAGATGTGAGAATTATAGGCCGATTTCGCTCCTGAATGTGGATCTAAAAATCTTCAGCAGGATTCTGACTAATAGGTTGAATATGTGCATAGGCAAACTGATCAGTGGATCACAGGTTGGTTTCATGAGAGGCAGATACGGTTATGATCATATTAGGACGTTGATAGATTTGATGGGCCTACCGAAGACGAAGACCAGGGATACCTTGTTGTTATTTATGGATGCAGAAAAGGCTTTTGACAGGGTCAATTGGTCCTTCCTTTACCACACACTCAAGAGAATGGGATTTGGGGACACGTTTATTAAGATCATCAGGGCAATGAATTCTAATATTAGTGCAAAGGTGTGGGTCAATGGAGTTATGTCCTCCTCTTTCTTGTTATCTAGGGGAACTAGGCAGGGTTGTCCATTGTCTCTGTATCTGTTCAATCTGGCCTTGGAACCTCTCATTCTATACTTGAAGCAAGAGCAGGGCCTTCGGGGGCTTAGATTTGGAGATACGGAAATGAAAGTGCTATGCTACGCTGATGACATGACAGTGATATTGTCTAATCCGGCTGAGGGATGTGTACTACTTAAACAGATGTTTGATGAGGTGGGACGTTTATCGGGCCATAGGATCAATTGGGGGAAGACTGTAGCATTTCCTTTGGATGTTAGTGTCCCGCGTGATGTCTTGGACTCTTGGGACTGTCGCTGGGAGGTGGGAACAATGAAATACTTGGGTGTACATTTAGTTCGGGATTTGAAAAGGATGACCGCTTTCAACGTGTCAAGGATACTGGAAGTACTTAAAAGGGACATATTGAGATGGGGCCGGTTGCAGTTGGGAATTTGGGCCAAGGTTAATGCCATTAAAATGGTACTTTTGCCGAAGGTTCTTTACATCATACAGTCCATTCCCTTGAAGTTTACGAGGAAAGTTGTTGCTCCTATTGATAAAGTCTTCCGGGATTTTCTTTGGGGAGAAGGCAAGCGGCCCAAAATTCCTAAATTTATTTTGCATGGTCCAGTAAAGGATGGGGGATTTGGATTCCCGAACTTGATGAATTATTGCACAGGTTTCCTCTTGAAAAAATCGACCCCATATTTTTCTGAGGTTCATGAATATGTTCCCAATTGGTATATAATTGAGAGTTATCAGTTTTCACCTTATGCGTTGAGAGACCTCTATTCATTGTCTAAATGGCCTGCCTCAGTACAGAAGCTGCCCACAATGGGTGCGACTAGGGAAGCGGTGCTGCGCTTTCTGGACTTTGGAGGTGAAAATGATGGGTTGCACTATGATGCGTCTTTATGGCAAAATGCATGCTTGCAATTGGAAAATAGGCCCTTATGCTGGAAAAGCTGGATAGGTAAGGGCATACTTAGAGTCCGTGATGTGTGGCATAATGGTGACATGATCCCCTTTGACCAGTTGAGAACTTCCTTTGGTATTGGAGCTAGAGAAAGAAATCGTTATGAGGCCTTAAAGATGCTCTTGACTGAAAGGACAGGGATGTTAGACGGGGGCATGACTGAGAGACCTGCATTGTGTGAACTTCTCCGTTCAGCATCGTATGGAGTTTCGACTTATCTGAGGCTGATGCCGGCGGATGAGGGCGATGTGAGAGCATGGGATAAGCTTCGCCAGACCTGGGCGGATGATCTTGGGGTGGACATCTCGGTTCGGGAATGGACGTATTTACTTCATGTGGGAGTACAGGCAAAGATGGACTTGCAGCTGCGTTATATCAGGCAAAGGATCCTCTTTAGACTATATTGGACTCCGTCCAAGATGGCCAGATTGGGTCTCTCGGACACTGATTCATGTTGGGGCTGTGGATGTGGTGTGGGCTCTTTGATACATATGTTGTGGACGTGCCCGAGAGTTTCCGACTTCTGGACTGGGGTATTGGACAGACTGGACCTTGTATTGGAAGAAAATCTTCCTCGCTCTTTCCTTTCAATCATTTTGTTATCCAACAGGGGTAGAGGAGACGGAGCTAGGGACTGTACGGAATGGATCAATAAAGGGTTGATTTTGGCAATGAAACAAATCCTACGGGTCTGGAAGTCAAGGAAGAGACTGAGCGTGGATGGGTGGTTATCAGATATGCAGGTCTTGTCGAACTTTGATAAAGTTCTGCTCATTGGACAAGGTAGAGAGGGTCGTTACTCTCAACTTTGGGGACCCTTTAATGACCTATTTGGCTGAAGGTTGGGTTCCAAATCTGGGGGGATAATCCCTGCCTTGGATTGGGGATGCTTTGATACTTCTGGAGTTGGGGAGCTGTTCCGTTGGGTGTTAGTTGTGTGTTTTGGTTTCTTGTTGTTTTGTCTTAATGGTTGAGTGTCAGGAATTTTTGTTCAAATTGTATTTGTTTTTGCAAATATTATTGATGTCCATGTATTCAGTATCATTTTGTCTATTTCTAAGTTACTTTTAGATTTTGCAATCTGAACACGATACAATGTACTGGAGATTGTTTTTCTTTGTTTGTTGTTAAAATCTTTAAATAAAGTGATTAATAAGAAATATGTACCAAAAGAAAAGGAAAATGAAACAGTTATTTTGCAGGGCTGAAGTCTTCATTGTTCTAAACAGGCGAAGAATGAATGCAGCACATTCTATTTTTATTATTATTGGTGGGAATTGGAGGTGATGATCCACGTCAATAAAGGGCTGACCTAGAGTTTTCTTAAGGAATGACCAGGGGTAAGCATTCAGATTGTGCTCGGACAGAGAGACAGACAGTGCTACATCTGATGGACTCTATGTGGGTGTGAGCGCTGGCTACAAACTCTGGCAGCTCCCCACACATGCAAAAGAGTTTTTGGCACTGGGTCTGCAAAGCGGTGAGGTCCTATAGACAAAATCCTGACAACGAGAATTTCAGACTGCACTGGCCTTAGTGAGTTAGTGCCAACTGAGGAAAATAGAATGATGAGTTGATACAGTTTATTGGCAGTGCAGGGAGTTTACAAGAAAAAAAATGCATGTTTATTTCTCTCTATGTTTAATGTATTAAAAACTAAATTTGTTTTTGCAATATGCCTGTTTGTTCCGTTCTCTTTTATATTTTTTAGGCGACACTGTGATATCATGTGGTAAGATGTATTGCTGTTTATAATTGTTATAATAATACAGAGAGTACAAAAAAAAAACAAAGGCTGGGATTTTGGTGTCATTCATGCGTCTGTGAATCATTTCTATACAGGGGAATCACAGGGGTTTGATGTTTATACCAGAGCGGTAAAGCATTTACTAATTTACATCTGTAGCTAAAATAACAGGCAAGGAAAAGTGAATAAATACCTGCAAGGTAGGAAGGTGTGTAAGTGTTGTGAGTGCTGAAAAGAAGGTATTGTCAGATGAGACACATAGATTACTGGATGTACATAAGCCAGTAATACCAGCCATGAATCATAGTTGGTGTTCTGAATAAACTCATTGGGTTCTCTGAAGTGATAGGTCTGGGGGTTCTCTACAGACGGCCAAAAGACATTCTAATAGAGAGGAAGGTTTGTTTTATGATGGGGCTGTAGTATAAAAACCATGCTCACCACTATACCACAAAAATAAGGTAATTCTGAAAATACCACAAAATAAGATACCACTAAAATTACCACCAATACAACCTATATTATATTATCACCAACATAGAGTGATATTAAACTATATCTAAATATAAGGCCAGTTTACTGCCAGTTTACCATAGTATGGTAAGAAAATACCACTAAATCCTGAATTTACCCCAATAAGACAACACCTCTTACACTGCAAAACAATACACCTAAAACATGCAACCACAAACCAAAAAATAATGTCGTCCCACAAAAAACAAAAGAAAACAGATATAAACAAAATAAATAAGGTATAGAAAACAATCTAATGGATTAGAGATTCTAGTACATGGCAAAGCCACTGGAGCAAAGGGGCCCTCTTTTGTTACCAGGCGGTTTGTGTTACCAGGGGGTTTGTGAGTTGTGGGAACAAAGGTATATTGCATTGCATAACCCAATACCACCAAATCTAAAATATAATCCATGATAGTCTCTCCATGCCCACCTGTCCAGAAATCCATGAAAACCACATGTTCCAACTGAATAATTGCAGAAAGATCCCCACACCCGCATTTTCAAGCATTTCCAAGCCACCCCCTCACAAAAATGAATACCCATGTCTACAGGATTACTCTGCATACCCAGCAGCCTCAAGTCCCAATATAACTGCTCACTTGAAATTTCTGTGAATACTCCACACCCCTCATTACAATACCTTTGCAGACCGCCCTTACAATAGCTTTGCAGACCGCCCTGCACTCCTAATCCATTACCAAGTACACCTGACCTGAGCGGAGGACACAACATAAACACAAACACAATAATATAACAAACCTTCCAAAAAACACATAGGGGGTCATTACAAGGTTGGAGGTAGCCATGGCGCTATTAGTGCCATGGCTACCCCCTTACTGCATTCCGGGTCTGTGTTCCCGGAATGGGGATTTACCAGTCATTCCGACCTTGGAGAACCTGCTAAATCCCCATTCCGGGATCCATTCCCCATTCCCATTTGAGCCCCCATAGGGCTCAATGGGAATGGGGATGGAGCTAATAACGGGCCCGTTATTAACAGGCCCGTTATTAGCTCTGAAGTACCTTAACAGGTCCCTTCCATAACGCCTGGTAAAACCAGGCGTTAGGGAAGGGACCCGCTAAGGGAACTCAGAATAGGGTGGTAAGGGATTACCGGCACCGGTTCCCTTACCGGTGCCGATAATCCCTTACCACCTACCTCGTAATAATCCCCATAATCCTGCTATGCTCCCTGAAGAGATATACTACGCCCCACACTTATCATGAAGCCACAACAAACACAGCATGTTAATAATACTCAAGCTTCGAAAGAAGACACCTGGTCTTCCCTTTGTTACTCCTCTTGAACTGATAATCGCTTAATTGCATGCTGAAACTCCAAAAGGTGAGGTCCAATCTCTCTCAATGGAGCCTTCCATAACCACTGTCTGACTGGATGGCATGCCTTATGAATTCAGCCAAACAACACTATGCACCACCTGCACCAGGACCTAAACAACTTTCCTACATTTCTCCTCTCCTCTCCACCCCGCCTACCCAGAATATCTTTATTTACGAAGAGTATGTTTACACCAGCACAATGTTCCTCCTCAGAGCACATACTGTGCCTTCAGGGCCCAGAAACTGATCTTCGACCACACACTTCTCAATGCTGCAACCCAGCAGAATTAACTCCTCAGAATGCTCCACATCCTCCTCCAAAGATGCACTGAATGTTGACCCAGCGTCAATACACATTCTAAATGCTTGCTGCATAGATGCGCTGCCCCGTTCTCTGGCAACATTATCATTTTACGTGGGAATGCAGAGGAAAAAAGATCTCACAGAGCTCTGCGGCCATAACACTGAAGGCTTTCCAGTGCACCCGACCGCTCACTGGTTGGCACCTTTAATCACTGCTCAGACACCTGAGGTTCTCCCCCCAGCAACCTGCTCCTTACTTGTTTGGGTGGTAATGGTTGCTCTTTGGATGACAGTGGCTGTGGAAATGTTTGCTGCTCCCCTCACCACAGCTTCCTTGTGCCTCCAGATTCCTGTGCCTGCTCCGCAACAGAAGACCACCTCATTGCCAATGTTGTAAAGTGGGTTCCTGGGATCATGGAAGACACTCACCTGTGCATTTAGGTATATAGCTTTCATGTTTATGGTACCCCATAGACAATGTACACATATTAGGGTAAGACCACACTTCCGAATAACTTAACAAGATAAAATTGACAGACAGACCACGGCCACCCACACCATAACCAACCTCATATTTAACTGTCTCTCACTGGAACAGTCGTTTAGATCACATGTAACATTGCACTGTGACCACACCTAGCATTCAACTGTGACTCAAACTGCTTTGTCATCACAAACATGTCAGTCGTCAGATACATTGAACTACAACATACACCACTCATCTCACAGCAGAAGAAAGCATGGATACAGATATTTCCATTTACAAGCACAATGTAGGAACGAGAGAAAAATCTGAGGTGAAACTGATATTCTGTCCAGGTTGCTGTCTTCAAAGCATGTTATGCTCATCCTTTTCCTCCATATTGGACCCAAAATCAGCTGTATTTCTTTAAGACATAACAGGCTTCAGTAAGATTTTGGTGGAAATGTGGTCGTAAATCTGCCAAATTACCAACATCATCATTTACTGTATAGCCACCACTTGGTGCCTGGGGCTGGCACGGGATTACATGTGGTGATAAGACCTCCTTTCTGGACTCCAAAGGACACCAAGGGGATTTTATTGTTGAATTACTACTGGTGGAATTACCACAAGGTAAATCTGCCAAATATTGCTGGCAAAGTGACATATTCACCTCCATCTTTTTGCTGAAAGTAAATCCTCCATTTTACCTCCAAATGCATAGTTTGGCGATGTGTGAAATATGGCAGTTATTCCATACCACCAAAAAAGAAGGTGCTAATGGAATTACCCCCACGTTTGCACACACCGCCACAAGTATAATGAGCCTCAATACCTACTTCCTTGCTTGACAGATGAACGTGGGTGGGGTTTGTTTTTCAGTTACAGTTTTTGAGAAGGAAAATAAATATCCAGGAAAATGGATTTGCAGTTAGAGTTGATGGTGACTGTTAAATGCTGCAGCTTAATACATTTTGCAATGCTTTTCAATATAATTCACGAAGTGTGCAATGGCAGAGTCCTAGATTATGGCTGCAGCTCAAAACAATAACATGCAGAACATTAGCCTGTCCTGGTTTCTAAAGCAGCCATAGCTGCCATCCCCATTATTAAACAACCACAAATTAGCCAAAGTGTTGCACTCCCCTTAACACTGCATACACTATTACACGTATGATGGGGCCTCATTACGACTTTGGAGGTAGCCATGGCTCTATTGGCGCCATGGCTGCCTCCAAAACCGTGTCCGGGTTGGCTGAATGGGGAATTACCGGGCCATTCCGAGTTTGGGCTCAATGGGAATAGGGAGGGAGCTAACAACGAGCCCACTCATAATGGGCCCGCTGTTAGCTCCCTGGTTCCCTCGAGGAACCTGCTATGGACGTCTGGATGAACCAGACGTTCACAGCGGGTCCCGCGAGGGAACCTCGTAATATTGAGGAGTGGGTTTAACGGCGCCGGCACCATTACTGGCGCCGTTAAACCCATTCCACAATGGTTATAATGAGGCCCATAGTGTCCTAACACCAACTTCATGCATGAATTCAGCAGCAAAGACCAGTTAAAGAAAAAAAAGAGTAGCCCGATCTGATTACAGCAATTTAAAATTAGTAAAAGCAAACAAATGTAAATATATTTAGAATGCTATATTTCTCATACCAAACAGCGCAACGAGAAGTTTCATGAGGCAGGCACTGTGGTGGCCGAGTTGTGCTTGTTTTACAATGAAAGTTGTAAAGTTAGAAACCATAAATAGTATATTTTTGTTGGGGGGTTGCTCTATTTTGGGCTGCAGCCATAATGCCTCTTAAGCTAAGTTTAAAGAATGACTGTGGAGGGTAAAAAAAAAAAACAAAAAAAAAAAAAGAGGAAAATGCGAACTCTTTTGTATATTGAAACACCATTGGCATATCCTTCCCAAAAGCTGGTTTTGTGGTGAAAGATTGACCAGCGACATTAGATGTTTCGGAGAATAGATGTACATATCAGAGAAAATAGACCAAACACCTTGTTTAGAGACCTAGTTCAGCCAGCATCACCTGTTGAACTAAACTCGCTGTTTTCATTGCGGTACTTGTAGTGTGTGTAGTTCATACATATGTAACGTAAATGTGTTCTCCAAAGAAGTCAATCAATGGAAACCTCATATAGGGGATCCCATTGATTACAATACAGATCATGTAGTCAATACATTCACGTGCCTTTGCAAATTAACATATGGGCAGTATGATTACAAATGTGCAGTTACACATTCTTGGACATCTGTGGGCCACTAGTAAGAAGGATAATAATGATCTGGCTGCCTTGCATTTGCAATAGATCCGTGGCAACCATCGTGTACTGTTGAGATGGAACGTTTTAAGCTTGCCCAAAAGCAATGTCAGCAGAAGTAAATGTGAACTATATCGAGGAGAACAGACATAAAACATTTCTCCAGGTGAAATTGCCTAGTGGGTTGAATGCAAATGAAGGCGACCACCTTTTCATATAACAGATAACAATTTGAACTGAATAATCATTACGTTCAGAACACAATTATAATATGTAATGAATCAACACAGTGACTGGGATAGCTGACAATTTGAACATTTTAGACACTCTGGGCCTGATTCCTGGTAAGTTTAGTGTGGTGCAAAGTGTCTTTGCACCTCCAACAAACACACTGATTCACACTGCGGTGCAAAGTGGATTTTTGCAGTACAAAGTAACTTTGCACTGACTTTGCACTGTTGTAAAGTTACTTTGCACAGAAAACATACGCTTTGCACTGCTATGTGAAGCAGGTAGGTTGTTGGCAGTGTAAAGTCAATTTGCACCAGTGCAAAGTCGCTTTGCAAAGTGCTAAACATGTAATGAATCAGCCCTAGGTGGGAAAAAAGCAGTTGTCTTAACAGAAGATTGTGGAGAAAATACCAGTATAACTAGGTACTGCATTGATTGTGCAAAATGTTTCCCAAATACATGCAGGCAGTTGAAGTAACACTAACAGGGACATGATACATCTGCTAAGGAGAAAAGACTAGTGATGAAATCAATCTGAAACGAAACATCAGATGTATGATACAATGGATTGTCAACGGCCCAGATGATGTCAACAGAATACGATGTTTTTAAATAGGCTTTTTTGAAGATAAAAAAGTGACTCATCCCTCCTTAACATTTTAAGAGATGATGATGTTATATTCCATTATATGCATCCCACGATGGGTGAAGGAGACATGTGACATGCTCGATGGGGACAACAACGAATGTGGCAAATTAAGTATTGATCGCCATTGCATGAGATTTCATTAAAAAGGGCAGAGGACCATGATCAAGCTGATGGTGCCACAAAATATTCGCAATGCGAGCAATCGTGTCCTCTTACACATTTCTTGAAATAAAAACAGTGATGTTACTTTAACAACCACTATGACCTAACTTCCTGTTCATGGTGTGAGACAGATTACTGATTTATTATCCGATGGATTTAATGCATGATGACGAACGCATGATGGTGCAGTGTGTCAAGATAAGATGTACATTGACTTAGTATAGGGAAAGCTGCACTAACCTTACTCCCTTCTGCCCATGCTTAATCTGAGGTCTGAAACATGGATGTATATGTGGTATAGACACTGCCCTATGTTATAGGGGCTGCTCATATACCAGACAGTCAATACATTGATGTAACTGGTGAAGAGTGACTTATCCTATGGATCACCCTTATCTTCTTTGAAGTTAACCTTCTTTCCCTGCTCCAACTCTTCCTCCTGAGTATAACACCAACTCTTTCTTAATGATATAAATTCCAACAAGTCAACAAAGAAAAGTGACTATGGAAAACACATGGTCTTACACTTACACAGACATACATAAAACGAGCGCAGACTACTGGAATGAGAAAGCTGAGTCACAAAGGATGATTAATTTGTTTTCTGTGGTTTCATTAAAAAAACAGAATTCAAAAGTGAACAGTTTGAGAGGTGTCTGGGTGGAGACCCGTCTCTGTCCCCTCTTCATGCGCCTGGCTAAACTTACAGAGTACCAATTGTGATCATCCCATAGATGCCATAAAACGTGCTGGCCAGTTTGTTTTTTCACTCCTGCCTTTCAGAACTGCAGAGACAACAATTCCTTGTGGCAGAGAACAGATCATACAGCCCAACAGTGAGTGAGGTAGTGGAAAACATCAAGACAGTGTAACAATGCTCACAGGAGACTGGCAATTCAGACAATCATCCAACATAGAATACCAACTTTGAAAGAGAGTTTGACTGTAGTGGATCGCCATTGTGGGACACCAGTGGACCTGCATTTCAAAATTGGTTGGGGCTGTCTAGGCGTTTTATTGTTTTTCATCATTGTAACCATGCCCCTGGGGGAGAGCCAGGCAGAGATTGTCCTTGGGGACAAGCTGAGGGTGAGAGACAATGGAAGAGGGAGGCCGAGTATACAAGGGGACAGGAAAAATGGGTAAGTGTGGGCTGTTTGGCTAAGGTCAATGGAGCAATACGTGGACTGAGACACCAAGAGGAGTAAGAATATTGGAGTAGAGCATGCAATAGAATTATAGTAACCATGTGCAAAATGAGGTATTGGTTGGTGAGAGAATTTGGTACTTGGACATTAGAGTGTACAGATGGTAAATGAAGAGAGTGACTGAGATTAAGTGTAAGCACAGGGGAAATACGTGAGACTGAGAGAGAAATATGAATGAGAGAGTACAATGGGGTGACTGTGAAGGAAGGAGTGGTGGAGTCTACTGTAGAGTGTAAGTAAAGAGAGGGGAATAGAGGAGTGAGGGTGGTGTCAAGTGTAGTCAAAGCGGAGTGTGGAGAGTAATGGGAGGAGAAAGTAGTGGGAGTGGAAAGTGGAGCGTAGTGGGAGTGGGGAGTAGTGAAGAGGAAGTAATAGCAGACAATAGTGTGAGAGGAGAGCAGTTGAGAGTGGAGAAGAGGGTAACAGTAAGCAAAAGAGAAGAGAGTGAAGAATGTTGGAAGGGCAGAGAAAAGAAGACGGGGAGAGAAAGAGGAGAGTGGGGGAAGAGAAGGGAGGAGAGTGGAAGGAAGTGAAAGAATCTAAATATCATAAGGGTGAGGAGTAGAAGGATGTGAGAGGAAAAGTCGAGGGAGATATGGTCAAAAAGAAGGCACCTATTTCTGTGATCATTTTTCTTATGGGACCACACGCTAGGCTCTAGCTAGAAGACACCAGAGTTTGCACTAGAGATAAAGCCATTGACTTTATCCCTTTATCACGATCGAGCCAGCATCTGTACAGTAGGGGTTACTGATCTATAGTGAGCACCTTGCAAATGTGTGGAAGACTGGACTAAGGTGGAGGAAGACCCAGAGATGACAAAACAAAGGGAAAACCCTGAGTGATACCCTGTTTAAAACCCTTGAACTATCTTTGACAGCTGGTTTGTTCTTGAGGCCACAGCCAAAAGTGATGTTGAGAATAGTGTGGCTGACTAAGACTGTCCAAGTCTCTACTGGAGCAACATAGGCAACATCCCAAAACAAACTGTCTGGATGTGTATAATATTGAGATGAGGATGTGCTGGTACCACCCCAAGGCAAAGCTCAGACAACACTGTGCAGGTGGAAGTACCCAATGGGACATATGGGTGGATCATCATAAAAATCAGGATAGGCCCATAAACATGTATTGGTTTGGGGTGAGTTTTAGGCTCTAGGAATGGAACCTGCCAGTGCTGAGCTCCAATTATGTTGTGATTACGATTTTAGGCAAGATCACAGGAGCGGTTTTGGGGTTTAGCCTAAGCCCCAGTTTGGTAAATTAGAAAAGAAAGGTTTGTTGCTCCCGGCTATCTTGCTTGTAGTTTGTGAAATAATTATTACTGACACCTTGGTTAGTATGAATTAATTTGTTTATTGTTCGTTGTTTTTCTGGGTGATTTTTTCTTTCAAATACATGTGTTTATGAAAAAACACTCTTTGGAACTTGACGAGCAAGTTAGGTCAGCCGACACGTGTTTCGACCTTACGGTCGTTCTCAAAACACATTGATGTGTCGATATAAAAATGGAAGAAAAGGAGGGAGGAAGAGACGAGAGAAGTAAGTAGCTGGTTAAAAATTGTGCTAAAGGTAAAATAGATTGAGGTAATTGCCTCTTACCCAGTTGCGGTTTGCTGTGTGCCCAAAGTGGGGTTCTGTAATATAAACTGTCCTTTACGGCAGTCCTGGCTCCTGTTGGGCCCTGGGATGAGAAAAAATATAATATATGTATTGGGGGGAGGGGTTGGTGGTGCGTCAATGGTCTCATTTGTCTAGTTAAGAATGTTGGCTGTGGTCATTGCACATGAACACGGTGGAAAACATCAAGGGCTTTTCTTGAATAGCCCTTGTGTGTTCCCACCTTGTGGGCGTGTTGGCGGCGGTACTAGCAGTATCATCTAGATATGTAACTATCCAAAGGTTGGCCCCAGGCAATGATTTGGCTGGGGTTGTTGAAATAGATGGTCCGGGATGTACATCAGGGGCTCTTTGGGAAGTGCCCCTGTGTTTACCCAGCCATATAGAGCATTGAGTTGCATATCCTAGTGTTGAAAAGTGAAAAGGGAGAATTATAAAAATAAGCACTTAATGCTATCCATTGCCCATGTGTGGGCGAGGAAGCTTTGTGTCCCTGGGGTGGGCTGGGAGGCTTACCTCTATGTTCCGTCTGGCGTCCTAGGCGGTGCTCCGCTGCTTCTGCACACCGCGCTGGGTGCTGCCATTAAGAGCTGTGCGTTTCCTGTTGACTCACGTCAGTCTCGGGTCGCGCATGCGCGGGTATAGTGTCTTAGCGCTAGTCCCGGCGCATGCGTGTTTTGGTAGGCGACTCGCGCATGCGCCGCGGATCAGTGAAAGGCACTCACCGGGTGAACGCTTGTGAATTGGAACGGGGGTGGGTGGTCCTAGCCAGTGGCTACGAGGTAGAAGGGATCTAGGGGGAACCTGAATTAATGATGCAGTTATGTGTTATATAGTCCGTGCGGATCAAGGGAGTATAAAGGTTGAGTTCAATTATGGGTTAATTCATGAAGTGATATGAGTCAGTGAGACATGGGTGCGTGAATGTGGCATCACTTGCATTGTGCCCATAATAGGGTCAATTGAAAATAATTATAAAAGGTGTGTGTGATATGGTCTCTTGTTGGGCCATGTTATACCCAAACCTGAGGTCACGAATCCCTGTGGGGGTTGAGGAGTAGGAGGAGAGGTAGAAAAGGTAGAAAAAATATAGGAGATTGTAGAAATAGTAGAAGAAAGGGGAAGAGGAAGTTTACAGGAAGACATTTAAATCATGGTCTTTATTAAGGCCATTTTTCACACATCTGAAATGACAAATTAAACGTGCTTCCTCTTGTCTTAGTTTTCGGATTCTGTCTCCTCCTCTTGGGCCCAGTCGGACCGTCTTGAGTCCGATGAACCTTATATCACTCTTGTTTTCCATTTGGTGGTTCTTCTGCCAGTGGTTTGCCAGTGGCAGTTTGGGGTCTTGTGAATGTATGCTGTTCATATGCTCTCTGATCCTGAAGCGTGTCTCCCGGATGGTGCTACCTATGTATATTTTGTTGCAAACACAGATAATTGCATATATTACAAATTTGCTTCTACAGTTAATGTGCTCAGTGATGTTGAAAATTGGGCAGCCTGAGAATTTGGCACATTTGGTCTGTGTTGCATGCTTGCACATTGAGCATGTCCAGCATTTCGTGAAACCAATTGGTGTCATTTTTCTGAGCCAGTCCTGTGCCACGATATGTTTGTCTGCAAGAAAGGAGGGGCTCAGTAGGGTCCTTAGGGTTGGTGCTCTGCTGTATGACATACTGGGATATGTTTTTAGTTGCGGCTTGATATGTTCGTCCATGAGGAGAAGTCCCCAATGTTTACTCAAAATTTTTTGTAATGCATAACTGTCTTTGTTGTATCTCGTTACGAATCCTATTGTTGGATTGTCATCACGTCTTCTGGGTTTGGGGTAAAGCAATGTTGATCTCTCTGTTTGGCAGGCTTGTTTTCTTGAATCTGCTAGGTTTGCATGGGAATAACCCCGACTACTGAATCTCTGATCCAGCAGGTTGCATTCTTCTATGAATGATTTATCTGTGTTGCAGTTCCTTCTTGCCCGAATATATTCTCCTTTCGGAATGTTGCGAATGACACTTTTTCTGTGGCAACTTGTTGCATGCAGGGTGGAATTTACTTCCGTTGGTTTCCGGTAAGTACTGGTAATGATTTTGTTCTCTTTTATTTCAATCTTGAGGTCGAGGAAGTCAATTTGAACATTGCTGATGTGGCTGGTTAGTTCTATACCAAAGTCATTGGTATTGAGATAGCCCATATATTCATTGAGTTCATCTTTAGTTCCCTTCCAAAATAAGATAATATCATCTATGAATCTGGCCCAATTGACAATGAGCCTGGTGAATTTGTCTTCTTTCATTGCATGTTTAAGTTCATAGGAGTGCATGAAGCAGTTTGCTAGTGCAGGAGCATAGCTGGCTCCCATTGCGATCCCTTTGGTCTGCTTGAAATATTCTCCATTGAATATGAATATATTGATCTTGAGAGAGAAGTTAAGGAAGGCTTTGGTCATTTCCACTTGGTCTAGGTGTGAGGCCGATTCATGTTTGAGTAGAAACCCCATGCTGTTTATGGCTAATTCATGGTCTATTGATGTGTACAGGGCTTTGACATCTAGCGTAGCCATTAGGAAATGCGGTTCCCATTTGATTTTGGCAAGGATCTCCAAGGTATGCATAGTGTCTCTCAGGTAGCTCGGTATTTTTATGACCAACGGTTGTATAACATTATTGATCTATCTGGCTAATGTTTCCGTAATTCCTCCTATACCACTCAGAATTGGTCTGCCCTCTGGAATAGTGTTGAAAGCTTTGTGGACTTTTGGCAGAAAATAGATGGTTGGCATAATGGGGTGGTCTGTCCTAAGATAATTGTACTCCTCATCTGTTAACAGCCCCGTTGTTTTGTAATTAGTTAGTAGTTCCTGATGTTCTTTCAGAATTTTCGCCTGTGGGTTGTTTTCCAATTTGACATAATTGCCGGGTGTTTCCAGGTGGTTGAGTGCCATTTTGATGTAATCCGATTTGTCCATTATTACTATGTTTCCACCTTTATCAGCTTCCTTGATTATAATGTTGGTTTCCTCTCGCAGATTTTTGAGTATGATCTGTTCTTCCTTGGTTAGGTTGCCCTTGGTCTCTGTTTCATGGGTCCGTTGGTCTTCCAATTTGTGTAGATCCATGGTTACTGCTTGGTGGAAAGTGTCGATATAATTTTCTGCATATAGTTGCGGCGTGAATCTAGATTTGGTTTTTAGTTCCGGAATCGTCATTGCTATATTCTGGATGCCCAGTTCTTGTAAGCATTCTTGCTTGCTTTTGTCGTTATCAGCCAGTGTGCTGAGGAGATGAATGTCTTCAACATCCCCGATGGTAAGTGGGCTTGGTTTAGGTGTTGTTTCCGGTGGTTTATATACCGATGTCTTAGTAGAAAAGAATTTCTTAAGCTTAAGGCGTCTTGTAAATTTAAATAGATCAATTTGTATGTCTACAAAGTTGTTCCTGCTGGATGGTGAAAATGAAAGTCCTTTGTTGAGCACTTTCTTTTCAGCATTTGTGAATTCTCTATTGGACAAGTTCATGATTAGATTTTCTTCTGTCTCTGTCCCACAGTTTTCTGTGACTGGGATCTGGTCTGTCTTTGTTCTATTTCTTCTTCCAGCTGTCTTGCGTTTTCTGACTCTTCTTCCTCCTCTGCTTCTTCTTGTTGGGTTCCTGTATTTGTCAAAGGTTTTGCGAAGGATACCGTTTTTTTGTTGTTTTTGGGTTGTGGTTTCAGACGACTTGCTTTCTTGTGTAGTTTGATTTGATCTAAAAAACTACATTTGGTTGGTGGTATCTCTGCTGTTTTCCCACACAGATCTGGTGTTTCATCTGGTTCACTGTCAATTTCGGAGCTAGCCCCTGTATTGGTTTGGAGCAGGAGTCATTGACGGGGACACCAGAGGGAAGGAGAAGGTAGACCTTATTAACCTGGGAAATCTGTCATAAAACCCAGGCAGAATAGTGCGTGTGAAAATATATTAGTCCCAGCATTTGATTTGAATAAGTGAAAGATCTCAAATACACTGGGAGGGTCAGGTTGTTCAAAATAATCAAGGCCCAGAGGGAAGACTTCCATCCTGCAGGAGTCCCAGGCCCCGCATCAGTGGATTTAGTAAAACGTCATAAAATGTATCCCCTTCTGGAACAAGCCCTTAAGAACTTGGTGTTTAAACCAGAGAGCTGAACCATGAAGATCCCCCTTTCATTGTCAGGAAGGGACTCATATACACACCCAAGGAGGGATGTCATCAGTTATTACCAGCTCTTGGATGCTGGGCCATTCGATAAGACTGTGATGGAGTTTACCCACTCCAATATGGTAGCTGGGCAAACGAGCCTATAAAAATACAGAATAATGTACTCAGACAATTTTATTGACCTGGCATGTATGCTTATATCCACCAGTTCTAGCCTGTTTGTCCAATCTGGCAGAACACTTCCAGATGAAGTACCCAGAGTCCCCCCTCCAACCACTGACTATTATAGAGATTCCATTCTTTAGTAACATCATGGATAATGTGGGACGCCTGGCACACTCCAGGGTAAATAATAAATACATTAAGATAATCCTAGACTATGTAACTAGTTATTCAGATGATACTTGTGAATGTTGCACTGTCCTGGCTGAAATGTCTATCCTTAAAAACCCAGTCATTTCCCTGATCCAATTAGTCAGAAGGGGCATGCACTGGGAGGGGCCTTTGACCAATCATGGGGGTGAAATGAGGGTCCCAGCTCAACCAGACCAACGAGTGGAAGTGGGTCTATCAACCCCAGATACTAATCCCAATAATGCAAGTGCTATCCAGGTAAATGTTTTATAACTGTTGCCGAAGTAAGGAATCACCTGATACCCGCATTTGCGGGTGGTGAGGTAAAGAATAAAATAGATTTAGAATATTGTTCCCAGAGCAGGAACGTCCACCATTCTGCCCCCGTTCATTCCTGCACTCTAATGGCCCCAATATGACAAGGGGACCCAGGGCAAATACCTCTTCCGGTAAGGTAATAAGCAGCCTGTGCAGTGCTGCATGCATAAAAACCGCCACTGATAGTAGACCTACGGCACCCAGGCCGGGGGCTGAGTGACTATTGAAATGTAATAAGGGATGTCAACCACCGACAGCCACACTAAGGGGATTGACAAAGACGTTGCCCTCTGCCTTCAAAAATGTCAGCTTAAAAATTACAGTCAGTCCCAAGGAATGCGCTCTCCCAAGCAATTTGTACAAAATGCAAACATAAATGATATGATTCCATAGGTCGCAAATTCCACATATGTCTATTCACGCAACATGTGAGATGTCATCAAGGCAGATGTTTGGCAAAACCAATCCTCAATTTACTACAACGGTATATCTCCTTGTGAGCACTGCAACTTAATGCTGGCTACGTTAGTCTTAGTTAAATCAATATTGTTACTCTTATTCCTCATTGTTCTTTAGAATTGTGATAGTTTGCATGGGTCAGTTATTGCTTCTAATTATCCTCAGTGTCATCCCATAAAGTACGGGTACAGTATCCTAGCTGGACTGTTGTCCTCGAAGTGCCTTAATGAACGTGTGGCACACCGAATGCGGCAAAGGGGCCCCTAACAAGGACTCCTATTACTAATGAGTAAACTTCAAGGTGAAAACAGGTGTCGGCTTGAATAGCATATGTGGAATGTGTGACCTATGGAATCCTATAATGTATGTTTAAATCTGAAGTAATCAAATTAAAAACATGTATTTTCATACATATTGCTTAGGGGGTGTAGTTGTTGGGACTGTAATTTTAAGCACTAATTGAACTCAGCCAGTAGACCTGTGACGTCACTCCACAGAGAACAGTGCTTTCAGGAGCAAATGCAATCCCGTTGTGGAATAGGCCCTCACATGACATCTCTTGGCCTAGACCTCCAAGGTCTACAGTTCACTAATAGCAATAAGCCACAATCATGACCCACTTGAACTTGCCTTAATTATGCAACCAGCCATTTACTTGTCATAATGGAGTCTTAATTTGGCTGAATATTCCTGGAGAATATATTTGTAATATTCTATTCTTGAAGCACTGGATGGTTTTTATTTTTTGTGCAAATATGTATGGCTATATGCAAAAATAAAGTAAATACGAATGTCAGAAAATTGAAAGCCTGTCCAACAAACAGCAACCCAAAGCTTCTGGCTCTCTACTACTTTGCCATTTCAGGTTAATGGAGTCAAAATTCATCCAGGCCTTCTTATCTTCATCCACTAAGAACTAGAGAAGTTATTGGATAAACATTCTGATGTATCCTCCCTAAATTCTGGAAGGGTATGTGGGGTAGTACACAACATCCAAACACCCCCTGAAGAGAGATTAGATTGAAACCATATTGTTTGCCTGAAGCCAGAAAAAAAGTTCATCAGACGAGAACTGAGGACATGTTTTAACCTAAGGGTAATTGGAACATAATACAGTGAGTGGGCCTCCTCGATTTTATTGTCATTAAAACCTGACAATAGCTGGCATATTTGCATACATTTTCGAAGTTTAAATTAATATCCAAGTATGAATTCTACCTCTTGACCCCCACATTGACGATTTTGTGGAAGCACTAGGGGATGCAAAGTTCATCTCAATATTGGTCCTTATAAAGGGGTATTGGTAGGTCCCCCTTGATGAAGATGTCACAAGAAAACCAGCAGAAGGACATTTTCCAATTTACTGTCCTACTATTTGGCCTCTATGGGGCACCCACTTTGTTCGAAAGTCTAATGGATTATTTCCCTGGAGCATACATAGCCAACATCATTGTGTATAGCAAGACCTAGAAGGATAATTTGAGACACCTGGCCAAGGTCCTTGACCAACTGAGAGGGACCCAACTCATGGCCAATCCAGCAAGATGTGACCTGGCCCAGTCATTTTAATTTAATGTAATAGTTGATTCATAATGCGCCTATTATCATACCTGAGTACGGTTTCTAAGCGTGGATCCGGGATTTGATTTTGCTTCGAAAATCAGTGTGTTTCCCCTGTGCTATCCTCCATTCCGTCATTGGTGAAATATATCTGGTTCCAGCGTGGAAATGGACTTGTGCTGCCCCAGCACATGAAGAAGAGGGCTGTTCCAAGTGTCTCATGTCCCCAAACCAAATCAGAAAGAACATGTAAGCATTGTTGGGGCTGGTGGAATAATACAGTCATTAATTCCCAACATAATAGAATTAGCAGCACCATTAACAGATATAATATCCATACCCAGTATGCTGGGACCACAAAGTCCAAACAGATGTTTACAATTTATTGACCCAACTTTGTGACAACCCCTTTTTTGGCCATGTGTGACTTCCCAAGGTCATTCCTTAATCAAACTGATTCTGTGTTAGTAGGCCTTGGGGCAAATCAGAGCTGAGGAACCCATCCTGTATATTAGTCATACATATTTCCCTAGAGCAGAGAACAATCCAGTGGTGGATCTTAAGAACCTGACTGTAAAATATACCACATATAGCCTATGACATTACTTGATTGGTCGTTGGTTCAAGTTATTTACAGATCACATACTTTGGTATGTCTGCCAAATAAAAAGGACAGAAACCCAGGTATATTAAGCTGACCCCTGTGCCTCTAGCCATGCTCAAACACCATAGAACATAGGCAGGCTCTAAAATATCAAATTCAGACTTTCTTTCAATTTACCCCCTGGTAGCCAGATGCCTAAAGCAAGATCGGGACTTAGAATGAAGGAACTTAGAATGAAGGGTGGGGTTGTGTGGCAGGGTCAGAGTTCTGATCGTTTCATGGGGGTAAGGTACTCCTCTTAACCTGGGGCAGGAGCTCTACCAGGGTGTTTTCCAGTGCCACTCCTGCTTCAGAAGTGCATTGTGGCAGTTGGGGGTTGGGGGCCAGTCTCTGTCTCCTCTATGTGTGCCTGCCTAAACCTGTAAAGTTCCACGTTTCATTATACCATACATGCCATACATGCCATACAGCATACTGACCAGTGTTCTTTCTCTTGCCTTTCAGGACAGTGAGACCAGAATCCCTTTTGTTGGTGACTGGAACATACCAGCATGAGATGATAGACAACATCAAGCTGGTGCAACAGCATTCACAACAGATTGGCATCCAACACAAAATCTGAACTTTTGACTAGAGGTGCCACCATTGGGATGCAATGTTGGCCCTGCATTAGAAAAGGGTCTGAGTCTAATTATTGTTTTATTGTTTATAACTGCTATAACCTCACCCCTCAGGGAGAGCAAGGCAGAGATTGGGCCAGGGAACCAGCTGAGAGTGAGAGCCACTGGAAGGGGGAGGCACAGGATAAAAGGGGACAACATTGTGGTGTTTAGTTTGTTCAGGTGAGGTCAAAGGAGGAGAAGGCATACATAGACATCAGAAGCAGGAAGGACATTATAGCAGAGTGTGGAAGAGAATTGTAGGGAGTGTGTGCATGTGTGGTGTTGGTTCATTCAAGAAAGTGATACTTGTGTTTGCGAGTGTGATGGTAACTGGAGGGAGTGAATGAGGACAACTACCAGGTGTACAGGGTTATGTGAGAGTGAATGAGAAAGGTGGGCGAGAGAGTGAAAATAAGGTGATTAGTGGGAGTGGATGTTGGAGAGTAGTAGGAGAGGAAAGTAGTGAAGAGTAGTGGAATTGGAGAATGGTGAGAATGGGATTGGAGTGTTTCATAAAAGAACGAATAGAATAGAGAATGGGAGAAGAGACGACTGGAGAGTAGAGCGAAGGGTAGTATTAAGGAATTGAGAGAGAGAAGAACCTTGGAGAGACAGAAAAGGAACGAGATTGAGAAATAACAAGAAGAGTAGGAGGAAGAGAATGGGGAGAGTAGCAGTAAGGGAATTGAATGGAAGAAAAGCACATGACAGTGAGTTGTAGATGGGCATGAGAGGAAACGATGAGTGAGACCTGGTCGATTGGAAGGCACCCATTCCTGGGATCATTATTCTTTGCGGACCCCAGGTCAGGATCTGTCTACCCAACCATGGAGGGGATATGAGAGATAATGAAGTTGCCTTTGGGCCTTCTCTACAAGCTCTCCAGGTTATAGAAAGTAGGGGTTACAAATCTGTTGTGACCACCTTTGAAGACATGTGGGCTAAAATGGAAAGAGTTGCAGGGAAGATGAGAGCGAGGATAGCCCTTAGATGAACCATACTCCAATACTAAATTAAAAACCCTGTAACAGTCTATGAGAGTTGCTGTGTTCTTGAGGTCATATGTGACCCAAAGTAAGGGGAAAAAAGAAGTAAAACAGGGACTCAAAATAAAAAAAAAAACATTGAAATGGGAATAGAAATATAAAGGAAAATGTGTCAATTTGCTTTTTGAAAACAGTTGGAGCTAAAAACTCAATGGAGTTGGCAAAGCTATGTTTCCTTTGTAATATGTATGAGATTACAACAAAAGGAAAAAGCAGAGAACATACAGGACATCCACAACATGCATCTTTTTATAGAGAGATGCAACTCTAAAGAAAATATCTCAGGGACCCTATCCCCATATTGCTGCGGGACGCTATCCCTACTCTACTCTGATGCGAGACGCTATCCCTATATTGGTGCACGTCACTACCCTTACTCTGATGAGGGATGCTATCCCCACTCTACTTAGGGACGCTATCCCTATACCGGTCCGGGGTTCTACCCCTACTCTGATGAGGGACGCTATCCCTTACTCTGATGTGGGACGCTATCCCTATTCTGATGTGGGACGCTATCCCTACTCTGCTGCGGGGCAGTAATCCGACTCTGCTGCGGGACGCTATCCCTACTCTGCTGCGGGACGCTATCCCTCCACTGCAGGACACTATCCCTACTCTGCTGCGGGACACTATCCCTACTCTGCTGCGGGACGCTATCCCTACTCATTACTTCACTTCACGTTGAATGGAACGCTATCGCTACACTTCACTTCAGGTTGAAAGGGACACTATGCCTACACTTCACTTCACTTCTCATAGAAAGCTCTAGCTTCCTATATTGGGAACACTAACCCTACACTTCACTTAGGATTATGGTGCTACCTTGCTATATTGGGAATGCTATCCCTATACTTCACTGCTGATTGGAGGCACTACCCTCCTCCATTGGGGACGCTAGCCCTACTCTTCACTTCACACTTCACTAAAAAGGGAGGCGCTACCTTCCTCTATTGGGAACGTTATCCCTACACTTTACTTCAACTATCACACTTCTGATATATTTGCACTATCACACTTCTGGTATGTTTGCACATCATACCAACCTTCAACAATGGCGACCCACTTCTAAAATAGGACATTTTGAATTTCAATATCTCATTTCAGTAAAATCTGCAAATCTATGAATCTCTAAAAGTCCATGCCGCATTCATGCAGCCTACTTTTGCTTTATGCTCATACCTCTAAACTTCTATACGTCCATGTTGCACCAGACAACATAACCCTGAAATGCCTCAAAAGGTTACTTCTAGCCCACTCAGGCTCTCTTTCTTGCAACTCCAGGCATGCATCATGGCCCTTCAACGTTCTCACTTTAAACAATAACTGTATTCTATAAAGTACATAAAAGTTCATTTATAGCTGCAAACCCTCCAAAGGTTAGGCTTCAATCAGTAACTTTTAAACTTCAATACTGTAGACCACATATGCATATTCTCACTATCATTTGCATCCTCATAAGAATACAATATCTTCGTGCATTAACGTAGCCTTAATAACGTGACTCTACTGAAATACAAATCATCCGTAAAGTTCATAACTTTAAAGGATACATGCATATGATGATGCTTCATATAATGCTGCTCCTTCTTCATGCCCATCACTTCTTTTAGTCTTGCCTGAGAAAGTTTGGGGAAGTTATACTGCACCAAATCCCCCAAAGTCATGCGGTTTCACTTCGGTCTATAGCGCTTCTGCCAAAACAAAACAATCATTTCGCATTGCTCAAAGGTCCTTCCCACTTATTTCTTCCTCCCTTCACTATGGGAACTTCACTGGGCTCAACTTTGCAGTGGCTTCTTCACACCTTTGGTTACCACGCTGCATCTGCATTCCCAAACCTTCCTTTTGGGGACCTTCTTCCTCAATTTAGTTCTCCCTTCGCTTTGCTTCTACTTCTGTCCTTTGAAGCATGCTTCTGCTTCAAGATATCACAGCGCAGGTGCTTATCTTCATCACGCTGCACCCTGGGGCCCACGCTGGGGCTTTCTCCAGTCTACAACCCCCTGGACACTGCCATTTGGAGCCTGCTTCTGCTTCAAAATATCACAGACCAGGTACTTATCTTCATAACACTGCACCCTGCCTCTGCTTCACACTTCACACATTTGGGACCTGCTACACTATTGGGACTTCACTTCAAAAATTAACCCCTATGCTTCTGCGCTGGGCTGCCCATTCTTCTTTACTTGTGCCCTGGGCCTGCGCTGGGTTTTCTTTACTTCTCAACTCCTCTGCTTCTGCGATGGGCTGCCCCATCTTCTTTATTTGAGACCTGGGTCTGCGCTGGGGCTTTCTTTACTTATTTGCCCCTTGTGCTCTGCACCCCTGGGTGATGGGACTTACTTCTTATCTTTGGGGGGCAGTGGTTCCATGCCTTCCTCTGCTGCTCCCTCATCAGCAGTCTTCGTCTTTGCACAGGTTCTTTGTTTCAGTGATCCTCGTCGCCAGTGTGATAATGTAACTTCAGGGGTCTTCTCGGGCTTCTTACATATACTTTATTACATAGTTACATTAAGCTACATATAAGGATAACCACTGGGTCCCATCACCCAGACTTAACCGACCTCAGGTAGAACACTCATACAGCATTCACACATCAACATTCCACATGACATCACAGGGTCTCTCATTCACAAGCAGGCACTTCACAACACCAACCAACTGAACTGCTGTGCAAGTTTGAGCAATGTTCTGGGATAATCATACACAATCTTCTGAATGCATCAAATGCCTGCTATGGCAATAATTTTGACTTGAGAGATTGGTTGGTGCAAAGTTTGCTCAGCCAATAAATGGATTACCATACATACAACATCATCATACAAAGGCTCCATGTTACCCTTGATAGCTCGGAATGGGCACTGGACTGGCTGACCTCTTTCCTCACTAACCGCTCTTCCCAAGTCATCCTGGGCACCTTCTCCTCTTCTCCTTCCCTCTCCACCTGTGGTGTCCCCCAGGACTCTATACTCTGCCCCTGGCTCTTTAACATCTACCTTGCTCTCCTTGCACACTTCACTGCCTCCTTCTCCTCCAACTTCCAGTGTTACGCAGATGACACACAACATAGCTCTTTTTCAAACTACCTGCTGACCTTCTTGCACCCTCCATCATCCCTGACTGCCTATCTGCCATCCATTCCTGGTGCACCTCCAAAGATCTCTGCCTCAACAAGTGTAAAACTGAGATCCTTCCCATCGGGACCCCTGCTCCCTCCTTCTTCCCCTGACTCTGCCTTCCTCCTTGGGATTCCCCCCTGTGCCTTCAACTGAAGCCAAAATCCTTGGAGCCATTGTCGAGTCCTCTCTCTCCTTCCTCCCTCACACTCAGGACATTGCCACAAAGTCCCACTTTAAGCTATTCCTTCTCAAAGGAATGTTACCTTCCCTCAGAGGCTCAATGTGACTCAAGCCCTAGTTCTCTCTAGGGTTGACTACTGCAATAGCCTCCTCCTGAATCTACCATCTTCCACTCTGCAACCCCTCCAGCTAATTCAGAATAGGGCAGAAAAATGACTCCTTGGCCTTAAGACCATGGACCACATCTCTCCTGCACTAAAAAAGTCTTCACTGGCTCCCAAATGCTGCACAGATTAAATTCAAATCCCTCTGCATCTTCCACAAGGATGTCTGGGCCCGGGGACCACACTATCTTCAAATTTATCTCACTACATACTCTCCCTCTAGACCACTATGTTCTTCTGGCAAAAACTCGCTGTGTGTAAAGCGTTTTGCTAAACACAGGGTAAGTGGTTGTTCACTTTCCTCAGCGGCTTCACTCCTTTTTAACAGTCTCCCCCTCCCTCTGCACCTTGAGCAGGCTCTTCTCAAATTCCGGAAGCTTCTTAGGATTTTCCTCTTTTCCTCCTCCTTCCCTCCTTCTCTCCTCTGCTAATCCCACAATTGTGTCGATCGGTGTCCTGGGCCCTTATGTACCTCAAGGCCCTGACCTCCCACATCGATTCTGCCCAGCTCATGCCTTTCCACAAAGCTTGCATCTGCACACACACCCTCCGTCCTGGAGGTTCACACTTACACCTCCCATGGCCCCAGTCCCGGTAGCACTCAAAATTCCCTGCACTTCATCTGTGGCTCACTCATGAGCTTGGACTCCCCAGCACGTACCGCCTCTTCCCTCTTCCTTTCTGCACTTGCAAGGCATAGTCGGTTTGTCCCTTCTACCTTTATCCCTCCTCTGCTCGTAAATATTGTGTTTGTAATGGGTTTTTTTTCCCACCCTTGATCCCTCCCTGCCCTGCGGGTGCTTTGAAACAGTGTTTTTGTATTGTTAAAGTACCTCACAAGCAAACAATGAATACATAAAATAAATATACATTGTAAACATTGTAGGTTGTTAAGTTCACAGCTATGTAACTGATTTCCCTTCCCCCCTACACCCTCCCATCATATATCTAAGTAAAATGGGAACTGTGTTTATTTAGGCAGCATAACATGGGCCATAGACACTTTAATATGTAAAAACAGTCCACTTACCCTTGCCCTCACACCCACTACATACACAAAAGAACACGTTACAATTCATATAAATGAAATAAGATGCAAGAAATTGAAAACCTTTTTTACTAGAACAGTTCACAAACAATATTTAAATGGCATATACAACACTACTTTCTTAAGTTATTACATGAATGGCTAAACCCTTCGTCAGTGCAACCAAAAGAAAAAAAGCAACTACAAAACAACTATATTAACCCCTTCTGTGCCCCAAATAGTTTTCCACTGGGCACCTACTTCGCATACCCCCACTATTTTGAGCAATGTCTATAGTCAAGTTATTGTTTTTTAATCAAATGTATCCATTTACCACCAGGTTAACTTTGTGATGAAAAATACTCTTGGCAAAATTAAGTTGTTAAAGCCATGCCTTTCCTGGATCACGTAGAACTGATATAAACAAATGTGCTATTGTAAGGTTCCATGTGTTAATATCCCTGCAAAAATATCGCCATACAAGAATGGCGCCATATTTTTGCAGCAATATTAACCCATTAAAGCTGCGGGGGACACCCCTGCACTCCCCATATTAATTTAAAAGGAGCGAGGGACAACTCTGCTACCCCTGCTCCCATTTACCCCAAACAAGATCCCCACTAATAATATCGCCTGTGGCCGGTCCCAACAAGCATATATATGGTGATATTATTGGTGGAGATAATAATACCTGATACCTATTGCAATAGCTTGTAACTAGGTCTGTCAAGCACATCATAACACACCTGCAATTAATCATGATCAGAGTGGTAAGACTCATATTAGAATTAAACTTTCATGACCATATAAGTCCAGTCTTAAATATGCAGTATTTCTGCAAATGTGTGTAGAATCAGGGCTCTTGATCAGGTCCAATCTTCTTTAGGCTCATCATTTGACAGGAATGCTCTTCCACAATACCAATGTAATCTTCTATAGCAAATTAGAGATAATTTACTCTTCGACTAAGACTGATGATAAATATCTCAAAGAGGCATATGCGAATGCGGTAGACACTGCCAATAAAACAGTGATAAAGTGAGGTTATGCTTTAACTCAAAAGAAGAAATAACATCAGAATAGTGATCACAAGGAATGTATGAAGTTAGCTATTTTCAAAATGACTCATCACAGTGCAGGGAAGC
Organism: Ambystoma mexicanum; assembly: GCF_040938575.1. Lineage (NCBI taxonomy): Eukaryota > Metazoa > Chordata > Amphibia > Caudata > Ambystomatidae > Ambystoma > Ambystoma mexicanum. The sequence continues at coordinate 612,605,477 of NC_090930.1, forward strand.
ATGCAACCACCATGAGGATACCCTCTATGTGGAAAATATCATGTAAATACAACATTTTAAAAACACACTAGGCGTTCACAAAATAGATTTAATTACAGTTTTACCAAAATAATTGTTTCAGTATATTACATACTGTGCTCATGGAAGATAAATCAAATGTTAAAAAAACTATTAGAAACGTCAAGACACACATTGTGGAGCACTCTTGAACAAAAGATTGCAACCTCGCCATTGGTACATCCTTTTTGTAAATAATAATTATGACCCTAAATGTGTCAGTACTCAGTGATAGTCACGTGATCAGGAGTAAGTCAGACAATCACTCCATACAGCTCAGAATGGCCGGCGCAAGAAGCAACAACTAGAGCTCTCACAAGTAAGTAAAGAAATACAGACAGGAGTGCACTCAAGCGCTACACCGCTTAGTGTAAGGCTGAGGTTATTTGGAAACCTCTGCAATAAGGTTTTTACAAACCTCAAAAAACGAATTTGTTTTTTAATATAGAGCGCTCAGATAGATATGTTAACTATCATTTTGCTCTACCGAAAAGAAAATCTTGGCCTCAAAATGAAAGGTGAAATTGAAACATGCCGCTATTTCATCCTTTCTTTGGCAGACACCGATAATGGAACAAAACACTGCTCCGTTGCAGTGGTCGAAGTGTAGGAAAAGAAGTAGTGGAACTATGTTCCCTACTGGCCAGCACTGCTCCCCACAAACCCCATTGATGCACCACCTCCCAAACACAATACAACCCCCAAAACACATGCACCTGATGTTTAAGAGAACATCCAGTGCAATGCACTGAAAGTGAAAGTTTCAATGTGTTCCTACACCTTTATTTTAAAACAAAACTGTTCCAGAACGGTTTCTTTTTAAAATAAAAGTATAGGAACGGTAAAACCTATTTAAAAGAAGTATAGGATCACCGCTCCCGACTGCTCCTGCCCACTTCGACCACTGCTCCGTTGTGCCGCTCCAACTCAGTGGATTAAACCCCCGGGTTTCTGAATGATTCAAGTGCCGTTATCTGAAGGCACGGCCAAAGAACATGTAATCACGCAAGTTATACAACAGTGCTTATCTTAACAAATGATTTGTCTACAATATATAAAATGAACATCAGAGAACACTTATTAGTCCCACTTTCAATATTCTTAGGGAACAAGGCACTGGATGTCAAATTAAATTTACCAGTGTGCAAGCTCAGAAGTCCCAAGCAACACTATATGGACAACAGGTTATTGATGGGGACGATTCTTTAAGTACATGAGCCATCACCTTTAAATTAGCTGGCTAGCATAGCTTTCCTTTTTGTAAATATTGTTTTATGTATTTTTGTAGATCATTAAATCTACCACTGCGGAATGAAACTGAACTTCCTGAAAAAAAACAGTTTGTGTCCTGAAGATGGCCCAATATCTGATCAAGTGACAACCCAAGAGAGGGTTTGGTACACGTCTAAGGGCCAAAACATATCTCGACCTCAAAGGGAATTTAATCTGTTTTTCCCATTTCTCGTATGCATAACCCATCAATTGTTATGTTGAAAGAAAAGCAAATTCAATGTACCCCATTATTGTAGAAGTATATGTTGGATGGAAGTGGTGAATGATGATCATAGATCATTTGTTTAAATGTTTTTTTTTAAATGTTTTTATGACAAATAAATAAAGAGAATTGATTTTTGTAATGAAAGCTGTGTGTTAGATAGAAACATCTAAGCCTATCCAGGTGACCCATCTACCCAATAATAAAGTAGATCCATATCACTTTAGCCTGCTGTACAGAAGGGACTATTCAGAGAGGGGTAGTCAATCTGTCTTTTCTTTTGACTATATTATAGTTCTCCCCATTACACAGATTTGACCCCCGTTAACAAAAATAAGGGAGTACCCAATGCTATTTTCCTTTATGTGAACAAGACATGGGTCCTCCTTCTGAGTTTGCCAAAAACAGAATTACCACCAGTTTTACCACTCCACCAGATCTTTGAAGTTGAGGTTTTACCTCCAGCATCATGCTGGAAGTACATCTTCCTTACCACCAAAATATTGACAAAAATGGCATAATTACCCTTGGTGGCATTTTCGCCAGTGGTAATCCCACTGAATGCCCCATAGAGTCCTTTAGACTGCAAAAAATGTGGTTTTACTCCACCTACCACCACTTGTAATCCTGCGGTAAATCCACGCAACCTGGGCCTCATTAAGGGTTTGTGGGTGCAGAATTAACATGGCAGTAATTCTGCTTTCTGGAACAATTCTGCACTAGCGAACTCTGGGTGGCAGGAATTACCTCCAGACAAGAGCTGGAGGTAATTCTGGCACCCCTCTAGCAGAAAGGGCTGGTAATACCAGCACCAGTATTAACATTGCCAGTTTCACCACCAACTCCCCCCATGCAGTCCTATGGGATGGAATGGGGAGTGGCTACCCTTACCAGCCTTGTAATCTGCCAGTAATTCTGGCAGATCAAGTGCCGGTAACGGTAATTCAATTTGTTGGTATCCTGACGGATTTACCAGTGGGATTCCACCAAACTTGTAATGAGGCCTGTTTTCGACCAATTGTTATTTAGTAGGCAATTCATATCACCAAATCCTTGCTCCATAAAGGGCTAGGGCAAGAGCTTTTCCCCTATAGACTGTAAAGTAATATTCTGCTAGTTGCATTTGCAAATATTTTGGGAGTCTTAATGCCCCAGACACCAAGTGTCTATTTAGTAGCTTTTCCCTATATCCCCAGTAATACATGTTTACAGCTGCAACAATAGTATGCAAAATTCATGGATTCACTCTCCTAATTTAGTTTATTTTGAACCCTCTCTTTGAATTTCGCTCAATCTCACTGCATATATTACCTTGGTGCTGTCTTTCATCTTCAGTATCATGGCACATCCTGATGTTTGCATTTAGACTATTAAAGTCCAGTCTCTCTCCCACTCCAACATTAGTTGATAATGAATTGCTAATATAATCAAAACCTCTGCTGTACTTATTTCCAAACAGATATTACCTGTCACCATTTTATATTGTTAGCCAGGCCCATGGGATCACTTTCTGTAAGAAATATCCATTATTGTTCACATATCAATAATATATTCCTTGTGTTCTAATGACATGTACACATCAATAATTTATTCCTTGTGTTCTATTGGCATGCACATATCAATAATATATTCCTTGTGTTCTTATGTCATGCACATCTACCTTCTGGTCCACTTGTTTAAATGTTTTTTTTTAATGTTTTTATGAGAATAAAGAGAACTGTTTTTTGTAATGAAAGCTGTGTGTTAAATAGAAACATCTAAGCCTATCCAGGTGATCCATCTACCCAATAATAAAGATGTTCACATAAAGACTTTTCATGTGTCCTTTAATTTGATCAGTTGGTTTCATGATCCAACTACCAAATATTCCCATGTAAATGTCTAAGTAAAGGAAACAATTGATGCAATTGATGTAACAAAGAGAGAGACTACAAATCACCAAGAATATCATTCTTGCACACTCTAGGATCTCTAATCCATCTGTACTGGAACAATATTTGGTAGGGTGTTTTAATATACATCGGGCCTCATTCCGAGTATGGCGGTAAGGGATAGCGGCCACCGGTAACGAGTCCGGTGGCGGTGATCCCTTACCGCCATACTCAGAGTTCCCTTTGCGCCCTCGCCCTTAACGCCTGCTTTGAGCAGGTGTTAAAGTCGAGGGCGCAAAGGGGCCTCCAAGCCAATAACGGTGACCGTAATGAACGGTCACAGTTATTTGCATCTTCCCCATTCCCATTGAGCCCTATGGGGCCTCATTTGGGAATGGGGAAGAGCCTTGGTGAATGGGGAAACTCCGCCCCGCCAACCTTGGAATGGGGCGGTAATTCCACCATCCACCAAGGCGCTGCCGGTCCGGGTACGGCGTCAACCAAGGCATTGGTCAGCGCCGTACTTGGAATGAGGCCCATCAGCACTTATTTATACGTTGCCTATGATTAACCTTTTAACTGCCATGGGTTCCCCCCCCCCCCAGTGCCAAGGCCTTTTCTGGTGATTTCAGTATTTCACCATGAAAGCCTTCTAACATTTTCTCCTTCATTAACCCCTTAAGTGCCAAGGACGAGCTATCTCGTCCTTGGCACTGGGGAGGTAATCCCTAGGACGAGATACCTCGTCCTTGGCCTTTTCCTAATCAAAACAATAACAATGAGTTGGACTGGCAATTTTAACATTAATAGTGATTGTTCCTTTTTTGTCCAGACCAACCAGAAGCATGAATTGGTGTGACTGTTGTATGCACCCGCTATAGGGGCATACATTCTAAAACATTATTCCTACTCTGAAAGAAGGTTTCTTCTGATTACTCCAGCACTTATGCATTAGTGTTTTGCAGGAGATATTTGTTTAACTTAGTCTACAGACTCTTTTTTTTATTAAAACGCCTTAAAGAAATGGAAACAGCATGCAAACATTTGTGAGCCATTTACTGGGTATTACATAAATTGTACACTTTGGACTTCATATATCAGAAATAACATTTTGATATGTTTTTTTCTGGATTCATTAAACAAGAAGAGCTAATGAGCAACATGTTTAATACCCTTATAGGAACAAATGTATTTAAGTATATTGACTAGGTACATTCCAATGTTGCTTCTTCTGATTTATTTACATTTTGCCTGCCTACATTTATGCCAATTGCTTGTTGCAGGGAGTGTACATATTTTATTATATTCTTTTAAATGGCTATTATTTCTAGGTACTGCTTAAACTGCTGTTATTATGAATGAAATGAGGCATGCTACATTTTGAAGATTTACATTTGTTTGTTTGCCCAATTCTACTTGTGGTCTTATCATTTTATAAAGTATTGTACGTTTGAACACCCTTAATTAGACTAAATCCTTTGAATGTCTACTTTAATCTAAGTTCATCAGGTGACTTCAAAAAACATGAAAGACAGTTGGTGAAAAGATGAACACTTACTGGTACATAATATTGTGACATTATTAAATAGTTACGACTACATTTCCCAAAGATCATAAGATCTTGAGGTCACATTGCATCCATATAAATGTGAGCAACCGACAAGACTATGGTTTTTAAGAAGTATATATGAAAGCATAACAATGTATATTCATTTGTAGCTTAGACTCCCTGTGTAGATGTGGAAAGACATTCAGATTAAGGGTAAGGGTTCTCTGACCTCTTTCCTCCTTAGTTACATTGCATCAGCGAAGATATTGGAATAGCAAAGCTTAAACACTGCATATCCAATCATACCAAGAAGCTCACGCATAAACACAAAATCTAAAGTTGTAATGTGGAACTCTCTGCCCCTCCAAATCTGCAACATCAAATCACTTGGCATTCAGAAAGGCCCTCAAAACCTGGCTCTTTCCTTCTTCCTCTTGAAACCTCCTCACACTCTATACTGTTTATACGCACACAGAAACACTGGCTGAAACCCGACAACACACCTATCGACCCAAAACTCCACGGATGCTGGCATCATTTGCAGCTGCACACTGTGAAAAATGATGCCCCCACCAAGGCCCAGACCATCGTATGTCACTCCACCATCTCTCCTGGACCCTCTCCCACTGCTCCGGCTCTCAATCCGTGAGACCACAGCTGGTGAGACCAGCCAATCACGTTGGACCTAGGTAAAACACATCAAAGATGAACTCCATTCGAGTTTAAGGTATGTATACCTTGCAGAACATCTCTGGACACCGGCTGCAGGCATGGCCACCCATCTATGCACTATAGATTGGAGCTATGGCTATGCAAATCCAGTCCAGCAGTTTCCAGAGCCGTCCACAATGAAACACATGGCGCATCAGAAGACATCTGACATTTGTGGTAAACTAGGGTTTTTCTCCCTCTGCAGGATTTTCAAACTTAGGTGGCCTCTCCACTGTGTACCTGATACCCCTTACTGTGTTCTGAATTTGTGGTAAACGAACGCCTGCCGCTCTCTTCCTATCCAATTGCGCTTGTCCTGTCTTCCCCCACCCACTCCCTCCTATTCTATGGTGCTCTCTATCTCACCAATCTTTTCTAACTGCTTCTCCATTGACTATCCTGCTCTCCTCACTAAATCTGGTAGGAAAAAGTTTAAAAAGGACATCCTGGTCTCCAACCCAGGCCTCCCTATCGCTGACACCTACACTAGTGCCTCCTCCAAGGAAACTCTCACTGACATCCTCTTTTTCGTGCCTTCTCCTGACCTATGGACCCTTCATATGGTCTCTGTGCTCTCTCCTTTCTCCTCTTCCCCCATTAATGGTGGCACCCGTTGGGATGTCCTCTTGGCTTCCTTCCACTCCTCTAAGGCCATCATTAATGTCTATGCTAATGGGACCGTCTTGGTCCAAGGCCCTCAGGCCAACCTTCACCTCTTCGATAGACGCTTCCCACGCCTCATCAACTTCCTCTCCTCTCCTGCTGTGCCCCCTCCTCTGTCCTCGACTAACTTGCCTCTTCCCTCCCTCCCCATCCCCTCTCATGCTCCTTCTTCACCTCCGCAGGGCGTACCTCTGATCTGTACCCCTCCCCGGAAGTCCTTCAAAGATGGCAAACTTCTCCACATTGCCACTCTTAACGTCAAACATTCCTCTGATATCTGCCGCCTTCTTGAGGAACTTGACCTTGACGTACTCGGTCTCACTGAGACATGGTTCACGGCCAGCTCTGTCACCAGCTTTGACACACTCCTACCCGACGGTTACAAGATCCTCTCTGTGCCCAGGCCCAACCGTGCGGGGGGAGGGGTGGCCCTTATCTTCCCTGAGTGGATTTCTGCCACTGTTACTCCCATGCAGACCTACTCCTCTTTTGAATGTCTTGTCTGCCGACTCTCTCTCTCTCCTAGCCATTCCCTTACCGTGGCTACTATCTATCGGCCACCTGGTCAAATTTCCTCCTTCCTCTCCGAGTGGGCAGACCTCTCCTCCTCACTCCTGTCCTCAACCACTCAACTCCTCTTTCTTGGAGACTTCAACATCCACCTGGATGCCTCCTGTCCCCCCTCTGGACTCTTTCGCAACCACTGCGACTCTCTCTCACTCTCTATTCTCCCGTCTGGGCCGACTCATTCTGCAGGGCACACTCTTGATGCCCTGATCTCCTCTGACCTTCCCCTCTCTGTCCCTCTCTCCACTTCTCTCTCCTGGAGTGATCACTTTCTCCTCTCCTCCCACCTCACCCTCCCTACCCCACAGGCAAAGCCACCCCCATCACTGCCACCTTCCTTCTCAGTCATCCGACCCATGAAGCGCGTGTCAGTTGAGGCTTTCGCTGCCACCTTCTTGCCCCCCCTCCCCCTTTGGCTGACTCCCACCCTGACACAGCCCTCTCCACTCTCCACTCCGCTATATCTGATACTCTTGATATCCTTGCCCCTGTCATGAGAATCCGCCTGAAGCCCAAAGCCAAATGTAACTCCTGGTATGACTCGGATATCGTCACCCTTAAGCGCAAGTGCAGGGTGGCAGAGAGGAAATGGCGTGCTTCATGTTCATCCTCTGACAAACTGGCCTGTCGCCTGCTCCAAAGGCAATACCGGCTCTCCGTTCTCACCAAGAAGAGAGCCCTTATCCAAGCCCGCATCTCTGCGGCATCTAACAATTCGGCCGAACTCTTTAAAATCTGCAAGGAGCTGGCCAACCCTGCTGCAGTCTCTACCTCTCCTGTCCCCTCCCAGGCCCTCTGCACGGCACTGGCCTCTCACTTCATTTAAAAAACTCAGGACATCCTGTCCTCATTCTCCTCCTATAACCTCCCCCCCTCTATTCCCTGCCCTTCCTCTGGCTCTTCTGCAGCCACCCCTCCTCTCTCCTTCTCTTCCTTTCCCCTTTTTTCTGCTGACAAGGTTTCAAGACAAGTCCGATCTATGAAAGTCTCATCAAAACAGGTCCACCCCTGTTCCTCCAAAACTATCAAGGACCACATTGACTCCTTGGCTCCTGCCCTTGCTGACTTCTGCAATCACTCCTTCGCCTCTGGAGTCTTCCCATCCCCTCTCAAGCACTCCCTTGTGCACCCCCTTCTTAAGAAACCCTCTTCCGACCCTTCCTGCCCAGCTAACTATCGCCCAATCTCTATCACTCCCTTCCTGGGCACGCTCCTGGAGAAACTGGCCATCTCCCAGCTTAATCTCCATGCTGAATGTGTTGGTAGTCTTCATGACCATCAGTCTGGCTTCAGAGCTGCCAGAAGCACGGAAACTGCTCTCCTGAACATCCGTGAGGACCTGCTCTCGAACCTTGACTCTAACATTCCATGTGTTCTCATTTTGCTTGATCTCTCTTCTGCCTTTGATACTGTCAACCATACCATCCTGCTCAACCGTCTCCGTGATAACCTCGGTATCACTGGTCAGGCTCTGACGTGGCTGACCTCTTTCCTCTCAAATCGACCCTCCCAGGTCCAACTGGGGTCTTTCCTCTCTGACATCTTCTTCTCTACCTGTGGTGTCCCCCAGGGATCTAACCTCTCTCCCTGGCTGTTCAACCAGTATCTGGCACTTCTCGCCCACCACATCGCCGCTCTCTGCCCCTACTTTCAGTGCTATGCGGATGATACCCAACTCCTTTTCAGGCTACCCTCGGCCTCCTCTTCTCCTTCCATCATCTCTGACTGTCTTTCTGCTATCCAGGAATGGTGTGCCGCCAACGACCTCTGCCTTAATGCCAGTAAGACTGAGATTCTACTCATCGGCACTCCCACTCCCTCCTTCCCTGCTGCTCTCTGGCCGGCCTCTCTGGGCCCTCTTCCTACTCCTACCTGCAAGGCAAAAAACCTTGGGGTCATCTTCGACTCCACACTCTCCTTCTCTCCTCACATATCCGACGTATCTAAGAAGTCACACTACCAGCTACACCTCCTCAGAGGTATCCTTCCTTTCCTCTCCTTCCCCCAGAAGCTCACTGTCTCTAGAGCCCTGGTTCTCTCTAAGCTGGACTACTGTAACAGCCTCTATCTTAATCTGCCGCCTCTACTCTCCGCCCTTTGCAACTCATCCAGAACAGGACTGCAAGACTTGTCCTTGGCCTCAAGCCCAGGGACCGTATCTCTCCAGGACTGAAATCACTACACTGGCTCCCAGTGACTGCGAGGATCAAGTTCAAAACCCTCTGCATTGTCCACAAGGCCGTCTGGGGCCTTGGGCCAAAATACCTTCAACTCTCTCTTCCTAAATATCTTCCTTCTCGAGCTCTTCATTCATCCGCCTCCAACTCCCTCAGGGTCAGCCGCTTCTCCAAACAACGAGTTGGGGGCAGATCTCTTTCCACTGCAGGGGCCTCCCTCTGGAACAGCCTTCCTACCTCCCTGAAACTTGAGGAGAACCACCTCTTCTCCTTCCCTCATCTCTGACTGTCTTTCTGCTATCCAGGATTGGTGTGCCGCCAACGACCTCTGCCTTAATGCCAGTAAGACTGAGATTCTACTCATCGGCACTCCCACTCCCTCCTTCCCTGCTGCTCTCTGGCCGGCCTCTCTGGGCCCTCTTCCTACTCCTACCTGCAAGGCAAAAAACCTTGGGGTCATCTTCGACTCCACACTCTCCTTCTCTCCTCACATATCCGACGTATCTAAGAAGTCACACTACCAGCTACACCTCCTCAGAGGTATCCTTCCTTTCCTCTCCTTCCCCCAGAAGCTCACTGTCTCTAGAGCCCTGGTTCTCTCTAAGCTGGACTACTGTAACAGCCTCTATCTTAATCTGCCCGCCTCTACTCTCCGCCCTTTGCAACTCTTCCAGAACAGGACTGCAAGACTTGTCCTTGGCCTCAAGCCCAGGGACCTTATCTCTCCAGGACTGAAATCACTACACTGGCTCCCAGTGACTGCGAGGATCAAGTTCAAAACCCTCTGCATTGTCCACAAGGCCGTCTGGGGCCTTGGGCCAAAATACCTTCAACTCTCTATTCCTAAATATCTTCCTTCTCGAGCTCTTCATTCATCCGCCTCCAACTCCCTCAGGGTCAGCCGCATCTCCAAACAACGAGTTGGGGGCAGATCTCTTTCCACTGCAGGGGCCTCCCTCTGGAACAGCCTTCCTACCTCCCTGAAACTTGAGGAGAACCACCTCTTCTCCTTCCCTCATCTCTGACTGTCTTTCTGCTATCCAGGAATGGTGTGCCACCAACGACCTCTGCCTTAATGCCATTAAGACTGAGATTCTACTCATCGGCACTCCCACTCCCTCCTTCCCTGCTGCTCTCTGGCCGGCCTCTCTGGGCCCTCTTCCTACTCCTACCTGCAAGGCAAAAAACCTTGGGGTCATCTTCGACTCCACACTCTCCTTCTCTCCTCACATATCCGACGTATCTAAGAAGTCACACTACCAGCTACACCTCCTCAGAGGTATCCTTCCTTTCCTCTCCTTCCCCCAGAAGCTCACTGTCTCTAGAGCCCTGGTTCTCTCTAAGCTGGACTACTGTAACAGCCTCTATCTTAATCTGCCGCCTCTACTCTCCGCCCTTTGCAACTCATCCAGAACAGGACTGCAAGACTTGTCCTTGGCCTCAAGCCCAGGGACCGTATCTCTCCAGGACTGAAATCACTACACTGGCTCCCAGTGACTGCGAGGATCAAGTTCAAAACCCTCTGCATTGTCCACAAGGCCGTCTGGGGCCTTGGGCCAAAATACCTTCAACTCTCTCTTCCTAAATATCTTCCTTCTCGAGCTCTTCATTCATCCGCCTCCAACTCCCTCAGGGTCAGCCGCTTCTCCAAACAACGAGTTGGGGGCAGATCTCTTTCCACTGCAGGGGCCTCCCTCTGAAACAGCCTTCCTACCTCCCTGAAACTTGAGGAGAACCACCTCCGGTTCCGGAAGCACCTCAAAACCTTCCTCTTTGCCTCCGCTTTCTCTCCCCCTCTCCCCTGCTAATACTACTGAAACTGCACTGAATCTGCAACTGGGCCATTCACTGTTCTCGGCCCAGCCACTCTCCCCTGCACTGCCTCCACGGCAACCCCTGCACTACGGGACTGTGTCTGTATCCATACAGCCCCCCTTCCCAGCACTTGTCTGCACTTACCTCGCACTTGCCACCAGCTGGCCCTTGTTATTTATCCTGTATGCTGTATGCTTATAACCCTGTACTGCACTTTCCCCTCTCCCTTTCCCCCATGCACTTTTCCCTTCCCCTCTACCATTGCACTTGCGCGATCTGAATGACACCTGGCCTAGTAAGATCGTTGTCTGTCTCCCCTTGTTCCCCCCCCTGCCTCGTCGCGCCTTGAAACACTTGTGTATAGGCGCGTTACAAATGCCTTATCATATCATATCATATCATATCATATCATATCATTAGTGTACAGCGACAACCAACAAAAAATGTTATTCTAGCTGGGCACACCTCGAGTCTCCAACACAATCTCTTTATCATAATAAACTAAACACACCGGCCCACGTGCATGACCCATGGGCTGCTTATTGGAGCCTAGCCAGACCACCTAAGTCCTAACCTGGCAGAATGCACACATCCATCTTAAAATTAACACTTAGAATCTCCCACACATGGCAAATACAATACAATACAATACAATACAATGCGGGACAGGTGTGATGTAAGAAAAGTAAAAATAAAAAAAACTATGGTGAGTAAATTAGTGAGACTCAGAGGCTGCTCACTCACACTTGCAATGCACATCCATACAGTTAAGGACTAAGTCATATTTGTGTGCCTGATGAAGGAGTGCCAGAGCAAGTGGCACATGATTGAAAAGTCTCTGAATTCATGTCAAGATAGCAAATTGGGTTGATTTGTACTAAATGTTATAATTCTTGGGGAAAATAGGGATTTTTCTTACATTACTAACCCATTGATGAGGGGGTACTTTTCTAATGTCCCCATATATGGACACAAATTCTGTTGTTGAGCTGAATGGAGAGATTTGTTTTTTTGAGAATATCTCATTCTTTGTGGATAAGCCCTGACACAAAGAACATGCTACTCCAATAATAAATGGCAATCCTTGAATCACAACTAAAAGGACAAAACATTACTTTCTTGACATCCAGTGCTATATGAAGAATACAATGCATAATCATAAGATTAAAAGTTCAGTTCACCAAAATGACATACTCATTGGTGAGATTTATGTGGTTCACTGTTCACCCACTACCATTGTGCTTTTGTGACAAATAAGGAGAATGTGCAAAAGCTTCCATTGTAGTTCTGTACACATTTGCCTCTTTTCTTGTTTCCAGTAGTACAGGTTACAATAAGTTTTCAATGGAAATCTTGTGTATAAGAGAATCCTTATTATTAAGAATAAATTCATTAAACACATTTGGACCACTCATTTTAGCAAGCAACAATATGTTATAATTGATGTGAAATTCACAGATGCTGTCTTACTATATTAATATGTGAAATTGAAATACCTGATATACAGACCAATATGAAGACAAGTGCCTAACTCAACCAACTCTACTTCTGAAAAAGTGTGGAAGTAAATGATTGGATAGAAACATTTTGGATCAAATGAGAGCAAGTGGAGCAAGCATTCAAATGATATACTGCTAACATGACGTGCACACATGTACAAGTGTTGTAGACCAGTAGAACAATCAATTAATATATTAACAGATTGGAATACAAGAGTATCAGATAATTTGTAGATGCGCCAATTTGAAAACTATGGGCCTCATTACACAGAAGGCGGTAGCCATGGCGCTATTAGCGCCATGGCTACCCCCTTACCGCCGCCGGAGGCCGGGTTCCCGGAATAGGGATTTACCGGCCTACTCCGACCTTTGCGGGACCGGTAAATCCCCATTCCGGGAACCATTCCCCATTCCCATTTGAGCCCCCATAGGGCTCAATGGGAATGGGGAAGCAGCAAATAACGGTACCGCAATTTGCGGTACTGTTAGTTGCACTGAAGTCCCTCAGCGGGTCCTGTCCTTAACGTGTGGTCTGACCACACTTTATGGACGGGACCCGCTGAGGGACCTTGTAGTAGGCTGGTGGGGATTACCGGCACCGGTGCCCTTACCGGTGCCGGTAATCCCCTACCACCTTCCGTGTAATGAGGCCCTATGTCTGAAAATTAAGAAGCTTCACTTAGTAGCTATTGGAATTAACATTTTGGATTGTAAATAATTGCGTATGATGGCATCTGGGATTCACAGATTTTTCGGCATAGTGGATTGTGGCATCTGTGCAATTAAATGCTTCATGTTCAAAAAAAGATAATACATCACCAAACTGGGGCTATCCAGTCCTTCCAGATCATATTCTGTGGCTGCTATTTCTCAGTCCGTTTCATGTTAGTTGCTTTTCCACATGCTAGGAAACCTTACTATAAATGTTGTGAAAAAAGGTACTGGAATTTACAAGGTGTGAACAATTTAATTAATATGATTAAAATGATTCGGGCCATCATAGAGATTAATAGAAACAGCAATGTATCTAAATTCTGGTAAATTGTAGGATTTCAGTATTAGCATCTGTGAGGAACAGAAGATTAAGCTAGTGTACGTTCTGAACCCCATCATATTCCAATAGTTTTGTGATGCTTCTTTTCAAATTAGGCATTCCAAGCATTACAGTTTATGTTCATTTCAAATATGTCTCTGATTAAAACATTTACCACATGACGCAAATGAACAGACAATCAGCATATAGGGATTTGAGAAGTTTTTGCTATACAATTAGTTTCTCTATTAATCTTCTGAGTACAAAAGTATGGCAAACAAATGTGTGGACAATGGATGGCTTTACAAATCTAAATTTACCTTTGTAAAGGCCATTGGAATATACTCTGGTAAGCAATATCTAGAATAACTCAAGATATTTGACATTGTGAGAAGAATATATTTTTTTTTGCCTGGATTTAGAATTTGTGGGATCCATTTCTATAGAGTTTTATCAGTCAGGAGGTGATGCAATGGCTCCACCCATCCAATAATTAGAAGGCTTAGAAGGTGGTTTTTAGTTCATGGTATTTCCTGTCTTCCAAGCCTCCTGAGCAGCAGGAAGACAGAATTGCACCCCCATGGCGAAAGTCTTCTCTTGCCCTGCACATACTTAACTGCCTCTAAATTCTTCCACGACTCCCAACCACTCTCTGCACCTTCACAACCAAGACACACTTACCTGCAGTTACCACACACATCACAATTTCTCTGCAACTCACCCGTCCTGCTCTTTCCCTTCCACAGTCAACGGCCACCATGAAAATGGAGAAGGGACTACATGTAATTTCCTTCTCATTATGTTGAAGGTGGCCATCTTGTTCTTTTATTATTTTGTGAAATGGCAACCACATCATTTCTCAACTTAAAAACATATTTGCACTGGCCACCACGGCGCGCATAAATACGATCCTCCTTCGTGTGAGCTCCACGCAAGGGTCCCGAATAGTGGATTGAGCCACCACCACGAGACTCCCCCTGACCTGGCGGCCACCAGATCCTGCTGATGGAAGAAGTTAAGATTGCCCAGGCAGAAAACCCAATGAAAATCAGAGCTTTCCTCGCAGAGAACTCTGCACTTAAAAGCTCGATGTTCGGCTGCACAGAAGGCCTGTGAGCGCGACACGCACTTTTGCGCGGTTTCTAGGGCCTGATAGGGGTGGACTGCAGATGCTCATACCAGCGCACCCCACTGCCAAGGCCCATCAGAGGGGATTCACGTACGCGCCACACCAGGTCATGAAATAGACCCATGAGAGCTGCCGGAGCTGTACCTGTAATTGAAGGCGAACTGTATTAACCATGCATCGGAGGCGGGGAAACCCTGAGGCAATCCACCGAAGCTCAGGTACTGCAACCCCTGTCCCTCCCCACCCGCGAGGAGCCCGCTATTGAATAAAATGGACATAGCACCTCCCCACCACTGGTTCCATCACAGGTGGGCACTCCGGAGCACATAGTCTGGAAATGACTGTGCAGAAGTTGTAGCTGCAGCGCAGCGCGGAACCACCCCCACTCCTTCATGAAGTGACAACTTCGGTCCATCGCGTATGCGCACGGCTGGGAGCCTTCACAGCTCGCCGTACACTGAAGGCTGGCACAGGGCTCCTACAGGGGTCAAACGGCTGGAACACACCTCAATGAACATAGCCTTCCTCCCCTGCGCCCCAGGCATCAATGGTGACTAACTCCCTCCTGTGGACTCAATCGCCTGGGGGCCCAGTAGCTCATGGGCCTGTCATCCAGCTGCAGGTCCACCATAGCCAACACCACTTCCTGGCCTCCCGCCCTCGATTCCTGGAACCACATAAAGCACAATTATTCACTGCGATCCCGTGACAGGGACCAGTGATTTGAAAGGAAGGAACAGGCTGCGGGCCTACAGGGTGTCCAACTCACCTCAACAGAGTATAATAACACGCCCACCAAAATAGACCACCGACAACCACAACACTTCATCAAACGCCTTCGAATCCAGAGGGTATCTCAAGACCCTGCCGCAACAACGTGCGACCGAGGGTTGGGCCCCTGTGATACAGGGCGTGTGCCCTCCCCGGATCCCCTATACTCCTCTGACTTTGGCTGTTCTATGACCACATATCTAATACGTCATCGCACACGGTCCACGTCCATGAGGAATACCTACTGTGGACAAAGGCAGATAAAAACGGACAACTTCCAATCCCGGAATCAATCTGGAATCATCTGGCACGCTTAATTGTCAAAAAGTGACCATCTACATATTGGTCAGACAAATACATGTAAGATCAGGAAATGTGCCTTGCAACGGATTGCCATAAGTAAGAAGTTAACCACTAGGGGACATACCACCCTCACCCCAACTCTGCTGTTTATGGACCGTGGGAGAAAACACTGAAACATACAGGTTCCCTCCCAATATATGGCTATCACAGCTCATTAGTCCCCATCGCGCACAGCAGAGATCTCCCCATCCCAACATTGGGGACCCGCTGGGGACCCGCTGTCCACGGACATTAAGAGCAAATTGGCGAAATACAAATTCTCACCGCCTACCGAACCTCAGCAGCTACCCACTGTTATCAATATGTCGACAACGGGATCTGAGGCGGCCACAACCAAGAGAGACATTGGTGACCTACTTATCGAAATGAGGAGCATGAGAGCCGACATTGGAAACAAAGTAGATAAAATCACACATAGAATAGATAAAATGGAGGAGAGGCTGGAGGAAATCGAATATAACCAAACGACCCTAAACACCTTGGAAGCCCAGATGGACCACCACATTGCAGAAATAGAGCACAGAGAAGAAGAAATCTGCTTAAAGGTTGATGACCTTGAAAACAGAGAACGCTGCAATAATATACATGTGTTCGGTATCCCGGAAAAAGAGGGCGAGACCGAAACTGATCTCAAACAAACCTTACACACCATACTGAAGCTGCTCTTTAAAGATGAATCAGTGGACAAACCCAAAATTGACCGCATTCACAGAGCTGGCAGCAGGCAAGGCGGCCAGAGATCAGTACTAGCCCGCTTTCATAATTATATGGATAGAGCTTGAATCCTAGAAAAGGCCAGACACACACCACAGCTGCCATTTCTGTTTATCAAGATCTATCCTCCCTCACAATGGCGATGATAAGAAAGTGCTTACCAATTACAAAAATGCTCAAGGACAAAAGCGTAAGCTATTGCTGGGGTTACCCGTTCTCACTCACTTTTGAATGGGAAGTATCAACAACGAAACTCATTTCAGACACAGATATTGTCAGTTGTACGACAGACTTACTGGGCATCCAAGGGGAAGGAATATCCTCAGGTGAACAGAAAGATGAGGACAGAGAGTGGTGCATCAAGGGTCCGCCGCGAAAAAGGATCCAAGGATCCAGAAAATTTAGCAGGGTGAACACCTCCCCAGATATGGAACACAAATCTCTCCTCCAACTACTCCATCTGTCTACACAACAGGCACCATATGAGGAGGTCATGGTAAGATCGTAGCTGGGCACTGGAGACCGGCACCAAACAATCAAATATGAGGTGCTGGGTAAAGCATTGTGCAACACTGAAGAACTGGGGATGTTGGAAAGAGGGAGGGAAAGACATGAGAGACACAAACATTATCCGGCTATGATGGAAATCCTCGGGGTGTGTTGATGGGGACCCGATGCAGAGCAGACACCAACATGATACCCAAAGTCGGGGTCAGAGTTTGTGTCAAGGTGATAGTCTTTTGTAATACGAGCAACATGTTGGGGGCTCAATGTTAACGTGGTTGTATTAATAATAGGACCGCTTGTTACACAGCTTCCACTGGTGGTCTGAGAGCGACTGGGTGATGTTAACCTGGCTGGATCAGACGCCGATTGAAGGGGGGGGGGCAGAGGGATGGAAGAACAACTCAGAGTTCATGGGCGAGAGGGGTTGAAAGGGAGGGAAATACGAAATAGAACCATGAAGGAACAGGAGAGGGACCAGATGGGTCAATTATTGATCCTCTCAGGGCTCATCAAGACCCAATCCAATGGTAAGGAATCAGTCATGTCGCTAATTAACAGTCGCATTAGAACAGACATTTTGGCCAGCCAAGCACATGCAATGATAAATTACGCATATGCACACTCAACGTAAAGGGCCTGAACTCTCCCACAAAATGGTCCATGGTGGCCAGGGAATAAATGCGATCCAACATAGATATTTTGTTTCTTCAAGAAACACATTACCAAAGAGGAGAGATTGATCACACGCCGTGAAGTGGGTCTCTCCTTCTGGAGCTCTGGAATCTCAAAAAAGGCGGGAGTGGGGATCCTAATTAGCAAAGGCCTCCGTATGACGACCCTTGAGTCCTGGTCCGACACAGATGGAAGAGTGCTGGTGGTTATAGGAAACATTGGCGACACAATTGTCACTTTTGCTACTCTCTATGCACCCAACCATGAGCAGAAAAGATTCCTCCACAAAACTACTGAGAAAGTCTTTAGCATGGCACAAGGGCACACAGTTCTTGAAGGAGACTTCAACACGTGGATGAATAGCTCTTTGGATAGTCAAACTAAAATGGACGCAAATAACCCACCACAGTCACAAGAAGAAGCTGAAGTCAAAACGACCCTCGACCTGTATGGCCTCACTGATAGCTGGCATCACCTATATCCAGTAGAGAGGGGCTTTACTTTTCATTCCATCCCTCATGACACTCTCACACGTATAGATTACATCTTCCTCTCTGAAGGCCTATTACGAATACTACACATCGCAAACATACATCCTATTGCATGGTCAGATCACAATATGGTCTCTGTGGACATAGGTTGGAATGACCTCACCCCCCGAAACACTAAATGGAGATTCAATGAATCCCTATGGTCCGACACAGTCTTCAGAGAAGACTTTGAGAATGAGATTAAACAATTTTTCATCACCAATGACACGTGCGAGGTCGGGAAGGTGTCCGTATGGGAAGCAGCCAAGGCTACTTGGAGAGGTGTCCTCATTAAAGAAGGGGCTCGAAAAAAGAGAGAACATGCCCTGCTAGAAAAGAATATTAGGGAAAAGCTGAATACAGTGGAGAAATTGGTACAGTCATCCCCACATGACAGATCCAAATACATTGCCGAAGCCAGAGAACTCAGGGAAGAATTGAGATTACTAATTGTGGCTAAAATAGCCCAAACCCTACAATATCTAAAACAAAAATATTATGAAAAAGGCGATAAAGCAGACTCTCTCTTGGCGGCTCGTCTCCGAGCGCAGAAAGCAGAAAGATGGGTCGATTCCATAGAGAGGACAGATGGCACCCTTATAGACACAACAGAGACATCCCCAGAGGGAATACAAGAAGCATTTGCCTCTTTGTATGAAGATCTGTATACTTGCGACCCACCCCCTCCATCAGGGAGTATTGATACATACCTTAAAGATGCAGGGCTCCTCGCACTAACACGCACGGAGGCCGAAACCCTAGACACACCAGTCATGGAAGAGGAAGTTACTGATGCCATAAAGCGCCTAAAGACAGGGAAGGGCCCAGGGGAAGATGGCTTCACGCCTGGTTTTTATAAAACGTTCTCCCTTCTTGGCAGACTTGTTCAACCACGTCTTCGAAACAGGTCAAGCGCCCTCCTCACAGTCATTCTGAAGGAAGGCAGAAACCCTAAACACTGCAGCTCCTATCGACCCATTTCTCTCCTCAACATCGATGCCAAAATATACGCCAGGGTTATCGCAGCCCAGCTTTACACACATCTACCACGATTGATACACTCTGATCAGGTCGGCTTTGTAATCGGGAGACAAGGGGCTGATACAATGAGAAAAACACTCCATCTGATACATGAAGCACAAGGAATGGGAGGAGACCCATCTCTACTATCCTTAGATGCCGGGAAGGCCTTCAATGCGGTGGCCTGGGACTCCCTGGAGAGAGTATTAGTCTGGAATGGATTGGGACCAAAGCTCTGTTGTGCCATTAAGGCGCTGTACACATCCCCTACAATGTCTGTGACAGTGAACGGCAGCTACTCCAGGTGGCTTCCTTTGGAAAGGGGAACAAGACATGGCTGTCCATTGTCCGCAATACTGTTTGTACTGTCCCTCGAACCACTTGCACAGAAACTGAGACATGATGACAGGGTTAAAGGAATCTAAGTAGGAGAACGAGAATATAAACTGGGCCTTTATGCCGACAATATTGTCTTGCATCTGACTTATCCCTTGAACTCAGTTCCGGCAGAAATAAGTATACTAGAAGTATATGGCGAGCTAGCAGGTCTCAAAATTAATACAGGAAAATAAACCCTCCTCCTGATCGACAAAAGTAAAGACTCTGAAGTCGAGCGATTCACTCCTCTAGGGGTAAAGGTCAGCCTCTCCACACTCAGATTCCTGGGCATCAATGTCACCCGGGAACTTAAAATCCTGTACCAAGCTAATTTCCCCCCACTATCGCTTGCCCTCCAAAGGGATATCGAAAGGTGGTCCAAAATTATCATCTCCTGGATCGGTCGCCTAAATGCTATAAAAATGGTAATACTCCCCAAAATACTCTACTTGTTTCAAATGCTCCCCATTAGAATGCCCAAAGAATACTTCACCGCCACCAGAAAATCCTTATTAGCTTTCCTATGGCAAAATCAAAAGCCCAGAGTTCCCAGATCCCTACTCCAACTACGAAAAGACAATGCAGGCGTAGGCCTTCCGGCTATAGAAACATATTACAGAGCCACCCAACTATGTGTACTGATTCCACAGATCAGACAACAGACAGATGCACAATGAATAGGCTTAGACAACTACCATCTCCACCCATTCACCATAGGAGAGTGGCTCTGGGTCCCAGGGCCCCAATTACAGAGCAGATTTAAAGCTCACCCCATCATTCGAACGATATGGGCAGTGTGGACACCAGGCAAGGGAATGGAAGGAATCACGACCTGGCCCTCTCCCCTGGGAAATCTATGGGTACCAGGGATCCGGGACGCGATCCCAGAACTCAGAGCTTTCAAGCCTGGTATGAGGCGGGAGTAGAAAGGGCTGGACATTTGTGGAGGAACAACACTTTTATTACTATTCAAGAGCTTCAAGAAGCACTCTGCATAGGCCCACTCTCAGTGTACCTATACTTGAGACTTAAGGGGGTTATGACACAAGCGGTATGGAAGAGTCAACTACAAAGGGACCTCACCCCGTTCGAAAATATCCTTGATACCTGTACGAGCTCAAAAGGCCTACTAAGCGCAATGTACTCAGCACTGATTGAGGCCCATATCACACCATCACTCACGTTGAAGAGTAAATGGGAAATAAGACATGGGTAGACAGATTTCACGAAAGCTGTGGTTGCAAATGTGTAGGAGGACAGCGAAATCATCCGTATCCTGCCAGTACAAACTACATGCCATTAAGCTGATATACAGATGGCAGTATGACCCACTCAGATTGGCCAAAATGTATCAGGGAGTGAGCCCATACTGTTGGAGTGGCTGTGGAAAAAGGCTGATTATTGGCAATTGTGGTGGGGATGCATTGCGGTCCAAACTTACTTGTCAGAAGTTCTTAGTAGGATCAAAGAGCTAGATGATGAAGATAGGGAGAAACAACCATTGTTAATGTTATTTGGACTAATCGAAAAAGAAGAGACAATCCCTAAGGCACCCAAAATGATACAATGCCTATTGACGGCCGCACAGGCTTGTCTCACTAAGGTATGGAAGAGAGCTATGCTCCCTACCAAAACGGAATGGATAGGTATTTCCCGACATTTTATAGAATGGATAACTTGACCGCATCCCTTCATGGGAACCGCACCTCCATTGAAAGTGAATAGTCGGAATTTCGAGCTAAATACATTACATAGAAGAAAGTGTGCGCAATATGCCAAAAATCATTGACATCCTATAAAACGTTGAAAATGTCTGTAAAATCAAAAACAAAATGTATTAATATGTGCCTCTGTTCAATGTTCTGGTTCTATTACTGGCCCTGACGTGGAAAAAGTTGAACTATACCTACCTTCCCATTGGCAATATGAGAAAAAGTGGAGCGGGAGGGGACAGAGGGTGGACAGCATGGGAAATGATATTAAGAAAACTATATGCTTCACAATGATACCGAAGGTTGTGAGCAATGTTTTGTATACTCTTCATACAACCTTTTGTGGAAAGTGTTTGTAATTGATTGTTGAAACCTCTACTTTAAAAACCAATAAAATTGATTTTAAAAAAAAAAAACTTATATGCTCCCCACAAATCATGCTGGCATGCTTATAGCCATGAACACATTAATGGGTGGGCATTACAATGAGGTAATGGTGCTAGGGCCAAGTTGAGACCCTGACTTTTGAAAGTATTCAGAGGTTATGCCCTTCCACCTATGGCTTATTACTTAAATAAGGGTTATAATTCTGGATAGGAATGCTACTTGCTAGACACCTCTAAATCTAAACACTATCCATGAGGAATTATTTTACAGATCCCTATGAAGAGCACATCCAAGCCATGGAAACTTGGCGGAAACAAAATCATGTGTGCAACGGGGGTGTTAAGGGTGTCCCTCCTCTAAATATATATTTCTGACAATTTTGCATGGTTTAGCCATTTATTGATTTGATAATCATTATTAATCAGTTTATGTTCTTAGAGTCAAATATAATGTCAAGATAAACAGCAATAGATTCTGCCATGCCCCTAGATTTTTCACAATTATTATTTCTTAGTTCAATTAAGACTCACCCTCGCAATTCAAAAGCCAGGCTACTTGATTCAATGGGCAGAGCCATTTGATATATTTTGTAGCTATCACATGTTTATCCTTAAAAGATTTCAGCATCCCCAGTCCATAGCAAACCTAATCTGTTAAGGAACACTTTGAAGGTATCCCAGATGCCATGTGGCTAGTTAAACATCCTCTGTATGTATGTACAGGGGCAACAAATCCGGTAGTATGGTATTCAGTATGCCGTTAGATAAATCATCTACCTTAAACCTCTACTGGATTTGGATTTAGCATTCAATCAGGACCTACAATCTGCTGTAGATGCGTATTTTGTGCTTAATAACGGGTCGGTCCGCATGCAAGCTACCCTCTGGGATTCTTTTAAGGCCTACATCAGGGGCATAGCCATCTCCAAAGATGCCAGGATCCTGGGGGTGATTCGGTAAAGAAATATCAAAGAGCGAAACTGCACTCTCATCCCTTGAGGCCCAATATGCCCAATTGCACTCCACTGTAGTCCTATCTAATATTGGCACAGAATTAGATACATTCCGTATAAATGCTGAATGCAAGAGGAAATTCAAAGACACTCCTGGGATCGGCCAGAGATATGGAGAGGGTGAGCGGGCTGGCCGTGTGTTGGCCAGACTACTCTGGCAGGAAACTGGCTCCCCTAATATCCCAGCTATAGAGAAATCTTACGGTTCCCTGGCCCTCCTTCCACATCAATGCTTAGTTTTAGGCCTTTTATGAATCCTTATAATCCTATGTCGCTCCTACTCCTGAAGTGGACGCTTTCTTAGATAGCCTTCCCCTATCCGTCCTCTCCAATGAAACTCATTACGACCTTGATGTCCCGGTTACGGCTGAGTAAATATCCAAAGCTATCGACTCCCTGTCCTCGGGTATGGCCCCTGGTTCTGACAGCCTTCCAATAGAATTTTATAAGCAATTTAAATCACAACTGGTCCCCCAACTTCTTACACTCTTGGAGCAATCCTGCGAGGTGAGTGTTTTGCGACCCTCCCTCCATGAGGCCATCATAACTGTCCTACTTAAACTAGGCAAACCACCTACCCAGTGCGGATCGTATTGTCCGATTTCCCTCATTAACAGTGTCGTTAAGATTTATGCTAAGATCTTGGCCCTACGTTTGACCCCCTACATGTCCCACATTATTCACCCAGATCAATCAGGATTTATCCCTCGTAGATCCACGTGTCTCATCCTACGATGGCTATTTAACATCATTCGCAGAATTGACCCCAACACCCATGCAGTAGCAGGGGCCCCCGACATGCAAAACTCTTTTGACTCAGTTTCATAGGATTATCTCTGTCGGGTGCTTGCTAAATGTAACTTTGGTCCCCATTTTTTGTCGTGGGTTAAATTATTATACTCTGATCCGATAGCCAGGGTCCGTACTGAGGTTCATCTCCTTTCCATATCGCCAGGGGCATGAGACAGGGTTGCCCTTTCTCCCCCTTAGCCATTGAGCCTCTAGCAGACAGGATATGACAGGTTCACTCGAATTGGGGGTTGAGAATGCTGGGCACACTGAACATAGTATCCCTATTCGCTGATGACTCCCTATTTTTATTTGCTCACCGGAACACAACCTCACCCCAATCCTCGATGATGTTGTCCACTTTGGTTGGATATCTGGTCTCAAGATAAACTGCTCCAAATCTATACTATTTCCTCTTACCAACTTCACTCTTCCCCCATCCGACCTCATGGGGTTCATCTGGGCTCAATCTGAACTCACTTAATTTGGGGGCAGTGGTTGCCCGACAACCTGAATTAGTATTCAAGTCTAACTTTAAGAACTACTTAACCACACTCACTAAGAAATGTTCGGGATTGGCCTAAGTTCCCGCTCTCCTTTGCCAACATGATCTGTGTCTTAAAAATGATTGTGCTTCCTCAACTCCTTTACCGCTTTCTCAACCTTCCTCTTTGGGCTGGGATAGAATTCTTCCAATCTCTAAGCCATACTATTAACAAGTTCCTATGGCACTCTGGCGCGGTTCGCCTCAAACTAGATACACTTATTGCCCCAATGGACAGTGGTGGCTTTGAAGCTACCAGCTTTGAGAAATACCCAAGCTTTCCCATCATTCCTCCTGACGATCCTATTCTCGCTCTACTACAATCCAAGTCCACCCCACCATTTGATAAACTCAAACGCTCTTGGGCAGAGAACATGTAGGTTGACATCACCGACTGGTGCGGGAAGCGTATGTGTGTCCTTACCCACAGAGTGTCATTTAATTCTCGCTTCAAACTTATCCAATTCAAAATCTTACACAGATTCCGCCACACCCCAATCAGGTTGCACCGCATATCACCAGATCAATCCCTTAGGTGCACCAGGTGCGGCTTCAAAGAAGCGACATATATCCACATGCTCTGGTCCTGCCCGTCTTTCGAACAATTCTGGGGGGAGATCTATTCCACAATGTCCAACATCCTGTATCATGATATCACCCTGTCTCCAATGGGATGTCTATTCCATTACTTTCCCGGTCTTGGTTGAGACTCCAGGAGATTGGCAGGACTGCTGGCTCAGACCCTGGGCCCCCGCGCACTCTCAGTGGCTTGCTGCTGTAACCTGGGCCTCAGACATTGAGGAGGCTTGGGTGACTCAGCTACCCCGAATGTCCAAACCCAGGAATGTCTGGTCCCCCTTCCGCTCCTACCTCTCCTCTAAGTCCGCTGATGATGCTGATGGGTCGTCTGGGTCATCTTCTACCATCACCAACCAGACCTGAATTATGTACTGTATGCTGTTCACTTGTTTGCCCATTATATGACCGGGTGCAATGTCTACTTTACATGATCATTGTTGTTGTTGTACACCAAATGTTTCTATTAATACTCAAATGCCGGGTGCGGCCTCATGCTCACCCTACTCTGTAATGTCAAGTGCCATGAATAAAGTTTTACAAAAAAAAAACCTCTACTGGATAATATGAGATGTTTTGGTTGCTAGTTCTATTGTAAAAAAAAAAATATATATATATATATATATTTATTTATTATTGGTCTCTGTGAGTATGTGGGTTCTAACTCTAACGTCACTTTAGAAGAGTAGAATTCCAACCACGACCAGCTACTGGCCAAATCCGGATTGTGATTAATGAACTCATATGCAATCACAAGATACCATGAATGGGCCATTACACCAGATGGCATCAGAAATCCTCCAAGTCACAAAAGTCAAATAACCATATCAATGTACTTGCTGAATAATACCGTTATTTTAGCCCACTGCAGGTCCTAACATGTTCCATATCAACAGTAATATTCAAATCAAACCCTATAATAAAGTTACACCATATAAGTGTACCTCATTTAATAAAGAAAGCAGGGATTAAAATATATGTGTTCTTATTGGGAAATGTCTCTTTTCTCTTCATGTGCACACCATACAATATGCAAATACTTCAGACAGATCCATTTTAATTCCTTACACAACATTCAATAACAATGCAATACATTTTTGTAATAATGTCACAAATACAACAGAACATCAAGAAATTAAAATCCCAATCTGAAACTTCATATTTTACACTCCACACCAATAGCCAGTAAGTAAGGCCACTTATTCTTTCAACATAATTTAAAATAAAATACAAACTATTGTAACTATTGTAAGATGCATTATAGTAGCCTCAATCTCAAGTACCACATACAGATTTGAAGGGGAAGCAGGAAGCCCGCGGGGGAGCAAGGGCGCGGGTGTTGGCGTCCCGCGAAGGGTGTTTGGATTAGCCCAGGAGGGCCACCGTATTCTTGGAGGGGAGGCCACGCCCCCTCCCTATTTCTTCTCCATATCATCAACGCAGGGCAGGAAGCCCGCGGGGGAGCAAGGGCGCGGGTGTTGGCGTCCCACGAAGGGTGTTTGGATTAGCCCAGGAGGGCCACCGTATTCTCGGAGGGGAGGCCACGCCCCCTCGCTATTTCTTCTCCATATCATCCCCGCGGGGCAGGAAGCAGGAAGCCCGCGGGGGAGCAAGGGCGCGGGTGTTGGCGTCCCGCGAAGGGTGTTTGGATTAGCCCAGGAGGGCCACCGTATTCTTGGAGGGGAGGCCACGCCCCCTCCCTATTTCTTCTCCATATCATCCCCGCAGGGCGGGAAGTCCGCGGGGGAGCAAGGGCGAGGGTGTTGGCGTCCCGCGAAGGGTGTTTGCGGTCCCGTGGAGGTGCACCTCCAGGACTTTGTCACTCTGACCTTAAGGCGGCGCAAGGACGCAGTGTTTAGGAGGTGAAGAGGAAGGCCCAGCCGCCTGGAGAAAAAGGGTGAAAGTAAGTGTTGGCGAGGGACTGTAAGAGGAGTTGTTGTCTGTTTGTTCTGGACATAAGGGCTGAAAACTGGTGAAAACTGGTGTGGACCTACCAAACCCGTAATGTCACTCCTCAAGTCCCTGAGATCCTTGAAAGCCCATGGCCCCCCGAGGAAACCCCCCCCTCCGTCACCAGCGCTCTCACCCTTCCACCTTCCTCCTTTTTGCTCAGAGGTTCATCTCGCCCACCAAAAGAGTGGCCCCATTGCTAAGCGTAAGGTCCTGGCGGTGAAGAGGTTTCACTCCCGGGATCAGAAGGGAGTGCCAGTCAAAGCCCTAAATCTGGATGGACAAAACTCTGTTCTAGTACATGCGGGTGAGCACTTTACTTGTTCCCCCGAACCTCCACCAGAGCTGAAAGAAGGGGGTTGTCGGTTACCGCAGAGGAACAGTATAGTCGCAGGTCAAGGGATCAGGGAAGGTCCAATACCTATCAACATTGGCAGTCTGTCTGATCCTTGTGAAGGAGGGGAATTTACATCTAAGCCTCAGGCTACCACAGACTCCATCGGAGGAAGACCTCCTAGCCCGCTGTTCCACCCATCCACTGCAGTCGTGCTCTCTCCCCATGTTTCCACCTTGAGCGTCAGCCTCCCCAAGGTGTTACCCTTTTCTGGAATTCTTGGTCCCGGAACGGAGATGCCGGAGCCCAATGAGGACGTCACTGCAGGATCTGGAGCATTTGTCAGCAGCCGTCCCTCAGCTTGCTCCTCTCCTACCAGCAACATCAGGGCCTCCTACCCGCCATCTGGCTCTAACATTCGTGCCAGCCCGGGAAAGTCTCCTTCCAACTCTGCTCTGGCCAGCCCAACTGCGGGGGGCAGCCCTTCTTTTGACGATGTCCTTGTATGGAACCTCCCCCTGGGCAATAGAAGTTTCGGGAGTGTACCTATGTCTACAGTGCGCCTTTTGGCCAGCCCCTCTCTTCATCCATCCCCACTCAAGGTGTCCAAACAACCAAACTGTGAAACCTCCCCGGCTGTAGGGCCGGTTATCAACCCATCAGTCGAGGTGGACATGTCACTCGGGGGGTGTAAGTGTAAACAAGATTTGGCAGAGTTGGCTGCTATTAGAAATCTGCTTACAACACTAATAGCCATTCAGGGGAAGGGGAAAGGGGAGGGGGAGTCCTTTCCCACTCCAATTGTTTGTAAGGGTCTCTCTGATCTTTCTTTGGTACACCCTAAGAACCTCGACCCTCCTTGTCCCGAGACTATAGCCCCAACTTCTTCTGGCCCTAGCTTGTTGTCTGGGATGATACATTCGGTCATTGAAAAAGTTCCCAGGGTAGGGGGATCCAAGCATAGTGAACCCAGTGGGGCGGTAGAATCTGCCCCAAATCTAGTAGGTTCAATAAGCCCTCAACATGGGGGGATGATCGACTGTGGTCAACGACACAGAGACGGTCCATCTCAGCCTCCTGTTCAAGGCCAGATTGGCCGAGCTACAGTGTATCTCCACGGGGTACCAAAACTGGAAAAGATCTTGCTGGAGTCCAGGGAGTCCCTCGTAAATAAAAGCGTTCACTGGCTACGATCCGTGAGAGGTTGTTCCTTTGTGTCCAGGGAATCCTTGGTGGGCTGTCGCAGAATGGCCAGTTTGGGCAATAGCTCGGAGGACATAGTGGAACTGGCCTTTTCTGACTGGAGACTGGCGAGTAGGGTCCTGGGTCAATGGAGGGGAACCGGAGGG
Organism: Ambystoma mexicanum; assembly: GCF_040938575.1. Lineage (NCBI taxonomy): Eukaryota > Metazoa > Chordata > Amphibia > Caudata > Ambystomatidae > Ambystoma > Ambystoma mexicanum. Next base: position 612,633,651 of record NC_090930.1, read on the forward strand.
ACGCTTGGGAGCGGAATTGTAATCAGCCCACACTCATATTTAGGCTCCAAATATCCTTTGAGGCCAGTCAGGAGGCCCTTCCCCCTGTCTGGGGCAAACCTCACTCCCCTGGGCCGTGTTCGGTTAGGCTTTTTGGGGGCCAGGCCCTGGCATGGGGAGTTAGTCAGAGGGTGATGTGGTCCTATGTTTCTCTTTTTTTGTTCCCTTATCTTGTATGGAACTGCAATCTTATGAAATTGTAACCTGGATTTGTGTAATAATGTGTATCTCTGTCGTTTAATGGCTGTTTTTATACAACCGAATAAACATGTTTGCTTGCTTGCATATATATATATGTATATATATATTTATTTATTATTGGTCTCTGTGAGTATGTGGGTTCTAACTCTAACGTCACTTTAGAAGAGTAGAATTCCAACCACGACCAGCTACTGGCCAAATCCGGATTGTGATTAATGAACTCATATGCAATCACAAGATACCATGAATGGGCCATTACACCAGATGGCATCAGAAATCCTCCAAGTCACAAAAGTCAAATAACCATATCAATGTACTTGCTGAATAATACCGTTATTTTAGCCCACTGCAGGTCCTAACATGTTCCATATCAACAGTAATATTCAAATCAAACCCTATAATAAAGTTACACCATATAAGTGTACCTCATTTAATAAAGAAAGCAGGGATTAAAATATATGTGTTCTTATTGGGAAATGTCTGTTTTCTCTTCATGTGCACACCATACAATATGCAAATACTTCAGACAGATCCATTTTAATTCCTTACACAACATTCAATAACAATGCAATACATTTTTGTAATAATGTCACAAATACAACAGAACATCAAGAAATTAAAATCCCAATCTGAAACTTCATATTTTACACTCCACACCAATAGCCAGTAAGCAAGGCCACTTATTCTTTCAACATAATTTAAAATAAAATACAAACTATTGTAACTATTGTAAGATGCATTATAGTAGCCTCAATCTCAAGTACCACATACAGATTTGAAGGGGAAGCAGGAAGCCCGCGGGGGAGCAAGGGCGCGGGTGTTGGCGTCCCGCGAAGGGTGTTTGGATTAGCCCAGGAGGGCCACCGTATTCTTGGAGGGGAGGCCACGCCCCCTCCCTATTTCTTCTCCATATCATCCCCGCAGGGCAGGAAGCCCGCGGGGGAGCAAGGGCGCGGGTGTTGGCGTCCCGCGAAGGGTGTTTGGATTAGCCCAGGAGGGCCACCGTATTCTCGGAGGGGAGGCCACGCCCCCTCGCTATTTCTTCTCCATATCATCCCCGCGGGGCAGGAAGCAGGAAGCCCGCGGGGGAGCAAGGGCGCGGGTGTTGGCGTCCCGCGAAGGGTGTTTGGATTAGCCCAGGAGGGCCACCGTATTCTTGGAGGGGAGGCCACGCCCCCTCCCTATTTCTTCTCCATATCATCCCCGCAGGGCGGGAAGTCCGCGGGGGAGCAAGGGCGCGGGTGTTGGCGTCCCGCGAAGGGTGTTTGCGGTCCCGTGGAGGTGCACCTCCAGGACTTTGTCACTCTGACCTTAAGGCGGCGCAAGGACGCAGTGTTTAGGAGGTGAAGAGGAAGGCCCAGCCGCCTGGAGAAAAAGGGTGAAAGTAAGTGTTGGCGAGGGACTGTAAGAGGAGTTGTTGTCTGTTTGTTCTGGACATAAGGGCTGAAAACTGGTGAAAACTGGTGTGGACCTACCAAACCCGTAATGTCACTCCTCAAGTCCCTGAGATCCTTGAAAGCCCATGGCCCCCCGAGGAAACCCCCCCCTCCGTCACCAGCGCTCTCACCCTTCCACCTTCCTCCTTTTTGCTCAGAGGTTCATCTCGCCCACCAAAAGAGTGGCCCCATTGCTAAGCATAAGGTCCTGGCGGTGAAGAGGTTTCACTCCCGGGATCAGAAGGGAGTGCCAGTCAAAGCCCTAAATCTGGATGGACAAAACTCTGTTCTAGTACATGCGGGTGAGCACTTTACTTGTTCCCCCGAACCTCCACCAGAGCTGAAAGAAGGGGGTTGTCGGTTACCGCAGAGGAACAGTATAGTCGCAGGTCAAGGGATCAGGGAAGGTCCAATACCTATCAACATTGGCAGTCTGTCTGATCCTTGTGAAGGAGGGGAATTTACATCTAAGCCTCAGGCTACCACTGACTCCATCGGAGGAAGACCTCCTAGCCCGCTGTTCCACCCATCCACTGCAGTCGTGCTCTCTCCCCATGTTTCCACCTTGAGCGTCAGCCTCCCCAAGGTGTTACCCTTTTCTGGAATTCTTGGTCCCGGAACGGAGATGCCGGAGCCCAATGAGGAAGTCACTGCAGGATCTGGAGCATTTGTCAGCAGCCGTCCCTCAGCTTGCTCCTCTCCTACCAGCAACATCAGGGCCTCCTACCCGCCATCTGGCTCTAACATTCGTGCCAGCCCGGGAAAGTCTCCTTCCAACTCTGCTCTGGCCAGCCCAACTGCGGGGGGCAGCCCTTCTTTTGACGATGTCCTTGTATGGAACCTCCCCCTGGGTAATAGAAGTTTCGGGAGTGTACCTATGTCTACAGTGCGCCTTTTGGCCAGCCCCTCTCTTCATCCATCCCCACTCAAGGTGTCCAAACAACCAAACTGTGAAACCTCCCCGGCTGTAGGGCCGGTTATCAACCCATCAGTCGAGGTGGACATGTCACTCGGGGGGTGTAAGTGTAAACAAGATTTGGCAGAGTTGGCTGCTATTAGAAATCTGCTTACAACACTAATAGCCATTCAGGGGAAGGGGAAAGGGGAGGGGGAGTCCTTTCCCACTCCAATTGTTTGTAAGGGTCTCTCTGATCTTTCTTTGGTACACCCTAAGAACCTCGACCCTCCTTGTCCCGAGACTATAGCCCCAACTTCTTCTGGCCCTAGCTTGTTGTCTGGGATGATACATTCGGTCATTGAAAAAGTTCCCAGGGTAGGGGGATCCAAGCATAGTGAACCCAGTGGGGCGGTAGAATCTGCCCCAAATCTAGTAGGTTCAATAAGCCCTCATCATGGGGGGATGATCGACTGTGGTCAACGACACAGAGACGGTCCATCTCAGCCTCCTGTTCAAGGCCAGATTGGCCGAGCTACAGTGTATCTCCACGGGGTACCAAAACTGGAAAAGATCTTGCTGGAGTCCAGGGAGTCCCTCGTAAATAAAAGCGTTCACTGGCTACGATCCGTGAGAGGTTGTTCCTTTGTGTCCAGGGAATCCTTGGTGGGCTGTCGCAGAATGGCCAGTTTGGGCAATAGCTCGGAGGACATAGTGGAACTGGCCTTTTCTGACTGGAGACTGGCGAGTAGGGTCCTGGGTCAATGGAGGGGAACCGGAGGGACGCTTGGGAGCGGAATTGTAATCAGCCCACACTCATATTTAGGCTCCAAATATCCTTTGAGGCCAGTCAGGAGGCCCTTCCCCCTGTCTGGGGCAAACCTCACTCCCCTGGGCCGTGTTCGGTTAGGCTTTTTGGGGGCCAGGCCCTGGCATGGGGAGTTAGTCAGAGGGTGATGTGGTCCTATGTTTCTCTTTTTTTGTTCCCTTATCTTGTATGGAACTGCAATCTTATGAAATTGTAACCTGGATTTGTGTAATAATGTGTATCTCTGTCGTTTAATGGCTGTTTTTATACAACCGAATAAACATGTTTGCTTGCTTGCATATATATATATGTATATATATATTTATTTATTATTGGTCTCTGTGAGTATGTGGGTTCTAACTCTAACGTCACTTTAGAAGAGTAGAATTCCAACCACGACCAGCTACTGGCCAAATCCGGATTGTGATTAATGAACTCATATGCAATCACAAGATACCATGAATGGGCCATTACACCAGATGGCATCAGAAATCCTCCAAGTCACAAAAGTCAAATAACCATATCAATGTACTTGCTGAATAATACCGTTATTTTAGCCCACTGCAGGTCCTAACATGTTCCATATCAACAGTAATATTCAAATCAAACCCTATAATAAAGTTACACCATATAAGTGTACCTCATTTAATAAAGAAAGCAGGGATTAAAATATATGTGTTCTTATTGGGAAATGTCTGTTTTCTCTTCATGTGCACACCATACAATATGCAAATACTTCAGACAGATCCATTTTAATTCCTTACACAACATTCAATAACAATGCAATACATTTTTGTAATAATGTCACAAATACAACAGAACATCAAGAAATTAAAATCCCAATCTGAAACTTCATATTTTACACTCCACACCAATAGCCAGTAAGTAAGGCCACTTATTCTTTCAACATAATTTAAAATAAAATACAAACTATTGTAAGATGCATTATAGTAGCCTCAATCTCAAGTACCACACACAGATTTGAAGGGGTTGCCAAAAGTAATAGCATATTTTAGATGATCTTTATAACATGAGATAAGCGGAGATGACCAATGGTGCACACACAAAGGTCCATACAATACTTGTTTCAATAATATACATGTCCTTGAGGATGGAGACTTTCAGGGTGAACTACATTAGTGCTGGATCCCATTCGCAAAACCAAGAGCTTAGAAGGCATCTGAATACGTGTTCTTCCCTTTTTGGATAATTTTGCTTTTGGCAGGGAACAACATTGAACTTCTTAATGACTTGGATTTTTGTGGATTTCAAAACGTTTTTGAAAACCTATCCAATACAAGAAATTAGAAAAAAAGGAAAATATTTAAGTGAGTGTTTCCAGGAACTATGTCAAACAATCAACCTGCATAGATACAACATCTTTAACTACAAAACAGAAACGCCAGTGCATCAACCTTTCACAGAGGATGGGCACACATCTGGTGACCTATAGTTGATGGTTTTGAAAGTGGCCTCTTGAATACAACACAGAGAAGAACATGGGAGCTCAAGTACTTGAATATGTTTAACCTAGACAAAACAGTTTTAAGAACATAGATAAGGGACTTATGACACACTAATGTAAGCAATTACATCAAAATTGCCTGTTGACAAACCTGCCAATATGTCCAAAAGCTATGGGACACTGAGGTGATATGCCCCGGGGCAGAGGCACAACACTGCTGTGAATGGCCTGTCGCCCAAGTTAAGGGCCTGAGTAAAGAAAAGGTCCCTTAATGCAGTGCCATTGCCAACGTAGTCGGCCCACCGCTGAGGATTATATCACCTTTATCACCCGCACGTAACTGCACACGGGTGCTAAAGTCAATGGTAACATTTTAAAAAAGGTTAAACGTGCCTTTATAATATCTTGTGATGCTTGTGTTGGGAACAGGATTACGTCTTCAGTTTTGATTCTGAATCAGCACAGAAGACAGACACCAGTTCCCGACGTGCATCGCAAGATGGAATAAAAGTAAGATTTTCTTTTAACCTTAACTTCACCTTTAGCACCTGAGTGTAGTTACTTGCGGGTGGTAAAGGAGGTGTGGGGGAGGGAGCAAGGCAGGCAAAGGGTGAGGGGCTGAATTAAGAAACAGGATTGTAAAACATGGACTATTACCTTTGAATTGATGTGTTAGTGTACACAGTGATGCAAAGTTCCATTAGTAAGACTAATTGGGCATTGCAATCACTAGAAATAAATACGAGGTCGTGGCTGTAAAGGAGATTCAAACAAACATTAGACTTGGAAAAACTGTACATTGGTTGCAGCAATGACATTTCTAAGTCTACCTTTTCACCACTTTGCACACTCTTAAGGATACGTAAAAACCACACAGCCTCCCATCAGTGTCTGATGTTTAAGACATTCATGTAATATCTTCCCTAAAATACCCTTACTACATTTAATGATTGTCGCTGTAAGAGAATTCATTCTTAATTTTACAAGCAAAGCAAGTGCAGCTGTTTTATGTAAGTAACTTTTACCTGAATTTAATGTAATTTCCTACAGTCGGGAAATATGTCAATTGTACACTTAATTTGGGGTTTTAAATCACAGCAAGTAATTACATTGGTGTGGCTGCTAGAGAAATGCAGACACACATTTACATTTTAAATACTGAAAATTAGCTGCAGCATTGGAATTTGAAGCTCACCTATACACATTGTTTTGTCTCTGTGTGAGCTAAATGTAAATCAAATCTCCTCCTTCCAGCGTATGGGTTTTAGGTCTTGCATTTCAATATTGTCCTACAGTGCTCTAAAAGTTAAATCCAAACATGTGTGTCCTCCTTTAAGATGACTTGTAATTAATTTTGCAACCGCATTACGTGCACTTGTGTGATGTGAGTAACTCGTGCCTGCTTACATGTAATTTCACAGCCCTGTTAGAATTGACAATTCTTATTCAATGTGCATTTTCAAATGTCTGCCCTGATCTCTAATGTATTGTTCTGTCGATATGTTGGGTGTCTGAGGACTGCATTCACCACATACCACTTTGGTAGCAAATGGAGTTTAAATGAGGGCATTCTCTTGTTTTATTCCTTTGTGAAAGGAAAGTCTAGCTCTGTGTAGCTTTGCTGCTCATGTTGTTCAGTGAAACGGATCTTATGATGAGGTCAATGCAAAATAAAAAGCTAATGCATTGTACCATCTCAGTTTAATGTTTTCAATTAGTCCAATTAAAAGTATCAAAGGCTGGATTTTTTGTCATTTTCTAACTGAACAAACACATCGTCAAGCGTCCTTTGGATGCTATAATGGATACAAAAGTGTGCTGTAACCAGTAGCACATCTGACAAAAGAGAAGAAAAGAAGACAAACTGGATAGTGACATTTTCATCCTAACTGTTTGCAAGATAGAAAATGTAGTACCAAATAGAATCAGGATCTCATCAAACAGTGTATGTGTCAGTTCTGCTCCGAGCGCACTGGACTAGGAAAGGATATGCACAAAGTGAAAATGAAGACTAGATAATGATTCTTAACTTTCAAGGGATGATTCCATGAACCGAAACAATAAACAAATAGCTGTCCTAGATAATGACTGCACAAAAACGCTCACACTGGTGACTTTCATTTGACAGTAGCCCACAACATGAAAACTACATTGACTGTTTCAGAAAATGTTTAAGATATGACATACGCAACAAACAAGGGATAACTGAACAGAGCCTAACTTCTCAAAAGATAAAGTCAATTGGAACAAACGTGGAACACACATTCAATGGTGCTGCTGTGGTGGCCATGGAAACACAGAAATGCAACCACTTGACATCATTTTATTAACAACAACTCACTGATGACCCCAGCATGTAATACACAACATTTCAAAAACATCACCAAATCAATACAATCAGTATTGAGGAACACTTCCAACATCTGGTACTATTTCCAAAAGTACCACAGACCAGATAAAGCATATCACCTCATCTTCACAGGGGTTCATATATTAACAAGTCATATCTGGATATATCAAATCAATTACAAAATGTCTGGTGATGGACAAACATATGTTGTACATTGCACAAAACACATTATGAAGAATCAATAGACAGAATGTGTACTAACAAGTACTTTACTTGCCACAGTGTCTCTCGCCTCATTTTATTTTAACATGGCACAAGAACATATACAGATTGTGATTCCTGCAATATGTAACCAGTAAAATAGCCACCCCAATCAAGGACATCACTTATATATCATGAGGTTCATATTCACGCATGCATTTATGGTTCAATGGAAGACATGCATTACAAACGTGTTAAAGTGTGCCCAGGATCACTCAATTAGTCAAAATAATGCTCAATGTTGGAGGACTCAGGTGCACGTCGAAACCCAACTTTATTTAAAGAATGAATGCAAGCCAGGACAGCATATAAGCATTTCATCCCATAGCTCTCATCTTTCAAACGATTGCAAGCTAGCTTTGTTAACAAATTACATCAGAAATTATGTCTTATTACTCTATCAGTTTACAAAACTTAAAGGGAAGTGGAGTTGGCTAATGACTTGAGATACACATAGGAGGCACATTGGTTAACTACTCTATTGGTAGATATTTATCTGATGGATCCTCCTGGACCCATCCTACTATTGATAATATTTCTACAACATCATTACAGAGACAGTTGATTGGTTGGCACTATTCATCATAGGTGGCGTGGCAAGGGGACTTTTCATTGGTTGGTATCTATATATGTGTTTGGCTCATAATCAATAGCCAGTGTTTCCAATATCTAGATCACGTGTTAGGGTACCGAGTTTGAGAGTGGATTTCCTTGTATATATTGAGGTTTTAGCTAATACTAACATGCATGTCGTGTTCCTTGTGTCCACTCATGGTGCTAGTCAGTTAATTTCTACACAATCTTTTGGCTTGCTGATCTTGTGCACCTGGACAGCAATGTTTTTTTTGTGCTCTTATTAGAAGTGATTAGCTGAGGAGTCTACCGCTTCTCATCCGGGGAACTGATATCTGGTGCCTGTGTTCCGTTCATTCCGTTCCTAGTTTCTGACCTTGGGTCTGGCTGGCAGCTACTGTTTGGGCTCTGCTAGAATTTGTAAAAAAAACGTGAGTTTTTGTAAATTCACCATCTTGGGGTCAGAGGCCTTGCTAATTCTGAGTCCTGATGAGGCCTTTGCTTTAGGAAAATGGCTGCTCTTCTGTTTTGCTATCTCCATATTTGGTAACCTATGACCACATCTATTTATCTTGTATATCTGCCATATGATGATTTCTCTGCCTGTCTATTCATCAATTTATCTACCCTTAATTCACCTGCCCCATTGGTGCACTAAGTCCCTTTCTTGGTACACAGGAGCCTCCTGTCCTTTTATATTGTGCTGTACTATTTATGCTGCACACAAGTTGTGCATCCTACAAACTACTTTTAGTCCTTACTTCTATTTCACAGCCTAACTAATCCTTAATGGCAGATTGCACATACATTCACTGTGGTTAAACATATTGTTTCATGGATCTTAGCTTAACTCATATTGTCAATCGCCTGAGGAGCATGGGGTGGTAAGGCTGTCTCAGCATGGTCATAACAATGGCATCACTGTAAGTCAAACATTTTGTGTCAGATATCAAGCAAGAGTTCTTACAACAACAACACCAGATTCCACTAACATACATGTGATGAATTGATGACATTCTCTTGATTTGGATAGAAGGCAATAATTCCTTTAAACAATTCCACAAATCACTAAATGGCTGCATACCATGTGTTAAGTTCATGATGGAGTACTCAAAGATGAGCATACACTTCCTGGATATAATTATTTCATTTGGAAGGAAAGGCTACTGTCCGGAAAAATAGCAACAACTATACAAGAAAGAGGAACAAATGCCTGCACACAACAGGTTTCCAACTAAGACACACTCAATGACATATTTTCTACTGCAAGGCTATACTATACCAATGTTTATGTTTAAATAGGAAGCCAAAGGATCACCGATTTGTCACTCCCCAAAAGTCCTTCTTGTGAAAGGATCTCTATGTCAGGCAAAATAACAGAATTTGAATTGGAAATACCCAGACACAGCCTGCCACAATACTGAGAAAGTTAGAATAAAGAACTACCACACTCGGTAATCACTTGTCAACTAGTTCAAACACAACCCAGACCTGCAACCAATAATTAGCAGGAAAAATGAGCTTAGGCACATTTTTAATGAACCTCCCTTAACTGAAATACATCTAGCATGATTCCTGACCAGAAATGTGATCATGAACATGCATGCAATGTTAAGAGATGCAAAAACTGATGCAAAAACTGCCAACACTTATGCACTGCACATCCTCTGCAAAACAAGCAGTACATATCCCACAGACATGCAACTGGTAATAGTCTTATTATATACACCTTATTGAATGTAAAATATGCCTGCAGAGAAAATGTATGAATAAGTCTAATAATGAAGCTGCATCGACACAGTGGTGCTCATTAGGCGGCTGGCGGCCACCGAATGGACGGTGCCGGTAAGGTACCAGCACCATTCATTCCGGGCCGCCACATTATGGGTTTCCTCGCGGGTGGCGGAATGCACGTCTGGTCCAGAACAGACGTGCATACCGCCACCCGCGATCAAACCAGGATGCTAACAACAGACCCGTCATTAATGGGTCCATTGTTATCATCCTCCCCATTCCCATTGAGCCCTATGGGGGCTCAAGTGGAAATGAGGATGCACCGGGTCTGGGTCCCGAGAATGGGAATTACTGGGCCCACTAAAGTCGGCATGACCCAGTAATTCTCTATTTTTGGGACCCAGACCCGGTACCTGGTTTGGGGGTAGCCATGCTGGTAAGAACGGCATGGCTACCTCCAAACTCCTAATTAGGCCCAGTAACTGAAAACTCAAGAAAAAAAAACACACCCAGATCAATACTGCACAAAGGACAGGCAGACACTGCAGGAGTTGTTTGTGAGGGTATTCAACAATGGACTCTCAACAAAAAAAAAGAAAAAAAAATAAGAATGGGAGCTTGAGTACCTGAAGATGATCAAAGAAAAGCACGATTTCTGAATATGATATTTATGGCACACTATGGCCAACTTTAAACCTGTAACTATCAAGGCAACCACATTATAATGATCAGTTGACAGGTCTGTCACTGATACCCCATTCAAATGTCAAACGTTGCAATATCACAAACAGTTGTGGGACACTACAGTTTAGAAACCCTAATGGAATAGCAGATGGCATAGGACACCAGCAAAGGCATTCTTGAGTGCTAAAGCCCAAAAGTGTGGTACACATTATCCAGCATGGACATACAGAGAAAACACTGAGAAGAATATCTTTGAAACATAAGTAACATATGTGTGTACTATTAGTACCCAGCCAGGGACAATGCCATTGCAACTTGCAACCACATTGGCCCTCGCCAGGGTGTTACCCGACCGAGAATCCCTCTCCCCATAAAGTTCCATTTCTTTCTGTCCCCGGCGGGGTGTGTGTGGAAGCCACTCAGCAATGAGGAGGCTGGAAACGGTAATCCCCACACCAAGCCACCTCAAGGGCTGGAGGCTGCCATCTTACCCCAGCGGAGATCGAGGTAAGTGTTCTTCCCACTCCCTCCCCATCCAAAGAATCCTCTCCCACCTCCCAACCCCACTTACAATTCTGTTCCCAGCACGTCCGCTCCTAATCTGCGACAGGCCATCAAGGAAAAGTGGAAGGAACTAAACGTAGTCCCTTCTCTCCTTTACATGACGACCATTTTCTTTGTTTATATTTTTCCATATTGTGTGAATGGCCACCATGGAAAGGGAGAAGGGACTACTTGTAGTCCATGCAGCCATCTTGTATGTTTACCTTTTTACATTAATTTTCAAAGGCCGCCATGTAAAGGGAAAACAGACTTCATTTTTTTACATTTCTTTTTTTTTATGCTCTGAACCGCTGCAGTGTTTTGGAACAGAAAATAATGCTCTTAGTAGCCAGTCTTATGGGCCAGGGTATTAATAGTGATAGGCCCCTAGCAGGGTGGCATTACCACTGCAGGTGGGCCCTGGGGCATTATCGGAAGAGGTAATGCCCCCCCCCCTGCTCGGAGCCTATTGCTTAAGTCAAATGATATGCAAACTAGTAAGCATAAGTAAGTGCACACTACAAATTGCACAGAGGCTGGCAAGCATGCACATTTATCACTCGCTATATAATAGGTAATTATATAGGAGGCAATTTCAACTAACAAACAAACATGCCACAGCATCACGCAGTTTCCATCCCTGGAAGTTCAATTTCAGTTCAGAACCAGTGACAAATGCATTATAGGTATTCAAATTCAGTGAAAAACATTCCTGTTTTATAGGGAAGTGTTATTTTATGCATAGCTTCAGCAACTCAAGACAGACCACTATCAAAGATGCATAAAACCACATACATGTTCAAACCTAATCGAGGGTAATCAAAGTGATGTGCCCTGGACCACTGTGGCATGTTTATGAATGTCCAACAAAGTTATAATGGGTTTGAAAAGGCATGGAAAAAAACAACTTCCACCTGGGACTGGAGAACAGAATAGTTTTTTTCAGCTAACAAGTACACATGACAATAACCACCCAGTAGTCACGCCAAGATTTCACATCCAAAGAAGAACCACTGTGCCAACCACTATTAGCTTAAAATCAATCATGTGGGCTCGATTTGTGAAAAGTGTCCTTGTCTTTTAGGCAGGCATATATTTAACATTATCACCCAAATAAAGGCAGGTTTCAGAGATGCAGAACACCACATGCACATTCACCTTCATTGTGGATCATGCTTGTTGTGCAGACTGATAAACCTTTGACTGGATGCTTGAATGTAATTCACACATTGTTCTGAATTCAGGTTCACCTACACATGGAGTAACAACAATACGCTAATGATATCCTAATGATGAGTAGGCTCATTGAGACTAATTATTATTTTTACTTGACGTCCGGATGTGGTGTCTCTCCCCACTCACCACAATGTCTCTTGCTTGTGTACATATATGTATTGTGACCAGCCTTGTCAAAGACACCTTTGTGTTGAAACACGTGCAGGCTGAAAAATGAAACATTTCCTGTGACTTATCTGACGGCATAACAAGGGAAATCTGTGTTAACTATATGAAAGCTAAAAAGGAAATGTCTGTGATATATACCAATTAAACTGCAACTTACCTAGTGTTTTGGACATTTGATTTTTTTACAAAGGTAGCGGGCGCCCCTCTCTCGCAAGAACAGACATGATAACCTGTTCAGTGGTTATTAACCACTTGAGAGTTCGCAGCCACTGCTTTTACTCACTGTGCCTTTCACAGATGGGAAATATCCATTTGCATATCAGTCTTTGTCCTGCCCAGGGGCAGTCCAGCACCGAAATACAATGGCAATTCCAATCTGAACGAGAGTACCACCAGCAACCCCATACACGTGTTTCACCCTTGTTGGGGATCATCAGTGAGGTGAAGCTGATGCCTCTCTAAGCACAGTGAGAGGGAGACCACATCTGGTTGCCCCCAGGAGACCTAGGGTTACCAATCCCAGGTTCCTTAAAAAATAGTTTTACAAAGGTAGCGGGCGCCCCTCTCTCGCAAGAACAGACATGATAACCTGTTCAGTGGTTATTAACCACTTGAGAGTTCGCAGCCACTGCTTTTACTCACTGTGCCTTTCACAGATGGAAAATATCCATTTGCATATCAGTCTTTGTCCTGCCCAGGGGCAGTCCAGCACCGAAATACAATGGCAATTCCAATCTGAACGAGAGTACCACCAGCAACCCCATACACATGTTTCACCCTTGTTGGGGATCATCAGTGAGGTGAAGCTGATGCCTCTCTAAGCACAGTGAGAGGGAGACCACGTCTGGTTGCCCCCTGGAGACCTAGGGTTACCAATCCCAGGTTCCTTAAAAAATAGTTTTACAAAGGTAGTGGGCGCCCCTCTCTCGCAAGAACAGACATGATAACCTGTTCAGTGGTTATTAACCACTTGAGAGTTCGCAGCCACTGCTTTTACTCACTGTGCCTTTCACAGATGGGAAATATCCATTTGCATATCAGTCTTTGTCCTGCCCAGGGGCAGTCCAGCACCGAAATACAATGGCAATTCCAATCTGAACGAGAGTACCACCAGCAACCCCATACACGTGTTTTACCCTTGTTGGGGATCATCAGTGAGGTGAAGCTGATGCCTCTCTAAGCACAGTGAGAGGGAGACCACGTCTGGTTGCCCCCAGGAGACCTAGGGTTACCAATCCCAGGTTCCTTAAAAAATAGTTTTACAAAGGTAGCGGGCGCCCCTCTCTCGCAAGAACAGACATGATAACCTGTTCAGTGGTTATTAACCACTTGAGAGTTCGCAGCCACTGCTTTTACTCACTGTGCCTTTCACAGATGGGAAATATCCATTTGCACATCAGTCTTTGTCCTGCCCAGGGGCAGTCCAGCACCGAAATACAATGGCAATTCCAATCTGAACGAGAGTACCACCAGCAACCCCATACACGTGTTTCACCCTTGTTGGGGATCATCAGTGAGGTGAAGCTGATGCCTCTCTAAGCACAGTGAGAGGGAGACCACGTCTGGTTGCCCCCAGGAGACCTAGGGTTACCAATCCCAGGTTCCTTAACAAATAGTTTTAGAAAGGTAGCGGGCGCCCCTCTCTCGCAAGAACAGACATGATAACCTGTTCAGTGGTTATTAACCACTTGAGAGTTCGCAGCCACTGCTTTTACTCACTGTGCCTTTCACAGATGGGAAATATCCATTTGCATATCAGTCTTTGTCCTGCCCAGGGGCAGTCCAGCACCGAAATACAATGGCAATTCCAATCTGAACGAGAGTACCACCAGCAACCCCATACACGTGTTTCACCCTTGTTGGGGATCATCAGTGAGGTGAAGCTGATGCCTCTCTAAGCACAGTGAGAGGGAGACCACGTCTGGTTGCCCCAGGAGACCTAGGGTTACCAATCCCAGGTTCCTTAAAAAATAGTTTTACAAAGGTAGCGGGCGCCACTCTCTCGCAATAACAGACATGATAACCTGTTCAGTGGTTATTAACCACTTGAGAGTTCGCAGCCACTGCTTTTACTCACTGTGCCTTTCACAGATGGGAAATATCCATTTGCATATCAGTCTTTGTCCTGCCCAGGGGCAGTCCAGCACCGAAATACAATGGCAATTCCAATCTGAACGAGAGTACCACCAGCAACCCCATACGCGTGTTTCACCCTTGTTGGGGATCATCAGTGAGGTGAAGCTGATGCCTCTCTAAGCACAGTGAGAGGGAGACCACGTCTGGTTGCCCCCAGGAGACCTAGGGTTACCAATCCCAGGTTCCTTAAAAAATAGTTTTACAAAGGTAGCGGGCGCCCCTCTCTCGCAAGAACAGACATGATAACCTGTTCAGTGGTTATTAACCACTTGAGAGTTCGCAGCCACTGCTTTTACTCACTGTGCCTTTCACAGATGGGAAATATCCATTTGCATATCAGTCTTTGTCCTGCCCAGGGGTAGTCCAGCACCGAAATACAATGGCAATTCCAATCTGAACGAGAGTACCACCAGCAACCCCATACACGTGTTTCACCCTTGTTGGGGATCATCAGTGAGGTGAAGCTGATGCCTCTCTAAGCACAGTGAGAGGGAGACCACGTCTGGTTGCCCCCAGGAGACCTAGGGGATTGGTAACCCTAGGTCTCCTGGGGGCAACCAGACGTGGTCTCCCTCTCACTGTGCTTAGAGAGGCATCAGCTTCACCTCACTGATGATCCCCAACAAGGGTGAAACACGTGTATGGGGTTGTTGGTGGTACTCTCGTTCAGATTGGAATTGCCATTGTATTTCGGTGCTGGACTGCCCCTGGGCAGGACAAAGACTGATATGCAAATGGATATTTCCCATCTGTGAAAGGCACAGTGAGTAAAAGCAGTGGCTGCGAACTCTCAAGTGGTTAATAACCACTGAACAGGTTATCATGTCTGTTCTTGCGAGAGAGGGGCGCCCGCTACCTTTGTAAAACTATTTTTTAAGGAACCTGGGATTGGTAACCCTAGGTCTCCTGGGGGCAACCAGACGTGGTCTCCCTCTCACTGTGCTTAGAGAGGCATCAGCTTCACCTCACTGATGATCCCCAACAAGGGTGAAACACGTGTATGGGGTTGCTGGTGGTACTCTCGTTCAGATTGGAATTGCCATTGTATTTCGGTGCTGGACTGCCCCTGGACAGGACAAAGACTGATATGCAAATGGGTATTTCCCATCTGTGAAAAGCACAGTGAGTAAAAGCAGTGGCTGCGAACTCTCAAGTGGTTAATGACCACTGAACAGGTTATCATGTCTGTTCTTGCGAGAGAGGGGCGCCCGCTACCTTTGTAAAACTATTTTTTAAGGAACCTGGGATTGGTAACCCTAGGTCTCCTGGGGGCAACCAGACGTGGTCTCCCTCTCACTGTGCTTAGAGAGGCATCAGCTTCACCTCACTGATGATCCCCAACAAGGGTGAAACACGTGTATGGGGTTGCTGGTGGTACTCTCGTTCAGATTGGAATTGCCATTGTATTTCGGTGCTGGACTGCCCCTGGGCAGGACAAAGACTGATATGCAAATGAATATTTCCCATCTGTGAAAGGCACAGTGAGTAAAAGCAGTGGCTGCGAACTCTCAAGTGGTTAATAACCACTGAACAGGTTATCATGTCTGTTCTTGCGAGAGAGGGGCGCCCGCTACCTTTCTAAAACTATTTGTTAAGGAACCTGGGATTGGTAACCCTAGGTCTCCTGGGGGCAACCAGACGTGGTCTCCCTCTCACTGTGCTTAGAGAGGCATCAGCTTCACCTCACTGATGATCCCCAACAAGGGTGAAACACGTGTATGGGGTTGCTGGTGGTACTCTCGTTCAGATTGGAATTGCCATTGTATTTCGGTGCTGGACTGCCCCTGGGCAGGACAAAGACTGATGTGCAAATGGATATTTCCCATCTGTGAAAGGCACAGTGAGTAAAAGCAGTGGCTGCGAACTCTCAAGTGGTTAATAACCACTGAACAGGTTATCATGTCTGTTCTTGCGAGAGAGGGGTGCCCGCTACCTTTCTAAAACCTTTTGGACATTTGAGTTGACTGTATGTAATTCACAAGTGTATTACGTGTAACTACATTGGCGTGAATGCCAGTGCGTTGTAGACAAAGTCTACATTTGGATAAGCTGTAAAGTTGGTTGCATCAACAAAACTCCATGTCTACAGATATCGGTATTCATTCTCTGTGAGGGAGTGAGAAATGAATGTAAAGAATGCGTTTTTGATTTTGAATCATTTATTTCCAGATTGCCCTTTTAGGTCCATGATTATATTTTCTTTCAAATATACTATAGGAAGACAACGTGTCCTCCATTTTGCAAACAACTTGCATTGAAATATGCTGCCTGGTCACTGTGTGGCTGCTTAACACGTACATTCCCTGCATTGCTAGCATTAAGAATTGCTTTTCAATGACTATGCTATATGCATTGCAGCCAATGGATTTTAATGGGATTGTGTCTCCTGTTATTTTCTATCTGACAGGAATGTCAGCACTGTGTTATTTTGCAGTTTACATATTCCATGAACACCATGCCATGGCGTGAATTGCACTATGTCGTCAATTAGACTAATATAGAGTATCAACACCTGGACTTTGTGTGCTTTTAAAACTTACCAGCACAAAACCTTTCTTTAAAAACATTAATGAGATGTTCTTGGACTGACAGTGTCACAATATAAAAAGACTGATATCTTAGTTTATAAATATAATACATCTGCCTTTCCATGATCAACCATTAGAATGTGATCCCTCTCGTGGTAATTGAACATTCAGGCAATGAAGTCTCAGAGAGAGATGCAGAGAAGGTCAGCGGGCCAGGGATCTATGTCAACAACTGACCTTCCAAAAATCTAAGACAGTTACTTTCCCATAAAGGTTTCCCTTGATCCATTGACATGTGTTGCAGAGACAAAAAGACTCCTGATGTTGTTGTGGATCGTCGCTCCTAAATTCCACTGCAGCTGCGTCGTGTTGTAGATTTAAACAACCACTTCAATGTTCTGTGTTGAATATTCAGTTTTGCAGTTATGCCTGCGTCATGTATTGAATCCACTTTTTCAAACTTGTAGCTTCAGGATTCAACTGAAACTGTTAAAGAATCTAGTTTCTAGACAATGGCTGGCACACGGTCCTGCAATTTACATCATCACGGTTCCCAGATCACTTAATTTAGAGTTACCTGCTGCTATTGGCACCTTGATACAAGCCAACAACTCATTCTCAAAAGATTGTTTAACTAAGATCCTTGTTCTTCTTTTCTCTCACTACAACTAAATAATTTTGGTTGTTCCACCATTGGCGGTTATTTTCTATCAAATGTCAATTGCATGCAGGGGACCACCAATGCCTGCACTTACTTACTGTTGTCCCCGACATGCCATTGTTATCATTCACAAGGCAGAGGAGAAAACGAAAGAGTGGAGTGAGGCAAACTCACTTTTAATATTGCATTGTGCTCTCTGTCTTGTGACCAAAAATAAACACTGCCTCCAAATTACGCTTTGAAGACAAGTTTTACAAATAAATTAATGTGGAAACTGCCTACTCCTTAGCACGTGCAAAACCAAGATGGATGCCATATGAATTCATTTTTTTATGCCTACATAAAAACCTCATGTCACTGTAACATGAAAAGCCCTGGCTTGCCAGAAGGGATCACCACAGGGGCCAGGTTATCTCTGCTGCATTCCCTTCCTCCACATCTCATAGGTTTATAGGAGCAGGAAGACGCATCACTGCTTCAGGTCATTTTCAGTCTGGCAGCACATCAGGCCACAGGGATCATCAGGGCGGCAAGGTACTCCGGTCAAAACACTGTTGAATGGGTGTAGCCATGTTATCTGTAGGCGCTGCTGCAATTAGTTTACTCATGTCTGGAGCAGCAATTTAAAATGGAATAACCAGGGTAGCACCACGAACTGACACATCTTCACTCCATTTACAGACCATCCTGGCGTTGTAGGCTTCCTCGAGCAGGATGTCAGGCACTGACTCCCCAATGCGATCTCAGTAGCTTTCGATGTGGAAGGAGACCTGAACATCCACTGGCGTTAAGTTTATTTAGACGAATGATCTATATCCATCATTATAAGAAGATTCAGGGAAGAAAAAAAAAAACCTACAGAATTGTAGTGTCTTCTGCTTTTAGCATAATTAGATGCTTATTTTCAAAAATATGTTTAGAAATATAGACTGTAACTTATTTTTCAGTAAATACAACTGCCTCTTTGGCACGCTGAAAGCTTAAATACATTTTGATAGGAGCATTGAACACATGATTGGCAGAAATGCATGCAATTATCAGCCTTCTACGTCAGAATTATTGGAGCCTAAACTCTACTTATCTTCTGCTAAACCATTTCGAAGTAAATTAAGTGGTTGCAAAGGGATCACTCATCCCTGCTCAGTGCAGCGTTCCAAACATGAAATACGTTAATAGTGTTATGTTCCAGAAACAATGCATGCTGGTTAACCTTTTAAACAACATGCGAAGACGATGACTTAGTACCCAACGGATAGATATGGTTCCATTAGTATAGATTTTCTTATTGTAAGGCGCTGCTGAAAAGTTACATGATTGCATAGAAAACACATTTCCCATACCCAAATAAACGTGAACAGCAGAAATCTCCCTATTTCTTTGCATCTTGGCTAAACCCTGGCTTTTACTCCATTGTAAATGTCTACACTCATGTCACTTCATTCATCTCAATCACGTCAACCAGCTTCACACACACACATACACCCCCCCCATTACAACATATTCTGTTGTTTTGAATTAGCCATGTCAATATGCAGCTACACCCATTTACACAGCAGCATTGTCAAATGTGTGTGCCACTATTCCTCCTAGAATTTCAAATGTTGCAGCAAGCTGAAAGCTGTCTCATTTGAATAGCACTTTACTGGGTCCTAGCACTTCCTTAGGGCTTCTTTGTCCCGTCTGTTTTCTGTTTGTTGCCTTGGGTGTATGCTTTGGTGTGCACTGATGCCTGTGGGCTTCGGTGTCTTATACATAAAGGCATACAATAGAATGCATCTGACGAAACAATCTGCCAGTTGAAAGAAACAGCCTGATGGATACCCATTCATAGGAGGCAACCACATATAATTATGTTATGTTATGTTATCTGGCATTTATATAGCGCTCTATATATCATGGTCACTTTAACAAAGATGTTTCCCTGAACTTGATAGCTTTTTATTAGTGCAATTTAACCATAAGGCCCCTTTAACAACATGTTTTCGCTACATTTCATAGGTTTTTATTAGTGCATGTTAACCATAACGTCCCTTTAACAATGCTTTTTCTGTGACTATAAAAGGTTTTTATGATGTTACATCACTGTATATAAGTTATTTATAATTCCTCTTTTAACATATGTAAAAAAAAAACTATAAACAACCTGTAACAAACGTATTTTTTACAACTCAAACTGATGTGTGTCGTTATCAAGAGCGCATGCTGGGGATGCACGTCATAGTTGAATTGCATAGGGCATGAGGCTCATTGCCGGTGAGGTTAACACAGTTGCTGACGCCCTGTATCGTTCGCAGTTGAAAAAATTCAGGAAGCTATGGCTAGACACAAAGCAGCAAAAGACGCCCACACAAGAAAAGGCATGGGTTCCGCTAACTGGAATTTGGAGAGGAAAGGAAGAGTAGCCAAGGGGCTGACAGGGCTGGTAGCAAAGGAAATAAGGAGCCTGGACCGGTCATAAGGAAGCGCGCACCAAAAGCTTTGGCCCAGAAAATGGGTAAGCAGTTTGAAAAACACTTGCAAAATGTATTTAAGGGAAACAGGAAGAAAACATGTGGGGAACATTATAACTAGTGATATATGTGAGTTTTTGGAGGTAGCATTTACAAAAGAGAGGAGGAAGAGCTGTGTAGCGGCACACGTGGCAGCAGTCACATACTACGCAAAATAGCAGGGGGGGGGCAGACCCATCAGACAGCCCATTGATAATATAGGCAACAAAGGGCTGGGCAAAATTGAAGGGAAGCAAACCCGATAGCAGGCCTTTAAATTTTGGGAAACTGGCCGAGCTACTGAAAATCCTGGAGGCCACATGCTGCAGCACCTATGAACCAGCGCTGTTCAGGGCTGCAGTTGCACTGGCTTATTATGGGGCCCTTAGATTAGGGGAGCTGGTGGCCTAGAACACAGCAGCAGGAGAGGGGCTAGCACTAAGCAACATCAGCATGGACGCAAGTGGCATGACCATACTAATAAGAAAGTCCAAGACCGACCAGACAGGAAAAGGGAGAGCAATAGAGCTAAACTGCATCCAGGAGAAGGATCATTTTCCCAGATGCATCACACAGGCGTTTCTAGATAAGCAGCCTGCAATAGGGGGACAACTACTAATACACAAAGACGGCACCACCCCCAGCAGATATCAATTTCAGGCGGTGCTGAAAAAGTCCACAGGCAAAGCAGTGGTGAGAACCATCGGAATTTGGATCGCACTTGGTTAGAATAGCGGCGGCCTCATCAGCATGGGCTAGGGGCTTGGGAGAGGAAGGAGTCAAAAGAATTGGGACAAAAAACTGGAGAAGTACTGCAGGAGTACAGGGCCACATTTTATACGAAATGGACTGTCCCAGAACAACCACGATTTGTTCCACCAGCACGGGGTTCACCTGTCACAGAAAGGGTTGGAGGTGTTCAAGGGCAACATTTTTAGGGCTCTAGAGGGAAGGGGATGCAAATAGGAGTACTTTTGGGGGAACCTGAGTGGCCAGGGCACCACCCTCTCATGTGTGGCAGCACGTGTCCAGGAGTGGTTGCCAAATGGATACAGGGACTTATTAGAAAAACAAGGCACCACCCACCTTGGACACAGTGTGCCCGAAATCACACCTGTTTATTATATAAATTGGAGATGTTTATATTTGTGAGTAAGAAATAAATGCCTACGGCCAAGAAATGTTTTTCCACACCAAGTTGTATGTATATTTATTCCAAGATGGGAGATAGGTTTCAGAGACCTGGGGGGGGCCCACACTACTCAGCCTAACAGAAACAGTCCTCCCATTTTTCCCCCCACACCCTCCTCACCAAGGCAATCAGACTCCAGGCTCATGGGCTCAGTGCAAGACGACTAGAGATTGCTGACAGTGAGAGGGCCAGATGGGATGGCCAAAGAGGCAGTTGTAAACACCATGAATATTTCTCAATGAAAATAATCAGGGGGATGTTAACGAGGAACTGCATCAGTGTCAAATGTTACAAAGGAAGCGACTGCAAAAGTTAACCATGAGAATGCGACACCTCTGTAGTGGCGGAATCAGGCACATTCCAAGTTCATACAATAAAGACTTTGCACGCTAATTTGGCAATCATTGCACACAAAAAAGCACTCCACTCCCAGCCTGTGGTAAAAAAAGCCATGGTGACACAAACACAATCCACACAAAAGAATGATTCACTGATACCACGAAAGCAGGCACACACACTGTTTAAAAAAGTGACAATAGTCATTAATAATCTGGCCCTAGGAGGGCCATTACTATCCTGGCTGGTAATTTTTTCTCAAATGAGCGCTACGAGTCACTGTAATTTTTGCAACTATTTATTAGGGGGAATTTTCCATGTTTCCTAATTCACACCACTCTATTCGTATAAGACAGATGCAGAATGTTTAATATTTGAAGAAGACAGACGACCTGCCTGTCCCGGTAGAAAGCTGCATTTCATGCCCCTTATAATATTCCATCCAGACCGACCAATTTGTTCTGAGCGTTAGTTCTGAATCATTTACACTTAACTGATTGAAATGTAGTTCCCCCAGACAGAGGTGATGCTCAGCAGCATTCTGAGAAGTATTACTAGACTCGAGGTGGCTGGCACAGACAAATCACTGGCAGTTCTGCGGTGACACATGTGCAAGGTATGAGTCATGCTCTCCTTGCTTCATCTTGGAGAACAGTGTTAGAGAGAGTGCTTCTGCGACCTGGGTGGCAGGAGTTTGATTTCTATTTATAACCGCTTGGGTGAAATTACAATATCACTGGATATGCATCTTCTTATATAGCTTTGTTTTATTTCAGTTTTACAAAGAAAAATGCAAGCCAATACCCTAATCAGTCTAACAAAGTCATTTATTTGCAAGCTTTCATAATCTTGTGGCCACTTAGCTAAACACCCATACACATTTATTTTATTGGGTGAGGGTTGGTGCCCTATAGTTAAGATAAAGGCAATTGTCAATGATGTTTTGCAAATAACCTGCTGGACAGATTTGGATTACCATTTCGAAAAAATGACATGTCTGCCAAGGGCCCCACCAAACTGGACATTTTAGGGGAAATTCTTTTCATGATAATTGAGAAAACAAAAGAAAATGTTTTCAGCAAACTCACATTCATTTACCCACAGAGGAACATGTGCTTCAATTAATCACCAAAGCGTGGAAACAGTTGGGCAGATTTGAACTACATAAGAAACACGTTGGGTTTAGTGTAAATTAGGTATTTCAGAAATGAAAAGTCACCATTTTATTTTTCTTGATGGAAATCATTCCTGTGATAGTACTGAGGGAACTCGAAAAAGAAACATGGTCAAAATTATATTTGGAGAAAGGAAATGATGGTTTTACATCAATGTAGAGGTGCAGAGGATGAAAGGAAAACATACGTTTAGTAGGAGTGTTAGGGGTGGGCCGGGGAGCCCAGTAGTGGAAAAGAATTGTCCTCTTACTATGTGAATCCCTTGGTAATAAGGCAGGCTTCCCATCATAAATGTTGAACGACGCGCTTGGTAAAGAAAATATGTCACATGAATGTGGGCAATAGGAGGGGTTGAGGGAGAATTTGTAGGACCTTAGCAAAGGGGGGCCCTACAGTGACAGAGGGTGCACATGAGAGTTGCAGTGGGAATGGGAAAGACTTTAAATTGTCAAGTGTTTCCCATTTCTGTAATATTTGGGAAATTAACCATTATCGCAGGAAAGATTACCAGTGATGGGTATAGCGGGCATAAAAAGCAGAATTAAGGTGACAGCAGGAATGTTTCGGTTGGAATTACTGCTGAAATGAAACAAAAAAGGAAAAAAAGAGGACATGGTCCACTTTCAACTAGGCCAGGGTCCATGCCAGTGCTCAATTGGTACAACATGGACTGTAGCTGCAGAAATAGCAATAAGCCATAGGTTGGTGGGATCTGCTTAGTTGGGGTTTGACATCAGCCGTAGGTCAGGGACACAGACCATGAAGCAACGCTATAGCGAATAGACCTCCATCTTTAATAATTGGAACAAGAAGGACAGTGGACAGGACCAAAGGCTGTGGCTGTGACTAGTGAGCCCCGGGGAAAATATTGCATAATAATACTCTTGATAATCAGTGAAAAAGCATTACAGTAAAGATGATCCAATGTATCACAATAAAACCCATAATATTCAGTGTGTGAACTTTCAACCATCTTAACTCGGAGCCCCCCATCAGTTGCTCATCCCAATGGCATATACGTGAGATCGCAGCAGGGATCAATAATGAGATCAAAACATATATCATACGGGACATCTCTAGGGAAGCACTCTGAGATAAGACGGCCATCATGGGGGGCGTGGCCTAGGCTTGGGGAACACAAACACAGTGAAACGGTGCTCTAATGAGTGAGTGACGTCAACACCTGCCCTGTAATCAGACAGACTCAATTGGTGTGTAAAATCAACAATCCCGGATGGAGATACTAACAGGATCACTACAGTGTGACTGATTAGAACAAAATAAGGCATGTCACATTTAAAACAGAACATCGACCTGTAGAAGCCCAGCAAAGAAACTGTGCCGTGTTCAGAGGGAAAGTCTAGGGCAAATGGAGAGGGGAATTATCATCAGGAAAAGAAGCCAACTTCAATAAAACTATAATCGAGTAGCCTGCAGTATAGTAAACACAGAGCATTTGTAGACCAGGAATTGCCATTTAGATCAGGCTTTATAATAGAGGGCTTCTTTAGTCAGAGACTTACATGCTAGGTGTAGAGAGCACACCGGCACACCGGCAGGTAAGTTACAACAATCACCAGTCTGTGACATTGTAATTACAATCATGGTATGAAAAACAGTAGGTACAGAAAGAAGACTAACTTGCATTTGTAATTGTCAAAACAAAGGAGGGACACAGGACACAGCAGCGGCCATCTTTAAACATTTTATAAACACAACTGAAATACATCTTTTCAAATGTTACAAAACAAGCCAGTGACCTTCAGAGGAAAATCCTGGAACTGCATCAAAGTATACTAACTTTAAAATATTAAATATATTTAAATGTAAATTTTAATATTACTATGAAAGTTCACCTTCCAGGCACAAATGTGTGTCCTAAATGTTTATAAGGGAGAACATGAAACAAGAAGTAGCACAATCATCTCTGGAAAAGCTACTGCAGGATATGGCATACCTAAAGAGGACCATACAATCTATAGATGCACAGACAGCCGACAAACACTTGGAATTTAAAAAAAAATAACAACCTTAAGAGCAAATTGAAAATAATATCATGTGTTAAGGACGAAGTGAAAGAACAATTGCCTTCTGTGATGAAAGAGTAGAAAGCATGACACATATGCCACACAGGCATGGTCGGACTGGGGCACAAAATTGCCTTTGGCAACAATGAAAAAGTGGCCCACATTTGCAAATTCCAATTCATTCCTTTTGTTATAGACTGTTATTCTACATGTTCTGTTTTTAGTTTGGGCATTGCCCAATTGCCCTATAGTCCCATCCGAGCCTGCACACAGGTTGCTTTACTCGGGAATCCACAGTAACTGGAATATCACAATGCAGATACCATTGGCTTTTTTGCCATAAAAGAGAGGAAAGAAGGGAAGAACCCACCACATAAAATTTGCTTAGGAACTCTCAATGAGAAACTGCCCTCAAAGCACAATAATTATATACATCCTAAGACACTCCCACACGATGGCTACTCTAATAGAAGTGAAGAAGCAAAATCTCATCTCTTCTACAATGGCCCAAACATAGATGCTTCACAAGATGATTCCAAAGTTATAATAGAACAAACATAACAGTGTCTTGCCTTTCAACAAGAACTTAAACATGTATACATTTGATTTGCTAAAATGCTGATCACCAACGATGGGATAACCATGCTATTCACATGTCCTGACCAGACACGGGAATACTTAAATGATCTTGACATGCAAGCTATGGATGTTTCTGCTCCTCCTCCAAAAACCCACTGCAGGAGGTACAATCCCTCACTCTGATCAAAGAGAAGGCCAGTGGGTGAGTTATAAATACAACCAAACAGAGATTGAAAGTCATCAACATCAAATCCCCAACTCTTAGCCCCCACTAGTACATCAGAGGAACATTGAAGGGGCACATGGATTCCTTCTAAAACAACACGCATGGCAAACTGAGTAACTTAGCAATTTGCATATCTCGCTATATTTACTGGATAGTTCACCACAGAAGAGGGGATGATTGAGTCCAAGGACCCAATATACAGTTACACAGTGTATTGGCGCAACACTGCCCTGACACAATGTCATCCTTTGAAAATATATGTCAAATGGTTAAGGGGCCAGTGCTCACATGAACATGTCCACTATCAGGCATGCAGTATCAATTTTACAGAGAATGCTGACAGAATCGTTATCCAAAATAACTTTTTATCAAAATGATTTTACAGTTGGTTAACAAACAAGTTTGCAACGTTCAATGTAAAGGCAATTTCGTACTTCAATTTGGTTATGCTTATATAGCACTTAGCCTTACTGTTTTTTTTGTTTGTTTTTAAATGACTAAAACCTTTTATTTGGATATTGGATGGAAATGAGGGGACACACATTAATGGACTTCGAGGTGTGTCTACCTGCCCGAGGTGATAAATGTCCTTATTTAAAAGGCTGTGCAAAATAATGGTCAATCTAACAATAATAATGCAACATGCCAATGGTTTAAATAGCTATGTGTCACAGAAATCCTCCTTAGACTCAAGGAAAGTACAAGGGTGTTTATTGAAACATTTGTGAGCCGTAATGCCATCCCTCTTTCTCTTGTCTCCTGTTGGATGTCCTTCCTAGACCAGGCATCCATAATTCGATGTAAGTGCTATCCACTGCTAAACGCTATGGTCATATAGATTACCTTTGCTAATCATGGATCCTCAAGTGCCAGCAATCTGAACTCCCTTCAGGGACTTTCTAACTTCCCCTACGTTCTACTTTAGCCTATTGGGGTTAGGTATTGTGCCTTGCACTTACCATGTAGGACTTACGCTAGTTCACTCACACTCACATATACATCTTGTTCTCTGCTATTACCGTCTTACCACCATCTTACTCTAATGTACCTCCAATGCTGCACTCCACCTAGGTCTCACCTTCACTCTACTTCACTACCTTCCTCCTATCACTAACCACAACATCCCATAACTATACTCCTTGCATTACCCCTCATACTACAACTCTTCTCCTCCCACTAATGTGCCTATTTGTTTATTTATTTTTACATGTATAGCAGTGCACCAAACCCTCGAGCATCAGGGCACTAGTTACAGTGAGTGTGAAGCAAGCATCTTCAAAAGTGCAAGAGCACTCACACAGGTTACACTCATACACGTGTTCTTGAAAAGCATAATCTAGCTAAACCACACCTCATGGTGTGGGGGGGCTACTTCAGGTATACTGACAGGCAACATGAAACAAATCAAAATAGGTAGGTGTATAGTCTGGCAAAGCCACACTTCATAGTGTGGGGGGCTACAACAGGTATACAGACAGGCAGCAGGCAACGTCTGGTAGGTATGTCTGGTAAATCCACGCCTCATGGTGCGGGGGCCTACATCAGGTATACAGACAGGCAACAAGCGAAATCAGGTATGTGTACAGTCTGGCAAAGCTATGCCTCATGATGTGGAGGGCTACATCAGGTATAGTGACATGAAATAGGCAAAAACATATAGGTTGCATATAGGTTAGATGCATAATCATCAATACTGTGCAGGTCAGGCCAGGAAGGATGCAAAAGTGGTCAGATTCATATTAAACACTGGGGTGCAAGATGCGAAGATGTTATGATACAAATTCAACACTAGGCTGTTGGATGCAAACATGTTAGGATACAAGTACTGTTCCGGCAGCACAGCTAGTTAGGTAAATTATAAACAAAAGCATTGCAAGTTAGGGCAGTTATAATACAAGACATAACATGGGTAATGTGCCAATTGGTAGATATTGTGAAGCTGAACTATAGGGAAGAAGTAACAAGACAGAGCTATAGGACTTGTGTTCACTGCCTGTTGGTATCCGACTAAGCATTGAGTGAAGGTGGGATAGCAAGATAGCAATGACAGCAGGGCACCACTGTGAGGAAGTAGGCCATGGGCAAGTCGGCAAAGCCCCATCCTGCATGCCAGTGGGCCATGTCTGCCATGCTGAGTAAGGTCAGAGTGTTTCAGAAAGATGAGGAAATCGGTCAGCTGTAGTGAAAGTTGATTGTGCAATCGGATTGCAGATAGATGGTGTACTGTGGATTTGGGTAGCCGAAGGTGGCCGCAGGGTGGGCATACCAAGTGAGTGGTGTGCGCCCGAAGTGCGCAAATGTTGGAGGAGGCAGAAATGTGCCAATGTGTGCATGGGCTCATACCTTAGAGTATGGGTACCTGCCGGGCCACTTGCCAGGCCTGGACAGGCACAGATAGGTGCCATCCTTGTCTGTGGTCCATGCAAGTGTGACGCCAGCTCTGCCTGCCGGCAGTGTAGGACTGCTGGAGAAAATCCAGCAGGCACCCAATGAGGGTCTGCAATCAGGGGCAGGTTGGCAGCAAATCGGAATCCAGGATGGTGAAGGTGGTACTGGCGGCCTCTTCCAAACCATAATGCTTGACACAGAGGCAACTTGGAAGGCCTATACTCGCTGCACAGGGCAGGTGCCCAGATAATAAAGGGGCAGCGTGATGTTTCCCAGCCAGCTTCATGCAGTACATACAGGTGCCATCCTTGTCCATGGTCCAGGCACCTTTCACTCTGTTGCTTTCACTTCACAATCTCTCCATTCACTAACTCACAGCCATATACAACACAAATACACACATTCACATTGCACACAGCACACCAATACACCAATACATCAACCTCTGCACATTCCCCCTCCACAATTCAATGCTTCCTCCTTCCTCCTTCTATTCTCTGGGTCGGCCTACTTCTCCTCCTTTGACTTCCTGAAAATTCAACATTTCTTGTTTCGTGTGTACTGATTAAATGTCTCTTCTTCTTTCCTGATTTGCCAACTTGCTCTATCCAATCCTTATTTATCTTCCCCTCCAGGGAGGTGTATATGCCAGGGAAAGCCTTTGCAAGGAGTCTAAGCCACAGCCACTTTCTCAGCACGGAACTGCTACATATTCAGAATGGCGTCCTGGCCACTTTTGAAGCCATCTTTGTAGTGCAAGGACCTGACTTTGCTGCTCTGAAAGTGGATTAGTGTCTCTGCTTGCAGGGAGCCCCTCCCAGAAGTCCCTGGTGGCCTAGGGCTTTCTATGTGACTGGGCCCTTGACGTAGAGTAACTTGCTGCAGTGCCTTAGATCAATTAAGAGATAAACATGCTTCACATTTTGTGGTAGCGTAAGCTGAGGGAAGGTTCTACTCTCAAAGGGGATATGAACGTGATTCCGAAGCAACCCAAACAGCGAAGTACAACAGACCTGATAAAGCAATGTCCAATCAAGGTTCTATGAAAAAATGTATACCTTAATTAAACACACCATGTACAATAATATCTAACCAGAAACACACTACACAAAACCCACCACTGAGGAAAGAAAACAGAATAGGAAAAAAACAGAAAGATACAGCACTGTGAGAAATATTCAGGGGTTTAAGGAAATGTATAACCGTGTTCTATAAAAGAATATATTTGTGGGTGCAAAAGGGATAAAAGTGACCCAACCAGTCTCTAGGGTCCACAAATGGACCAAGGGTGGTAGGTAGCAGTCAATAGAATTGTATGGCAGTTCTTGGTGCTCCTTCATAGCCAAGTCAGACTTAGCTGCATTGTGTGAGCAATTTGAAGATAGAGAGAGCACAAAAGGCAGCACCAGAGGGTGTGGGTGATTTGGATGTGTCAAACAGTTCTTGAAACATATCCAAGTCGAACCGCTAAAACACTAATATACCGGCTGTCTTGACTCTTAGGGTGCTGTATGTCCCTATCCAGGGGCTCGAGGACAAGAGGAGCATGTTCTTCATGCTCCCAAATACAGGCGAGGCTAGCAAACAACTGCAGGGGGTCTTTCACCATAGTGAGGTCCTGAGTACTTCTGTGGCTGGCAGTGAGGCAGACTTGTTCCAGCAACAGGTTCACCCCAACAGTCCTTGGGGCTATTTAAGGGATAGAGCTTGCCTCTGTCTTGGAACACCTGTCTTCACCTCACAACTGGAGGACTTTAGAACTGACTGTTCTTCCAAGGGGGTCCAATAAAATCTTATACAAGGGGTGAAGTGCAAAAGATGATTCAAAGAAATGGTGTATTTTACCTTCTTTTAAAGGTAGAAATCCACGGGTGATTGGATAAAATGTTGCCAGTTTAGGGGTCCAATACGCATTCTTGAAAAAAGTGGACTTTGCCTTTCCCATATCATACTCAAAGTGCTTTGTACCAGAGGGATTGGAGGGGACAGGGGGGAGAGGCAGAGATAAAACCTAATCCCACCCTTACCTTCACAATAGGATCAACGTCCTTTAAATATGCAGCACCCTGTTGTGAAACCAGGCTTTTTTCTGAATGGGTGTGCCCCTTGATTCCTGTACCCAGGCAAGATTCCTCTGGAGTGGCTTTCCCTGGGAAAGGGTGTTACCTGCCCCTTCTCAGGAACAAAGAGCGTCAATCCCCCCAGGCTGCATTCCTGACAGTAGGGCAAGGGGCAGCCTGTATCGGGTGAATACAGATAACTCTTCTACAGCTGAATTTGGCCTACAGGAAACACATGGGTGATATTTGATGTGGATGCAATTATTAAGAGCAGAGACATGCACCATGTCTTGACTCAAGCATAACTTATGTTTTAGATTTTACCTTGCCACCAGCATGGGCTAATTAAAATAATCATACTTTTGGTACCCGGTTCATGTCTTAAAAGCATTCCCTCAACTGCAGGGACCTAGCTTTCACTGCCACTGTCAAATGGGCACATCTGCCACCCGCACCTGGTGGAGCAGGTGCTGCAAATCAGGCTACTGATGTATGCCTTGGCTTTGGTACACACTTTGCCTTTGGCCTGGGAGTTTATGAAAAGGGTAAATTGACAAGCAGAGTATCCATTCCGAGATGAAATTACCCACATTGTGTTCTTAATTAATATAGTTAAAAAAAAAGCAAGAGCTTGCATACTCTCGCCAGATGGCAATTCATCACAGAACCACTAGGGATAATTATCCAAAATATCTCATGCAGTCCTCCACTGACTAATGGATGGCTTAGATTGTTAGTGGTGGTGTTATCAACTGGAAAATGGTGTATTACACAACTTAAGATGGTTCCAAAATTCCCTTTCTCACAAAAGTGATTGGATGTCAAAGCAAGAATCCCTTCCATTGAAAAGTGTGAGCACAGTCTTAAACATAATATACGCACATTTAATTAAAGGTTTTATGTTGTTAACTTAACTTTATTAAATGTGTTGTTTGTAGACCCCACATTTTAGGTGGTTTAACCTTAACACTTTTATAAGAATTTCCATTATTTTTTTATGGTTACATGATTATTGCTTGATTGACTTGCCTTTGATATGAGCTTTTAGCGATGTTTGTAATGTATCAACTGTAAAACATATACACTGCATACATGATTGCAGTGCATGTTATATGTGCCTCTTTGGTAGGAGTATGTGTTTTAATGGTTCTTTTTTTCTTTTTTTTCGGCATTTTTTGAGCGCTTGACACCTAAGTGCTGAACATAGTAGAAACAGTAAAATACAATGAACATGTGAGAGACTAGGAAGCCTGAAATAATGCATGCACAGGCGACTGCCTCGAAATATCATTCTGTAATATTTTTAGAATAAGCGTTCAAAATATATTAAGAAAAGCATTTTTTAGAAACGCCTTAAAAACATTGTTAAAACCTTAACTATGCTTTGCCTACCACTAAGGCAAAATTACATGGTCTGTGTTGGTGACCCTATAGTTACGATTAAGTTGCACTTCCCATAGGAAGAGCAGTTTTTAGGTGGCATATAACTTTGGTGTCGTTTGACAAATTTGCAGAAACTTTGCAAACAATGTAGAGACCCGACTGTGAATTTTCTTGTACAGTTTGGTGCCATTTCTGATGTCATATTTGATGTCCTGGCTGTTAGTCTTAGCAGTGCATGGCAATGGTACGATTTATGGTTACACGGCTTATAATAACTGGTGACGTTCTTAGGCTTACCATTTCCGCCACCTGATATCCCAGTAATACTGGGATATTACGGGTGGTAGCAGAACAGTAAGTTCCCATCCTGTGGTGTCCCATAGGACTTCACGGGAATGGGAACATAGAATCACTGGCACCATTAATAATGGTGCTGGTGCTTCAGTGAATGTTCTGCCAGTAAGGGCCTGAACTACCGGCAGACTATGTTGTTACCAGCACTTTCTTCCAGATAGGCAAGGCCGTAATGAGGCCCATTGTTTTTGCAAAAATGGCACTCAAGCTCTTTTACAAGTAGAGAATCCTTTGATGGTCATGTTAGTGAGTACTCTGTATGAGTGCCCCAGGGTAGAATTTGCAAAAAATATCTAATTCTATCTTTGTAGGGTCATCTTGAGTTGACATCCAGCACCAAAATTTAATCAAGAAGGCCCAGGTTTAAAATGGTAGATTTCTTCTGATGATACCGCAGTTACACATTAGTGTCGTGATAACGAGGAAAACAATATTAGAATGCAAAATGCATTTTCCTGACAGCAAATCATGTAGATGTATGTACTTAATTTTAAACTTCTCATTGAGGGTATTCCTTTTAGCTGCTGAAGGCAACATCAGCGTTCTATTGTATTGATGTTCTTGCTTCTGTTGTCTATAATCTAATATGCCACCTTCTGTTGGATCGTATACAGTCGAGGACACCTCTGTGGGACCAAGTTTTATAGCACATGGTCTATCCCCTTCTGTAATGCTTTAATGATATGGCAGGCTGAAAAACAATGGTCAGGAGGGTTGCTGACAACACTCACCAGTGCTCAAGATTAATTCATAAGCTTCCAGCCATTAACCTTCAATTATTCATGTATCTCCTTGAGTGGGACAGGTATACCAAGATGTGGGCTTCACACCTGCTGTTCCTAGAGACCCAAGTTAAGAATTCTAAAATTCCCAGATTAATAAAACACAGGAATGGCACTTAGTTTATGAAGAGGCCATGACACTTTAAATAGACATTCAAATGTAAGGTGGTAAGCAGATTGTATACCTCTGCTTGGACTGTTTGGACCAAGGTTCTACGTGCAGCCATCTATTAAAAGGACAATGCAACTTCAGTGTGGGGCACAAAGAATAGGCAATGCTGAATGTTGTCAAAAGAAATCTGAAGACCACCGCATCATCCCAAGTGGTGTTCTGCCTCACACAAAACTATAACTATCCACATACAACTCCTAGTATGCCTCAAAAAGTTCCAAGAAGTGCAGACTGGGAATTGGCTAGCAGAAGAGCAAAGGTTCATATCTTGCCCTCATTTAAAAGTGCCCATAGTACCACCAAGTGTTTCTCTATGTAGAACCATGCCACCCAGTGCCATTGGGCCATGAGTGGCGTATAGGTGTAAATAGACATTTAAGTAGAATTACGTTGTTCTTGTGTGCAAGGTTTCAACATGTCCATGCTCACAGTGACACCTTGGCACTTTGAGCAGCTTTGGGTTCATGCTGTTGGCTTGAAACCTGCAATGTTCCCTCCATGCTTCTGAGTCCCTTGAGGTGTCCGTACTGTGGCATACACTTGTGTACATTTACCTGTCAATGCACACAGAGGGATATATTTATTGGCCTTTTATCCCTGCCTACCCTTTTTGGCACACGTCTACCTCCTCCTTCCATGCAGTCCAATGAACTCTGACAGCATAAGGCTATCAGGTATATGTTCCCACTACAGATGGTTATGTAATTTTGTACTTTGATAGCCTCTGTCCAGTAATGCACCAACCTGCCTCACTCGGAACTAAAATACAATCCTAACATAACATGAGACAGAACAGAATCTCCTAGAATTCTTTTTAGCAACAAGGTGACTGGCTTTTTAATGTTACTCTACTGGTTTGGCCACTTCATTCCGTTGCTGTCTATTACCAACAACCTTCACCTTTATACAAAGTCTATTGTTTGCTATGCCACTCAGGATTCATGCTTTACAGTCATATAATTAATATCTGGAGTTTGACCTGTGTTGCAACAGACAGAAATCCCCTGGCAAGCATGCCACTACATTTCTAGGATTGCCTGAGCACACTGTGGAATCCCTTGTGCCTCCAACATTACATTGCGTACCAAGTTACAATTATCCAAATAGGCTGTGGAAACACAACCCACTACTCATAGCTGCCTCCTCCCATCTGCAGAACTGTGGCCCATCTAACAGGACTGACAATGCAAACATGCTAACACAAATCATTCTTCCCCCACTGCATCCCATTATCCCTGTGACTGTAACATCTACTTCCCACTATCCCATCCTCTTGCCTTACCCCTCTTCATTTTCTTTCTACCAGCAGAGTAAGGGTGTTATCTGCTTGTGGGAGCAGAGTAAACTTTGGAAACTACTATGGTGGTTATTTGATAAAGTACTAAAACATGTTAGCTTAACAAAGCATCAGACTAACAGAGTTTAAGTAGTTGTTCATCTAGTTGTTCTCCTAATTTAAAACATTTACTTTTTGTTCTATTTCTTTTTAAATTAAAACTGACAGCTTTTGATCTACATTTTTTATCTTGTTTTCTAGAAAACGCATTACGTACACAGGCAGGTTGATTGATCCATGGATGCAAATATCTATCTATCAACCTATTGCCGTCTCTGTGTTTGTTTAGCTATCACTAAAGATAGCTTTATAGACAGACTGACAGTTAAATAGGTAGATAGATAGATAGATAGATAGATAGATAGATACATTCCAGTTTCCATGTGATTCAGTAGCATGCATGCTTGTAGAAAACCTTTAAATAAATTAAAGAAAACATTCCAATCTGTACATTTAAATTTCGGGGATTTCAAAGGGGGTGTAGAATATAAGGAAATCCATGTAATTGTTTAAAACTAGACGAACAAGTGGATAAAAAACTGAAAGTCGCAGAATGTTATGTTAGCCAACTATTTGTCTAGATAAACAGATAGAGATAGATAAGATAGATAGATAGATAGATAGATAGATAGATAGATAGATAGATAGATAGATAGATAGATAGATAGATTAGGAGTGTATAACTCCTATAATATAGGTACGTATGAATTACACATTTCCAATATGCCTTAAACTGTATTCACAAAATGTGAAGATTGTATATTTCCCCCCAGGCGTCGTATTGTTGCTAAGAAATCTGTGTGTGTGTTCATTGTTCTACTCCCGCATGCTTCTTGACCTACTTCTTAAAATATATTTCAAAATAGGCAAAACATTAGACACTGGGTTACAAAACAAAGCAGAAGTTTAGATGAAAGTAAGCAATTGGTTTCATCTCATAAAAGCTTTATTTTGATCTTAATTTCAATAAACAAAGGTGTAGAGTAATTAAAAAGATTAGAACCATAACAATTGGTAAAAGCTTCGTGCCTTTGCTGTTACACTTGAATTTAAAGTTTCTTGTGTGTTGTTCTTGGTTGGCTTCACTGAAGAGACTTTCGCCACACTGCCGGGGTTTTGGACATGAATTATGCATGGTGTATTTTAGAAAACTGCTCGCACTGTGGAATCTTTTGGCTACAAATAAAACGGACTCCATGCACTAGTCCTCTTGTTAGCTACCAATTAAGATGGAAACGGAGAGCTGTTTATTCTGTGTCCTTGAATGTGTTCCAGTGGAATAGCATGCCTGCCCCCTGCTTCTTACCTGAGCAGTGGCGTTCACAAACTGTTCTGAATGGGGAATGCCAAGTGGGGTACTAGCCTATGGAGGGGTGGCATTAAGTATGAGTGCACAGACACATTTGCACACACACAGACACACGTCTAAACAGCATTAATGTAGGGTTTGTTTCTACTACCCATATCTACTTTAATTACTAACATAAATGTCATACAATCCTGTTTCTAAAGTATTCATGATCATAGTTTAGGATAATGGGGTGGCACCTTGGGTGACCAATCAGATTCCTGGGGTAGCACTTGCCACCACAGGCCACTCCCTGGACTTGAATATGCACCTGAGAGGGACGCACAAACCACTATATGGGTAACCACTATATGGGTTGTATTCCATCAGTTTACACTTATTTAATCAACATGTTTTGGGTCAGTGAACACCGTTGTATTAGTGATTTCAGTAGCCATGTAACTTGGCTATACATTTATATTCTAGTATTCACATATATTCTTAGTCTTCAAATCAACAAGTTACTATGTTTTAAGTGAAGTGAACATTCTGTGAATAGATTTATACCAAAGGGGCTGCCTTACAATGCAATTGTGTGGATCTAGGTTAGATGTGAAAAGACAAAATCAGAGCTTACACAAACACAGATGTCAATCTGACCTATTGTGCAAAGTAAGCAAGGTTTATTGCCACACATCATAACACATGTTTTAATCTTGGACATTTGCAATTTACAAAAACGGATGCGTGGTCTGGGGCAGAATATATACGAGTCATGGTGAGTGTGAGCAAACAGGTTACTCTGATTGTAGGCTTTGACTACCATTGTAAGCCCAAACTCAGAGTAAGTTTGTGGCAGCTTCCACACTCTTTCCACGCCCAGCATGCCAATCTACCAGCTCGTGGCCTCACCAT
The DNA here is from genome assembly GCF_040938575.1 of Ambystoma mexicanum. NCBI lineage: Eukaryota > Metazoa > Chordata > Amphibia > Caudata > Ambystomatidae > Ambystoma > Ambystoma mexicanum. The sequence continues at coordinate 612,670,071 of NC_090930.1, forward strand.
TTTGCCACACATGTTCCCCTACCTAATTGTAAACCTCACATTTGCCACCATTCATCCTCCCCTGAACCCACCCTTCTTCCAAAATCTGACTTGTAGTTTTGCTTTTTTGATGGTCAAATGGATTGTGAGAACTCTGTGGCAGGTTTTCTCCTAAAGTAAAAGCCCAGTAGCACCCCAGAACTTATCCCAGAGTGGTAATGTTTATAAGGCACTAATGGTGGTGGGCAAGTGACTGTATCATCCCTTGGCCCTGTGTGATGCTCCTCAATTTGCCGGAGATGGTATTGAGTGCCAATGCCAGACTTGATAGCTGGACACCTCAGGATGCACCACCCAATTATAGCCCTGGAAATGCTGATACATCATTTGTATTGATTTGTGGGATGCATGCAAACAAGTATGCCCCACAGCTTGTTCACTAGCACCCTGGTGGGGGTGGGGGTGCCAGCTAATCAGGTGGATAGGAACGCAGGCTTGAACCGCCCGCGCAAGCCTGCGTTCCATACTACCTGATGGTCAGCTACCCCTGCTGCCATCTTCCACCCACACTCTGTTTCCTTTTTACAAATTATGTTGTCCCCCTTTCCCACCCCCACTTACCTATTTTGTTGTGTCAGCGCAGGCGGCTGCTGCCGCTGTTTCCGTGCTTCTCTGGCATACAGGCAGTTCAGTGTGACTAGCCAGGAAGATTCTTATAGTATCCACAGGAGCACTCAAAGCCAATTCCCTATGACTGCACAGACAGATTAAAATACTACTGAGAGACTCCTTCATACCCATGTTAATGTGCATACAAACAGTGGTGTGGGCATTACCCCCGGAAAGTAGAGAACACAAAACCACCTTGTTTAAAGGACAATAAAGGCATTGGTTGCATCCTTCACTCATGTAATTTGTACTCTTGGTTTATTGTTCATAAAAGAGTGAAGGGGATTATCACAGCTTTCTAGATCCCAACCTTGGGGTGCCCCACATTATATGGGCCCATAAACTAGTTAACCCGCCTTTGCTGCTCTTGTGCCTTTCCACTTGCTGGATGTGTTTACAATGGATTTCAATTGATTCTTCCTGCATTTATTTTGTGCTAAGAACATACAGATTCCATAGGAATCTATTGGTTTTAAATCATCAAGATAATAGTATAAAACAATATGATCTTAGAAGGCAGAGCAGGGATGCATGGTGATTCTATCCTGCACCCACACAGCACCTGCACATACTAAATAAATTCCCTGGAGCACAAAGAGTGTGAAAGCAAGGACATAACTTCTAGATCTGCCTTTCACACCACTTTTTACACTTCCAGGTACAGTCTCTATCTTAATAGGATCAACCATTTTAATAGCATTACAAATCTTCTGGCTCAGACTTAACAGACGGTATGCCTTCCCCATTAACATAGGTCTACTGAGGATCAATCCCATAACTTGCAGGGAGGGCAAATAAAGCAGTAGTTGTAGCCTTGGTGTGGTGTCTGTAATGCATTGGTGAAAATCAATCAATGTGCTACCATTGTGATGTTCTATATGTGTACACCATTAATGTTGATCGGTGCAGGAATTTATTTAAGCTGGTACAAAGTTTAATCAAAATAATGCTGCCATTATATTGAAACACCGACATAACATTAATAAAGGCTGTATGTCTGGCTTTAAGAAATGCCTCTTGCAGCCTCGGATGACCAGCTTGACCTTATACATTCCCAGGTATAGCATCGCATATACACATATTGCAGTCATAAGTAAGCTGCAAACCAAAATGTTCAGATACTGCCATTATATGCAAGGTTAATACAAACATTCTCATCCAAAGTCAGCATGTACTATGATCAGGGATAACATTCAGACGCATGTCTCACTGCACGTTGATGCCACACACATACACACAGTGCCAACAATTCTTCAAGTAGGAAGTCCATGGAACAAAGGATTTATATTTGTACAGTAAAATAAAATTTCATTGCACAAATGAATGACTAAATTCTCTGGCCCAGCTACATCTGCAAATGCCCAGGTTAGCCATCAAATGGCAGTTATATGGGGTCATTACGAGTGCGGTGGTAAGGGGTTAACGGCACCGGTAAGGATGCTGGTGCCGTTAACCCATTACCGCTGCATTCCGAAGTCCCTTAGCGGGTCCCACTAAGGCCGGCTGGTAAAACCAGCCGACCTTAGCGGGAGCCGCTAAGGGACCAGGGAGCTAATAACGGGCTTGTAATTTACAGGCCCGTTATTAGCTCCCTCCCCATTCCCATTGAGCCCTATGGGGGCTCGAAAGAGAATGGGAAATAGTTTTCTGAATGGGGACTTACCTGGTCCTCCAAGGTTGGAATGACGCAGTAAGTCCCCATTCAGAGAACCCAGACCCGGACACGCACGAGTTTGGAGGCAGCCATGCTGCTAATAGCACCATGGCAACCTCCAAACTCGTAATGACCCCCATAGTCTTATGTGCAGGGAACAATTTAAAATGTATAATTTAGACATTTTAAAATGTATTTGTTGAGTATAATGTATTCAAAATCTCTTTAAAATGACATAGCTAAGGGAGGAGTGTACTGAAAATGTGTTTATTTATTGTAAGGCACGTATACAACAAATAGTGTTTCAAGGTGCCACAAGACAAAAAGAGGGGGAGCAAGGGAGAATGATACAATAAGGATCTTACTAAGCCTTGTGACATTCAGAACATTCATGTGCTGAATAAGAAGTGTGAGGGGAGGGGTGGAAGTGCCAGTCTGTGCAAAAACACGTGGTAATGTGGGAAGGGAAAAGGCTGAAGAGGCAAGGTGAAAGCTTAAAGGGGAGGCCAGCGTGCATGTGCCAGGGAATGCAGGTAAGTGCAGGAAGTGGGGGGCTGGGCGGAGGGGCCTGGAGCCCTGGAGTACTCAGAGTGAACCAGACAATCAGTCAATGAGACTGAAGAAGGTGTTGCAGGGGAGGGGGAGAGTGAAGGAGGAGGAGAGAAGGAGGGTCTTGATGAACTTCCGGATCTTAAGGAGATCCGGCTAAAGCCTGAGTGGGGCAGGCAGACCATTCCATAGGGAGGCTCATGTGGAGGAGAAACATCTACCCCCCACTATTTGCTTAGAGAAGTATCTGATTCACAGACAGTTGAAGCTAGCAGACCAAAGAGCTCTAGCTGGGAGGTATTTAGGGAGAAAGAGTTGGATGTACCTGCACCCCAGGCCCCAGAAAGCCTTGTGGGTGATGCAGAGTGTCTTGAATTTGATCCTAGCAGCAACTAGGAGCCACTGGAGAGAACATAGGGCTGGAGAGATGTGGTCCCTGGGCATGAGGCCAATAATACGTCTCACAGTCATATTCTGGATTAGTTGAAGGGGTCAAAGAGAGGAATAAGGAAGAATGAAGAAGGGGTTGCTACAGTATTCAAACCTAGAGACGACCAGACCTCTGGGGACACTGGGTTTCTGGGGGAAGGTGAGTAAAGATAGAATACCTTTGAGGAGCTGCAGCTGATAGTGGGCCTTCTTGACAATGTGCACAATGTGAGAAGAGAAAGAGAGAGAGGAATCAAAGATGACACAAGGTAGTTGGCTCACAAGAGAGTGAGGGGAGAGGACCCATGTCAAGTCTGAGATGTTGGTTTTCCATTCTTGGTGTGACTAGGTGTAGGGATCGAAAGGTTAGGAGAATAATTTGGGAACTGTATCTCAGAAATTAGGAAAACAAGAAGATATTTCTGTCTTTGTCTCAGCTAGTTGACTTTCATTCATAGTGGTCTTATGGTTCCCACACCATTAAGCCAATTTGAAGTCTTGGAGACAGCCTGTGGAAGTATGCTTTTGTATTTGAAAACAATTTTGTGATGGATTTCAATTTAAAATTCACATGGCTTGTTTCTATATTATTGGGGTCATTGCACTGTAGATGTAATTTATACAGATTCACTCGAATTATTAGATCAATTTAATTGTTATATGTAGCTCTATGACTTAATGTGTTGCGATCATATGACACATGTTTTTAAAAATGCATGTTTCACTCATTATAATGCAGATTGCTCTTCTCGACATTGGCACACAGTTATTACCTCTACTCTTTATATTGGTAACTTGTGCATCTCTCTTTTGAAGATATGGTTTCATATAGCTCATGCAATTTCTCCCATTTTAAACCATTTTCTCTAATATTGTTTAATTGTCCTGTGTGTCTGTGGGTTAAGGGAATGACCTACCCTTTCTTGCTTAAGTATGCAAAGCCACACAAAAGCAGCTTTACCCATCATAGAATGTGTCCAACATGGTACAACCTGGGCTCTGTGAAGCACATGTCGTGTAGGTGATTAGGTTTGTTAAGCATTAGCTGCTGGCATATTTCACCTGCTACGCTTACTTGTGTTATACCGAAACACATAATTAAGCTCACAATCCGTCAGTTCCATTAAATATCTTGAAAACTGCCTAGCATATACATTTCAGCTTTCTGTTTGTTTAATTTATAGTGGTGCTTTTTCCATTTCAAATTCAGGTCTGCACGTCTCAGAATTCAAAGGCAATTATGGACTCGATGAACATTTCCCAAATCACAGGGGCTTTTCATATTGTATGGAATTAAGCAGTTTATTAGAACTGTACATGTGCATTCTTTTCCTGTTTGTCAGTCTCTGGAAGCCAATATATGGACATGTGCTTTCAAATTAACAATCAACAAAACGTTATGAATTAAAAACATTACCATTTCACGTTCTCAGATGTAACTCTGCCTCAACTGTTCTTTTGTATTGCAGCACTTGAAATTGGGCAACTAGAGAACGTTGAGCTTAGAATAGAATGTATCCCAGAATACTTACATTGCTTTGTTTCCCTTAAGTGCCAAAATTACCTGTTTCTGTAAGAAGATGATCATTTAGTTCTATGTTTAGTTGTGGCTATTATGTCATGCTAAGGTGACATCTATACTTTGAGAATATTGTATTGGGATTCAGCTAGGAGGAAGAAAGGATATGAGGAGGGACACACAGCTTGCGTGTTGTTTGGTTATTTACCCACTCACTGACTGCCCGCGTTCATGCTTACTTGACCGCCCTGACAAAAACACATCCCTCTGGGACATATTTGGGTTTCCTAGAGCTATCTTTATGAAGGAGTGATATTAAATGTTGTGCTTTAAGTAGCTGCCCGATCGTTACCTCACTGTGGAGGCGAAGCAGGGCTGAAACGCGTGTCTGGGGTTGATGAGGGTACTTTTGTTGAGAAAATAATTGCCTAGCATTTCAGTGCTGGACTGCCCTTGTGGGTGGGACAAAGACTGATATGCAAATGGAAATTTCTCCTGCGTGAGGGTGCAGTGAACTCAAACTTGGTGGTAAACCCTCCTGAGTGAAAGACATTCCATAGAACAGAGGATTTGTCCCATGTTCATTCTCAGTAGATAGGCTCCCACATTCCTTTTCAATTTTGTAAAACTTTGGGTTTCACTCTAAGTACCCAAGTGTAATCCAGACATGAGCCCTTTACTCACTGTACTTTAGAGAGTCTCAGATTCACCTCACTGAGGAGGCCCGATATGCATGCATGGGGTTGCTGATGGTTCTCTTGTTCAGAGGAGAATTGCCTAGCATTTTGGTGCTGTACTGCTCTTGTGGGTGGGACAAAGGCTGATATGCAAATGGTATGTCTCCAGTCTGAAGGGTGCAGTGATCTAAAACATGGTTGAAGACCCTCCTAAGTGGAGGAAATTCCGTAGAACAGGGTATTTGATCCATGTTTGTTCTCAGAAGAGGGGCTCCCACACTACTTTTCAATTTGTATCACAAAAGCAGTTTTAGTTTGCACCAAAGAAATACTGTGCTCACTGTCCAACATGTCTCACATACAACCCAGGAAAGTCCTTGAAAAAACCACTACAGGGGCCCCTTTGTGAATTTCCAGATAGAAGTCCTTAACATACTGAAGTGACCTCCTTTTAGTACATCCTGGTCATCGTTTACACATATTCTGGATGAACTGAGGCGTACCCATGTAAATAGGATTCAATTTCAGTGGCCAAGAAACTGCTCAAAGAGTACATCCCACGTTCTGGCCTTCCAGTTTCCATAAACTCTGAAAAAGGCACTATTTCACTGGAAAGAATGTACTAAACATTTGTGGTGCCTTGGGGAGCCTTCAGCAGTTCCGCTATAGTTTTTACGCACAATTGGCAGGGGCAGTGGGTGCCGGAACTGCGACTTGAAGCTCTTCTTAACCAGGGTCTGCCAGGAAAAAGGCCTACAGTGGCCTGATGCCCTTCCTCTTTTACTCATGGACATTAGAAACTCTGTAAATAGAGTACCCAGCCTCTCCCACCACCAGATAATCATGGGGAGCCCCATGAGAATGCCAGTTACACCACCATCTTCCCCATAACTGGGTGATTTACAAATTAATGAGGATATTTGTGTTTCCTATTGTAAAAGACTAATGCTCGTTGTCAGTTCTCACTTCCAGAAAATCCAAGAAGCTCTGCCTCGACCACCTGAAACGCTGTGCCACAGCCTCCTGCAGGGAGATTGGGTGCTCCTGAAAGTGCACCAGCAACAATCACCCCTGCTTCCTTGCTGAAGGGTGTGTTCTAGGTCTTACTGACAACTGCCACCTGCTGTAAAGGCCATGACTCCTGATCCACACCAGCCATTGTGTGAAAATAGCACCCCAATCGATGATTAAAAACAGCAGAAGGTCCAGCACAAAGACATCCCACCATCCGCCAACACAAAAGACACAGCAAAGCTGCAATCTGTAGAGGTACAGGTGAAAGAAACCCCTCTTCAGCTGCCCACTGGGGTCCCAGCAGCAAAAACCATAGTGTCTCCACACCCATCACTCCTCAACAGCAAGGTTCTGCTACCTGGCCCGAAGTACAATTTGTGGAATGCAGCCACCATCTCACCTGACATCATCAGGTGAACCATCCCTCTTTAAGATTATGCTACACTTGTCTCCTGAGGGCGGCCATTTGCTCTCTAAGTTTGCTATATTTGTCTCCTGCATGTGGCCCATCGCTCTCAAAGGTTTGCTACACTTCTCTCTTGTGGATGGCCCATCGCTCTCAATGGTTTTTGTCACCAGCAGCTACACTAACATTGCACACCTGGATTATAGGTGCATAAATTAGTCTGCCAGCCCATGGGGGTTTTGGAGGCCAGTTGAATCTGCCCAGCGCCTCTGCTGATTTATTCCTCCTCTATGCCTCTGTCATCATTATGCTTGCGGGGATCCTGAGCTTTTCGCATCATCATCTCTCCTGTATACCAGGTCCTGGAACATCTGACATTCTTTGGAACTTTTGGGCACAAGGCCCTAATCTCCATAGGGTTGAACTGCTAAAGCTAGGAATAATGCTGCTATTGCCTTATTTATACATTTATCATTCACTGTCTTAATTGTTTGCCACATATTGCTGTTCCTTACCATGATATGATATGATATGGCATTTGTGACACGCCTATATACAAGTGTGTCAAGGCGTGACAAGGCAGGGAGGGGGCACATAGGGAAGACAGACAACAATCTTACTAGGCCAGGTGTCATTCAGATTGTGCAAGTGCATTCCATACTATGGAATACCATGGTATTTGTGCTGCCTCACCCCACATCCACCTTCCCACACCCAGAAACCAACACCATCCTCAACTTCTTTTGGGCCTATGCTGACCTAATAAATGCCACTGATTGTTATGTATGCTCCCAGACTCTTATGTACGCCAGTGGGGGGGATTCCCTTCATCCCTGCCCTGTTCAATCTTTCTGAATGGTGTTTTGATCTCTTGATCAATGACTCTTCTCCAGCCACTCCAATACGTCTCCTCCAAAAATACCAACCACATTTGTTCCACAGAGTGTTATCTCTTGCACCGTGACTGGCACCTTGCCTTCAATTGTTGTCTCACCAGCCACCCATGTTGTTAACAAAAGTACTACAACCACCACCTATAACCACACACTGTCAGTAGGATAGAGCAATTTCATAGTAATGGCACAACTAGTACCGCAATAGCACTCTACACCCACAGGGGGTCATATTTCCTTTGTGGGGCTAACGCCTGCCAATGTCTGCCAGCTAACGAGACTGGTCAGTGCACAATTAGGTTAATTCACCTGGTGATTCGCCATTTGTCCTTTTTTCAAAAAGTTCACTACACACCAGATATTCCAAATGCATTGCCTGCTCATGGTTCAAAGGCATCATAGGGTTCCTGATCCCGAACATTGGCACTGCCATCAACAGGGCCGATCTTCATTCCCTATCACTCCTCCTAGAACAGGAGGCCAACAACACCTCAAAAAGAATACAGATTCTTAAAAGTGAACAAGCTGCACTCAATGCTATGGTCCTCCAGAATAGAATAGTGCTTGATTATTTACTAGCTGCCCAAGGGAGTACCTGTAAAAATATAGGACAATAATGCTGCACATTGGTACCCGATAACTCCTCCCAGTTCGAGGACATCATAAGAAACCTCCAAGGGGTTGGTACACGATATAAGTGAAGGTTATGCCAGCTCACTGTAAAGTTGGATTCAAAACACTTTTGTTTCACTGGGCTCTTCAATTCTACATGGTTTTTTAATCATTGTTGTCATAATTTCTGCATTTATCAATGATAGTTGTTCTTATTCACTGCCTTCTGTCATGCTATGCGAAATAGGGCTCTCAATTGCCAGACTGTTGCCACTTGAAATACAGACATCTCTAATTGAGGAGGACACCTCCAAAGGCACCTCCACGGAAAATGGTAGATGTGATAGGACAATTTACAACAATGAATTGTATGAATTATTGAAATAGGACCGTAGTGGCCAACAAGCTATGTCTCTGAAGCAACATCCTTGTTGTGACAATCCCTGTGCCTAGCCACACTATCCCTATGTCACCCGTGTACCTGGGCATCTTTGATTGATTCTATACACTAATCATGTTCCCTGTTGTCTACCCCCTGTCTAAGGCATGATTAATCAGGGATTGATGTGGCAGGATTGTTATGCTATGCTATGTTATGCCAGGGGTGTTATCCTATACGATGTTATGCTATGTTATGTTATGCAATGCTATGGTATGGAATGCTACATTAGGCTCTTGCATGGATTCTGACTTTAGGTTAGCCATTTTTCCTTTGCCTCACTCGGTTTCCTTCTGCCTCTCTATGCACTCTGCAGACATGCCCAAACTCCTCCAGGTGCAGATTAGACCAAGACCCTGTAACAAGGAAAAAGGGCGCATCAGTCCTTCTCTTCCGCTTGCTCTCTACAAGTAGAGCAGCAGCACCATATATGGTAGATAACAGTAGGCTTTCTGTGAATACTGCTTATCCATATTAGAACACAATGGGCCTCATTACGACCCTGGCGGAAATCGTGGTGCAATATGCACCATGGAGCACGGCGGAAAGCTGCCGATAGCGCCATGGGGGTTGGCGGATTTACCGCCCCATTCCGACCTTGGCGGGGCGGTAAATCCCCATTCCCCATTTTACCCTTCCCCATTCCCATTTTTGCCCCATAGGGTATAATGGGAGTGGGGAAGGCGTTAATTACGCCACCGTAAAATACGGTGGCGTAATTAACAACAAGGTCCCGTAGCGCCATGGATTTCTCCGCCCGGAAAAACCAGGCGGAAAACGCTCCATGGCGCTACGGGAACTCGTAGTAGGGCGGACGGGTCCGCCGCGAATACCGCTGGCGTAAACCCACTCCGCCAGGGTCGTAATGAGGCCCAATGTACCTGCACGGCTTTGTCACGAGGTCACAAGTAAGTTATTGCCAAATGTCTGCAAATGTCATGCCAAGTAACACCCCCATTGTGCAAATGCAATAATACATAAGTGATTGCAGAGGATATGCTATATAACCTGCGCTCTGAGGGCTGTCTCAGGAAAGCTCTGTGTGCTGACTGCCTGGGCACTTGTCCTGCTGTATCTGCCTGCTTCCAGCTGATCAGTCTGTATGCTGTGTATTTGCTATCTAATACAAGCGGCTTGGTTAACCATTCATTTGTGTAAGATCACCTTATTTGCTGCAAGCTGAGGCTGATGCCGAGGGGGCCCTAGGGAAGGGGCTCAAGCTTGGCTACCACAACAGTTCAAGACTTACTACAGACATTTGCGTTAGTACAAACAATACATATCATGAGCCACAATGCAAAGAAATTGGAGGGACACACAGGGAAACTCCAGTAAGGAGGAAGGAGTCAACATCAACAGAAAATGACAATATAACATTAGAGTTCACCATCATGTATACAAATCGATTGTGTGTTTGAGGTATGTGTATTTCCCCATGTATGTGCATCATGAGCTGAGGGCAAACCCTAAGGAAAATACCTTAACAACATACAACAAGGTTAATGTCTAGATTCATAGCACCTTTCTAATTTTAAATTTCTTGTGGTAAGTGAACACAAAGAAGGGGCCACATATATCAGTGAACAAAAACAAGTGGACCAGATACGTGCTGTCATCAGTGATGTCATCATGACATTTGTGATGGTATCGTTGATGTCCTGGGTGTTAGTCTTAGCAGTGCACACTGGTGGCGTGAGTTGTGGTTGCATTTCTTCCCATAACTGGCGAATTTCAAGGTTGTTTGGTTTTACTTGTAACTTAAACTTAACGTCCCTTTACACAAGTTGTTTCACTGAATTACATGGCCACAGTAGTGGCCGTGTTGTTATGGTGAAGTTGCTAAACCCACAGGAAGAGCACTTTTTGGGCAGCTTATAACTTTGCTCCCTCTGGATGAATCCTCACCAAACTTTGAAAAACATTATATGGCCCACACTGAATTTCTTTGCAAAGTTTGTTGAGGTTTGTTCCAGGGGGGACAAAGTTATAAGGGGGGGTCCCAAAATAAATTTTTTTCCCATAGACTGAATGGGGAAAAAACTTTGCTCACGCCTACAGCCCAAACTGCTGGATGGATTTTCACCAAATTTGCGGCAGGAGCAGCGGCTTGGTCCCAAAAGTGTGCTTTTGTAAATTTGGTGAGACTTCGTCCAGTCGCATTTTTTAAAAAAGACCAAAAAGTAGGTGCCAAAAATTTGTGATATCTATGTCAGCTCTGCAGACACATTTCCCTGTTCGCGCCACGGACATGACACGATCGGCTAATCGGCTTGCGTCATGTCCGCGGACATGCAACGTGTTTGCTGATTGGCTGGAATGAAGCGTGAGGTGCGTCGTATTGTTATGATGCGTCCGCCATCTTGGATTCGCAGACATCCGCAGACAGCGCGGTGATGAACTGGGGAGAAATACACCTTTGGCAAGTTTGTTGGTGTACAGGAGTGCTTGGGGAGGGTGTGCGAGTAAGAGATGGGTGAAATGTTGTATTTGTTTAGGTGGCAGGCACCCCTGGTGTGTTTGCCATGTCCACGGACACCGCAGCTATCCGCGGACATAAAAAAATGCACTTCTGGCTATTTTACTTTAGTATGATATTGGTTTTGGGTTGTTAGTACAGTCTTGATTGTAATTAATATACTGTATAAGTAGCCCATATAGCTCAGTTACAATGTTTGATTCTATATAAGTAGCCTGTATAGCAGAGTTAAAATGTTTGATTCTATGGGTGTGATCTATGGGTGTGATATGCTGCGGTGGTTGTGGCCAGGGCCTAGAGTCTTGGGTGCATGGCCTAAGGGCATAGGCCGTAGGCCATGCACCCAAGACTCTAGGCCCTGGCCACAACCACCGCAGCATATCAAACCCATAGATCACACCCATAGAATCAAACATCTATCAAATATTTGCAAATATACAGTTTGTGTTGTGTTTGATTTGTATAGTTTGTATGTGATGTTTTGGCTACGTCATGTTATTAAGTTTCTAGAGTTTGGTAACACGCATTGCAGTATAACATATCCATGGAAGTAAACATTTTGTATTGTGGTGTATGGTTAGATGTTTGCTTCAATGGTTGTATTATGGAGCAGCATTTATGAGTTCTATTTATAATAATATACTTACTGTTTGATTTTTTGTGATTGGATATATTTTTTCATGATGTGGGTAATTGGAGCAGATATTCTTTTTCAATTTCTGTGATAAAAGAAAAGATCATGTTAGTGTAGGTAGTTTATAAAGAGTTATTACATTGCATAATAGACATTTCTGCTTTATTTCTACCCTCATATTTAGTATTTTACAAACCAGTCTACTGTGCAATTTACTCAGTTTCTGTGTTTGTTGCTTAAATCGTTGGGTCTGTGGGAAAGAAAATCCATGTTGGATTAAAAAAAAAGCCTTTTCTTTTTATGCTATAGTGCATTTTTTGTTTGTTTTTAGTGTTTACTTGTTTCTGGCTTATGTTCTATCTGTTGGTTGTTGCAGATTGTTAGATATGTGATGTCGAATTGTAACTGATTATAGTTTTTTATTTATATTATTAACTTTGCTAATATACCTGTTGGGTTGGTGCAGATTCTTGGGGCAGTTAGATACCTGTTGGCGTATTCTAACTGTGTATTTCTTTTTATAATTTAGTGGTGTTGATTTATCTGTTTGGTTGCTGCAGAATTTTGAGGCAGTTAGATTCCTGTTGGTGTATTGTAACTGTTTATAGTTTTCTAATTGAAGTTTTATTAATGTTTATGCACAGATTAGTTATTAAATTGTGGTTTTAAGAATATTTAAGCATTTATAAGATTTGCTGGTAATCTTTGCTTTAGAGTAATTGTATAATCATTACATTCAAACCACCAGAATTCTTTTTTATATATGCAGTGTAGTGACCTGCATTGGTTGTGGCTCCTGCATGGTAGATTATACCTACTGTTGTGAAGGTTTTCTTACCAAGTGATACTTGACCATGTGTGAATCCAGTCAGCTTGCAGTTGTTTTTGGTACCATCTGCATTATAACATAGAAGTATTGGTATTAAGTATTTACTATGTGTTTGTATTTGTAAGGTGGAGCGATTATCTGAATTGTAGGTGGTACATAATCTGTCATAGTTTGCATTTTGTACAAGTCGCTGAAATGGAACAGATTTACAGTTAGGTATGGATACATACACGAAGCGTTCATTAGGGATTTGTTCCTGTGCCACATTGTTGCAGAGCACATGTATGTTTCCACATGTATGAAATCTGGAAGATTTCATTTATAGGTATATTTTTTTGTTTTTCAGTAGTAAGTACATTAGAAATTTGTGTGGATCTTCTTGTGAGTTTATAGTGAATTTCACCATTCCAGCACAGTAGTCCAATTTGTGTCTTATTCCATGAACACTGTGAGTGTTGTAATTATTGTTGGTTGCATTTCTATGAAGGACTGATATTTTCAAACACAATTGGTCAGTATTGTGTAAGTAAATGTTGTTAATAAATGGTGGAAATTGAAATAGAATATTTATTGCTACATTTGGGTAGCAATTTACACCAGTAACATTTGAAAGTTTGAATGGACCAGGTAGTTCTGTGTCCAAGTAATTTCTTCGGAGTGTATGTTGCTTCTTTGAAGAAGGATCTGAGTTACTTTGAGAAGTACATTCTTCTTTGGTTGTAGTAATTGATGAATTATTAGGTTCTTTTACTCTCTTTGGAGGATTTGCAGTGAGATCCTGTTGCATTTTTGTTTTAAGTAGTTTTCTTTTATAACAATTTTTGCTTTTTGTGTTTAGAAATAGAACGTCAAATGTATGTAAGCGTGATAGTGCTACGTAGCTCATGCCTTCTTTAAAGACTGTGTTTCCAATATCTATCAATGCTTTATCTAGGGTAAGACCTTGTGATTTGTGACTGGTGACTGCGTATGCTAGAGTTAGAGAAAATTGCTCTCTGCATACATACATGTCTTTGAAAAGAAGGAATCGAGCTGTTGAGCATCCTATTCCTTTTACTTCTGATAGTTTGGCAAAGAGAATATTGACAAACGGAATGTTGTTGTCACGTGGGTATGTTTGAAAGCCAACAACTGTACCAACTGCTCCATTAACTAGTCCTTGCTCCACGTAAAGGTTATGTTTTAAGCATTACTCTACAGTTTAAAGATAATTTTAATATCTTCTCCAAACCAGCTGTGTTGGAGTTAGAGTTTTCTAAGGCATTTAATCTTGTTGTGGCTTGTTGACAAATGGGTAGTATCATACAATGTACGTCCAGTTTGTCTGTCGAGCAAATTTCAATTATTGGTTGCATTTCTTTTTTCAACATTGTTTCATTGAACTTGGAACAGCTTCCAAGAGTTGGCATCAAGGACATACAAGTGACATTTGTGTGTGCTAATTGTTCCATGACGTCAGTAGCACATGAGTTATGGCCATAAAGTGCATGGATGTGCCAGGTTTTTAATATTGCTTGTGCTTCTTGAGATGCACCAACTCTAATACTTTTTAAAATGTTGGCGTAGGCGAGGTCTGCAGACTGGCACATGTTTTCTGTTAATTCTCTGTATTGAAAATGTTGCGAAAGGTTAACATTTCCTATGCTGCCAACAGTTTTACGGCAGAGTTTGTGTCCTAGGGTTTTAAAAATAGGTTCACCTTTCACTGGTGTCAATTGAAGAAGATCTCTGAAAACAGTAATGTGTTTTCCTCCAAAGAGCTGTTTGTAATTTGTTTTGAGTACTTCTTGTAATCTGAGGTGAATCAAAGCCAACATTAGATTGGGGACCATGCACACCTCATCTATTAGCAGCATTTTCATTTGTTTTAACACTCTGCATAATTCCATTGCAGCTTCTGTAGAAAGTTTGTAATATTCTAATTTGTTTTGGTGTTCTACTGGAAGGAGCAGTAATCAGTGTAAAGTGACACCGCCTATGTTGTATGCAGGTAAACCTGTGGGGGCAGTTACAACAGCTAACAGTTTGTTGTTCGACAATTGTTGAAGGAATTTGCTGATGATTTTTATTAAGAATGTTTTGCCTGAACCAGCTTCACCGCTGACATATAGTATTATGGGTTTGTATTTTGGCAAGTACATTCTTTATTTTCATGTTGTACACCATGTGAAATTTCTTTTGTTACTTCTTGAAAAATGGTATGCTGCTCTTTGTTTAGTTTTGATTATAGTACAGTTAAGTCTTCTGTATCTTCTTCATAGTGACACATTGTGTTTTCTACTTCTGACATAGCTAATTCTGCCTCATTTGCTATTATTGGCTGTCCCAATGGTTCTTGGCTTCCTGTTTCAGAAGGTTGACTACTGTCAGGAGTGTCCTTATCTAGTTGGGCCTGGAGTTCTTCTTCGTGTTGCTGTTCATTGTGCAACATTGTTTTGTACTGTGTAAAGTTTATAGTCATAGCAGCCACAGTCTCAATGGTAGAGCATTTTTATGCCTAAACTGTACATTTTCTGAGACAGTGTTTTGTCCAATGATAGGTAATTCCAGAGGTCTTGCAGCTCTGTTCTTTCTGCTTTGGATAAGTAGGCTGTAAGATACCGAGCAACTGCAGTGGAATTTTCTGCAATGTACTGCACATCTATTTTTGCATTCCATAAGAGGGCAATGATTGCATTGTAATCATTGATATATTTTGCTTCTTCTGTTTTTTTAATGTAATTTGTGTTCTTAGGTGATTTACCTTTAACACTATGTCTAACTGAAGACATGAAGTTGTGCACTTCACCTGTGTGTCTTTGAAATTGTACAATTTGTGCAAGAAGATCACTATTTGTTGCTTCTGATGGAATTTCATAAGTGACATATTTTTTGATAAACTGTAAAAAAGTGGAATCACTGTTTTGAGCAACTTTAGGAGCATCTTTAATCCATTAAAGCATGTGGATATGTGGTGCTCCTCTGGCTTGGTTATTCTTTTCTCCAAAAGAAGTGTTGCACTTCTCCGAGGGGAGGAACAGTTTTATTACAAATAAAGTGTAGCATAGCAATGAAGCAATGATGGAAATATCTTGAAACATTAACAGGATCTAGAGAGCAAAGTTCTCCTGGTGTTAGTATATCTATGTTTGTTTTGTTTTTGTTTGCTATGCGTAGGAAATCATGTACATTTTCCCATGCATATTCTGCACAACTTAATGTAACAAACCAAGTGGGCGGGCCAAGGTTTCTTATCATACAACGCACATCTCTGTGACGTCTGAACCAGTACTCTTTAGTACCACACATGTTTGCTAACAGATTTGTTATGATTGTAGAACCTCATCTTTTTCTTGTACTTTTTGTAGTAATTGCATAGCTGAAATATTTTGAAATTGGGTACCTGATTTTAATGTGTGTGCAACTCCATAGCATAGAGTTGCTAGTTCACTTTCAAAGAGTAGGTGGAATATGTATTCCAAATTTTGTCTAAATCTTGGATCTTCAGAATACATTTGTAACGAGTGGTATGCTGATGCTGTTATCTGAACGGGTCTATCATCATACCTTCCTCCTTTCCCAGTAGGAAAGAGTAGAGGAAAAGCATGTGCTTCTATACTTTTTTCCCATGTGCTGATTGGTGATCCTTTGGTTTGTCGCATTTGGTACGTTTCTAGTGCATCATCTATGGTGTCACTAGAGTGTAATGGATGAATTGTATAATGATCTAAAATATTAGATAGGGTAGCAGGATCTAGAAGTTCAAATTGACCACTTTCTCGAATTATTTTAGTGGTTTACTTCAAGTTTTCTTCAATATTAATTTCTTTGTAGTATTTATTATTGTCTTTTAGATATTGCAAGGCTAGTCTAACTTTATGTAAGTCTACAAGTTGTTGCCAATTTCTTTTGTATTTTGTAGGTACACCATTTACTAAGAAAATGAAATATTGCTCTATTGGACGTTGTAGTCCCAGAGTGTTTACATTTTCTTTCAGATCTAATGGTAAATAAACAACTTTGCCACAAATGCCTTTCACTAATTCAGAGGGAGGTAATTTTGCTGTTTTTGGTTGAAGGCATATTATTGCTTGAAATGGGTGCACTATTTGAATTATAATGCTCTCATATAAATTGAGTTGTTGCATGGGGTTTTGTTATTTGTGATAGCACATGAAGGAGTTTGGTTGTTGCCAAGTTTTGTAGTGCAGTAAGTGCAAAGTATTAAGGGGTAATTTATCTCATATTTGTTTTCTGCTATAAGGTACAGAGCTAATTCAAACCATTTGGACTTTTCATTGTCTTCTATTTTGTATGTTAAGTCTACAGTTTTTGTGTTACTTTTATGAAAAGTTCTGCGGCAACACACACACACATGGTTTGGTGTTTCAGCGGAAGTAATTTTACATTTTAGTATTTCCTTTTTGTATGTGTTTAGTAGAAGGTTGCCATCTGTACAATTGTTGCTAGTTTGTTGTAAAGGTATTGCATTTTGTAAGTGCCTTTCACTTCCAAAATATTTTCTCTGGATATGCTCTATTTCTTCAAGTAGATCTTTGGCTGCACCATGTAGAAGGTTGTTATTTTATTTGGCTAGTGCTAAAGCAGGACTTTTAGCATAATACAGTTTATAGACTAGATTTCTTGTAGTTGAATGATGTGTTGATATCATTTTGATGTGATGGGAGGATAGCTCAGCGGCAACGTGCGCGCCTTGGAAGCAAAACGACACACAGCAACACACGTTCGATCCCTGTGTCCGCCATTCGAAACCTCTCACTATTAAGAGCATTATAAATAACCTATCATATCATGATGGAAGGTGCTTTTGCAAATAGGTCCTGAAAAGCAGGCTAATGAGTGTCTTTTGTAGTCCTGTGATTTTTGTCTTTTCCTTTCACATACTGATTGAGGAACTGGCGTAAACATTTCAAATATTTTTTGGCAATGTTACACATTGACGTGCAAGGCCATTTGTATACTGGACGTTCTGGTTCAGTTGAATGGAGAGGTGATACTGAATTTTCTGGAGACATTTTTGTAAGCAGTATTTCTTGTTCCATAATGGAATTATTAAGTTGTTCACACCCATGTCCACTGCTATGTATGGCAATTGTGTTTGTTTGCTTTTGTTTGTATGCTTCTTCATTGAAATATGGTTCTGTGCTCGTGGTGTAACTCCATTCACCTCCACAGATATTTAAAAAGATATTTTTGTAAACATTCCGTTTGTTGAAAAGTCTATTTTGTAATTTAGTAGTTAGTTTTGTTAGTAGTTTCATTCTGTTTAACACTAAAATAAATAACTTCCTTTTCAGAAGGATTGCACTGTCTATCAAAGCTTCTAAAATTAATTTTCTACGGTAGGTTTTAAGGGTTGTGCATGATTTCTGTCCTGTTTTTATAAGATTTTGAAGGACTCTGTTGGGGAATTTGTTTTTCTAATATACTTTTTTTGGTATGGTTACTTCCCACTACATCAAGATTTATAGGAGCAGTGTTAGCAGTAGTGGTAGCTGAATTGTTGTAAATCACTTTTTGTTTTGTTTTACATTTTGAAAGAGGCGGGAAGGTTTTTGTACTGGAAGCTTGTTTTGTTTCACTTAATAACTCTATTAGATCTTTTGTTTTAACTTTTTGTACAAATTCTGCTAGAGATGAATGCTTATTTTGGACACTTTTATTTTCATTTGCTCTACTTCTGTTTTGCTTTCTACGGACTTGGTTCTTGGTAGGCATTCTTTGGGGTCTGTTGAAAAAAAAGAAGGCGTGGGTTGGGCTGTTCTGCAATGTATGTGTGCTGTGTGCATGAGTGTGTGAGTATGATGGTAAAGAAGTATGTGGTGGGGTGTGATTGTGCAGTGGGCAGCTACAACTAGTTGGGAAGGCTATTCTTGTACTTGGGTGTTACTATACTTGGGTTCAGATGACAGTACAAAGTAAGCTGGTGGTGAGAAGAAGTTCTAATACTAAATCTAATGGTATAGAATTAAAACAGTTCTTTGTTCTGTAGTACTAACATTCTAGTGGTTGAGTTATGTTATTTGTGTATCAAAAAATGGGGATTTGTGTTCTATTCTGCCTGTTAATCCCTGTTTAACAAATGGGGATTTGTGGGCAGAATGGTGTTCAAATCTCTGTTTTTTGGTGCACAAATTCAATGAATCAACTGCACAGTGAGTTTGTGTTGCAGTAAGAATAATATGATAGTATTGTACTTAAAATAGTAAATATTTTTAGTCATGGCAAATAGCGCCATGACTACCACCAACCTCAGAATGAGGCCCTCTGTCTTTTTTGTAATGTATTTCCTTTGTTTTTGCCACTAAGTGTGTGTGCATATTTTCAAGGATTGCCTTGTCATGCATGTCTTCTCTTGGCCAAGGTGTAAAGATGCTGCCTGTGGTCTCACATACCCACTCAGCATGATATTTCAATATTGTAGCCCTATATTTCATATTTGTTTCCCACATATGATCCAGTGGGATCACTATGGTACCCTCAACGCATATCTATACCATTCCAACAGCATCTTATCTTCAAAACTCTACCCCATCCCCAAAACTCAATTTTGCACAAATACAAAGACCCATCCAATGTACGTGTGTTCAATTGTCACCCCAATTTAAACCGTTTCAATTAGTAACCCAATCTATATTTTTCAAACAATTAAAATCACACACCACCCTTCATTGTTTTCATTCACACACACTTCACAATCAAATAATACTTACCTCACAACAACCCACATAAACACATCATAAGACACCCAATCCAACAACATAAACCTCTCAACTCTACCAAGTACAAAAACAGTTCTTAATGTTGATCGATTCCTCACATCTCCCACCGTGACAAAACAAAAACATCTTCCCTTACATCATTTTTCTTTTAAAAACACTGTCCCCCTAACAGGGACACAATAGCACTTCTTTTACTTCTATGCAGCACTGTCCTTCCACTCATAAGAGATCTTCCACATCAATGCACAGTCCTGCTCTATTATGATGACATCATCTCCCACAGCAGTGGAGGATCACCACAATACCATTTTAATGCATGCACTACTACTACTACACAATGCTGACTTTCCCTTTCCTAAAAGGAAGACACCCTTTCTCCTAAATATACTACAATATAACAAAACAATCTATACAAAATATACACACTATCGTGTCATCATGCAGAAGCATAGTCTTATCATTCTGGATTCTCCAAGAGTCCTTGATGCTGAGACCCCCTCTCAATTGCCGGCACTGCCTGTGGCAGTTGCTCACCCCAAGGGATCAGGCAGGGCTTTTTGATTAAAGGGGTGCCTGCACTGCTCTTCAGGATGTGTGCAGAGAAAACAGTTCTCTGTTGGCCAAAGTTACTTCCTGCAGGCATGGTGCAGGGTTAGCCCAGCTCCTTAGGCGTAGCTGGAGGATTTTGCTGGTGGGGCTGTCGCAAAACGACCCAAAAATAGAAGAGAAAATATGCTCAAACAAAGAGTACACAAACTGCAGAAAGAACACAGCTTTACTTCAGGAACAGCAGGGACAGAGCACACAGCAAAACCACTGGGCCCCATCTCACACGCCCATTTGGAGCTAAACAATTTAAAGCTACGAACACCAAAATTAGCATATTTGATAAGTGTTACAATAATTCAAAACCTAAGAATATCATTGGCTATACGTCACAAAACCCCTATTCAACACTATACATACTGCCCATTCGTTGGCAGATTCAGCCTTGCCTCCTCAAAAAATCCCCACACTCACACCATGACCTAATTTATCTGGGTGGGCCGAATGAGTTATTCCTAACAAAGAAGGTCTGTACTAATTGGACTATAAAGCATTTTAGATAACATTGAGCCTTCCTGTCCCACCGAGATCTGACCAATGGGACTGTGAGAAACAATAGGGAGAACAGATATGTTGCAAAGTCCCTGAACGTTATAATTGGGTTTCTCTGTTCTCCAAGCTCTGCACCTGCACGCCAAATGACTCCCATCTCGACACAAGTTGCAAAACCGTACATCTTGACATTCTCTCGATCTTTTAGATGAACCTCCAAGCTGATCCGCCACTGTTCAAATTTAATTTTGTCTATTTTATTCGAATTGTCAAGTCAGTTACCTCACAAAAGCAGGGCATTTTGTGGCACCAGGGATACTGTGTTCACGCTCTAACATTGTAAATTGACACTAATGCCATGGTGTGCTCCTGTATCCTTTGAGTGTTTTTGTTGCCTTTCACATTTGACATCTGCTTGTTTGGAATTGGATTTCAATGTATGGGGGCTGCTTCCTTTTCAACAAGTACTCAATATCTGCTTTTCTCACCAAACCATCCTGACTTTGAGGCACCTGCACTCACCACAACATAACATTCAATTAAAAGGGCTTCAGTTCTGAAAGGCAACCAAATAGAATAACATGGAGAAATGTGCGGGCTGTATCTCTGATGTTATATCAAAATGGACGTTCTCTTGCTCACAATGACCAATGGCAGCTTACACTGCCCAACCACAAACTACATAATGGGGGCTTGTCTCAAATCTACAACCTACTATAACACTATGCTTAAAAAGAAAACCTATATATATATATATATATAAATATAAGAAAATCCATACAGAAAGAAATGCATGTTTATTTCATTAACGAAAAACTGTGCCCTAATATGTTTAAAGGTTTTTGCTACATGTGTGTTTCAATACTTTGCTGAGTGCATGTTGCTGCGTGTATATTTAACTGTCATCCTAAAGTTCTATTATAATGAGGCAACCTACACGTGTCTAGCTGGTGGGGTCTTCCTCAACTTGTATCTGTGCACGGCCTTAGAACGCTGGATCTGCATATTAACAGGCACTTATGAAATCATGTTCATAATTACTTCAACTTATTTGTCCCACTCTGGGAGAATCTTTTTTTTTTGTTCAATGCACCTACATCATGACTGATTTCCAATGAAGTAGCTCCAAATGAAAGATACAACATGCAAACATGTTTTCAGCTTCCTACAGGTCAACACTACATTACAGCACTTCATTTAAAAATAAAAACGTGTCCAGTGCAAACAAGATTGCCATTATAATGCTTATACAGAAAACATAACATAACATTTTATTTAACTACTATAAAATAAAATGTTTCATTCACTAACACATTTAATTTTGTTAACACACTATTAAGATAACTTGTGTCCTCAAGTGCCACAACTCCAACACATATACTGCTATTTGCTATATATGCCTTTGGGCCTGGTGCGCTATACAAATAAATAAAATACACATTAACATGAAGTGCTAGTAGACTAAAAGACCATGGGAGGGCACATTATCACTTGGGTAAATGACATTTCCCCCACATAATGGTTCTTGGGTCTGCCCATATCTTGGGTGTAGGTCATTTTCCCTGGACAGTGCCCCTCCCTCAATCTAGAAGGGTATATGAAAAGTATAACTGCAGGAAGACACCGGTTTTCTACATAGCACCTGTGGTTTATCTCATCAGCAGATTGTTCATAGCCTATTCAGAAAATCTAACAAAAGTAATCCGATTGGACTCCATTGGCATCCATTGGCAAACGCTGCTTGTCAGCATCTCAAAGGCACAGCTATTTGCACACTGATCTGTACAACTGATAACGAAGAGCTTATGATGGCAATGCCTCATCTGACAGCCCTGATGTTACTGCAATCCAAATGTATCTGCATGGGAAGTGGTTTTTCATGCCAGACGGAAATTGTTCAGGATCCATTGAGTGTTAAATGACATACTCGAAAAATAAGATCACCTGTTCTTTCAGAAATAAAACAGGCTCCAACTGATTGCGACCACTTCCATAGAAAATAAAGGTTTTTCTTAAGTTTTATCCCTTAACTTCTTGCACCATCTTTTTGAAAGCACACACAAGGTTGCATTGTAGTTGTTTCAGGCACGCATGCTTTTTTTTTTTGCTGAGCCTATTATATTTGATGAGTTTCAGTGGATTTGATAGTCACATCTGTCACACAAGAAAAAAGCACAACTCTTATAATGAGAAAAAGTTACATTTCATATTGAATTGTAAAAACACTGTTTCATATTCATTCTAAAATATGAATTGTATTTATAAGCCTACACTAATCCTGGCGAGCTCCATACACCACAGATAATCAGCTAAAGCTCAAGGTGAGTATTTCATGAAAGCCACAAGAAGGCTCCTTAGTTCAAATGATTTTGGGGGGAGTGTATATGACCATTGAAGCGCTGTAATTACTCTTTCCTCAATGCCAAAACAAATATTCGTTGTTCCTACGCTGTGTTATGTACTCAGAACGTAGAAAAGCTGTTCAGTGCAAAGTAGAATGGGCTAGATTAAGGATATTTCTCCAAAACTGTTTTAGAGATGTTAACAGTAGTTAAATGCACATCCCTGTCCATTTTAGTATGCTTTGGAACTTCAGTTTTGTGTGGGGTGGTTCCTGAGAAGTTATTTGTGACAGTCGGTGGCAGAAAAGAATGGTTGTTTTGCGGGGAAGGTAGCATGTTGGGATGGAAGGTATAATGCAAGGATCTGTACATACAAAAAAGCAGAACACGTGCTTGATAAGTCGTGCATTAATATCTGTAATTATTATGATCATTGGGAAAGTTATGGGATAATTGGCACGTCATATTTTCTGAAGAATGCGCGACTGAATGCTGTGAATTCTGCCTGGCAACAAATACCATTTGAACAAAAAAATAAAACAACGTTCCTAATAAATCTTTACAATGAAAGCACTGATGCTCAAAAGGGTAACTGTGCATCCGATCCTTTCTTATTGGCCCCATTGACAGTACAACAAATCCAACGCGTTCATGCACACTAGATACGGGAGTCAATAGATTACCAAGGGGCGGCACATTGCATTGGTAGAGTGAAGGGGCCTCGTGCTGATTCCAAAGATTTAGGGGCTGATTCATGGAATTATTTGCGGCAAAAAACGGGGATTTGTGCGCCATTCTGCCAGAAAATCCCAATTTGTTAAACAGGGATTTGCGGGCACAATGGTGCACAAATCCCTGTTTTTCAGTGCAAATTATTCCATGAATCAGCCCCTAATTCTCACTTTAAATCACTTTACAAATGCAAACTGCAAAGAGTACGATGGGATTGAAAAATCACATGATTCATGCCAAAGAATACAGGATCTAAATAGATTCAGTAGCGAGTGGTTTAATTTTACAATTCTGATTAAATCAATTACTATTATCCTAAATAAACCAGTGCTAGGCAGAAACCTGTGCAGTTCCCTCTGGGACCACTGCAAAAAGTTTAAGACTACAGGAGTTAGCAGTAAACCCAATTGGTAGCAGTCTGTACCACCCAGATTTACCTGGTAGCTGTGGCTGAGCAGTCAGACTTCTCTCAAGATGAGTTAGGCAGTATTTAGAGTATACAAAATAGGGCAATTCACAAAGTAGAACAAGCAGACACTGATCAGAGCTTGGGTGTAAAGATATATAATTATTTATTTAAAAACACATCTATGAAAAACACACTGGCACTAATACGGCAAACAACTTCAATCACAATTACTATAAGTATATCAATCCCCTAACAATATTTCGGCAAGTCTAGGTTCAACGGCACCACTTATTTGCAGACAGAGGTGAATGCTTTAACCTAGATGGCACTCTAATATTCGTTAGAAAGGGGGGAGAAAAGGCAGGGTATGAAAACAACTCAGTACCAACACTTTTACGAAGCAAATGCAAGACAAGCAAGGCAGGGTCTACTGTAGATCACAAAGTTCAGAGGCCAAGCCCACTCGGAGAGAGGCAAGGTGGTATGCCCAAAAGTATCACAGTGGAAATGCACTTCAAGTCTTTGTAGCAAAATGTCACAGAAAGGTTGGACCAGTTTTAGAACAAAAGTTTAAGAAGGTCTGGAGGCAACCCAGTGGAAAGGTAAGGATTTAAGACACCTCACGCTAACCGTCACAAGGGAAGCCCGGTGGACACCGTACCTTGGAAGTGAAGAGACAGCTCCGGCGGGGGCAGTTGTTCCTGGTGGTGGATGCAAGTCGGGGCTTTGCCAGAAGAAGAGATGATCTCGACGTCGAAGAAAAGTTGAAGATCGTTGCACCACCAGGGAAGAGACCAGCCGCGGAGTGCTCCGTCACAAGGCACCACCTTTTGGTGGCGGTACAGTGGTTAGTGGCTATCCGGTTGCGGGGTGCTCAGCACGGGCAATTCGACCACTAAAGTCCTGGAAGCGAAGAAACAGCAAGGGACTGGTTGTTCCCACCAGTCAGGGGAAGAAGACTCTCCAGCAGGGAGATCTCCTCTGTCGTTGGGAAGTGGTGAGTCGGTTCAGCAGGTCTCCACCGGAGGTGTCGTCGTTGCAGGTCGGCTCAACTTTACCCTCGTCGGATTCTTAGGTCCTGTGGCGACTTCTTAAAATCCAGTCCCAGCCTAGCTGTCACTCAAACAGGCTAAGTGGTGAGCGGGGCGGCTCATCACTTGGGCCAATCACACCAGAGTGCGACTTCAGTTGGCAAGGCAACTTGGTCCAGGGTGCCTAAACCCCCTCCCACACCCCCTGTGTTACCCAGACAGAATGGCACCACTCTGGAGGACTTCTGTGTAGAAGCCTGCCAAAAGTGGAACAAAGGGCTCAACCTTTGGTTTGGAGTTACAGAGGCGAACACATACGCCATTTTAAAAACCGAGTTCTGGCAGAAAATACTAACCAGTGAATTTCTTTAAGATAAATAAACCGGCGGTATGTTAGAGACTAATGTGAAAAAGTATTAGCCTCGAACAATGGGAAGAATCCCATAGGAATATATTTGCGGTTGAATATAACAAGTAGTATCCACTACCACCAGCCAAAATCGACGAGGGGGGACGGGACAGTGCCCCCTCGAACAACAGACCCAGGGGTAATCGAATTACCCCTACCAGTACCTCCACAATAGGATGGTTTGTACTAGTTCTGTTAGTACATTTAGGTCTAGTAAAGCCAATGGTGACTTTACAGTCCCTGGGAGACAGTAGTCAGTCCCAGGGTATGGAGTCTATGGTGGGGGTCACCTAGGACACCCCAGTGTTACGGAATTGAGGGTGTTGTGTAACACATATAGCAAAATACATGAGACCCTATGGAGTAAAAGACCCCATAGCCCATAGAACACATTAACATTCAAAGAAATACCACAAATATTTCCAAGAGTGGGAGGAAAAGAGTCTCACTCTTGGCAGGATGAAAAAAAACAAACTCCTGAAATCCAGCAAAGCTGCTGGGGGACTCACTAGGTTAGGAAATTCAGCCTAAACAGAGAATTCTCCCTAACAACCAAAGGAAGACTTTAACTACTATGAAAACAAACGTAAAAGTGCAGGTTCTTAATGTGG
The DNA here is from genome assembly GCF_040938575.1 of Ambystoma mexicanum. Lineage (NCBI taxonomy): Eukaryota > Metazoa > Chordata > Amphibia > Caudata > Ambystomatidae > Ambystoma > Ambystoma mexicanum. The sequence continues at coordinate 612,696,204 of NC_090930.1, forward strand.
CAATAACCGCAGAGTTGGTGAACAATTACCGCCTAAGGTAATTCCCCCGGGGCCTGAAGTTACAGTGGCCCCGGAAGCATTGCCTTAGGCGGTAATGCCCCACCAGCGAGGAGGTTATTGCCATTAATATTCCATCATCTGCAGTCTTGGCATACTATTTTTCCTGAGTTTTCAGCCCAGGAACACTAATGGCTAACAAATCTTTTTCAAGTGGCATTTCTTTTGCCGTTTGAAAAGGTTTAGTCCCAGTACGCGTTAGTTCTAGGAACACAAGAACGTGCGTACTGCTTCATTAGCACGGAGCAACAGGGCGTCATTTTGGGCCAAGTTGCTCCCTACTAATGAATGGGAGGAAACTGGCCACCTTGGAAAAGGGAGAAGGGACTATGGTCGGCAGAAAAAAAAAAGAGTGTACGCGGAGCGGGATGCACGCAAGTGCGTCCACGGGATTACACTGTGGTAAGGCGCGGAAGCGAGCCAATCCACATGCACTGTATCCCGTGGACCCGCGGCACCGGGTACTAATGTCATGTTAAACCTGACCTTCAATAGGTTCATTCAGAGCTGTTTTCCTTTTGGCATCTCCATGTAAACAATACTATGGATTCGCTTTTTACAAATACTTAAATGCTTACCCACTTAAAGGTGACTTTGTGCAACCTTCATTGGTAAACGTTGTGGCGCAAGTCGAATGCTGGGTGAAACATTGTGGGGGTTGTGCACACATTGCACTCTTTTCTAGAGAGTCATATGGATAAATTGGGGGTCTCACAAGGGTAACAATGAGAGCCCTGCAAGGGAGCCACATTCTTTTTACTCCACATAGGACCATATAACAGTTCCCATAGGTGTACTATGGTGTGGATGAGTCTCCCCCCTCACCCCCCACCGTCCCTCCCACAGCACAGAAAGCAGTGGGACATATTAAATCATTTTATTTTTAAATTCGTCCCTTTTTCACTGGAAATATGAATACATTATTCTCGGGGTGTTGGATGGAGGAAAACGATTATGGTGAACAGTGAGGATGTTTAAATGAGGGCTGGCAGTGCTTTCTGCAACTGGGCATTGGCTGGTTTCAACCTACAAGGTGACTTGTAAATATACACAGCCATTGCATATTTGGCAGGATGACACACAAACCTAGGCAAGTGTCATTTGGGTGTGTTGGCCAGCCTTATTCAGGACAAAGCAGAAAACAATGTGACATTCCAAAACATTCAAATAAGTAGCATTAGTGCAAGCAATTGAGCCATTATACAGCAAATCTGTCCCAACATTCAGCTATACACCGATAAACTATTGCATCTCTGTCCACGATCTCTTAATTCTTAATTCTCCAAGTTAAGACTCAAGTAAATAAGGGCCTTTTTGAACATTACACAGAACTTTCCCAAACCTGCATTTAAGCTGGGTACACTAGTATTTTACAATCTGAGTTGGATTTCTCTGAAAACAATATATTATGTGTTCCCTCATACTTGTGCCATGTTCTTCGCTGAAGGGATAGCATCCAACTTAATAAAAACGTGTCATGCTATAAACAAATACAATGACTAGACACACGTTTGCAATGGCATGTCATGTGTCAGCCCAAATGCAACACAACAGCTCTAAATCTATAAAACTCCTATAATCATAGATTTCAACCATACATATTGTGCAATTTGGCCACGGTCCGTGGTAGTCTTTGCAAGTCCTGGATGTCCAGTGCTTACCTGAAGGTCAATGCTTCCAAGTCCAAATACCTACAGGTGACTAACAATACCAAACACCATGACATCCAGAGCTGTCTCTGAGCTATGAACTTGAAGGGCTTCACACAATAGCCATAGCTGACAACCTATGCAAAGTCCCTTGGGTTCTAAATCAACAGACACCTCTCCTATTAGGATCACGTAAGAAAGAAAACACAAACAGCTTGGTGCCATATTTCCCAGAAAACAAATTCAGATCAGAAGACGTAGTCTGTTCCTGTTGGGATGGTCACAACCTACTTCTAGAAGGCCTTCTGGAAACCACTCTGGTTCCCCTCAGATGTGCCATACATGTTGCAGCATTACTTGTCAAAGAACTCCAATAATCTAACCACATCACCCTGACTCTCGTTGAACTGCACTGGCTCCTGTTGAAAGCATCTATCCACTTCAAATGGTGCTGCATAATCTATAAGGCCATCACCCTCAATCTGCTTAGCTATCACCATATGCAATGATTTATGGAGCCAAAGATCTGTACAGTCTTTAACTTCAATGATGCAGTAAGGAAACAACCAGAAAACAAGCCTTCTTGTCCATGCCCCCCTACTCTGGAACATCACAATGATATGATATGATAGGTTATTTATAATGCACTTAATACCCAGAGGATTCTAAGCGCGGACCCGGGGATCGAACCCGTGTTGCCCCGTGTTGTCATGCTTCCAAAGTGAGCATGTTGCCACTGAGCTATCCTCGTGAGACAATCAACAAAATACGCACACCCTCAGTTTTATATTTTCAGAAGGAGCTCAAGCACCGTTTATTCAAAGAATGGCTTCCCCTCAAAATGTAATTCCACACCCTGCCTCTCCCCAAATTACCTGAGACTGGACATTATGTTCCCTCGGTTTCCTCCCCTGGTTCCTTGTAGATCCCTTGCTGCAAATCGCAAACTCACCCCCTCCCTGTTGATTGCGCTCTGCTCCCATGTATTGATCGCATGCAACCTGCTTACCTCATCATGTATGTCCCCCTATGACTTGTTAAGTGATGTGTTGCATCGCAAAGCTAGGTCTGCACTCAATGAGTAACATAATATTAAAAATAATAAAGATAATTATTATTAGTAATATTGTTATTATTACTGTTATTATTAATAATAATATTATCATTGTATTTATTGAGCATGTAGCAGGCTTTGAGGAGCAACAGAGTGCTTTACATAGGTATACACAATACAGATACATAGCTCAGCACTTTACAGAGGAATGCAATAGTACTGATGCATAACAGAGCACAATTCAGAGGTAAAAACAGAACAGATATACAGTATGGGGTGCCATACAGAGGGGCACAAAGGAGGGGTACAGCTGTACCATGTGGTCGGGGGGAGAATGTTATTTTCTGAACGGTAGGAGAGTGGGGCGAGTCTGATGCTGACTGATAATAATAATAATAATAATAATAATAATAATAATAATAATAATAATAATAATAATAATAATAACAACAGCATCTTCTTCCACAGGACCATCATTGAAGTGTTGTGATTGATCCTCTGCTGGTGGAAGAATGTGCCGACTCAAACATGAGTGGTCTCTTGGAATATCCGGAATATCAGTAGAAGTGCTTATTGAAGACCATAAGCCAAAACCACTGCTTGGATGGGTAAAACATTGTAGACGCTGCATCAAGACCCAACACTAGGAAAATAACTGGCCAGGAAATAATTATTTGCTGACATTGTCTCAAGAACATCTTTGACTACATTTATTCGAACTGGATTATGTCCAAGATGGACCTTTGTAGCCCTCCATTGTCAGATATGCATTGCAAAGATCATAATAAGACTTTTGTTTTTTCTGGAAATCAGCAAGGAGTATATTTGGAGTGATGGGTACATCCCAGCGAGATGCCAATCATTATTTTGCTTTGGATGGTCCTGCTCTTTTTCAGACCTCCTTCCCCATCGATAACGTTTTGAAACTTAAAAATGAAGCTGATCCATGGTTGTGGAAGACTCGAAAGACACCACTCGTTGCATACTACCACATTAAAGAACTGTTTCAAAACAGGAAATTACAGTTAAAACATGAACTAGTAACAATGTATAAATGCTGAGTGGCGGCCACACAATTGTAATGCTCAAGTTATTGGAAATTCATGGGATAAACCTCCAGCAAAAAGTCAGATGTAAATCCTCCACCATACAACCCAAAATCAGAAAAATAGGTGTAATCACCACCGACACAATTACTGTCAATGGTAAGTCTGCCGAAATCCCCATGGAGTTTTATTACTAGACCATTACTAAATGACCTGAGCTATAATTTAAGCTGCACAAAAAAAAAAAAAAAAACATTGACACAAGAGGGTATCTGCAGTGTTGTCCATGGAATACTTGAACCTATATGTATTCATGGAATTTAATCTGATAGACCATCAGACATCACCAGATTAAAGAGAATATGTGGACCTACATATGAAAAACCTCAGGGTTAATCCTTCATTTACAAAGGGTAATTCACATACGGACCCATTGCTTACTGTGCATGGAAAGGCACAGATTCAGCTCACTGATGAAGACAACAAGGCAGAAACACGTGCCTGAGGTTGCTGTGGGTGCTCTTATTAAGAAATACCTAGCATTGTATTGCTGGACTACCCTTGTGGATGGGATCAAACTAACTATGCTAATGGATATTTATCATCTGTGTTAGATACAAAGAGCTAAAGTTTGTCTGTAAATACTCTTGACAGGGAAATATGCATTTCAACAAAAGATGTGGTCGTTTTCGTCTTGACCAAGGGGCACTCACATTATTGTGTGCTTTGATAATCTTTGGGTTTGACTCTAAATTACTAAGGGAAATCTCGAAGTTGGCTCCTTGCTCACTGTGCTTAATCTCACTTCACTGATGATGTCCAACAAGGCGGAAACATGTGCCTGGGGATGAGGGTGGTACTCTTGTTGAACAGAGCATTGCCTAGCATTTGTGTGCTGGACTATCCTTGTTGGTGGGGCCAGAGTGACATGCAAATTGATATTTCCCCTATGTGAAAGGTACATTGAGTTAAAATGTGGTTGCAGATGCTCTTGAGTGGACACCATTCCTTGGACCTGGCCATTTGGCTGTGTTCTTTCGCACTTGAGGGACGTGTTCTTTCTCACTTGAGGGACTACCACATGTTTGCATATTTTGAAAACTATGGCATGCAATACTAATGTATGAGGGGTAATCCACATGTGGGATCCTTGCTCACTGTGCTTAACAAAACACAACTTCACCTCACTTATAATGCCCAACAAAGTAGAAAACATGATCTGGGTTTTTTGCTGGTACTCTTTTTCATAGGATGTGTGCCTAGCATTTCTGTGCTGGACTGGACTGGCCATTGCCATGTGGGCTTCTCTTTGAAAGATCTTGTGAGCTAAAACGTGGTTGTAGATCCTCTTGTGTAGGCACCATCCCATGAAACAGGTTATTTGTTATTTATTATTTAAAGAGTTCCCACATGTTTGCATATTTTGAAAAACCTAGGATTTAGCCCACATTTACTAAGGGTAATCCATATGCAGACCCCATGGTCCCTTATTGTAGAGAGGCACAACTTTAACTCATTGATGATTCCCATTCTGGCCTGTTCTGCCTGTGGGTGGCTCCAGACTGATATGCAAATGTTTTTTCTCTATGAAAGGGACAGTGATCTTAAATGTATCTGTGAACCCTCCAGAGTTGGTAGCATGCCATTGGAAATGTTATTTTGCCATGTTTGTTCTCAGATGAAGAGCTTCCGCTTTTTTGCATATTTTGAAAAGCTTGGGATTTAATCCTTAATTACTAATGGCAACCAGTCATAGACCCCTTGCTTACTTAGCCCGACAAATATTAAATATTAAAGATATTTGTAACGTGCACCGTCACCAAAGGAATTGGTCCCCAGGTGCTCTGGCGGATCTGTAAATGATAAGGAGGGATGGGTTAGTAAGGTGGAGAGGGAGTAGGATAGTGAGAGGAGTGGTGTTCTGTAGGCAGCTTCAACTCGGTATACACCAGATGCTGAGCTTTGTTGCAGGTATTGGATCGGTGTCAGTCTGCATGTGCTGTTTCTCCGGTTTATGTGTTGTTGCAGTGTTGTGAAGTGCGTGCGGCTTGTTGTGCGAGAGATGGTTGTGTGAGTTTGAGTGAGATAAGTATGCAGAGTTTGAGCTTATATTGGTTAGTGGGTTACCTGACCTTTAGCATGCTAACATTCACAGATTTGTCTGAGTGTGGCACCTGTTGACCCTCACAGTTCTATCTGGATGCGGCGCATGCCGATATTTAGGATTCCATCTAGGTGTGGGTATGCCAACATTCACAGTCCCATCCAGATGTGGCGCAGGCCAATAGCCACAATTTCAAGTGTGGCGTACGCTAACATTCAAGTTTCACATAGGTGCGGGCATGCCAACATTCAAAGTCCTGTCTAGATGCAACGCAGGCCAATATTCACAATTCTATCTAAGTGTGGACATGCTAATATTCACAATTCTAAATAAGTGTGGACACCCTAATATTCACAATTTTATCCAAGTGTGGACATGCCAACATCCAAAGTCCTATCTAGATGCGATGCAGGTTAATATTCTCAATTCTATCGAAGTGTGGACATGCCAACATTCAAAGTCCTATCTAGATGCGACGCAGGCTAACATTCACAACTCTATCTAAGTGTGGACATGCTAATATTTCAGAATAAGTTTGGATACAATGAATCTCTAGATCAAGATCACCCAGCTGGAAAGTTTTATTTGAAACAAAATCCTTCTGTTTTTCCAGATATTTTGAAAACTAGAGGGGATCGGTTTACTCACACGGTTGAGGACATTATATGTTATATCCAAACTAAAACACTCACGAGCGCCAGGGCCCGACGCTTTGGCGAATATTGTTATAAGTGCAGATGCAAAACACTGGGCCACATTATTACATCAGGAATTTCTGTCTATTTCTTACTCAGACGGGATACCCATGAACTGGAAGAAGGCAATCCAGATCCCAGTATTTATAAAGGGGAACAGAGAGCTGGCAAGTAATTACTGTCTCCTTGCCCCAACAGACTGCATCTCAAAAATCTACTCAGCTTGCATTCTCAAAAAGGTTGAATGAGTGGGCTGCAGAGAAAAGGCTGCGTTCCCTAAAGCAGACATGCCCCCGTAAAGGTTTTGGCACCTTGTTTAATATATAGTGTCTGGTAAATTTGATTGGCTCCACTATAGGTACCAAAGGCTAAAATCTTTATATTTGCTTGGTCGATTACTCTGCAGCTTTTGACTCAAAAATACGAACTAGGCTGTGGGAAAAGATGAAAGCCTAGTGCTGCAATGCCTCTATCCTACACTTGATACAACAGCTGCACGAAGATACTACAGTATCAGTCAGACTTGGCATGGAGGGGCGTGTATTAGCAGAAGTTGCTACAAGTCGCGGTGTCAAACAGGGATGAGTGTTGGCCCCTTTACTCTATAATCTGTATGTGGCGGATATGGGGGAATAACCTTGTTAATTCCAGGTCTTGTCCACCTAGAGTTGGGGCTGACGTGCTTCCCTGGTTGTCCTACACCGACAATGCTATCCCATGTGGCCAAAAGCACTGTTTAATTGGCAAATTGAGGGAACTGTTGAGGAAGATATCTACTTGGGAGTCCTGGTTAATGAATCTCTTATGACATTCATCCCTTAAGAACTTTAGTGTCCCTAAAATATTGAAGAAAATGCAGATTATTAAGTCATTTATTTCCTCTAGTAGTGGCTATTTCATTGAAGGTTTCATTGTGCTATATACATCGAGTTTGGTCGCCAGTGTCCTTTATGGCATGGAGTCCTTTTCACTTAGGTATGGTAAAAAGCTCGAGCAACCAGTAGGTAAAATCTGGAAATAAATACGGAGACATCCCCAACATGTGCCCAACAAGGCAATATGTTGCGAACTCAGCCGCGGCCGGATCACTTAGAATCGCTCAACCATCAAAATACACAATCCCTTTGCAAAAAATCCACTGCCTTCTGCAAGAGAAGGGGTGCATATTTCCTGCTAGATCCAAAAATATCAGATAAATCAAATTGTGTTAGTCCATGCAATAATCACAAGAATCATCTGCCACGTTTGCCACACTTGAGGACCTCTTGGCGTCAGCGCAATGGAAAGTAAAGCATAAAGTAAAAGTCACACCCTCACAAGTGGAAAACCATCATAGAAAAACCAAAGATCTTGATGCACCCAGCAAGCAAACTTCTTGCCATCATGGTTGTGGGTACAGAGCTCTATGCATGCCCCCAAATCTGTGCCAGAAGACAAAATTAGTTGCGGCATGACTGCTCATGGGGAGCATAGATGGGCCTGCGTACCTTGCTTTTGTACTCTAATCCCAAGAAGTTAAACTTGTGCCAGGCGAAAGCTCTTTCTCAGCACTTAAACTCAATGTGTCCACGTCAAACAACAAGTACCAGAAGCAAGTGCACTCAGAGACACCTTCAACCAGTTTGTTCACACAAGAAATGGATGTGGTATCATCAGTGTACAGTACCACTCGTCTGATGGACTAGTGGAGGGAGGCATTGAGCATCAGGAATATTAAAGTAAGCTGGGGGAAAGAAACGTATATAGAAACATCAGTCCTGAAGACCAAAGGATGTGGATATGGTGTTCCACAGGGTCTCCCGCCCACCAACACACCGATATTCTGTGGTGTTGTAGATCATTTACAACTCCAGGCCTGGTGGAAAGGCAAAAACACTAACCACATGAGTGTTCTTTACTGACCTTTAGTTTAATACTTTAAAACCTCTTGTGAAGTGGGTATTTTAGAATCCAGGTGTCCTTCTCCCGGTGCCAGAAAAAGAGAAGAAGAAATGAGTTGGACTATATGCAAAGGCATGCAAGATGGGCTAATGTCATACTCTGACCACCAACTACCAAGTGTTTGTGGTTTACACACACACTAGATGTTCCCGGAGTAACATAAGCCGTTCTAGCAGATATTAAAAGTTTATCAGTCGGTAATTTATGGGGTCACTTCTGCCATGCAAATGGATGACAGATCTCCTGAACCTGTCTAATTTGTTATCAATAAAACACCTAACATGAGTAATGGGATTGATAGCGGCACTTGAAGGCAAGCGTCCCCAGCCAGCACGATCCTCTCCGCAATGAGAGACAACGAAGGACTCTCCCAAATCGGGAATAAAGCCAAGACAGAGTGCGGGTGAGCTTAAATGGGAGTTTATCAATCAGAATAGGGCATGCAAAGAACTCTGCAAACTCCGAGAGCGCTCTGTCTGACAATAGCAAAGACAGGCGTATATATTTACAAAAAACGTCATAAGAACCTACATACTATAGGGGGCACAAGTTTGATGGGTTTGGGTGGCGATGACTAACTATAGGTGCTGCTGTGATGCGGTTGGCTTTGGCTGGAAGACGTCACTGGTCAGCCTCATGGGTTGGGCTGGGCCTGGCAGGTTGGCTGAGTTCATCCGGGCGGTGTTGTTGTGCCATCGCGGCCAGTGTCAGAGATGAATGTCTTTTCCTGACTTATTTGCCCTAGCCCATGCACACCGCAGTCATTCAGTCATTGCAATATTATCTTCTTTAGTAAATCTTCCAATAGGTTATTCTACAGGTTAATGCAACACAGGAGGAATGCACCTTGTGAGGGGTCTGATGGTAATACGTCAGGACATGGTTACCAGTGTCCTGTTGACCGGTGCCATAGGTTGAGGTGCTAAGCTTCAGGGCCTGGGACGGGCGGTACAGGTCTTTCTGTCTTGTTAGAAGTTGTTATGGATGTGCCGCTGTGTGTTGTCAAAGTGTTGGGTGTCCTGATTGCACAGGGCCATAAGTCTAAGATGATCTGGTGGGTTATGGGGTTTACGAGGGGGCGCCTTTGGAAGTGTGTGTTCAGGCAGAGGTTTACTGCTGTGCTGTAAATAATGCAGGTGGCGGGCCGCGGCCTTGGATGCTGGAGAGGGGGCTACAAATCTTTGAAGCGGCTCCAGTCTGGTTAGGGGAGGTGGAGCAGCGCGCCGTGGGCCTCTGCTCTCATGTTTTGGCAGCCTTCGCAGGGTGGGAGAGGGAATGGCCTTGCACGTATTCACAAAGGTATCTCCCTCGTGTGTTGCCGACTTTAGGTAAAAACATCACAAACATTTGAACACTCTATAATACTTATTCAAATCACTTTAAAACATGCATTTCAACTTTGCTGGTTGGTGGAGTACATAGAAACTGACCCGCCACTGTACGTGACGGTGGTGGCACATAAGGGGCTTAGACATACACACATGACAAGTGCATTCTCGCGCATCCTTCACATGAGCCCTCTGTGTGGTTACATTCGTCTTCTCGTGTACTCTAGCAGCATTAGTTCAGTTATGGCGCAAAACCATAGAGTGTACATTTCCCAGTGATACACGTAACAAATAGATCCCTGGAACTCTCCTTCATTATTAGTACCCAACTGCAGTGGTATGGGCTCGCCATTGCTTATATCCTGGGTGCATGCTTTCTATGTTTATACATTTTACAGGTTCTTGTAATATAAGAGATTTTGTGGAGAAAAGCATACTTTGCAAGTGGTCTTGGCATTAATATGTAAAGACTTTCTGCCATCTGATGACCATTTTACCATTCTCTTCATCGCCCAGGCCCGCTGGCCGGGTCATGCTGGGAGCGATGATACACTGCGGAAGGTGAAATGTTACAATGTTAATGTAGTACGCTAGCTCATGTCCGTCTTGTTCGTGGGAACGGGCTCGCAGCGGATCTGCCAGGGTGCCGCGGCGACAGGGATAACCGAAACTCTCCGTGGGTGGGGGCCGCGCTACAGTGCGCTGAGCTCACACCATCTTTAGTAGACAAAATGGTTTCTGAGGCCTAGCTAAATTCAATACATGCGGGCAATGTCTTCAGCAGGTGAGCCATCCACCACCTGGGCCCTGGTGGTAAGGAGGGGACGCCCGATGAGCCATGGCCCTCACCTGGGGTGGAGATGTGGGCAAGGGGGGTCTTTTGGACCACTCCTCCCCTACATTTCCCCCCTTTCGTTACTTAAGTAACAAATACTTTAAGTCCTCCAGCCTTCTACACTCTGCTTCGTCCATCACTGCCTCGTCCCATGCAGGTGTTTTTTTATGGGCATCCATGCTCTGCACACCCCCCGTAAGCTTTCCCCTCTTCTGGCATATTCATCTGGGGTACAAGTCAGATATATGCACCCGCCATCTCTCGCCAAATCTACCCACACCTCCTGGTACCATTCTAGTACACAGGGCTCTCTAATGGTGGTGTGCCATGCTTTATCTATGATATCTTTGTCATGATAGATAGGCACTAGCTGATATCTTGATGTGTCATCTGTTCCTGTTTGTACCTGCACTTCCTGCATGTTTTGTATTGTCCCACGGGTGTTGCCCATTGTCACCATCATCATTGCACCATTTGGTACTGCGTTAGCACAAACTCGAAGACCCACCTGGCACAGGCAAAAAATTAAAAGGAGGAACACCACAGCTGGCATCAAAAATTTCACAGTTGTTCCAAGCCATGAGGGGACCCAGGAGAAGATGTTATCGAACCATGTACTGTCTACTGCTCCACCTTCCATTTTCATTTTTTCTCCTAGTTTGTGGACTGCTTCAATCACATGGGACAGGGAGCCGTTCTCTGCGTCTTCAGAAGGTACGAAAGTGCAGCAGGCACTTCCTATTTTTCGGCAAACACCTCCATCCATCGCCGTCAACAGGTCCAGGACATACCTGTTTTGCATGGTCATCAGCCGTAAAGCCCTTAGTTCCACTTTTATTACGTTGAACCCTTCTTCAGTGTCGTTTGCCAGCTGAATCAATTCCCAGCGTGTTATCTGGAGCCTGTTAGGGAGAATTCTCTGTTTAGGCTGAATTTCCTAACCTAGTGAGTCCCCCAGCAGCTTTGCTGGATTTCTGGAGTTTGTTTTTCCCATCTTGCCAAGAGTGTGACCCTTTTCCTCTCACTCTTGGACATGAATGTGTGTAATTCCTTTGAGATGTCGATGTGTTCGATGGGCTATGGGGTCTTTTACTCCATAGGGTCTCATAGGTTTTTCTATGTGTGTCACTCTGCACCCTACGTGTCGTGACACGGGGGCGCCCTAGCGGGTCCCCCCACCATAGACTCCATACCCGGGGACTGACTACTGTCTCCCTGGGCATGTAAAGTCACCATTGGCTTTACTAGACCTAAATTTACTAACAGAACTAGTACCAACCATCTTATTGTGGACGTGCTAGTAGGGGTAATACGATTACTCCTGGATCTGTTACTCGAGGGGGCACTGTCCCGTCCCTCCTCGTCGAGTTTTGGCTGGTGGCAGTGGAAACTACTTGTTATGTTCGACCCCGAGCATAACCCTATGGGATTCGTCCCATTGATGAAGATTGATACTGTTTTTCGTTAATCTTCAACGTACCACCGATCTACTTATCTTAAATAGGTTTATCGAGTGGTATTTTCTGCCAGAACTCGGGTTGTAAAATGGCGTCTGTGTTTTTCTCTGTGACTCCTAAACCAAAGGTTGAGCCCTTTGTTCCACTTTTGGCGGGCCTCTGGACAGAGACCCGCGAAGGTGGCGCCATTCTGTCTGGGTTACCTCAGGGTTGTGGGAGGGGGTTTAGACACCCTGGACCGAGTTGCCTTGCCAACTCAGGTCGCACTCTGAAGTGATTGGCCCAGGTGGTGAGCCTTCCCGCTCACCACTTAGCATTTTAATTGACAAGCTAGGCTGAATGAATGGGGGACGTCTGCATAAAAGCAGGGCCTTTGGGACTGGATCTTCAGGAAGTCGCCACTGGACCTAAAGAATCCGACGAGGGTAACGTTGACTCGACCTGCACGACGACACCTCCGGGGGAGCCCTGCGGAATCGTCTCACAATCTCCCGACGACAGAAGAGATCTCCCTGCCGGAGAGGCTCTTTCCCTGGCTGGTGGGAACAACCAGTCTTCTTCTTCTTTGTGCTTTTTGGTCGCCCAGGACGCAGTGGTCGAATTGCCCGTGCGAGCACCCGGCAACCGGATAGCCACTACTCCTGCACCGTGATCGAAAGGTGGTGCCTTGTGACGAAGCACTCCGCGGCTGGTTTCTTCCCTGGTGGTGCACCGGACATCTTCTCTTCGACGACGAGAGCATCTCTTCTCTTGGCCAAGACCCGTCGTGCATCCACCACCAGGAACAACTGCCCCCGTCGGAGCTGTCTTCCACAACAAGGTACCGTAACCGCCTGGCTTCCCTTTTCGATCGGTTCGTGTGAGGTATCTGATTCCTCTCCGTTCCGTTGGGTTGCCTCCAAGCTTTATTCACTCTTTGTTCTGAACTGGTTCCACCTGTCGCTAACCAATTTGCTAAACGAGACTTGAATGCATCACCCGTAGAGACTTTCCAGGACATCGTGCCTTGCCTCTCACCGAGTGGGCCTGGCCGCCGAACTGTATGATCTAGTGTGATTAATGCTTTCTTGCCGTGCATTTTTACCCGCTTCAGTGCGAACCGTGTTGACTTCGTTACCTGCCTTTTGTCTTCTCTCCCTTCCTCACTAAATATTCGAGTGTCATCTGGGTTGAGGTATACACCTCTGTCTGAAAATAAGTGGTGCCGTAGAACCTAGAGTTGTCGATAGTGTGGTTCAGGGGATTGAGCTTATTCCATTCTGCAGAGTAATTGTATTTTGAATTATTTGCCGTGTTCCGCTTTAGTATTTTTCATAGACGTGCTGTTATCAATAAATAACTTACTATCTTTATACTAAAGCCTGGTTGCGTGTTTACTCGTTTTGCTGCAGAGAATTACCCTATCTTGTATGCTCCCTATACTGACCAACTTTTCTTGAGAGAAGTCTGACTGCTCAGCCACAGCTACCAATTGAATCTGTGTAGTGCAGACTGCTACCAAGTGGGTTCATCGCAACACCTGTAGTCCTAAATCTTTTGCAGTGGTCCCAGAGGGAACTGCACAGGTTTCCGCCTAACACTGGTGTACAGCGGTGGGATTAGTATCGAGTATACAGTTTAGAGTGTTTTTCGACGCTGTAGAACGACTAACCACAAAACGTTACAAAAGCAACTTTCAAAAAACATGTCTACAATGGAAATTTACAGCCAAGAGTCTTTGTCGGATAAAAATACTGAGAGTCTGCGAGCTCTCTGTAGACAAGACAATCTTCCTGTAAAAGGCAAGAAGTTAGAACTGATAGAGAGATTGCTGGCGAACCAAAGTCTGGGTACTGGTTCAGAGGAACCAAACTCTCCAGCAACTGTAGATAACAGTAATGGTGTTGATCTGAATCGTAATTCTGATGATAGCGATGAAGAGGCTGACGAGGACGGCGAGGCTAACAAAACTGTCTCACCTGTTCCTCTACCTGCCTTACCAACTGTGCCTACGGGGCCAATACCAGGTCCCACGAGTAATTCTGCTTATTTTGAACTTGAAAAAATGAAGCTCGAATTAGAATATAAACGGTTCTTGGCTCAAGCTGAACGAAACCAAGAGCTCGAGTTCAGACGAATGAATGCCCAGGCTGAGCAGAAACAAGCTGAGTTAAGACTCAGGGAAATAGAGCTTAATCATGAGTTACAAATGAAAAAGTTGTCTATGGAAAATGCTTCTCTCTCCTCTGGTTCCTCTAGGAGCTCCAGTCCCAAAAGACCCCGGATGCCGAAGGAATTAGTTGGTATGTACGAACCGAGATTGGATGTGTTGGATTGGTTGAAACTGTTTGAATACAATCATGGGCTCCAGGACATCACCGGGAATGCGTTGCTTCCCTGGTTGTTCTCTAGGCTTCCTCCTGTTGCGACTGATGTGGTAATGGAATTGGGGGAGGTGGATAAGACGGATTACGAAAGTGTGAAACTAGCTTTGATAGCTAGATTCGGGAAGACCCCTTCCCAGTATCTTAAGAGGTTTAGAACCCTCAAAAAGCATGATGGTACCCCTTGGGCTACCTGGGTGAGTGAAGGGTTGAAAAACTTAGAGGGATGGATTAAGGGTTACAAAGTTGACACTTACGAGGGTATGCGAAATCTTTTTATGTTGGAGTCGATTTATGATGCCTGTTCTCCTGAGCTCAGACAGCACTTGGCTGATTCGAAGGAATTAGATTCCAGGGCTCTAGCTAAGGCTGCTGACTTGTGGGTTGCCAACAGGGCTACTCACAAGGATTCTGGGGCAACTCAGAAAAAGGACGAGGGAAAACAGCCTAAAAAAGACTCAAAAGAGAATTCGAATAACTCACATTCCAAAGAGGGCCCCAAACAAAACCAGAAGGGTAAGCCACCGGGAAAACCACAGCAGAATAGTGTGTCTTCTGGTGCCAAACCGGAAGGAGGTCAGAACAAGCCACCATTCCAGAAAGCATTCGGGAAATGCTTTGTTTGTGGCTCGACTGATCACGTGAAAGGAGATCCCAGATGTAAGGGTAAACCTTCAGGGGTCCAGCTTGTCTCCTTAGCCTTCGCTCCAGAGGAGGAAGTCCAAATGGCAAGTGGAAACTTTCTACTGCTAGCTGACGAACCCATTGGAGTCTCAGCCAGCGTTTCTTTAGTATCTCTGGGGTTGTGGGAACAACAGAATTTAGATGTCTATAATTCTATCCCCGATAATACTAAAGAGTATTATAAGGACACTGTCCAGGTGAATGGTCAGGAGACGCCTGCCATTAGGGACACTGGGGCCAGCATAACTGTGGTAGATAAATCGTTTTTTCAGGCTGAGGATGTTGTTAAGGCACCCAAACGCCTCACCAAGTTAGCTGGAGGGCCTGTGCAGATGCTTCCCCAATTACCAGTTCTCATCCAGTGTAACGACATGACTGTAAAGATACCTGTCAGCATACAGAGTGAGGTACCAGGACGCGTACTGTTGGGTAACGATTTGAAAACTCTCGGAGTTGTATCGCATACTCCCAGACCTCCTAGTAAACGGTTACAGGAGCTAACCAGACCTGCAAGAGAGAGGACCCTGCGCGGTACTCTCGGGGAGATGATGAAGAAAGAAATCACTCCTGCTCCATTGGAAATGGCGGCCGCTGTCTCTAGGAACACAGAAGTAAAAGGGAAACCTAAAACTTCCAAACCGAAACCAACAGCCCACATTCCGATGCAGCCGACACGGACTTCCCCGCGGTTGTCCAACGTCACACCCGTAATTCCACCTCCAGCTGCGGCTGAGGGGGAAGTACAACCCTGTATGGTAGAATTAGACTCTGAAGAAGAGCTAATGGAAGGCCAGGAACTCATTGGAGATCTGGATCCTGTTGACCATCCTGAGCTGCAGTCGTTACTGGCAGAAGGTGGACCCAGCAGGGCAGACTTCAGTAAGGGACAGAGAGAATGTCCAACTCTGGAAGGTCTTCGCCGTCAGGCAAAAACTCAGGCTGAAGGGCAAGAGCCTGGGAAACATAGGTTACACTGGGAAGATGGCCTCTTCTATAGTGAACCAACCGAGTCTGCACCTGGAGACTACAAACGCCTTGTAGTACCCCAAGAGAACAGACCACAGTTCTTGCAGTTAGCCCACGAGATTCCTTTGGCTGGTCACTTGAGTTTCAAGAAGACTAAGGAAAGGCTCTCACTCTACTTCTATTGGCCAAAAATGGGGGCCGAAATAGAAAAACACTGCAGAAGCTGCCATACCTGCCAAATCTCTGGTAAGGTTGGGTCCAAGAATGTGGCACCGTTAGTGCCTCTTCCCGTTGTGGGAGTCCCATTTGAGAGAGTAGGGATTGATATCGTTGGTCCCCTTGATCCTCCAACCTCCTCAGGCAACAGGTTTATACTTGTTGTAGTAGACCATGCTACTAGGTATCCTGAGGCAATTCCTATGAGGACTGTTACAGCTCCGGCTGTGGCTAAGGCCCTCCTTGGTATTTTTACTAGGGTCGGATTTCCGAAGGAAGTTATCTCTGACAGGGGGTCAAATTTTATGTCCCACTACATGAAAGCCATGTGGAAAACCTGCGGAGTAACTTACAAGTTCTCAACGGCTTACCACCCACAAACCAATGGGTTGGTAGAACGGTTCAACCGAACCATGAAGAGCATGATAGGTGCTCTAGAAGAACCCCTTAAGCGTAAGTGGGACCTTCTATTGCCATGCCTTCTTTTTGCTTATAGAGAAGTCCCTCAAGAGGGAGTAGGCTACTCTCCCTTCGAACTACTCTATGGTCATCCCGTCAGAGGTCCGTTGGCCCTGATGAAGGAGGGGTTGGAGAGTGCTCCTTCCCCCAAGCCAGTCCGAGTGACTGACTACGTGATAGGTCTCCGGAGGAGAATGTCGCACCTGATGACAGAAGCAAGCGATAACTTGAAAGCTGGACAAGCATTGGTCAAGCACTGGCATGATCAAAAGGCTAACATGGTTGAGTTCGCTCAAAACCAGCTTGTTCTTGTTATGATCCCCACAAGGCAGAGGGCCTTGCAAGATAAATGGATGGGACCCTACCGAGTAGTGGGTAAGCTCGGCGAGGTGAACTATCTGGTGGACTTGGGTAACCCCAAGGAGGCTCCGACAGTCTTTCACACCAACCGACTTAAAGCGTATGTCTCACGACCTGATGTAGGAGCGTTGCTTCTAGCATCGGCCGAGGAAGAAGAAGAGAGTGAAGCTCTTCCGGATCTCCTCAGAGGCTTACCTTTAGATGAAAACATTGAAGGAGTAAATCTCTCCTCCAATCTGACACCCGAGCAACAAGAAGAGTGCAAGTCTATGTTGAATCAGTTTGCCTCTCTGTTCTCGCTCTCACAAGGCTTGACCCCTTGGGGCCAGCACGAGATACTCACTGGTGACTGTCTGCCTGTCAAAAGCAGAGGATATTGCATGTCAGAAAACGTAAGAACCCACATCAAAGGTGAGGTCAGCAAGATGCTTGATCTCGGGGTAATAGAGCCCTCTACTAGTCCATGGTCTAGCCCAGTTGTGTTAGTACCAAAGGCCGGATCTAAAGAACTTAGATTCTGCGTGGATTATAGAGCTCTTAACGCAGTCACCACGACTGATGCCCACCCTTTGCCAAGAACAGATGAGTTGGTGGATAAACTTGGCGCCGCCAAGTTCCTCAGCACATTTGACTTGACGTCAGGCTATTGGCAAATAGCCCTGACCAACCATGCCAAGGAGAAAACTGCATTTTCTACCCCCGTTGGTTTATACCAATTTACGGTAATGCCTTTCGGACTAAAAAATGCACCTGCTACGTTTCAACGGATGGTAAACCAAGTTCTAACGGGGATGAAGGACTTCTGCATGGCATACTTGGATGACATAGCAGTGTTCAGCAATTCCTGGGACGAACATGTAACCCACCTGAGAGATGTTTTGCAGGCTCTTAGACGAGCCAATCTGACCATAAAGGCGAGTAAATGCCAAATTGGACAGAGTAAGGTAGTCTACCTTGGGCATGAGGTAGGCGGTGGCGAAATAAGGCCTTTGCTCAGTAAGATTGAAGCTGTGCAAAATTGGACAACACCGACTACTCAGACTCAGGTGAGAGCCTTCCTAGGCCTCACCGGGTATTACAGGAATTTCATAGAGAACTATGGGACCATAGCTTCTCCGCTGAATGTCATCTCCTCGCCCAAATTCCCTAAAAAGGTTAAATGGAATGAGGAGTGCAATCAGGCTTTTGAAAACCTGAAAAAGGCTCTTTGCCAAACCCCAGTACTCAGAGCTCCTGATTACCGCCAACACTTCATTGTGCAGACAGACCCTTCCAATGTAGGGATAGGTGCCGTACTCAGTCAACTGGATGGGAAAGGTAGGGAGCACCCCGTTTGCTACATCAGCCGCAAGCTGAAGGATCCTGAAACAAGGTGGGCAACAATCGAAAGAGAATGCTTTGCTATCGTGTGGGCTCTGAAGAAGTTTAGGCCGTACTTGTATGGTTCTACTTTTGTTATTCAGACGGACCACCAACCCTTGAGATGGTTAATGCAAATGAAAGGGGAAAACCCAAAACTACTGAGATGGTCGATCTGCCTGCAAGGGTTCGATTTCACCATTGAGCACAGGTCAGGATGTCACCACCAAAATGCTGATGGTCTCTCTAGGATGTATATCATCGACTAGAGGTATGAGATTCATCCAGGAGTGGATTAAATCCTCCTGTCCCTTAGTCTGGGGGGGGCGAGTGTTAGGGAGAATTCTCTGTTTAGGCTGAATTTCCTAACCTAGTGAGTCCCCCAGCAGCTTTGCTGGATTTCTGGAGTTTGTTTTTCCCATCCTGCCAAGAGTGTGACCCTTTTCCTCTCACTCTTGGACATGAATGTGTGTAATTCCTTTGAGATGTCGATGTGTTCGATGGGCTATGGGGTCTTTTACTCCATAGGGTCTCATAAGTTTTTCTATGTGTGTCACTCTGCACCATATGTGTCGTGACACGGGGGCACCCTAGCGGGTCCCCCCACCATAGACTCCATACCCGGGGACTGACTACTGTCTCCCCGGGCATGTAAAGTCACCATTGGCTTTACTAGACCTAAATTTACTAACAGAACTAGTACCAACCATCTTATTGTGGACGTGCTAGTAGGGGTAATACGATTACTCCTGGATCTGTTACTCGAGGGGGCACTGTCCCGTCCCTCCTCGTCGAGTTTTGGCTGGTGGCAGTGGAAACTACTTGTTATGTTCGACCCCGAGCATAACCCTATGGGATTCGTCCCATTGTTGAAGATTGATACTGTTTTTCGTTAATCTTCAACGTACCACCGATCTACTTATCTTAAATAGGTTTATCGAGTGGTATTTTCTGCCAGAACTCGGGTTGTAAAATTGCGTCTGTGTTTTTCTCTGTGACTCCTAAACCAAAAGTTGAGCCCTTTGTTCCACTTTTGGCGGGCCTCTGGACAGAGACCCGCGAAGGTGGCGCCATTCTGTCTGGGTTACCTCAGGGGTGTGGGAGGGGGTTTAGACACCCTGGACCGAGTTGCCTTGCCAACTCAGGTCGCACTCTGAAGTGATTGGCCCAGGTGGTGAGCCTTCCCGCTCACCACTTAGCATGTTGATTGACAAGCTAGGCTGAATGAATGGGGGACGTCTGCATAAAAGCAGGGCCTTTGGGACTGGATCTTCAGGAAGTCGCCACTGGACCTAAAGAATCCAACGAGGGTAACGTTGACTCGACCTGCACGACGACACCTCCGGTGGAGCCCTGCGGAATCGTCTCACAATCTCCCGACGACAGAAGAGATCTCCCTGCCAGAGAGGCTCTTTCCCTGGCTGGTGGGAACAACCAGTCTTCTTCTTCTTTGTGCTTTTTGGTCGCCCAGGACGCAGTGGTCGAATTGCCCGTGCAGAGCACCCGCCAACCGGACAGCCACTACTCCTGCACCGTGATCGAAAGGTGGTGCCTTGTGACGAAGCACTCCGCGGCTGGTTTCTTCCCTGGTGGTGCACCGGACATCTTCTCTTCGACGACGAGAGCATCTCTTCTCTTGGCCAAGACCCGTCGTGCATCCACCACCAGGAACAACTGCCCCCGTCGGAGCTGTCTTCCACAACAAGGTACCGTAACCGCCTGGCTTCCCTTTTCGATCGGTTCGTGTGAGGTATCTGATTCCTCTCCGTTCCGTTGGGTTGCCTCCAAGCTTTATTCACTCTTTGTTCTGAACTGGTTCCACCTGTCGCTAACCAATTTGCTAAACGAGACTTGAATGCATCACCCGTAGAGACTTTCCAGGACATCGTGCCTTGCCTCTCACCGAGTGGGCCTGGCCGCTGAACTGTATGATCTAGTGTGATTAATGCTTTCTTGCCGTGCATTTTTACCCGCTTCAGTGCGAACCGTGTTGACTTTGTTACCTGCCTTTCTCTTCTCTCCCTTCCTCACTAAATATTCGAGTGTCATCTGGGTTGAGGTATACACCTCTGTCTGAAAATAAGTGGTGCCGTAGAACCTAGAGTTGTCGATAGTGTGGTTCAGGGGATTGAGCTTATTCCATTCTGCAGAGTAATTGTATTTTGAATTATTTGCCGTGTTCCGCTTTAGTATTTTTCATAGACGTGCTGTTATCAATAAATAATTTACTATCTTAATACTAAAGCCTGGTTGCGTGTTTACTCATTTTGCTGCAGAGAATTACCCTATCTTGTATGCTCCCTATACTGACCAACTTTTCTTGAGAGAAGTCTGATTGCTCAGCCACAGCTACCAATTGAATCTGTGTGGTGCAGACTGCTACCAAGTGGGTTCATCGCAACACCTGTAGTCCTAAATCTTTTGCAGTGGTCCCAGAGGGAACTGCACAGGTTTCCGCCTAACAGAGCCATTTTGCATTTGCTCTTGCTTGGACACTTGAGACGAGTGAGGCAAAGAATGTTTCTGCTGAGCTGAATAATCAATATTTATCTGGGATCTGAGCCAATAGTTCTGATGATTCCTTTGATATGTAGTTTGATGCTCGTCTGTTACGGGTCAGAACCTCTCCCTTGTTTCCGGAAGACAGAACATACATTTGTGACTCCGCAGTCGGCTGGGCTGCACTCTGTTGTATTCGTTCCTGTGTCTTTTTGCTCCCGTCGATGTGGCTTTCTGGTATTACCATTAGGGCTGAGTGCAGAGTGGCCATTGAGCAGCTGCCACTCCATGACGGGGGGGAGGTGTAGGTATGCCTGGTTGCCGCATACCCAGTACGTGTCCATGAGGGCCGCTGTCCCTTTTCTCAGATCTGGGATGGTGAGGGTCTTGTTACAGTTCTTGTTTGTTCCCATAGAGGTCTTCCCCTCTCCTTTAAAGCATAGTTCATAGTCTATTTCGTTCTGTAGTTTGAAAGGTTTTTCAATGGCGGTTACCCAAGTTAGTTTTGAAATGTGTTCTTTCCATACTGGTGTGCATGTTTCTTCTATCCACTGCAATTTCTCTGGTGCCACACCTCTCAGTGCTTCTGCTTTGCACATGACTTCTTCATCCTTCCATTTGTTATCAGAAAAAAGTGTCCCTTGTATTACAAAAAACGGTTCTTTCAAGCATACCACCCCTGCCGTCTTTGGATAGCACGTTTTCTCGTTCTGCAGCATTTGAAAAGTAACTTCATGTGCCTGGAAGGTGTTCTTAATCCTGCATAACGTGAGATGAAGGAGACATTGGGCATCTGTAATTGGCAACTCTTTGGGTAGCAATACTTTGGGTGTACCTGAAGCGTGAGGGATGAGGGAGCAGACATAACAGCTCTCATTTGTTGTTTGTTTAGCTGTGGCACTCATATCTGCATACCATTTATTTGTTTGGTGGGGGTGTCGTGGGTCTTCCATCTTATCTAGACCTAACCCATAGTACTCATCATACTTCCTTCTCCCTGCTTCCCTCTTCCGTCTGTTGTTCTTGTTCCTCATGTACTTCCCAACTTCCTGGGCGAGGGATAAAATAGACCCCCCTTTCTCATTCCCGCCCCCCTCGGCCCATGCATCATATAATATTTCGTGTATTGCTAGCAGCTTTTTCTTTTCGTCCCTGACGTTATCTTGCAGGTTGTTTTTTAGTATGGGGGCAGGCTGGCTGGTGGGGGTGTTATACAACCGTGATATGGCAGACGGGTTTCGGTCATTTAAACTGCGGGCATTGTAATTAGATATCCCTGATGGAGGCACTGTGTTGTTTTGCATTCCACCTTGTGGCTCTTTCTTTTGTAAGATGACAGCATTGTATGGTGTGGTATGATAGCCCCATACAAGTTTAGTTCCGTCCCATACCAAAAAATAACCCTCCCTAGTATTGACACTTGCAGTTGTATTGGTCCCAGTAGTGCTGTTAATCCCAGTACGGTTAATCCCTCCCCCCTCGTTCATCTCGATAGAGATGAACGCTACAAACCAATATGTAACCAGGCCAAACATTAGTATAAAAAACAACGTAATGCACACAGATAGTCCACACTCATACGAATATCTGCATCTCTCATGTACTAATTCTCTTATTCTACTGATTCTATCCGTTGCAGGCTGCCCGTTAGATGCCATGGTAGCTCCTGTTTGAGATATAAAAGTGCATTAAGTGCATGCATGTAAACATTTTGCTGGCACCATCAGTGCCAATATATATATTGACGGGGAATGGAAGTGGGTAGGGTTGGAGGCAAGGGTATTCACAGATAAGGGTGTAAACACGTCATAATTTGATCACTTCATTGATTTCATATAAGTCTTCACGATAAAAAAGGAAAAACTTTTTTTTTTGATTAACATCTAAAAGGGAATGCAAGTATACCCATCAGTCATTTTCCCATTCAGGCCCAGCACTAACACACATACACAAGTCCGTTTTCAGACACTCTGCTCAGTTGCATCGTTTGCTGTTGTCTGTGCCTCCTCATCCACCTCCTCCTGCACGCTACTATATGCTTTTCGTACATCTGTCAAGTGAACCCAGTACCTCAAGCCCTTTACTTTCACTGCCGTGGGTGTGCAAAACACTACCTCGTAAGGGCCATGGAACCGTGGTGCATTCCATCGACGCACAAAACTTCTGACATAAATTGAGTCACCCGGCATCAGCTGTAGCTGTTGTTCAGGCTCCGTAACAGACCCTGCTATGTTTCCCTCCTCTCTAGTGAAGGGTGGAGAGAGCTGCTTTGATATCGCGCGCGCTGCCCTTGTCAATTTCTTCAGATAGTCTGTAAATTCATCCCCCAATATCGCAGCACTTCTGTGTGGATCTGAGTGTTCGCGCAGTGGAGAGTGTGCTGTGCACATTCGTCTCCCAGTCACGATCTCGTGCGGGGACAAATGGTGGTCTTTGCTCGGCTGATACCTCAGCTCGAATAGCGCAAGGGGCAGACAGTAAATCCAATTCTTTTTAAGTGAAAAGCATAGTTTTGATAACCTGCCTTTTAACAGTCCGTTCATCTTTTCCACTACGCCATTACTTTGAGGATGATAAATCGAACACAACTTGTGTTTTATTCCCAATAATGTAGTGACTTCCTTGAAAAGTTCATTTACAAAATGAGTGCCATTATCTGAGCGAATCACGTCACAAATTCCCCAGCGCGGGAACACCTCCCTCACTAGGAATTTTGCTGCGCTTTTGGCATCAGGTCGTGCACATGGTCCTGCTTCCACCCACCTTGAGAATGGGCATACGACCACAATCATGTATCGTGCGCCATTACACCTTTCACCCATGTCCGCGTAATCAATATGTAGCTCTCTGAATGGGCCAACGGGTTTTGGAATTGTTCCCCGGAGTGTGCGTAATGTCATTCCTGAATTGTATATCTGACATGTTGTACATTCCATCGCTAATCGAGATATGTGCTCCTGGAGACAGGGCACAAACCATTCTTCCTGTATTTCTGCTGCGATGTGCTGTCGGGTATTGTGTGCAGGGAAGTGTAGTTGTTGAAACGCAATTTCTAATAACTTGATTGGCATTACCACTTTCCCGGAGTTGTTTTGTCTCCACAGTAAGTCTGTTGCTGACTTGCTGCACCCTCTTTTTGTCCACATCAATTTTTCGTCTGCACTAGCTCCTTCCTGTAATTCTAATATTTGTGATATAGGCATCATTCTGAAGCCCTCTGGGAGCTCGTCGTTTGTCTTGTGCTGCAACATGTACTCACCTGCTTCATATTTCTGAAAATAGGAAGCTTCCTTGGCGGCAGCGTCCGCTGCCGCGTTTCCCATAGACACAACGTCTGTGTTCGATGTATGTGCTTGGCACTTCACTATTGCTACTGCAGTAGGGCTTTGTAGGGCCTCAATCAACTCTTTCAACAATTCTGCATGTTGTACTGGTGTTCCGTCTGCCCGTCGAAATCCCCTCCGCCCCCATCTCGCTAGACCTCCATGTACTGTCGTCGTCATGTAAGCTGAGTCTGTGTATATTGTCACTGCGCAACCCTTTGCTGCATGTAGTGCTTCTATGAGCGCAATCAGTTCTGCTGCTTGTGCGGAGTAATGTGATGGGAGGCGGTATTGTACTAGTGTTTCATACTCACCGTCCTTTAACCTCACTACTGCCATACCGACATGTTTTTCTCCCGTGTCCACGTCAATCGATGCAGACCCATCCACGAAGTACACTTCCCCCTCGTTCAGAGCGTTCTCACACACCACTGTGTCCTCCCCTCTTTCTCCTGTGTAAGTTGCACAATCATGGTTCTGCATGTCCTCTAGTGTGCATGCTTCAGTAATGAATGTTGCGGGGTTTACTGTCTTGCATCTCACCACATGGATATTGGCGCTAGACAATATGATTATCCCTTGTGCTAGTAGTGCATTTATTGTCTCTTTTATCCCTTCTTCAGCTTCACGGGACAATGGATACTGTTTCACTCGGGGTAAAATTGCTCCTTGCTTTAGTTTTATTACCACAGGCTGTACTCCGTGCAACAGCCCTACATCATGGGGGCCTGTTGTCCACAAATTATTTGGTACGAGCCTCATGTCATCATCAAAAAATGACGGCGGTGCTCCCACCACTGCCATCAGTTGAGCGGGGATTTCCCTAGCTTGAATCAAAATGTCACAGGGCATTGCTATTTCCATTACAACTTCACCATCCCCCTCTGTATCTGAAAAGAGATCCTCGTCTGTTAGGTCTCTTAGGGCGATATTGGCATCCGTGCACAGTACTGTACGCCACTCACATCCTTCCATATCTAATCCAATCACAGCAATCCTTTTCGCTGATACCTGTACAGCGTGCAGGTCTAATGATACCACTGACCCTGGGGCTGTGTCGGGGCACCCTATGGGGCGGAAGAGGAACTCTGCTGGGATCCTCCAGTCCATTTTTCTCAACTCTGGAATTATGAGGGCCAATGTCTTTAGCCCTGCGATAAACATTTCCTCGTTTTCCGGCAGCCCCCGTACTTCTTGTGTGGTTGTGTGAGCTTCTACTAACAACATTGCACGCAATGGGCATATTCCGGGTGTTGAACACACTATACCCCTCTCAGTAAAGGGTATGGTCATGTTGAGTTTACTCAGGAGATCCCTCCCTAATAAATTTATTGGCGAGTGTTCATAATACAGTAAAGGTGTCTTTACAGTTTTACCCCTCACTGTTACATCCAATGCTTCTGTGTAAGGAACTTCAATTACAGCCCCAGAGAACCCCTGCATCTCTAACTTCCGGTTAGATAACGGGAACCGGCCCTCTCTGATACATGATTTCTCCGCTCCCGAATCAACCATGAATATGAACTGCTTGTCTCCTATCTGCGCCCCTACCAATGGTTCCTCTGCTGCATTGTAGGTGGTAGATAGAACTGGACACGCAAGTGTTCTCTGTGGGCTGTCCTATGCGGGGTGTCTCATTGCCCCCCCTTCATTAAAGACACTCCCTGAAATCACTGATACGCCGCTATAAGGTGCGGGCGCGGGGGCCCCGTTTACTGTTGTCGCAAAAGGCTTGCCTGGCGTATACTGCATATTGTCATAATTTTGTAGGTGGCCCTGTGTTCTATACTGATGTCTCTGTTGTTGCTCATTATTTCCTTGGCCTGGGTTTATCGGTTGCTGTTGTCCCATCGGAAACCATATGGGCTCCCCGGGTGGGGGTGGCCATAATGTTCTGCCTCTTGGAACCCGTTGTTGGGTCTGCTTCTGCACTCCCTAGAGTAATGCCCCCATCTCCCGCAGTTCCAGCAACTTCCTTGTGCACCTCTGGGACCTTGCCATCCGTTTCCTCCCATTCCCCGTACCCTGGTCCACCTCCTCTTCGGCCCCTGTACCCACCTCGTCCCCCTCGAGGGGTCCACTCTTGCCACTGCGGACCTCCGCCTTGCTCCTGCTCGTTCCACTGCTGCTGTCCTGTTCCCGCCCAATTAGTTGCCATCCTTCCTTGTATTGCTATCAGCCCCTCCTCCTCATCATCTCCCTCCCTGCTGTGTGGGAGCGCGGCTACTGCTGCTGCAACCTTCACCAACTTTGTCTGTACTAATTTCGCTTCGTCTGCCAATCTTTTCTGTGCCACCTCCTTCTCCCTTTCTTTTATTCGCTTACAATGGTGTACTATTATGCTCTGAATCTCAGGCCATCCCTTTGCTTCAATACCTGCTATCTTGTCGAGCGCCTTTTGCACTTCCTTTGGGAGCCCTCTTTTTATAATGAAGTAAAATAAAGATGTCGATTGATACCAGGGCGTGCCCGTTTCTGCTCTCCACATCTATTGGACCCAGAAAATGTAATCCATAGCCTCCTCCCCGTCATTCATTGTACACTGCATTACTGACTGTAAGTCTGGCGTATCTGGGAATGTTTCCCGCAAGGCATCCCACACCCTGGCACGCACTGTGTAAAAAGGAGGCTCCATCATGGCGGTCGCAGTCTAATGTTACTCCCGGGAAACCAGCCTTAACCCATACTCTCTCAGCCTGATCCCCCACTGCTGATACAAGCAAGCTCTTCACATCTCCTATTGCTAGGGGTACCCCAGCAGTGTGTTTCTCGAAGGCGTATATCCACTTACTTGCCCCTCCCGATAACGGGGGCAATAACTTTAATAAATTGGCTTTATCCATCTGAGCCCATGGGATATAATTCGGCCTCCCTCCGCCCCTATGTATCACTGGGAGCTGTAGCCTTCCTTTTGTCGTTGCATCTGCACCTGTTTTGGCTGCTGATGTTCCCAGTGATGCCATTTTCCCCACCCTGTTCCTTAATCGCCCCATCCACTCATCATCCAGTGTTCTCAGTGAGCATGTACCATCCACCCCTTCACTTCCCCCTCCCATTGCCATGCTCAACCTGTCGCTTTCTTCTACATCGTCCCTTATATCACATAGTAGTTCCTCTCTGTCCATTATAGGCCTTTCTTCATTATCGATACCTCCCTCTCGTGCCCCTACTTCAATTATTCGTGTTGGTTCTTCCTCAATTCTGAACAGTATCTCACCTTTTTTCCACCCGTCTTCAAGTGTCCTATTCTCACTCGGCGCTCTAGACGTGCGCCCTGATCTTGCAGCATTAAGTGCTGTTTGTTCACATATGTCTTTTATCCTTGAGAGCTCATCTTTCGCTATTGAGAGCCTTGATTGTAAATCATCTGTTAGTTTTTCTATGTCCACCCTTTGTGTACTTGTCTGGGCTCGCTCCCTTGTGCTTTCATATGGTGGGGGTGCCGTTGGTCGGTGGGGTGTAGTAGTTGTCGGGGGAGGCACATAAGTGGGGTCACTGTACCCCTCTGCGGGCACAGGTTTATTCAATATCGGGTACAAACTTATTACCTCTATTGGTGGCTCTACTTTTGACAATTCTTTAGCATCTTTCTGTATCATCAGTGGATTGTCTGTGGTGGATGGTAGGTCAGGGTTTACTGCTGGTGCTTTAGGCGGTGGTATCTCTTCAAATAACCTCCAGAGATCCAATATTTCCCTCCTATTATGCAAGTGCTTCCCCTTGTATTTCAAACAAATGCATGTGGCCACCATATCCAGAATGCTTTTATCAAATGACCCTCCCTCGGGCCATATCTGGGGTAACCCCTCTCCCTTCAGCTCTGTTATCCATTGGTCATGATATTTCTTAATTCGCTCCGCATACCCTGGTAGGTTCTTACAAATATGTGATAAGGGTGTTTCGGCCCCCATCTTTGTGCCCTCCTAGTACTTGTGTGTCTCTGTGTGTCCGCTACTATAATGTAGATGTATTACCAATATTATTTTTCGTTTTCTACTTCACATTCAATAATGGACTCCTTTGTGCTCTTCCTCCTGCCTGCACAATACAAACCTGGCTGTACACAGTTTCTATTCTATCCTCTTTTTTTTGGGGGGGGGGGGACATACAAGAGCAAACCATCAGTGATTTTGACAATATCAACCCGGAAATCAAAAAAGGTACACACTCACTTCACCTTGTCATTTTTATCGTCAAGAAGCTTTATCCGGCCACACTTACCATGACCATTCAATTACTATACATTTATAGCCGTTTTACACATTCCCAACATCAATTTGTCGTCTGACACATACGAGGTGCACACACCTCTTGGTAACACTCTATTCACAATTCAAGCTGCCCTCCCTTTCCTCCCTGGCCGGCTGTCCCTGTCCGTCTTACTTGGATATATGGATGCGCATATATATATATTGGTCTGCTCTTCCCTCTTCTAGTAGGACTCTTTCTCTCTTACTTTCTCCCTAAGTTGGTGCTAATCTCACTTTTTATTTTCCCCCTAACCCTAAAGAAATGAAAAGAAAGAAGTAATAGCAGTCACTAATATATTCTCAGTGCCCCCTTTTGCTGAACACTTTTATCTTATATTCCACTTCTTCATATATTCCCAGTACTAGTCAAGATAGCACTATGCGGCGCCGCCTTCCACCCCCTTTCGGAGCTAGGTTCCTGTCACTTTTATCTCTTATTCACCTCTTAATCCTAAGGGCCATATGCAAAGAAAAAGCAAGGAAATTTTAGAATGATCCTTAGTAGATCTGTGTACCCCCTCTTCGTTCCCTGTCCTACACTTCTTTCCCCACTCCCTTTACAATCGCTCGCACTCAATACTCACGTGCCCGTCTTGAACCGATAGTCTCCGAAACTGGGTTCGTCCAGACAGTGTTGCCGTCAGCTCAACAGTCAGCCCCGGCTCCGGCGAGCGGAACTCAAAGGGGATTTTTCAACCGGGATCCCGTACCCTCTCTCTATTGAGTGCGCACTTCTTAGTGTACCGGTCGCCGTTGGCGGGCAGCCTCCCGGAGCCGGCTCACCGTGCGTATCCCTTTTCGACCGGAGATTCTCGTGCCAAAAGGGGACGGTAATGTTAGGTCGGGAAAGAATAATAATAATAATAATAATCACGCTTTCGGGGTCAGCACTGAAGGCAAGCGTCCCCAGCCAGCACGATCCTCCCCGCAATGAGAGACAACGAAGGACTCTCCCAAATCGGGAATAAAGCCAAGACAGAGTGCGGGTGAGCTTAAATGGGAGTTTATCAATCAGAATAGGGCATGCAAAGAACTCTGCAAACTCCGAGAGCGCTCTGTCTGACAATAGCAAAGACAGGCGTATATATTTACAAAAAACGTCATAAGAACCTACATACTATAGGGGGCACAAGTTTGATGGGATTGGGTGGCGATGACTAACTATAGGTGCTGCTGTGATGCGGTTGGCTTTGGCTGGAAGACGTCACTGGTCAGCCTCGTGGGTTGGGCTGGGCCTGGCAGGTTGGCTGAGTTCATCCGGGCGGTGTTGTTGTGCCATCGCGGCCAGTGTCAGAGATGAATGTCTTTTCCTGACTTATTTGCCCTAGCCCATGCACACCGCAGTCATTCAGTCATTGCAATATTATCTTCTTTAGTAAATCTTCCAATAGGTTATTCTACAGGTTAATGCAACACAGGAGGAATGCACCTTGTGAGGGGTCTGATGGTAATACGTCAGGACATGGTTACCAGTGTCCTGTTGACCGGGGCCATAGGTCGAGGTGCTAAGCTTCAGGGCCTGGGACGGGCGGTACAGGTCTTTCTGTCTTGTTAGAAGTTCTTATGGATGTGCCGCTGTGTGTTGTCAAAGTGTTGGGTGTCCTGATTGCACAGGGCCATAAGTCTAAGATGATCCGGTGGGTTATGGGGTTTACGAGGGGGCGCCTTTGGAAGTGTGTGTTCAGGCAGAGGTTTACTGCTGTGCTGTAAATAATGCAGGTGGCGGGCCACGGCCTTGGGTGCTGCAGAGGAGGCTACAAATCTTTGAAGCGGCTCCAGTCTGGTTGGGGGAGGTGGAGCAGCGCAGCGCGGGCCTCTGCTCTCATGTTTTGGCAGCCTTCGCAGGGTGGGAGGGGGAATGGCCTTGCACGTATTCACAAAGGTATCTCCCTCGTGTGTTGCCGACTTTAGGTAAAAACATCACAAACATTTGAACACTCTATAATACTTATTCAAATCACTTTAAAACATGCATTTCAACTTTGCTGGATGTGTCTCGATTATACCCAGTCTGAGCACCGTATTCATACACTATGTTTTAACAACTACAGTATTTAGTTATATGCATATACATTTGCAGTAAGTGAGGTAGTAGTCGGGTTGGTGGAGTACATAGAAACTGACCCGCCACTGTACGTGATGGTGGTGGCACATAAGGGGCTTAGACATACACACATGACACGTGCATTCTCGCGCATCCTTCACATGAGCCCTCTGTGTGGTTACATTCGTCTTCTCGTGTACTCTAGCAGCATTAGTTCAGTTATGGCGCAAAACCATAGAGTGTAAATTTCCCAGTGATACACGTAACAAATAGATCCCTGGAACTCTCCTTCATTATTAGTACCCAACTGCAGTGGTATGGGCTCGCCATTGCTTATATCCTGGAAGCATGCTTTCTATGTTTATACATTTTACAGGTTCTTGTAATATAAGAGATTTTGTGGAGAAAAGCATACTTTGCAAGTGGTCTTGGCATTAATATGTAAAGACTTTCTGCCATCTGATGACCATTTTACCGTTCTCTTCATCGCCCAGGCCCGCTGGCCGGGTCATGCTGGGAGCGATGATACACTGCGGAAGGTGAAATGTTACAATGTTTATGTATTACGCTAGCTCATGTCCGTCTTGTTCGTGGGAACGGGCTCGCAGCGGATCTGCCAGGGTGCCGCTGCGACAGGGATAACTGAAACTCTCCGTGGGTGGGGGCCGCGCTACAGTGCGCTGAGCTCACACCATCTTTAGTAGACAAAATGGTTTCTGAGGCCTAGCTAAATTCAATACATGCGGGCAATGTCTTCAGCAGGTGAGCCATCCACCACCTGGGCCCTGGTGGTATGGAGGGGACGCCCGATGAGCCATGGCCCTCACCTGGGGTGGAGATGTGGGCAAGGGGGGTCTTTTGGACCACTCCTCCCCTACACACTCAAGGGTGCAATTTAACTGGCCCTTCTTACAGGTATTTACAGCATGAATAATGATCTCGTAGGCGTGTGCAGGTGTACATGAATTGATCATTGTCACATGTCCTGACGTGGTATGTGTTCGGTTTCGCTACCATAGGTAATGTGACTGAATAGGCATTCTATGTTCTCTGCCAAACAGCTCCATAAGACACTGATAGGAGCGAGTATACCTTGGACACACACTCTTTCTTGTTGTGGTGAATACATACTAATTAACAACTGAGAAACAATCTTCTCCCCAGTGATTTGTTGAACATCGGCATGAAACCTTTTGGAATATCAATATATCTGTTCTCTTTTGCAGGATGTTGGCTGTGTGCGACCAATAAGGAAAGGGCAAATGTTTCTTTTTTCAAATCAACTTCATCAAAGGGAATTGGTATCCTCACTTGGCATTATTACAGCTATCCATACAAATGCGAAATTGCTGCAATCGATGTCCACATTCATACTGCGGGCCCCGATTCTGAAGTTGGTGGTAATTTCCGAAAATGTCGTAAAAAGGGCTAACAACATTTTCGGTAATTACACACTATTCTGAAGGTGGTGCAATCTTCCGAAGTCAGAATGATTGCGCCACTTTAGGAATATTGGTGCCGGTTGCTAGGAAGGGCTGGAAACCGACCTAGCAACCGGCACTCTCGTTAACTCTGCCTTTGCATGGTTATTCTTGTGGTCCTCCTCCAATTTCTTAAGCGTTAGAAATTGGCGCTGAACTATGGTACACAATTGGTGCCGTTCGGAGGAATGCCACAAGAAGCAGTTGTTTGTTAGTGACAGGTGGGTCTGATATATTATTTGTGTGTATGCTACCATAGTTGCCAACATGTGTGACCAAAAATATGTAGGATTTTTCAAGTTTCAAAAATAATACTTTGCATAACAATTACATCACAGGTAAATACAAAACATACATTGTTGGCACCACTGGAGCATTATAAACTACACAACCCAATCAAACAGCACAACATGGAAAGATGTTCAAATGTTTAAAATGTATAATTATGAGTGGTAAATTAACACAGAACTCATTTACCTAACTTCACAGAAGGAAATCGCACAGAGCTGGTAGGCAACATTTGCCACTGCTCTGTAGCAGCAGCATGGGCAATACATATGTATTCCTGCAGTGCAAGATGAATAACTGAACAACATGGAGACTGATAACTTCAAAAGTCTGATATGCAGATGATGTGTGATGCAGAAAAATGCTTTAAAAGATGTAAAAACGCAGGCTGCTACAACCGTCACTTCTGAACTTGCAGGGCTCCAGGCAGCACGTGCTTTTGTTTTGATCTCGGCAGCAGTTTCGCTAAACAGCGATTTCCTTGTTCTTTAACGAAAGTGCTGCCGAGAATCGAGGCGGATAACAACGAAAGAACTGTCATGCTTTGCGATGACTCCCAGGCCCACTTCAGAATAGCAGTGTTGCCTGGGCATCAAGAAATGGTGCAGTGAATCGTGCTATTTAGCACGCTCACTGCACCATGATGAGAATCGGGCCCTGAGGCCCCTATTCTCACCAAGGTGTTAAGTACCGAAAAGGACGTTAAAAGGGTTAACAACCTTTTCAATACTTAAGACCTATTCTGAAGGTGGCACACTCTTCCGAAGTCAGAAGGAATGCGCCACTTACGGAATACAAGTGGCAGTTGCTAGGATGGGTTGGAATCCAACCTAGCAACCGCCACATTCGTAAACTGGATTTTTGGAAGGCTATTCTTGTGGCACTCCGCCAGTTTAATATGTGTGATAAACTAGCACACACATACGGTACCCTTTTGGTGCCGTTAAACTGGAGGAGTGCCACAAGAAGCTGTGTTTGGTGTAAAAGAAAGTGTTCATATACAACAAATACACTTTCATTTACACCAAGCCTAGCAGCTTCAACGTTGCATCCTGCAACGTTGAAGCTGCTCGCTTTAAATGAAAGTGTTCACATACACCGCACGGGTGTATATGAACACTTTCCTATACACCAAAATAAGCAGCTTCAACATTGTGCAATGTTGAAGCTGCTCACTTTGGTGTATAGGAACGTGTTCATCTGTATTCTTGGCAGCATTTTTGTAAAATAACGAGTATGTCGTTATTTTACAAAAATTCTTCCAGATTGGATTGCACCCGTAACACCTTATAACAGGCGAAATCCACACAAAGCACTGTCGTGCTCTACGAGGACGCCCAGGCCCACTTGAGAATAGTAGTGGAGCCTGGGCGTCCTCTTTTGGCGCAGTGAATCATGCTGTTTAGCACCTTCACTGCGCCAAGTTGAGAATAGGGGCCTGAATATTTCAGTTATACCATCTGCTGAGCAGATGACCAGCATAAGAAACCTCAAACAGTGCCTGACTTGGGATCAAGGCAAATAGACGTCATGCATCGGTTGCACTTCTTTTTCCTGTACTAATATGATCCTGTTTCTCAATGTAAATGTACTTCAACTCCAGGGGTTATCCCACAGTTGCATGGACAGCTATGGTGTAGGGTTGTCCCATATCTATTTTACTGTATGCACAAGACACAGTGTGCCACACCCAAACATCAATTGCTTTGCAAACCCTCACATATACGTGAAGAGCATGTATTACATCTAGCTGTCTGGCAGAGAACTTTGCAGAACTAAAGCTATGGCAATTAATTTAAATCACCTCCATTGTGTTCGTTATTCTTCAATACCTAGATGCTGGATGGGTAACTACCTATGATTCCCTTGGATATAGTCTTTGCCATAGCATAGCAGGCCGAGATGCAGACACACTGCCATATTTCGTTTTGGGACATGCAGCTTTCCTATCAAAGCCATCGTTATGTCATATCTTGCCAATTCAGAAGGACTGGCGTTTTACTGTGCAGACTTGGGGGTTGCCAACAATGATAAATTAATGCTAGCAAAACAAGCCTGCAGAGATTGCCCTTCACTATGCGCTGGGCAGTACATACATGTGTGATTGCATAACGTTGTCATCTTTGTTATTGTGGTGTTCTCTTTGGCCGAACCCAAGGGCATGGACTGCTCAAACATTTGTACATGGTTTATTAAGCAATGACATTGGGAATCAAGATAGTTCGATTACATAAATGAACTCAAAAATGTCAATATTTGTGCTTATCGAGCAGTATAAGAACCTAAAGGCTATACATTGTAATTCAATGGCAACATTTAAAACAGAATTTCGTGATTGTTATGATTTACAAACGAAAGAATGATACTATCGGAAGTATGTTAATCTGTTAAAATGCTCAGCCAGGACCTGAATGTTATGTTGTTTTTTGAAAAATGTGTTTGCTCGTTCTACGTTGGTAACATGATGATTGAACCTTCTGGTACACATTTTCGAGCCTCCTTTAATTCCAAGGCAGAGGGCTATTATTTTTACACTTTTGCATAAACAGCTACTAGCCACCACATGTTCCTCATTTGCATGGCAGAGTGCCAAAAAGGCACTGCTGAAATAATAAAATAAATGCAGCCTGCTATGTACGAATGGCAGGAGGCACTTACAATGGAGTCCTATGGAGTCAGTCTTCTTTACGCTGGTGTAAAAACAGGTGGACTCCATAGAAATCCCACTCATTTGCGCGAGCATAAAATTGAATGTTGGCACAGTGCTGCAGTGTTTGCAATGTGGCAAGGAAGGAGTAAGCGGAAGCTACGATCCATCCCTCCCCTCCACCATACAAATGCATGAAAATAAGCTGTAACGTGAACACAATGGGCCTCATTACGACCCTGGCGGAACGGGTTAAACGGCGCCGTAAAAGGCTGCGGCGCCGTTCAACCCGTTCCGCTACATTACAAGTTCCCCTCGCCGGACACGTTAAGCACGCCTGGGAAAACCAGGCGTGCATACCGGGTCCCGCGAAGGGAAAAGGGAGCAAACAACGGGCCATCTCGTAATGGCCCGTTGTTTACTCCCTCTCCCATTCCCATTCCCATTCAGCCCTATGGGGGCTGAAATGGGAATGGGGATGAACCGTGTCCATGTCCTCGAGTGAGGAATTACCGGGCCATCCGGACTCGGAATGGTCCGGTAAGTCCTCATTCCGAGGACACGGACACGGATGCGGTTTTGCCGGCAGCCATGCCGCAAATTGCGGCATGGCTACCGGCATAACTTGTAATGAGGGCCAATGTGTAATTATACCGTTACGCGAGCATTTGCGCATTTTGTCAATGAGTTCCTTTGCCTTTTAAGAGACAGTAACATAAATGAGGAAGGGATATATTAAAGGATATTGGGTGTTTACAAAAACCGTGCAGGATGTAAATGAATGTGAAGCATAACCTTTGATCCCCTTACTAAGATGTAAGTGTATTTTGTTTTTTATTGCAATGTAGACCTTCGATTATTAATCTGGCATAAATGTATTTACAACATAAATAATGGGCTCTTCATGGGCATGTGCAGGTGTACATAAATTGTATGCTTTAAATTTCATTAGCATAGTTTTGTTACCATACTCAAGTGCAATCAAATTTGCTTGTTTGGCATTTCCCACCATTTCTATGCCGACAACACTCGACTCTTCCTTTCTTTCTCTTCCTTCTCATCTGACCTCCACCTGAAACTCTCTTCCTGCCTTACTGTCATAAAGAAGTGGATGACTTCCTGCTTTCTCTCCCTTAACTCTGACAAGACTGAAGTTGTCTTTTTCCCCCTCCAACTCTCTTCCCCCTTCCCACTCCCCCTTTCATTCACTTCCCTCCCACTAATCTCCCTATCTCTCTCCACGCTCGTAACTTAGGCATTCACTTTGACTCCTCTCTCTCTTTCTCCCACCATATCTCTTTCACTTCTCGTGCCTGTCGCTACCACCTCTTCAATATTCGCAAAATCTGCCCCTCTCTCACCTTTCATGCTACTAAACTTCTAATCTCCTCTCTTATCTTCTCTCCCCTCTTCTACTGCTCCTCCTTACTCTTTGGCCTACCTACTTCTCATCTCGCCCCCGTCAAGTCTATCTACCACTCTGCTATCCGTACCCTCTGTCTCCTTACCTCCCACGACTCTATCTCGGCTTCCCCCTCCCCTTGGCTGGCTTCCATTTCACTCTCAACTTAAATTTCACTTTCTCTGCCTTGTCTTCAAATCTCTCCATGGACTTGCTCCCCCCTACCTCTCCTCCCTCCTCTCTTTCTACGCTCCCTCCCGCTCCCTTCGCTCAGCTGATCACTTCCTTCTCACTGTACCTCCTTCCCCTTGTGCCCCCTCCCGTTTACGCTCTTCCAGCCCCTAGCTCCCCTGCACTGGAACTCCCTACCTCTCTCAATTTGTTCTATTCCTACTTTCTCCTCATTTCTTACCTCCCTTAAATCTCTCCTTCTCCACCCCACGCCTTGAAACTCCCTCCCCTACTTGCTCCCCCTCCTTTCTTTCTGCTTCCCTTGATTCCCTCCCTCCACTCCCTAACCACCCCACTCTCACCCTTTCCCCTCTCTCCTCCTTCTCCTCCCCACCTCTCCTTCTCCCTCACATTCCCACTGCTCTTCTCTCCCTATTCCATTCAGTTTAATTGCTCTGTTTACTGGTTTGTTGATTGATTCATACTGTAATTTGCTTCTACCGTTATATTGTTTTATGTTTTATGCACCAAGTTGTTCAATTGTGCAGCGCTTTGGCGTAAAGCGCTATATAAACAAATAAATACAAATACAAATACACATGAATCCTTTGTTAATGGTGCTAATTGCCCTACCATAATATCACATACTATTTTATATTTTAAATTCTGTCATTGAAACCTGTTGTTATATGAAAAAAAGGTTGATTTAATTGAATTGCATGGATTACTTTATTTCATTCTAATCATGACTTTACATAAGTGTGACTGGTCAGTCATTGTTTCGATTAAGGCTTCAAATTAATCGCAATTTCACCAAAAACAATATACTCTCTCCTTGTATGCACAAGTATCACCTTTCCTAATGTACACAACTGTGGTTCAAGATTTCCATTGCAAAGTCACTCCTAAATCTGCAATGGATGGCACATACATTTAGCATGGCACAAAGTGACTATGCACCATAAACGTACACTTTGCACTGTGCTAAAAAACGATTTCTGATTTACAGATTGGACTTAGCAAGGAGGCGGAACATACAAAATCCTCATTTAATGAGAAAAGTGAGGTAGAATGTGTGCGTGGGGCGGGAGGCACCTTGCAAACAACAAACATGCCCAACAAACACTAAGCAAACCCATTTACAGAATCTATGGTGCAATAATATTTTCTCCAAAGAAGAATAATTATCCCGTGATCTTACTGCCACCCATTACCCATTGCAAAGCATGAAGTGCAATGAAAACTGACTCATGAAAGCGCTAAGCAACCCCAACGAACATACAGTTGCCACAATGTTGTATCCTGCATTGCTAGCACTGATATTATTACATGAAAGGAGGAGGAAGGTCAGAATATTACATCCACAAGAAACATTTGGGATGCCAGACAAGGAGGTGCATGGAAGATACTGTCCGCCCCTCCACCATGTTGTCCTTGACCTGGTCAGGGAGTGAGAGAATTACCTGGTATCACCAACCATGTGCTCACAGGCTCTGCCACCTCTTGTCAATGCGTTACCAGCCCTACACTTCCTGGTCACAGGATCATTCCAGCATACCAAAGCTATTGTGAGGGGTTTATCACAGCCCATACAATCAAGGTGACTCCCTTAGGTCTTGTGTTGCATCCTAGCACGTGTGCATAGGCACATTCATATGCCATGCACACTGTAGACAAGGCAGAGGGTGTGCCAGGAATTCTATGTATTTGAACATTTCCCACGTGTACTGGGAGCCATTGATCGCACCCACATACAGCTGCACCCCTTGCCCCTGAGACACAGAGCACATTTATCGCAACAGGAAACATTGGATCTATCAATGTGTAGGTGATCTGTAATCCCAAAGGACACATTGTGCATGTTAATGCCAATTTCCCAGAATGCAGGCAATAGTTACATCTTTCGGCATTGCCCCATATACCATGCCCTTGTATCAGGAACCTTTGGAAAAAACATGCACATGGGTCAGTATCAACTATCACACACACACAAGCAGTCACATGACACAAAGAATCACAAGAAAAGACAATACATGCAATTAACAACCATTTGTTTGAGCTTTTGCTGAAGCCTACCTGGCATTTAGTTTTGTTGTTGTGTGTCATTCTTATGCTACAAAAGGGGAGTTGTCCTACCCTCTATGAATCTAAGAGGCGTACGGAGGGAATTCAGTGTACACTGGTTTTTAGACCCTAATGGGAGCACATACAATGTGAGCAACCATTGTAGAAAGCAACATGCTTGCTGATGCCAAACACATGACTCAAAATTATAAAAATCATTTTTAATGTAGCTTTCTATTATGAGCTGTTTTTTCTTTGTGCAGCATATTTAAGTTATTTCTTTGCATAAAAATACATGATATCCATTGATGAAAACACACACATAGTTGAAAATTCACTATGGCAAAAATGCAAATGGCATGTGGTATGTGTTAATCATTTGTACATGTGACCAACAGCTTGTGAATGAAGTGTCCCATGTCATTGGATGTGAAGAACACACTGTGAGAGTGCAAGTAGAGGAGACGGTGAAGATAGGTCTCCTGTGCCCGGCTAAAGTCTGACCTTATATTATGGTGTCATTCTTATTGCATAGATGTCCCATTTGTATTTATTCATGTTATGTGTTGTATGTGAGTGCACTGAAGGCTTTGCATTTGTCACGCTATGCAAATAAATAAGCAATAAAAAATTAAGAAACATTTACTCCTTTGCAGGGAACCGTGTCTACCCAATGTCACCATTACTGTTGACACTAATCAGGAATCCATCCACACCAGGTGAGGCACACTACAACACAGCACACATAGCGACTAGGGGCATAGTGGTGTGCAGATTCTGAGTGCTAAAGTCAGGCCTCTGCTCCCTTGACCACTCAGGTGGCGTATTGCTATATGCAATCATGTAGTATGCAAAGTCATTGTGGCGTGTTGTGTCCTGCACAATATTACCACATGACGTGGCATAGCAGTAGATGTGCAGGCAGGGTTCTCCCTCAGCCACAGGCACCACCCATTCCCTTAGCAGGCCAAAGAGCACAGGCCATTACACACGCTACCAGGTAGTACACACCTACTTCTCATGAATGACAATTCCTGTGGAACACACAAAGTAAAGCCAAGTCCCTGATGGCCTCCAATGATGCAATCAGGCTTATCCAGCTTGCCCATAACAATGACCTGAGAATATGCTTTTTTGATTCCCAAGCTCTGTGTGCCCCATAAGAACAAAAGGGCACTGCAACCTCACTGATATCCTTGACATGTAGTGCACAAACCACGTCTACACTCATGTCAAGTTTGAAGTAAAGTGTCCATGACACAAACCCAAAACACAAGCTATTGTAAACACAGCCCATGGCATGTTGGCTTTGCTAGATGTGTACCTCTGAGTCCCATGCGTCAAGTAGAAAAAAAGTCTCACCTGACTGACATATTGAAGCTGAGACCCTCTGCACCATTGCAGCTGGTCCTGCTGACTACCACTCACCACTGCCACGTGTGTGATCCTGCAATGGGGAAAATCAACAGCTGCCCAGCCATCCCCTCTTTATGCATTTCTCCTATGCCCTCAATATGTCCCTTTTCCAATCATGAAGATGCACACACAAACTCCCAGAAAGCTATCTAGCCACTTACACTATACACAAACATATAAAAATGCAAGGGTACACATCCCTCACCATCAACACCCTTGATCATTCAATGGGAACACAGCAGCAACTTTACACATGACACATGGGTAACCCACACTTTGCCAGCAACCACATGCATACTTGTCAACTGAATCCTCCACCTATGTAGATTTTGATAGTCAGGTGTTTTGCATGCCTATGCATCAGGGACAGGGGAGAACTGGGAAATACAAGAGGACCCTGGAAATATTTCTCAGAGTGGATCCATATCACACTCCCACAGCAGCCCAACCCTTTTCCCATGACAACATGTGGAAATACCACACAAGAAACACCCTGGGTGGAGAGGTCTATGGTGATATTACCAGATTTCCCTCTACACCAGTCCACCACTAATTGTGGAGCAGCTAATCAACAAGACCCATGTAAGGAGACAGCATGAAAGGCTGACATGACAGAAGTGCAAATGTAATGCCACATCAGAAAAAAGCTGATACATCAGCCCTCACCAACACATGTGCCCAGGAACATGTTGATGAGACTCAGAGTAGCAAGTTATGGAGGGGGAACTAGTACCACAAAGCACATGCATAGCTCATCAAGGAGTCATGCACACACACAATTATGTAGGACAACTCACATCTTCAGTGACAGTGACTATCACCTAATTATCAC
This sequence comes from Ambystoma mexicanum, assembly GCF_040938575.1. Taxonomy (NCBI): domain Eukaryota; kingdom Metazoa; phylum Chordata; class Amphibia; order Caudata; family Ambystomatidae; genus Ambystoma; species Ambystoma mexicanum. The sequence continues at coordinate 612,737,194 of NC_090930.1, forward strand.
CATAAGCATGTATACATGCTCAACCCTATGTGTGCCACATCATGCCACTATTTGAATGCATATGTCAACAGCCATGAAAATGAATGACCTGGTGGTACAGATGTGGTGCTGTGAATCCCTCACCACCTCCACCTAACACTGAGCTTCCGTATTTGTGCTAAGAGGGACAGTGTCCAGCAGAAGGAATGGGGACTTGGGTGGACATAGGGTGTTGGGGGACCTCTGAGGGAGTGTGGGCAGTGGATAAGGCAAGATACCTAAAATTGCATTGGGCATTTGCTTGAAACAGCTAAAAAAGACTACACATATACACAATTATGTGGAATTGAATGTTCAACTGTATGTGGGAGGCTGTAGCAGTACACAACACCAAATCAGTTGACTCCACTGAGCATGGCCACATGTCCTGCCCCCAGCTCAAAAATGTGCCCACTACCATGAGCAGTTGACGGACACCAGGGTGCATGAACAAGGGGTGGTGGTCACAAGAGGATAGGGGTATGTGGGGACATGGGCCAATGGCATCACCTTCGTGGTTCAACTGGAACACCCAGCCTGTGGTATATCCCGGAATGGTGCACTCCAAAGCCTGGTCCTCATTGACTATGGCCACTTGTGGGAGGAATTATTGCATGAGATACCCAATTGCTACACGGTCCTGGTGATGGATGTTGTGAGTGGGCAAAGAGTCATTATGCATGATGACCCTTGATGTCTCCAACTGTATGTTGAGGGATTGCCTCAAGGAATCCATCTCTTGGTGGTGGATTTCTCTTGTGCAATCATTTAATCATGGCCAGATTGCCTCAAGGAATCGGTGTCTTGACGACTATCATCTACGCATGCAGGCATTTACTCAGGGTTTACAGGTGTCGACATTGGAATTCCCTTGAGGCAAACATTTCCACAAGCAGTGTTTCCCCCAAGGTGTCCATCACCTGCCGCTGGTTGTCCCTTGCGGCCAACAACTAATCATGCAGTGTTTGTCTCAAAGCTAAACCATCATCACAAATCACCTGCCTAAATTGTTACATGTCCTCTCTCCTGTCGTAAAAGGCAGAGTTTGGCAGTGTGGGCAGCATTTGAGGAGATAACACTTTCAGCCACGTGATGGATGTTCCTGGCCATCTCCTACAGGACCTCGGCCAGTTGGGCACTTACACATAGCAATTCCTACTCCCATTCTGAGTGTCCGTCAGGCACATGTCCACCATGTGTTCGGGGTCTACCAAGCCGGGATGCTGAAGCCGGGCCAGTCACAGTGAGTGCACTATGATTGGCTGGCAGTCCACAACCCTTCGACAGATACCGTCCTCTGCTTTTGGCTCTGTGATGGGCTGAGCCTCCATTGATGCAGTGCTTCCAACTGCCAGACCCAGGGTCTCCTTTCCCCCTTCTCTGACTCAGCAGCCTCAAGGAACTCAAGGAGCTCCATGGTATCGGACTACTCAGTGGTGTACCCTCCACCATCCTGCCAGCGTGCCCTTCACATTAGATGTGGCAGCATTATCAGAAGAGTCAGCAGACCTGCTGATGATGGCCTGGAACACAAGGGGATTCTCAACAGGCACCTCCCCCCTGGCTTCACTGATGGATGGCAGTGCCTTACCCACCACCTCCTCATCCTGCTCCTCTAGATCTGCTGCATCCTCACTCGCAAAAAATCAGACAACAATATTCAGAGGCCTTCCTAGCTGGCTGAACATGCACATGTGAATCGTAATACATACAGACACAATAGGGCCAGCCACACATACATCAAACATTGAAGCTGGGCACTCAGAAATGTGCAATGCACAGGTGACAGACATTCAATGCTTTGTGCAATCATGACGGTGCATATTAGGCCCTGCATAAAGCCATGGATTGGAGGATTAGGCAACTATTCATACATTCAAACATGTATGAGTGTAGAAGGTCTAACAGTAGATGAATGGAAGTGTGTGCTTAAATTCTGAGCTCCTTCTCTATTTCGACCATGCCTACTTGTGGAAGTATCACATTTACTCCTGCTGATCAAACCTGCATGTAGTCATTTGGGTTGCCAAAATCCCCATCCTCCCCTTCTCCACTTTGCTCAAGGCCAGCTGTTTGATTACTCACATTCACATTAATTTCAACTATATGCGAGCAGAGTGCAACATGACCAGTGTGCACTTGCATGACCACTGAACTTGTGGCACTCTGAATGTGGAATGAACATCTCTCAAACATCTATTGGCCAACCACTGGAACTCCTGCCTGGAACACACCCTCATGTTACTTTCCACTGATATTTCTGCACATCCATGTTTACTGGTCCCCAGTGCCAGAGAATGGATAATTATGTTTTCGTCCACTGTTTGGTATCATTCCATGTGAGTCATTACATGTTTTCACAATGCAATGCCCACAAGCATGACACTGTGTCCAGTGACGTGTGTCTTGCAGGCCCTTGCCACATATAGGTTCTTTGGTGTTGCTAAATAATTCAGTATACAGTAATGTGTTCTGTGATATCAATGTGAACTGCACACAGAGTTCAAGCATGCACCTTCTCGAATGCACAACATGTAATAGAAGTGACAATGGAAGCATACTATCACAACCTTATCTCCCTCAAGGGGACACGGGCCCTTACAAACCCTATTGGGGCCTCCTTGGATGCCCTGGAGCCAGTCCTGTCGCTGCTGGCATAGGAGACGCTCACATGGACGGGCTTCCTATGGCCAATGGATAAGCATGGCTGCCCCCATGTGGAATACTGGAGAACTGTATGCTGCAGTCTATCTTCCAGGGGCCCGCCCCAAACCTAGCTATTTAAACCACGCCTGACCAAGAGCACGCGCTTCGCGTTATTCTGCCTTTGCAGCTTGACGCTCATCCTGCTCTGCATCCTTACCTGCTGTATTGCTCTCCCAGAGTGCACGGACAGTCATAAATCACCAGTGCAATTACGGAGCCAATACTTTGAACGCAGGAAGACGCAATAACTTGCAACCACACACTCTTAGAAAATAATGAGCACTTATACGGCTATTTATTCAAAGCTTAGAAGCAACCAGTGATAACATAGAAATACATCACAGAAGAAACAGAGAATTCAAAAGAAAATACATCACCATGAGCGTAACTGGATTCCTCATCTCGCCAGAAGCGGCTGGAAGACCCCGATAACAGCCAGGCCGAGAGCACAACAGCCCACAAGCCTGAAAAGTATGATTAAGTCCTTTGACTACTAAACATTCTAATTTGATCAAATATTAGTAACCCCCAGAAGGTAAACTCCAAACTCCCACTAATGAAAGGGTTAATGCTAGAACCTCAGCTTCTGATAGCAAATGCACATGTGAATCACAATCGGGGGATAGACCCACAGACTCAAAAGTTGACCTTTTGCCTCGAGTTATCGCTTGGTGTAAAGGAAACATCATTAGTCCTAATCGAGTTAAGGCACATGGACCTCCGGAAATGTTAGCTGGAATATAAGTGTATGTGATGTTGCCACATGAAAAGAGCCATCCTCTTGGAAGTTTCACATGATTCAAATGACTGGCAGCTATCACTGTATGATTACAAGACATAGTGTTATTCATGCTGGTACATGTGCGTGGCACTCGCAAACATAATCGTTGCTCAAAAACTGTGTGATTTTGCTGTTTGGTTAAATCGAGCTGTTGGCATTTGCCAATTTCTTTTGCATTGCACGTCATAAGGTTATATTATAGGTTATAATACGTGTCAGATTTCTCCATTTGCGATCTGTTTCCTGGCAAAATCTGCAGTACTCATAGACGGAAAAAGATTGCCTAATATCAGAATCTTGAACCAAAGAATCATTGTGTGTGACGCCGAAAATATGCTTTAAAACCGGAACTGGCGTTGGCACTGCTACTAAGCACGTAGTGAATAAGGCATCAGCATTGGGCACATCAGTAAGGCAAAAGTGCGTAATGTTGAGCACCTGTTGTCCCAGATATATCCACATATTCTCCGTTTGGGTAATCATGGGAGAATGTTTTCGCTGTCCTGAAGATGCCTCTCGCATGACTGGCATCAATGTTGTTTTCACTTGCGCCTGACGTGTTTGCCGCATTTCACGAGTCCATGTCTTCAGTCTGGCTGGCTTTTCGGCATCGGCATAAGGCTGCTTTTGGACAGCATTACTCATCATTATCAGTTTCCCCTTGATCGCTGGCACAGATGTGACATTTTTCGTTGGTAGCAGCATGCCGTTTAACTCCCAAATGGAGTCCATTTAGTCCCACAATTACACCAGCCAGACACAGGATCTACAAGGCAAACCCAGAAAAGAGATATCAGTGTTGTACATCACTCTCTCAGGTAACATTTGTCTGCAGGCACATATTGCCATTTCTTTCTACCGGGCTCCATCACTAATACTACGTGGTCTTTGCCTGATGCAATGACATCTGCGGGCACTGGTGGGCCATATTGGCCTTTCCACCCACACCTTCGCACCCGGTACCATACTGCCTGAAGAGCCAAAACCACGATCCCCACGGGTAATTAACACTGAAGGAGGCTCCCCGTTCTTAATCATGGACAATTTACCGGGAATGATAATCAATTGGGCCACCCGATCACCCTTGTGGATCGGTAACAATTGGTCCCCACTATTCATCAGGATTACTTTGATCTCCCCTTGGTAATCGCCATCAATTACCCCTCCCAACACTTGAACTCCCTTCAATGCTAGGCCAGATCTAGGGGCAATCCATCCCATATGCTCTGGGGGAATCTGTACCTGTTTCAATTGCAACAATCCCTCTTGGGTCTAATCTGATTTCTTCATGGGACTGCAAGTCTACCCCTGCTGACTCTGGAGTCGCCCGATGGGGTGCTAAAGAACCCGGGGTAATTTCCCAGTACAATAGGGTTTCTCTGACTGAATTGTGTTGAATCCGTAAAGTAGGAGTCATTAGCCGCATCAAAGGAGTTTGATGCTCATTCACAAGCCTATTGTTTAGTACTTACACCGCATCAAACACACGATCATGCCAGCCTGCCAAATTGCCATCTCCAGATTTGCGCAGCTGTTCTTTCAACAACCCATTAATTTGATCAATCAGCCCTTAAGCGACAGGGTAATAAGGCACATGGTAAAGCCACTAAATGCTCTTTTCCTGACAATACTCCTGTATTAGTTTGCCTTTGAAATGTGACCCGTTGTCACTTTGAATCTGCAAAGGCACTCCGTAATGTAATATGATCTGATCTAAGAACCTGATGGTGTTCAGCTGTGTTGCACGCTTGCACGGCAAAACCATCATGTATCCTAAATATGTATCCACAATAGTGCATGCATACTGACATCCTTTACTGATTGGCAAGGGACCGATATAATCAATCTGCCAAATTTGACCTGGTAGTTTTCCTCTTCGCAATGTACCACAAACAATCTGAGGGATAGGTCTATGCTGTTGGTGTTGGCACACTGGACATTGCAAAATTATTGTTTTCACTACCTCTAAAGGAATACTGATTCCTCAAGCTTGTGCCCACCTGATAGTAGCCTTTTCTCCAAGGTGCCCACATTTCTGGTGAGCCCACTTGGCCAAACCCTCCAAATCGTCTTCCTGAGCCTCCGCATCCACAGATGAAATCTTGGTGTGTTCGTCTGCAACAGAATTAAACCAGCGTTCTAATGAGTCTGTGGCACAATGCGCGTCCACATGATACACAGTGACTTCAATTTGTGATAACATTTCTGCAATATCTTGCCACAGTTCTTTTCCCCACAACTCTTTTGAATGATTCTTCCACCCATTCTTTTGCCAGGTTGGCAACCACACCGCCATCCATTCGCCACTGACCATGAATCTGTGTACACATGACATCGACCAGGGGTCTCTTGTTTCAATGCCTGGTAAACTGCGTAAAGCTCTGCAAACTGACTGCTCTTCCCTTTCCCTGACGTTGTCAAAATCTTTTTTGTCTTGGGATTGTACGACACTGCTTTCCAGTATCGCTCAGTTCCCACGTATCGGGATGAGCCATCCGTGAACCAGGCATGCTCTGTCTGCTCCACGGTCAAATCGCTCTAAGGTACTCCCCATTTCACGGGAGACTCGTGTTTTTCAGGCACTTCCGGTGGTATATAATCTGAGGGTGGTATGTTGGCTACTTGCTCATGTAATTTCGCAAATCCACCCTTCCCTGATTTGGCTCTGTCTTGAATGTACCATTTCCATTTAATTATGCTGGCTTCTTGAGCATGTCCTATTCTATGTGTTTTAGGAGAGCTCAGTACCCATTGCATGATTGGTATTTCTGGCCTCATCAATACATCATGGCCCACCATCATTTGCTTGGTATCAACAAGGGCCCAATAACATGCCAGCAACTGCTTCTCAACTGCTTCTCAAACGGAGTGTATGAGTTACCAGCATCGGGCAACTTACGACTCCAAAACCCCAATGGCACACATTTCCTGTCCTGTTTCTGCCACACACTCCAGTTAGCATAATTGTCTTGTACAGACACATTCAATTCCACTTCACCTTCCTTCAATGGCCAAAAATCAAGCACCTGCTGCACGGTGTCTTTCACCAAATCAAATGCTTTCTGCTGCTCTTCCCCCCACTGAAACTCATATTTCTTGCGTGTCACTTTGTAGAGGGGGGCTAATATCTGCCCTAAATGGGGAATTTGCTGTCTCCAAAACCCAAACAGCCCTATAAACTGCTGAGCTTGCTTTTTGTTCTCATCCTTGCCCTGAATCAAAATATCATCAATGTAGTGAGAGATTTGTATGTCAGGTTTACACGGTATCTTGTCTAAGTGCTCTGCCACCAGCCTGTGACAGATAGTCGGGCTATGTATATACCCCATAGGTAACCTTGCAAAGGTGTACTGAAGCCCGCTCCAAGAAAATGCAAACTGCTCTTGACACTCTTCAGCAATTGGCACAGAGAAAAATGCATTGGCTAAATCTACCACTGCATACCAAGTCCCTCAAACTTTTGGACATTCTCAATCAGGGTAATGGCATCTGGGACCGCGGGCACTAAGGGAGGAGTGTGTTTATTCAACTCACGGTAATCCACCGTCATCCTCCACGACCCATCCCCCTTTTTAATAGGCCAGAGAGGATTGTTCCATGCGGTGGTGATAGGGCGTAACACACCCGCCTCCACATACTCTTTGATGGTGTCTGAAATTTCCTTGTGCCACCCTTGAATGCGGTATTGCTTCATTGCTACCCGCTTGGTTGCCACAGACACTTGCACTGGGGGCATCTTCAATTTGCCTACGGAAATGGGTGTACAGGTCAATGCACTCACCCCAAACTGGTACATTTTACCTCCAAGTCCCATAGTCAACCCTTCCAGAATGTCAAAGCCAATTATATATTCAGGTATCGGGACAATCAACACTTGGTATTTCTGCCTATTCAAATTGCCTATTTTTATCTCCACTTTCATTTGTACTGCGGGGGTCTCCTTTCCCCCGAGACCTGTAATAGTAAATTGTCTGCCTTTGAATCGTGCTGGATTGCCATGAATCAGAGAGGCCTCCGCCCCGGTGTCTATCAATGCTCGCACCCCTTGCGTATTTCCTGGCCCCCAAAAAATCTTAACATCAACATGGGGCCGCCTATCAACTTTTATGCGAGCAGACACTGCCGGAGCTTGGCCGCAGCCCTAGTCAAATTTCAAATGAGTGTGACTTGACTCCACCTCTAGCATTGCACTCACCACCTTCCTCAAATCACCGTCTGTTGGCTGGTACGGGGAAGGTGTCCCCATAGACCCTTCTTCTTTTTCTTCCTCAGGAGGAGCGGAAGGTGAGGTGTCCCCCTGTGGCTTGGTTACTTCCTGTTTCTTAACCTGTTTATAGAGCTCTTTGGCTGCAAGTCCTCTTTTTTTGTATAATTCATACATTACTCTGGTTTCAATGCCATCAATTTCTTCTCGTGGCACACCATCTTTTAACAAAGCTAGAAACATGTCCTTTCGGGACACTCGGGAGTCTCTACTATCTTGCCACATGCCTTCGGTTCTTCTCTCACTACGCCCCTCTCTCTCCCGTGGCTTGTCATCACTCTTGTCCCACTCCCCTAAATCTGCCAGTTGCCGAATGGCATCCACTACCTCATCAGTGGGTTTGCCCATCATACCTACGAGCAAAGTCATAATGACACTTTTGTATGCGGGTGACGCAGTTTTAATCACCATGTTTCGAGTTGAAACTGAGAGCGGCACGGCCCCCATGTGTCCTGGAGCATCTACGTGAATTGCCTCTTTCATAGCATGCTCTCTGACATTTTGAATTGCCTCTTTCAAAGTATACCATTTTGTTTCTTCACTAGGCCAATCTGTCGTAATGGGGTATTTACGGTTACATGCTTGGGCTGCTACGTGCAACAAAGACACCTGTGCATCGTGACCATTGTCATCAGAGGGCGGCCCTGCCCTTAAGACCTCCTGTACATTGGTGTCAGTTGACAAGGGTAGAAAACGCGGTGAGTCTGTGGAATCTACCAACAACCCTGCAGCGCCCCCATCTAGCAACCTCACCATCCATGTCAATTAAGGTTCCCCTGATTTTTGCCTCAAACGGGTAATAATTTCCCCAACCTCCTGCTGGGTGTAATCCTCCAGCGTGGTTAAATCCACCACTCCGCCTGCAGGATTCTGCAGGTGGGGTCCGGCTCACCGTCTTCTAACGGGCTTAGCCGCCACTGTTTTCTGCTTAATTTCCATCTTGGGGTCGGACTCATTTGCGGAACTACTCTCTGGACTGGTAGAGTCAAAAATATCACCATCCCACTTATCCGTGTCCCAGTCCACACCGGCGGTAGCGATTACAGCTGCCACCTTTCTTTTGTTGATCCCTCCCCGTCTTTTCCTTTACTTATACCGTGCTCCTCTGACTGCTGCCCTCTCGGCCACAGCCTGATATGTGTCAGCCTTATCTTTAAAAAGTTTCATTTGAATCTGCTGCATTAACGCAGTCTGCCTTTCTGCAGCCAGCTCTCTTTCTAATCGCAAAACCTCATTTTTCATTTCCAAATTCCTTTGATGTATTTTCCTATAAGCATGCAAAAGAACCCACCCTCGCCCAACTAATGCAGCGCATTCTCTGCCAAATTCCACTGGAACTTGTTGCAAGCATACCATTACATCAGACGGATCAGCATCTCCCAATCCATGATCCCATGTTTCACTTAGCCCTGTGCCGAACAAACTACTCATTATTGCAAACAAAACAAAACCTCTTTATATCTATATGTTTTTTTTTTCTTTCCACACTGCAATCACTCCCACAAGCACGCACACATCAGCAAAGGAAAAAAAAAATGCTTAACACAGTTCAACACTCACTGCCAAATTACTTTTGCTTGCAAGGTAACCGAAGACTATCTACGTTCAAACAGATTCTTGAATATTTGGAACAATTCATCACAAATATCCTGTTCGTGACACCAAAATGTATTGCTCTTCCAGAGTGCACGGACAGTCATAAATCACCAGTGCAATTACGGAGCCAATACTTTGAACGCAGGAAGACGCAATAACTTGCAACCACACACTCTTTGAAAATAATGAGCACTTATACGGCTATTTATTCAAAGCTTAGAAGCAACCAGTGATAACATAGAAATAAATCACAGAAGAAACAGAGAATTGAAAAGAAAATACATCACCGTGAGCGTAACTGGATTCCTCATCTCGCCAGAAGCGGCTTGAAGACCCCGATAACAGCCAGGCTGAGAGCACAACAGCCCACAGGTATGCCGGACGGAAGCGTCCCCCCTCCGGCTGAAGTCTCACCTGACCGCTCTGGGGTTCCGCATATATGCACACTTCAAAAAGGGGTGGCAATTTCTTGAACCTTCTGGCAACGCACTTGCACATTGATGAGCAGCTGATGGTTGCCAGCTGGGTCAACCGACAGTAACCTCAAGGAGCAAAGTGCCTCCGTCCTCTAAAAACAAGCACCACGGAAAACAGTCCCATAGCTCATAACAAGACATAACAAAGTTAGCTTTCCCAGCAGAAATGTCCTTGACTGCATACCAGGTTTGGAAAGCATGTTTTCTTCAGCATCGTGAATCTAGCTCTCAGCAAAATGAGTGCAGCTTTTCACTGCCGCATGAAGTAAATATCCATCATGGCTCTGAGCACTCCCAGAATGCACTGTGCATCAGCGCCATGTTTTAGCTCAAGCATAACACCTGCTCAGCTTCATCCATCGTCTTCGGAGCCTTCCTGGGCCTGACCAACGCCCTGCTTACCAGCTCAGCAGCATCCTTCAACCTCGGAGTAACCAAGCTAAGACCATCGCCATACTTACCAATTCAGCAGCATCCTTCGGCCTCGGAGTAACCAAGGCAAGACCATCGCCATACTTACCAATTCAGCAGCATCCTTCGACCTCAGAGTAACCAAGGCAAGACCATCGCCATACTTACCAATTCAGCAGCAACCTTCAATCTCGGAGTAACCAAGGCAAGACCATCGCCATACTTACCACTTTGCAGCTTCCTGTGGCTTCCTAGTCATCAGAAGCAGGTATCATCTCAACTCTCTCCCGTTAGCTGCTTCATCTGTTCTTCGAAGCCGCCCAACTTGCGCTGCCCCCGATTTCGTCATTCCTTCGGGGGTTCCTCCAACTCCAGCCCGTCGAGGTCTGCAAGACAAAGTTAGCAGGTTATGCATTTGCAAGGACGCTTTCAGCGCTGCATCATGGCATATGTTTGTGTTGGGAGCAAGAGCAATACTGCTTGATCAGAAGCAACGGATGCATGTACGTGTTGCATGATTCCATGATGGATTGTTAGGGGGGGGCATGTTGCTGGATGTGATTTGATGTATATGTACATCTGTTGCTATGGACTCGGTCAGGTAGCTTTCCCATGGCCATACCTGCAGGATTGTAGGGTATTTTGTGGAGATTTGGGGCCTGACGGTATTTTATTACCGCCGAAAAATAACTTAGCAATAATCACTCCTTGTATTCAGATTGGGCCATGTGTAACAATAATACAGTGGACATGCATTATTTCAGCACCCAGACATGCATATTTGGTATGCGTGGTTGGTGGTATTTTGGTGAGCATAATTCCCTTGTTTTATTTGTGGCCCCAATGTCCAGAATCCCTTATCTTTGCTTAGATTTTTCGTGTAATCACTAGAGAGACCTCAGACCTACATTTCAGGAATACCACATTTTCAGTGTTAGTGTTAGTGTGCCACCATGGGCGATCTCACTGACTTATTTACGACAGAGAGCTATATGTGGTAATTTTGTGGTAATTTCCACTACCTTATATACGGTAGGGAACTATGTCCAGAGAGTCCCTCTTCCCGTTGGCTCATGTACCTCCAACGAGCTATGCTACAAACAATCACTCTCAACTGTCCATACTGAATATGATCATGCACACATCTGTCTTAAAATGACAATTGCACTGTTTAAAAATCTCCCCTCATCATCAGCACTGTATTGGTAAATATAAAATACACCACCCGTCTGCTTTCAAATATTTTTCTGTATTATAAAAGTTGCATTTAAACACGATCTCACTCTTTACAGAAATAAATAAAATAGCACAGTAACAGCATTGTCTGTGATACACTGAAAAGAGAGTGGCGGAGAAAAGAACTCGATTTGCAACATTAACATGTGATTAAGGCACCAGAATCTCCTTTCCTACTCTGACTGAATATTCTCGTACACACTCAGCTCCCACACTTATGTAATTACCTTATCTGTTCAGCCCGAGTTTTCTTCAGCTGTTCTCTTTCTGAATGTGGCTCCATTGAAGATTAACCTCAGTGAAAAGGAGCGCCTTTCATTCTCAAACCGGGGTCATTGCCTGGAACTCTCAGCTTTTTCAGCAGAAATGCTCCAACCAGGAAAAAACAGGTTCTTCTCCCAGCTCTCCAAATCTCCACTGTATTCCCTCTCTCCTCAAACTCCCCCCAGCAAAACCCTAATCACTGCCTCTAGCATGATACTTGCTATGACGCTGCTCCAATCAGAATCAATCATGCCATCTCCTCCCTCTCTACACAATGGCTCATTTTTATAGTAATACTTTGTAACCAACTGATTTCCTGTTCTTTCGAGCCCTTTTGCTTCCTGTAGTTATGTGGACAGAGCAGCAGAGAAAACGAAAAAAAAAATGAATGTGCGTTTAAAAGTTCACTTTCAGAGTAGGCCTATTTCTGCAGTGGAGACACATTTTTATTAGTGGATTATGTTAACTTCAGTTTCATTAGTCAGGTTAGTTATGAGTAATGTTAGTTATTAATTTTCAAATGTGTCTCTTGCACCATAGGCATTTCAGGTGAAAAATAGTGTGCATTTTTGAATGTGCACGTGTGCTTTTAACTGTAAAAATAGATTTGCATCTTATATGTTAAAATCGTTTTTGACTGAATAGCCTGTCTTTCCTTGTTAATCTGGTAACACATATAGCAATGCACCGCACCCATGTGGTGGTGCTGCATAAAAAAAATTGCTACCTGTGCAGTAGTGCTGTACTCTGTGCTGTAACACGCCAAATATCCTTACAGGATACACTTGGGTCACTGCTTCATTGCAATGGTGATGAGAAATTAGTTGTTCTCATGTGTATGTGGACATGCATTGATGTGCCATGTTCACATGTGCATGACTTCTAGTTTTGCTAGTTTTGCTTACACCTGTGACCCTGGATTTCATGATTTCTCAGAGCATGTGTCTGTGTGTAGGACAGTTGCTCGTTGATTAATGCTGAGAGCATGCTAATGATAGAACTGATGGGAAAACACATGCATTGGCACTGATGATTGATACTTATTTCCTTTGTTCCCTTTTCCAAAGTTGTAGCAGTGAGAGAAGAGGGAACGACCGGTGCTGAGGAGCTGCATCCCAGGGAGTAGGCCTCCAGGTGCAGGCTCATAACACTGGTGTGCCCCCTTTTGTCCACCTTCTCTTAAGGCGATGTGCCTGGGGGAGTGCCTCAGTCTGATGCACTGCTGCTGAGGAGGAGCTCCAGGCTGCCATCATTGTGGTGGACACCTGAGCAGCAGAGGGACAAGGTGGTGATGGTGACATTGACACAGAAGGGCCACAAATCATGGAGACCTCATTGGAGGTATGTGGGTTGATGGAGGGGGAGAAGGAGGTGGAGGTCCTTGCATGCCTAACATGGTGTCAGGTGGGGATACTGAGAAAGATGTGCAGGCTGCACACCTGGCACTGAGAGAGTCTACCTTGGAGAGTTGAGCGTCAGGGTTCGGTGCGCGGTTTGGCGCCTCAGGGTTTTGCGCTCATTATAAATAAAGAAACTAAACTAAACTCATTTGAGGCCTCCATGGCTGTTACCCCATGGCTTCCTCTGCCCCTGTCCTCTCATTGACCATTCTGGATGTGCCTGTGCCCCTGGTGGAGGTGGAAGTCTGTACTGTGTACATTTAAGTGGTTATTGTGCCAGGTCAGGAACATTCAGGGTGACAGACTGTTGAGGAACACCAAGCACTTTATGGTAGTGCAGGTTCTGTACTCCCCCAACGCCGACTGTCATCAAGTCGTAGGGAGTACCTGCATCAGAGACAAATTGCAAGGCAGCAGGAGATGTTGATGATGAGGAGGCACATCATTGATGGCATTGCAACCAGGAGAATTAATAATTCAACCACACTGTTGCTGGGGGACATGTGTGCATGCTTCATGTGTATGTGATGTTTGGTAGGATGCATTTGTGGTCAATGTACATATGTGGACAATTGTAGAGGTGGGGAACTGACATGTGTTGCAAACCAAGTTGTTCACATATTTGTCATGCACATCTGTTGCTTGCCTACTTTGGTGTTTTGCAGTACTGGTATGTTGGTCAAGGATGTTCACGGTGTATGTCATTGTATGGTACAAGTATGCTGTGGTTGACATGGCACTTCATTTCTGGACATATTCCTAGGTATTCAGTGATGTTAGGGGTTGTTTGAGGTAGTCATGTTGGCATCAATTTGATTTACTTGCCCATATGGACACGTGTTTCAAATGTGGGGTTCACATCGTAAAGCTAGGGATGGCAAGGGACGATTGTCTTTTGCCATGCCTTCTGCGAGGCCACTGCATGTTTGCTATCAGTTTGTCAGTGTTGTTTAAGTATGTTTTTGATTGTATGTCCAAATGTGTCAATGTGGGAGTGCTTTTGGTGATAAGTGAGATGTTTTATGATGATGCTGTTAGTCTCTTATTGCAGATGGGTACTCACTTCTTCATGTGTCTTGCCAGATGTTGAACAGACTAGAGATGTTTGGGGAATCAGGTGGCAGCTCGTTCACCTCTGCCCATTCACTTTTTGAGGTTCTGTTTATTGTACGTTGTGTTCCTTTCTTTTACCGCTGATGTGTGGGTGTCCCTTTGGCACTTGCTTCTCCATGTGGCATGCTCACACTTTGTAAACAGCTATGGCTTTTTATCACTGTGGATGTTGAGAACTTCTCACTGAGAAGGGACGTAGCCTCACTCTGGATCACTGGCCTACTCACATCACATGTGGACTATGTCACCTGTACATCAAGCAAACAAAGTGTAGCTGCAGTGACAGTATGGTTGAGTGTTGTTAGGCAGCTGAGTGTGATCCAACAGGGAACTGTGGTAGGGATGCCTGTCCTTGATTCAACGGCACTGCTTCCAAGTGATCATGTTGGAGGATGATGTCTGGCAGGTGTACTTCGTTATAAAAACAGGCTGGAGGAATTGAGGTAGGGAAGTGCTTCACATTGGACTGGGACGAGAGTGGACGGGACGAGGGCAGAATTGTGGGTGCTGCCTTATGTTTGCGGGTTGGAGTGCATATTAGTGGTGGTAGTGGAATGAGCGCAGACTTGTGGGTGCTGCCTTATGTTTATTGGTTTGAACGAAGATTAGTGGGTGAACTGGGATGAGGGCAGACTTTTGGGTGCTTACTTAAGTTATGGAGTTGTGGGTCACATATTAGTGGTTGTGGTTATGATGAGGACAGACGTGTGGGTGTTGCCTTTAGGTAGGGGGTTGGGGCACAGATTAGTGGGGTACTGGGACAAGGGCAGACTTATGGGTGCTGCCTTAAGTTAGGGGGTTGGGGCACAAATTAGTGGAGCTGCTGGGACAAGGGCGTACTTGTGGGTGCTGCCTTAAATGAGGGGGTTTGTGCAGGGATTAGTGGGGGTGCTTGGACAAGGATGTGTCGGACGCAGGACAGGAGTCAAAGTAATGGTGTTTGCTGGTAAGTATTCCCTGATTACTTTAATACATGGGTCCGGTGCAAATATTGTTCGACAGCGTTATGCTGTGTTCGCCATGGGGGTGTGTTGTGGGCATTGCGGGTGCTACTGATTTTACTTTGCACTACAGTTTTCTGCAATCCTTTAATTCCATGAATCGGGTACCAGTGCTATTCATTTCATCCGTGCAATGTTCTTGCTCGCACTAACTACTTTGCGCTGACTTTCTGCTTTTTTTGTAAATGAGGCCCATTGTGTCTATGCCTGCTCCAAAGCGCTATAAACCAATAGGACATACTCCTTAAGAAATATAGCTGCACCATAACACACGCACACATGAGGGTACAATTGAGATGACCACTGCCACAGGTCTTTACACACTATCATTCACATTAGGAAAGGTTATCATCTTGCTAGTCAATATTATCTGTCTACCACTCCCCTGACGCACTGAGAAGTTTGAGGACTGTGGATGCTCATTTTCTGCTGTGCTGGCAGGTAACTGATTAACACGATAGAAACCTGAATAGTTGCCTGAGATAAAAATGAGGATAACGTTTAGGGAAAACAAGATATCCATCAACTTCCTCTCAAATCACATAACAGTGTTTGCCATTTCGAAACCAATGTGAAAATTGCGAAAATTGCAATAGGTTTGAGTGAAAAGGCAAAACTTGTAATTTTTGATGTAATTGAATTAATCCAATTAAGTCGTGGACAGTACTGTAACCAGTTAATTTTGATCATCACTTTACATGTGTGTCTCGTCGAGCATTCTTCCCATAGAGGCATCATTATCGCAATTGCTATAAAATGACATACTCTCTTTACTTGTCTGCAAAGGTTGCACTTTTGCTCATATGCACGACAGTGTAAAACAAAGTTTCTCTTGTATACCCAGTCCTCCTCACTATTTATCCAAGCTACAGTGAACGACACGTTTTACAGAGTCGTTGCCAACACCAATCCCACATCCGCCAATGTAATGCCTGCTTCCTTAGCAATGCAAAAACACGCTAAAAAACGCACTGCCAGTGGCCTATTAATGGGCACACGTAGATGCTATTGAAATGACCACTGCCAAGGGCATTTACATTGTGCCTTTTCTAATTAATCACTGTGGCGAAGGTGACTGAAGGCAATTAGTATTCTCTTCCTAACAACACTTGTATAATCTACAACCAATTAGGTAGTAGTCCCAAAGCTACCTTTCAATGCTCATGATCAAACGCTTTCTTTCATAAATACAGTGAGGAGTTTGAGAATACTCTCGAGGTCCATTCTTTGCTGCTGATGCAAACCAATAAACATGAATAAAAACCTGCATCCATCACCTGGTTTATTGAACTTGTAGAGGGAACCCTTTAGGAATAACTGTCTAACCTCAAAGGACATTAGGTTATTGGCTGTCTGTGATCACAGAGGAAATGCCATTGGGTTTGCCTCAAAGCACCCAGGAAGAAATAATGTTGCATGTGGATCTCTCTACAATGTTTTAATGGCTTAATGTACTTGCAAGCAGTGCTAACCTGAGCATCACCTGCCTAAACCAAGAATCTTCACAAAAAAGTGCCATTGCTGCGTGTTGAACTGCACCGCGTGTTGGATCCAGTCAACCAGCTCATTAACTTGACACTAAATTATCATCTCAGCGAGTGCTCAGACACCCGTATCCATGCATTGCATCCCAATGAACAGGATTGAAATATATCAGTAGTATTTATTTTCCCCTGGCATAGATTTAATTGCCCTAGGTATTTTTAAGTCCCCCCCTTATTACCGTTGCAGAAACATACTTGAGCTTGAACAGTGCTGCAAAGGCTGTATACCCTTGTTGTCATACACAGAGTATCCCTTTCCAACAAAAACTGTGCACATTATACACATTTCATTGCAGAGGTTGGTTGAAAGTGTTTACATTAGTTGTTTCTGTACTTTTACTTTGATTAAATGTTTGAACCTTGCTGGTTAACCTTCCTCTTGAACATTATAGCCTGCCCTCTGCCCATGCAATCTTAATGAAGGAAAGGAGATGTACCCTTCATGTTGTGCGTATCTCTCCTTAGATTACGACTGGTTTATTAGTTATTAGTAGTGTGGTATTAGTAGTGTGGTTCTGAGTGGCATTTTAGAAACAACTATGCATCCCTCTACTCTAACAGAGCAGTAGTCATTTCAATCCACTACGTCAGCAAAAACGAATTGTAGTGCTAAAGTGCCATCTGGGCCAAAACGAATGTAATTGCTTAGGCACCAACTGAGTCAAAATTAATGTTAGTGCTAAAGTGGCGCATAAGAACCAAAAGAAAAGTGTCATATGAGGCAGAACTAATGTTGGTGCTGTAGAACCAACAGACACAATCATAATGCTGGTGCTAATGAGCCACCGAATGTATATATAATGGTGTTGGTAAACTAATAGCAAGGGGTATAAACTAATGGCAGTGCTTATGTGAAAGATCAAAAACTAAGGAAACTAAGTACAAATTAGAACGTGTCCTCTGTGTACAATGGCCTCATTCTGCACACACTCTTAGTTGTAATAGCTTGGCCTCAGTAGGTACAACAAGGTGCCAAGGTATGAATTTCATAGGCGAAAAGGAACTGGAATGTCTAGATTTTGACAAGTATGAAAGCAAATCTCATTGCTCTCAAAGTTCAACTTGATTATACACACTGGGAATGAAGATGGGTTTTGAGGTAATACTTAGATGATGAGGATTGGGAAGATCCAAAGAGATTTACAAGAGGCAGCCATTATGGAGCCATGCAGCTCAAATAGAAAATGAAATAAGTAAAGAAAAAAATAAACAAGATATTTACTATAGTAATATATTTTTGCCAAATAACTAGGACGTAACTGTGATATTATTCAGCCTTGATTGCCACAGGGGGTATGGAGCTGGAGCTCTCCCTGCCACCTCACACGCTGCCGGAGCAGCACCAAGGGCTTCCACTACTCAAAGTAAGCCATTGGGCTTATTAATATAAATATGTGATGAGTTACATTACATCTCACGGCTATAATGATATAACGGCAGTTCGCAATGCTTGAAAAACGTTGCCCAGCAACCACTGTATTCTGTAACATATACAGAGAGACCACGACGGCCCTCCGAGATGGCTTCAATATTTCTATGCACCGGGCTATCATTTTGAAATCAGTAGCCCTTTGCTGATTGGCTACCATTTCTTATTTGCAGCCTACCACAAGACCATAGGCGAAAGCCGGCCCCTTACTGGAAGGCCCTGTGTTCAAGGCTCCTGTCCGGCCTGCCAGAGCATTGCAGAGCGGCCCCACAAACTGTCCATTTCCTACGATCCTATTAACTAACCCATGGACATGGCTTCAAATAAGTTGCTAACCCAAGAAAAAGATAAGTGAGGTTATTCGATTTTATCGCCATCACTGCCCTTCCCTTGCCATTGCAGCAGCCTTTCTTCCCCTCCACCACGTGTTCACCTCATCTAGAAGCTTGCTGCACCTGCCTCCTGCAATGCACTACATATGCATAACGCACCTGTGAAGTTGTCGGATTTGATTAAATAAGGCCCTAGTTGCAGCCTTAGTCATCTCATTGTGCCTGCTCATTCTCGAATTCGCTACCCATTGACTGTTCTCAGACTACTGCACTATTTGCTGCTAGCACCAGCATGGGTCGCAGTTGCCGCACTGGCAGTGAGACTGAACATAGAATCACTTTCTAGAACTCTAGCATTTTCCAGATAACCATGCACAGACCCCCTACAGCCTAAACACACACTTGCCAAGTGTTTACACACCCTGTTCCACTTCAGTGACACAGAACACCCAATGCAGCATTACCGGCCGCAGTGACTCTTGCATTACTTGGGTTTATGCTACTGTGACTTGTATGTGAAAACAAGTGCTACAGTGATTTCGCATTTGAGGAACTATGTTACTATGAGCTGTATGTTACACTACATGCTATAGTGATTTTGCATTAGGAGGAATTATGCTACGATGAGCTGCATATGATATTACTTGCTATAGTGAATTTGCATTAAGAGGAATTATGGTACCATGAGTGTATGTGATACTATGCGCAAAAGTGATTTTGCATTATGGGGAATTATGCTACCATGAGTGTATGTGACACGACGTGCGAATTCTGCGACCATGAGTGTATGTGACACTACGTGCTATAGTGATTTTGCATTAGGAGGCGTTATGCTACCATGAGCTGCATTTGATACTATGTGTGACAGTGATTTTGTAACATGAGGGATTAGGCTAACATGACTCTCTAAAACTCTATGTGATACTACATGATACAATGTCTAACAGGCATAAATCAACACTATCTATGTCCCCCTTACTATCGCAAAAACATAACATACCACCTACAAGCTTCCTACCCACACTACTAATTTCTAATCCCACACCTAAATTGGAGAAGGGGACTATACCCCACGACATTGATTGCCCATTCACCCTCACTCAATGGATTATGATATACGCCAGTCAGCCTACCCCTAACCAACCTTACCCAGGGAACATCAGAAACACCAGACTTAGATACCGACTGCCAAAACACAAGCCAACACATTTAAAAAGACCTAGACCTAAAGATATAACAAATTATAAACATACTTATACAAACAGGCTCAGCGCTAAGACTCTGCCCAACTCAACCGATTTGGACACTCCCACAATCACCTGAAATCAAGCAGTACACTTCACTGAACAACAATGATAAGGACATGCCATCTGATGTAATAGATCCTGGCACTCCCACAGCCATTGGGGACAGCCTACCCACAAACTCATCCTCGGCCATTGTGTCACCCATAACCCTATCTAAATAGAATTCCAACGTACCCTCTAACAAGGGTGCCCTTATTAACACCAGATCGCTTCTAGCTCATTCCTTAGAAGTTGCAGACCTCATCCTCACTAATAATTTGGATTTCCTGGCAATCACAGAGCCATAGATTCACGCAATGGCAGGTTTTGCTCTCTCACTAGCCATTTCTGACTACTAAACTTCCTTTGAGGATGATATCACGCATCTCCTCACACAGAATACATAACCAGGCTCCGAAATCATGATATTGGGTGACCTAAACCGATGACAGCAACAACGACAGTGCCTCAGCCTTAGCCAACACCCTATCTGAACTCGGCTTCTCAAACAGGATTACTAACTCTACTCATAGCAAAGATAGAACTGTAGATTGGCTGGTTAATCTTAACTGTGACACTAAGATTCTATCCAACATGCCTTTTGCTTGGTCGGACCACATTGTCATCTGCTTCACCATCCAGGATAAACCCCTCTTAGACTCCGGCCATAGTCAAGCACCGCCAGTAGCTAAAAGGAGTAAACGCAACATCACAGCCGAGTGGCTACTGCCACATTTGCTCCCGATCTCTAACAACACTAAAGTGAATAGGCTAGATCCATCTGCAATGGTCTAGCTCTACAATTGCACCATTCTACAAGCTGTAGACGAAGTAGCCCTATTCAAAGTGTGCAAAGTCAAACCACTCACACATTTAAACATTTAAACACATGGTACACAACCAGCCTCAAAATCTTGCGCAGTAAAAGAAAAAAACAGCAGAAATGCTTTGGAAAATAAACCCAATGATCTTAAACAAAGAAAATTTATCACTGCGTCCAATAGCTACAAAACAACCATCCTACAGACCACATGAAGAATTCTGAATGCCAACTCTGGTATTAAGGAACTGTTCACAATCCTCCGCAAATTAGAATTGCCCGTGACACCACAAGAATCCTTTATCAAAGATGGAACTTGGTGCATGAACATTAAGAATGCCTTGCTGGGCAAAATCAAACTTCTTCAAACTAAAATTCAATCTAAAAAACTGAGCCTACCACCTAACACACAACTCGCTAAACTAATTGGAGTCCCGCTGAAACAGATCACCCCATTTGAATTCACCCCGGTTTCTGTAAGAGAAGTAAAACAAGTTATCTCTGGCTTAAAGCCATCCAGATGTCAAGGTGACATCTGTCAAGCCACAGTTATTAAAGATGGGGGGGAAGAACTCGCCCCTTTCACCACATCACTAATAAATTCCTCCTAAAAAAAACAACATTAGACCATAACGTCCCTACAAACTACCGTCCTATTATGACAGTACTGTTCTTACTCAAAATATTGGACAGGGAAGCCTACCTGCAAATACAAAACTATCTAGAATCAATCAATCTATTAGGTCTTCACCAATCTGGCTTCCAACCTGGACACAGGACTGAATCAGCCTTGATAGAATTTAATGTTCAAATGGATGAAATTAAAGATACATGTAACCTAGCTCTCCTACTCTTTCTACACTAATCAGTGTAATCATCCGACCTTGGTTGCCCATTTCTCCAACAAAGCTTCAGAATGGATTCAATTCTTTCTATACAACGGGACAATGAGGGTCTTTGCACCGTTGCACACATCAGAGCCTGTCCCAGTTGACTGCAGTGTTCCACAAGGTTCCTCTACTATTTGTCCACCTGGACAACTTGGGTGACACCTACACTAATTTTGCAGATGCCACCCAAATCCTCATCCCCATCTCAGGCTCCTACGACGACGACTCCTAGAGACTTAATGAGACGTACCAAATTATTTAGGCATGGATGGCTATCCATGGCCTAAGTCTTAATGATGACAAAACTGAGCTACTCCTTATTGGCTCACAGAATCGACTAACGAAACTAGACAACAAATTTAAATCATTTAACATTGACAACATAACCACCATGGTTTTGAAAGAAATTAAAATGCTAGGCATCTACCTGGACTCAGCCCTCACACTAACCAGACAAATAAATGCGACTGCCTCAACGGCCGCTTACACCTCAACACTCATAAATGCCTGTAGACTAATCCTCTCATCAGACAGTTGCATTACCTTGGCTAGGAGCCTCATAGTGTCCAGACTCGACTATTGTAACAAACTGTACGTTGAGTCTAATAGCCGCAACCTAAAAAAACCTACAAGTTCGACAGAACAATGGGCTGAGAGTGGCTCTCAACATCCCGAAGACTAACCATATCTCAGCTGCCAGGCGAAATGCCAACTGGCTCCCTGTTCAGCACAGGATTGTGTTCAAAACACTATCACTAACCCACAAGTGCCTATCCAATGTAGCACCAAAATACCTAACATATTTACAAAACATATTAGCCTTAGATCTACCCAATCCACCCTTGCACACTTCCTAAACATACCTAGATTCAAACTACAAAAAACAGGAGGCAACAGCTTCCTAGTCCAAGCTGGGAAACTCTGGAACACCATGCCCTTGTCGTTAACAGCAGAACCATCCTACTGGATTTTCAGAAAAAAAACAAAAAACTGGCTATTCGCGCAAGAGCAGTAAGTCTTTTAAGGTCCTCCCCCGCACCACTATCTGTACTGCCTTGAATTACCTATCACATTATGTAATTCTATGATCCCTGCAATGTAATACATGTAACTCTTTACACCCCCTGTATCATAATGACTCATTCCCATCAATATAGCTGTATTCAATAATGTATTGTAAACTCATTCAGTACTGTAACTGCTGATATGAAGAATGCCCCCAGATACCTTGGGGTTAGGTGCGCTATATAAATTACTAAATAAATAAATACATACATAAATATAGTGGGGAAAACAATCACATGGAATCATTGCCGTGTTCCAAGCTTCCTATCTATTGTCCGATTATTTCTTGCATTACAATAAACATATATCTGTAGATTGTGTCGATGGTGGTAAATGCATGGTACCTATGACATCAAATGGTCTTATGGCTTTGGAGCAAAAATAGACACAATTCTAGATGTTTGTATGGCCAAGCAAAGGTTATACCATTTCGAAAATTACTCTTCTGCATCTGGCAGTAACATAGGCCCAAAAGGCTCAAATTCCAACTGAAGAACCAGAGTAATACTGATAAACTGAAACCCAATACAAAGAGGCTTAAAGAGTGGAATGACAAGAAGGTAGAAAGACCCCTGATAGTAGGAAGCACATCCTTTATAGACAGGCAATAACTAAAAATATAACATAGAATAAAAAAGGCTTTTAGTTACAGTGATAGTACGAAAAATGAAATACACCACTTGACACTTATTGTACATCCATAGACGATTTCTCAACACTTCAGCTATATAACAGTCCCAACAAAATCCATAACATAGTGAATAAAAACCGAGAGGCCCTAAATACAGCAAGAAACTGCTCAGAGGAAGCCATTGAATGGGTATCTTCCTTCTTGGAGGATAGAAACTCCAAAATCACTTGGGGCGGACACCCCACCAGCTCCAGTCCCATAGATTGTGGCGTCCCGCAGGGAGCTAGCTTCTCCCCTCTCCTCTTTAACTTATACATTCGCTGTCACTGCACCCTCCTCTCACAGTTGGGGATTTACTTCACCAATTTCGCAGATGACACGCAATTGATCTTGGAACTATGTGGAGACCATATAACAGACTCAGCCATCTACAATACTATTGAGAATTGGATGAAAGCTCACTGGATGTGTCTAAATGGCTCCAAAACCGAAGTTATGACATTAGGAACAATGAAAGCCTTACACAATCTAGGCCCAGACTACTCTTCCTTCAACATAAAAGTCTCCAACAACACAGTCACAAACAAGGTCAAAACACTTGGCATATACTTGCAATCTTCATTAGGATCGGAGGCACAGGTCTTGTACCTGAAAAGAAATTGCCAGTACTATCAGAGATTGTTATGCCGCATCAGGCCTTTCTTAAACACCAAAAACAGTGCTACCATTGCTAGAGCCACCATCCTATCACGACTCGATTATGGTAATGCATTGCTGCTGGGATCTAGCAACAGCTGCATTAAGCAATGTAAAATTATCCAAAAAAATACAGTTAGATCCATCACTGGGAAATCCAAACGCGACCACATAACACAAGACAGAATCAGCCTCCACTGGCTTGCCATAGATGAACACATTAGATTCAAATCTCTGACGATGGTCCACCACTGCCTACATGGCACGGCCCCAGCATACTTAAAAAAGGAATTGAAATGGTACGAACCAAGCCAAAGTTTAAGATTCGCTAAACAAGGGCTACTTGAATCCAGCCATGCCAGAGTAAAAACCATTGGCTTAATCACAGCTTTTCCCACCAAAGCTATCAGTCTTTGGAACAAGCTACTCTGCAATCTCAGGCTGGAAAGCAACTTTCTCTCCTTTAGAAAGCAGTTGAAAACATTACTCTTTAGGTAATCTGACACATTTCCAGCTTTGGACTCATATTGAGTTCATATATTCTCTTTTCCGTATAGTCCTGTGATCTCTCAATACATAAATAAATAAATAAATGCATAAACAAATACATAAATATGTTATCTGTAAATTAGGTACATTAAACGTGAAATTATGTAAGCAACATATATTTTATGGAATACTCTGTGTGGAGACAAAATGCATGCATTGCCTAGGTGTGTTGAGAACAGTGTATTCCAGGGAGAGGTTATTTGCAAAGTTAATTATATATTTTGGCCTGGTGTGCACCTCTGACATATCCTGGTGGTTACAGAACCTCAACGTGTCCCCTGATGTAGAGGTTGCATGTCAATGAGCCCAGCAAGGAGACATTTCAATAGCTACTAACATGACACAAGTGGACATTTTATCTCTAACCAGTCTGCCCCATACTTATGGGAAACGTAGTAAGACCGTTTGATTCTATGCATTGTTTTTCTCATGTTTACAAAGAACCATATAGCTACAGTAGTATTGACATCTAAAGATGACACATGCTACCAACATGCATTACACATTTAAGAGCCTGATTCACAAATATGGTTTACAATGCCATAATCTCATAGGAAAATGCTCTGTGAATCAGACCCTGAATTACACATTTGGACACTTTGATGGGCATTGCAGTACATTTTAAATGAAGTGCAATTCAGGACACTTTGATGGGCAATATGGAGGATTTAAATTTCTGCTGCTAGGACTGGGTTACTATTGTAAATGCATGGGTCTCGGGAGGGGAACATAGGGACATATTAAAGGGGGAGCAATACAGCGCTCCCCCTCTTTGATCGGCATTCAAGTGCAGCCTATGTCATTTTTAGAAAAGATCATCAGTAAAAATCTGGCTGCAGAAAATGGGAGTAATTATTTGGAGAAACATCTTGGACCATCCTAACTCCCACTGATACTAGCTATAAGGCAAATATTTAAATGGACATCATTACATGTTCTGGCCTCAATAAAGTAAGTTGAAGTTATGCTCATGATTTTGAAAGCCACTCCGAATAATATTATACATGCATTGAAATTGGAGCTTCAGAGCTGCAGTAGCAGAACTGTATTGAGGAAATCCAAGGGTTTCTAGATACAATTGATTGCATTGTAGATCATAACATTGATTTGCAAATAAAGATGGCTCAGGTGGAATGGAAAGCTTTTTGTTGGGATAAACGAAAAAAAAGTGTCATAAGCTGAGTAAAAACACATGGTTGGTCAGTTATTTAAATGTATCTCTGAGATAAATGGAAATCAGGAAATACATACAGAATTGTCCAGATGAAAGTTAATGGAATCATGACACTCAGTAATGTCTCTTTTGGTATATAACGTGGAGGGGATATTCTCTTACTGGAGAAAACCTGGCAAATCAAATATAATTAACTGAATTAATACACTGTTTATTTGGGACAGGACAAAAATAGTCTCTTTTTACATTATTATATGTGAATTGTTCATGAACTGTGGAGTTTTAATTTGAATAATTTTTATTGAAGCATATTGAACCATAATAAAGTCATTGTTTGAACACATAATGCAGTAATACTTTGGTTTATCTGTTAAAAGAAGATAATAATAAAAAAAGAAAATCTAAAGAACAGGATACACTATGAGCTTATTTTGCTTATATATAACTTTAACTATGATGCATTATAAACATATATGAGAAATATGGAACTATGTATTGTGAACAACTAAGCGTAGAACGATTCTGCATTAAGATTGATTCAATTGGGGTGAGACATGCATGAGACAAACACAGAACAAATAAGAGACAAAAGGAAGAGGGGGGAAGCATGAGGAGCAAAATGAAGAAGACGGGGCACAATAACATATAATAAAAAATATTCAATATGGCATCCAGAATTATATACAAATAGTAATATACAAAGAGCATCTGAGGAGTGTAAGAGACATGAAGAGGTCACATTCCATGCCTGGTAACATTAAAGTGATCTGAATAGTGAATAAAACAAGACCTTTTAGCATTGTACTTGGGAAAAGAGTTCTGATTAGTTGCCATGCACAGTTCCATCCTGTGAGTGTGACATATGTTATTCCACCAGCCTCTTATGCATATGGAATGGGAGTATTTCCAATTGGCAGTTATACTCTTCAAAACCATACTAATAAAGAGATCATAGAGCTTGGTAGCTCCAGATGGTAAGAGGGTGGTTATCGCAAGGCTTCCCAAGACAATGTTTATGAATGAGAGAGGGATGTTAGTGGAAAATATAGATTTAAGATAATTCCATACTTGTTGCCAGAACTTGAAAGATAGGAACATTTAAAGAACATATGCTCACAAGATGCAGAAGCAGTACCACATGTCCAACATTTATCATTGTTACCTATCTTAAATGAAAATAATTTGGCAGGTGTGATGAATGCTTTATGTATAAAGAAGAAAAAGTGTTGAGAGATATTTGATGATGTAGAGATATGTTTAATTCTGGAGAACAGGATAAACCATGTGTGATCATCTAAAATGTGACCAAAATCATACTCCCATTTGGAGCGCACAGTGCACATCTTTAAGGATGTTATAAGGAGGTTATCGAATTTTGAGGCTTTTATATCTGAGACCATTGTTAACTGTAGTAGTCTGAAGGCGTCAGGAGTTAATATGTCATTTGGCGGAACTATGAAGAGCATTAAAATAAAAATTGACTAATTTGTTGTAGAAATAAAATTCTGTATTAAGAATGGAAAATTGATGTTTGAGTTGTTGAAATGATAGAATAGAGGGCCCGTCTATGATTTGTTGTATAAATCTAAAACACTTTTTCAACCAGGATTTTCTGTTTGGGGCTCTATTATTGAACAAGATCTTTTTATTATGCCAAAGAAAAGGGGAGAGGCATTTTTTGGGACGTTTTGTATGAGGGAAGAGAAAGAGTTGACGTGCGGATATAGTGGCTCTAAAAGGGTCTGAGATGACTGAGGGTGAATGATTAAATACATATATAAGGTCAGTTATTTCTAAAGGATGGACCAACTGTTTCTCAATAGTGCACCATGTAGGAATATCTTACAATATGGGACATGCAAACTAACATCTAGATTGTTTCAGGAGAAAATCAGAGTGATATAATTTGAAATCAGGAAACTTAACCCCTCCCTTGTCATAGGGCGCTTTCAGTTTGATCAAGGCAATCCTTTTACTTTTACCCTTCCCCAAAGGAATTTTAATAGAAGGGAGTAGATAGCTTTAAAAAAGGAAGGGGACATAGGCACACATAGAAGTGCAGATGGTATAATATTATTGGTGACATCATTATCTTGATCGTATCGAGTGGTCCCCACCATGAAAGATACAGGGGAGACCATCTGCAGGTTACTTCTTTTAATCTATCTAATAAAGATTGGGTGTTATGTTTTAAGGTATCCTGGATAGTAGGGGCAACACACATACCTAGATACTTAATAGAGAACTACACCACTTAAAACCAAAGGAGTCTTTGTCATCTTTAAGACAGTAGGGATTGAGAGGCATGATTTCGGATGTGTCTTTGTTTAGGTTATAACATGATACTAGGCTAAATTGAGATAGTGCATTGAGTAAGTGAGGGAGGTGTAGTTTAGGATTTTTAATGAGAATAAAGATGTCATCTGCATATGCAGCAATTTTTATATGAGAAGTTCCACAAAATATATCTGGAACATTTTTGTTAGATCTAATTAGTTCTAGTAGCGGTTCTAATGAGAGGATGTATAAAATGGGTGAGAAGGGTCAACCTGCCTAGTACCTCTGCACAGTGAAAACAATGGAGAAGTTAAAACATTAATACATATAGAAGATTTAGGTGAGGAGTAAAGTAATTTAACAATGGAGATGAACTTATCACCACAACCGTGTCAATGTAGAAACTGAAGCATAAAGTCCCAATTGTCCTGATCGAAGGCCTTTTCTGCATCTAATGCTATGGCAGCAAAACCATTTTTATCTTTTTATATTTGGCTGATAGGAGGATTGCATTCAAAATTAGTCTGGCTTTTACATAACCTACTTGATCAGGTTTTATTAAGGCAGGAAGAGGGGACTCACTCCTGTTAGCTAGGACTATTGCGAAGATTTAGCTTTCAACATTAATAAGAGAAATGGGCCAATAATTACCTGGGAATGAAGGATCCTTGTCTGGTTTGGGGAATAGTATGGGTAGGGCTTCTGAAAAAGATTCAGAGGAGACTTTTTGTGAAATGAAGTACAAGAACAGATTTTGAAGCTTGGGGATGAGGGATTGAGACAGGCTATCACATAATTCAGTGGAGAGACCATCTTGGCCAGGAGCCTTGCCTTTACCTAAGCCTGTAATTGCTTTGGAGATTTCAGGAAGGGTGATGTTGCTATCTAAGTGGGATAGATCTAATTGAGGATACGTTTATGTTATCAAAAAAGGATCTAATTTGTTATGGGGAATAGGGGTCTCAGGAGTGTAAAGATTAGTATAACATTTTTTGAAACAGGTTAGGATATATAGTTGGGATGATGATATATGGTGCCGGATGAGTCTTTGATATAGGAAACAAGAAATGTCTCTTTTTTTTGTTTTCAAGTAAGAGGCTAGTGTTTTTCCAGCTTTATTGGATGTTTGATAGATTTTTGTTTTATATTTTAGAATCGTCCCAGCTGCTAGATCAGTGATCTCATTATTGATTTGAAAACATAAGGCAAAACAGGACATAGATTAGTGGGGTTGGAGTCACGATAATAATGTTGTTCAGCTAGGGTGAGTTGAGAGTAAAGGTCATCCAGATGCTTTTTGCGAAGAGCTTTCTTTTTCCCTGAGTAAGACATAATGTGGCCTCTTAGAGCTGCCTTGAACGCATCCCAATTATTCACTGCCGATGTATCACAGTCAAGGTTATCACCATAAAACTGTTGGATGAAATATTTGATGGATAAAATAAATTGAAGGTTTATGCACATCTGAAAGACTAAAGGAGGTACATACTGGGGCATAATCAAATATAACAATATTTTCAATTTTAGCATCAATAATGGAACCTGTAAGGGTTTTAGTGGAGAAAATGTAATCTAGGCGGGATAGAGTGTTATTAAGGGATGAGTGTAAGGTATAGTCAAGTTGGGTGTGATGAGATAATCTCCATGTATCAATAAGGCCGGTTTCAGCCAAACATCCCAAAAAGGATGTGTGTGTTTTGTTAGTTTTGAACAGGTAACTAGATTTTCTATCAAGAAAAGGATCAAGGACCTGATTTGTATCTCCGCACATAATTAAATTAGTGAAATTGTTTTGAAGTATCAATTGTTTAATGGAAACCTAAAAATTGGGGTCAGGATTAGTAAATGTTTAGAATGGTAACATGTGTAGATTCTATCTGTAGTTTGACCCATACCCATCTCCATTTGTATCAGCACCTTGGTCAAGAATTTTGAAATGTCATATCTTGTTAATTAAAATAACTACACCATTTTTCTTAGCAACAGCAGGAATGGAAATAATATCCTTAACCCGACAGGATTTCAGTTTCATTGCTTCTGTGTTAGATAGATGAGTTTCCTGTACACAGGCTATAGAAGGGTTGAATTTGTTAAGATGAGAAATGTCCTTAAATATTTTAATGGGGTTATTACAACCTTTGATTTTCCATGTAAAACATTTGAAAATCATTTTGAAATTTCACAATTTATGATAATATAACCTGAAGCCATGTAAATACGAGTACTTAGTGCCAAAGAGCATTATCTTGAGTAACAAATAGACTGAAAGAGACACATAAGGAAGACACATCGGGTAAAGGGAAGGGTCTGATCATAGTCAAGTTGATAGAGTTGTAGATGTTGAAACTAAAATAAAGATCAGACAGGATACTGGAAACAATAGGAAAAGATAATAGCAGGGATGGGTGACCCCCGCTGAGTCGTCAAAAAGGGAACCAAATGACTCAGGATGAAAGAGGGATGTTGCAAGGCCAACCGTACCACACACTATAGAATAATGATAATCATGGCATTAAGTAAAAGATAGCAAGGTGAAAGAAAAAACAATGTGTTCATGTAGTAATGGAGGCCGAGGTATTAGCAGAGGAGGATTTGTCCATGCCTTCGGATTTGATGGAGCGTATAAAAGCTCTTAGGTCAGCAGGCTCTTCAAACATGGTGGTGCGACCTTCATATGTTACTTTAAATGAACATGGATGGTAAAGACCATATTGAATGTTTAGCTCTTTCAAGGCAGGACGAAAGGATAACAATATTTTCCTATGATAAGCCATGCTTTTAGCAATATCTTGTGAGATAAATATCTTCTTGCCATTCCACATGAGGGATGTATGTTTCTTTGCTGCAGATAGGATGAGCTGAAGGTGGGAATATTCTAGAAGATAGCAAATCAGTGTTCTGGACGATTGTTGTGAAGAGGTGAAGCTAGAGAGTTGGCCAATTCTATGAGCATGTTGGATGTTGAATGCCAAATCTGAAGATAGGTGAAGCAAGGTAGGTAGACATTTTTTCAAAGAGGCAATGGTATCAGTTCCTTCTGAGCCCTCAGGAAGGCCTGAGATTCAGAGATTATTATGCCAGCTTCGATTTTCTATATCTTCATTGTGCCTTTGAAGATTCTTGATGGATTTCTCAAGTTGCACTACTTTGGGGGGTTACATCTTCTACTTGACTAACTCTTCTTTCTACATCATCCATTCTGTTCTCAAAACACTTCCATCTATTGTCTAATTGTTGTAATTTCTGATTTGTAGTCTCAATGAAGGGTTTGAATGATCTAATTTCCAGTAAAATGGCATCAATGGTGCGATCTGAGATACCTGACAGAGGTGGTGAGTCACTTTTGGGCCTCTAGAGGTTAGAGGATGAGACATTGGGTTCTTTAGTAGTGGAACTATTTTTTTTTATTAGCAGCCATGTTGTTAACTGAGCTAGATGAACATGTGAAGAATAAGGAAATACGGAAATACTTGAGTATGTATATTGATGTTGAAAGGCGCAGAGATGTTAACACGAACTGTTGTTAGAGCCAAGGTTCATCAATAGTGTAGTGCCACCTTTGATGGGAGAAGTAGAGTTTGTCTCCATGAGGACTTATAGTAATATCTTCCAAGCAATAAAGACTCTCAAGATCTGGTCTATAAGATGTTATATACTCCAGTTTACATATATTATATCCATATCATGCACATTGTGCATCTTCTGATGAAGGGGATAAGAAGGGAGCACAAGAGAATAATAAGGAGTAAACAAAGGGAGTGCTAGCAGTCATGTAACATTGATAATGCACCATGCAAGAGTAATACATCATTTGGATAAAGTTCACTATATATTTACAAAGATCTCCAATTCCAAGAGTACTCCACCCAGTTAAGCAAATGGTTTAGGTATAGTCAAGTGCAGCCACATCAATTAAATATGCTCAAAACAGGTCAGCAAATAACAGATATAAAGAGGGTTATAGCTAGCTGATGGCCTTGAATAGAAAACATCTTCTCAAATGACACTGTATTTCCTACTATGTTACTAAGATAGGACTTAAAATAGTCTTGCAAGTGTATATATTATGGAAGGTAAAGTTATGATCAGGAATTCAACCAGTAGCCTTGAGGAGAGAAATTGTCCAGAAATTGTTAATAAATGAAAGTCCCTGTACCTTAAAACGATTTAGAGCGTGAGGAAGATTGTAAACATTATACAATGGGGTTCCTGCTTTATTCCTTCATTTCCTCCTCTTTGGCGGCATAATAGAACGCCGACACCAGAGGCGGCGATATCAGAGGAGGAGGGCCAACGAGGCCGTGACCGGCACTTCACGGTGGGCGTGACACCAGAACTTTAATTCAAAAAAGGGTGATGTCCGCCACAGTAGTCATCGGGGCTGAGGCGCCAGAGCCACTGCACACAACCAGAAAGAAAAAATGAAAAAACAAAGGCAGAGCAACACCGCAGTGAACGCAGCAGCACAGGCTGACAATCCGGTCCCCAGCGCTGTGGAGAGGCAGGTAAGAGAGGCAGTAGAATGTAGGGAAAATGCCAATTTACATGCGGTGTGAGACGGAGCAGCAAAGCTGCTTGGCCATCTTCTTTTGGCGTCAAGCCATGCCCCAACTGTGGAGTTTTAAAAATGTGGTCATGTGAGAGTAATGCATGTATTCAATTTTGAGTCTGGTATACATGAATGAGTGATATTAGGGCACATGAAGGCTTTATGTGAAACATACCATGCATAAGAATACAATAAACACTCCATGTCCATGTGAAATCATTGTTGACTTCAAGCAAACCATTTCCTAACATCGTGTTACGCATTCTTTTAGACCACATTTGACATCCCTTCTCAGCTAGTGACTAGGTACATTGTCTGCAAATGAAACAGAGGCAGCTTTCACAAGATGTTCATGCAACAAGATGTAGAGAACACTTGTCTGTATATTATTAGTTTTGGCTGTAAATACACTCTCCACATTTCAGCATGTGCCTGAAGTGACTACAGTTTTTGTAATACATCCACATTATGAGGAGCATTTTCAAAAATAAGAGATGCATGGAGCTTGTATGTGTGGCAATTGTAACTGATACACATATTTGCAGATACAACAGATTTCAGAGTGTTGTGAAAATTGTCTCATATTGACTTCCCTTAACATTCTTCTGCATATCTTTTACTAACTAAAACAATCGCTTTACAAGTATGTGCTATTTAACAGGTGGCGTAAACCAGTTCCTGCGACAGGGCAGTGTAAGGTATCACATAGATTCATTCACTGGTTGCTTATGCTAAGCTTTACACTGGTGGTGGATTGTTGCACACCATTGTGGCAATCCTACTTGATCCATCTCCTGAGGTACTTCCAGATATTTCCTAGATGAGGAATTGGTGATGTTTACGTTTCACAGTGTGCATCATGAATATAATTGTAGGCTGCACTGTGATCCGCTGATGGGTTTTGGGTAGCAGTCATGTCTGCTGTTCATACAGGTCCTCGAATGGACTTGAAAGTGGCTTTAGTGATGCCATCATGCTCCTCTTTTTTTAACCATCCCTTCCATAACACAGATACAGTTAATATCTATGGCTGCATCCCTTTCATTGCTACTCCTTGAGCACCATTGAACTGTATCTTGAATAAACGCACATGAACATATGAGGAATCCAGCATGAATCACTGCAAACATGTATTACACAATAATGATAATAGTAATACTAATAATAATAATAATACTCCTAATCATAATCATCATAATCATAATAATATTCGTGTAACAGGTTTAACTGGTGTTTCATGCGTGATTTCTTCACACAGAATAGTATTATTATTTATTATTATTATTATTATTATTATTATCATTATTATTATTATTATTATTATTATTATTATTATTATTATTATTATTATTATTATTATTGAGTTTTGCATAATGCATCATGCTGGATTCCTCACACTTCCCTGTGTGGCACCATTAACATACCGTTTAAAGTTACTCAAGTAGAAGACTTGTTAAGGAGAAGCATGCATAGACGTCACGCTTGCTGTCCTTTTGGAAGCATTTTCTAAGAAGATCATGATGTCATATTGTAATTGCTTGCCTGTAGCAGGA
Organism: Ambystoma mexicanum; assembly: GCF_040938575.1. Taxonomy (NCBI): domain Eukaryota; kingdom Metazoa; phylum Chordata; class Amphibia; order Caudata; family Ambystomatidae; genus Ambystoma; species Ambystoma mexicanum. Next base: position 612,771,255 of record NC_090930.1, read on the forward strand.
ACCAGGGACGTGTACATGTTGTTGTCATATCGTACCCAATCAGTTTTCACATATCTTTGCAGAACTGTGCATGTTTTGTCATTCAGTCCTATTTATGGGGAAGAACATGTTTTGAAGTTACACTTTATTTTAGGTCATGGGGCAAAACGTGTGTACAATTAAAGACAACATCAATTCACACAATCGCTGTGCCAAATGCTTTTTTGTGAACCCCATAAAATTCTCCGCTTAGACTTTGCCTCTTTTTCGACCCCCACTGTGGCAGAGGCATGCATTTCTGCCTGTGTCTCAATATGTGTCCATTTAGGTGGTAATTCATGGATTATTTGCTCCGAAAAAAACGGGATTTGTGCGCCATTTTGCCCGCAAATCCCTGTTTAACAAATGGGGATTTGCGGGCAGAATGGCGCACAAATCTCGTTTTTTTGGCGCAAATAATCCATGAATTAGCCCCTTAATTGATTAATCACTTGCCCACTGTGCAGCGCCATTGGTGATATGAATAAGGGCAAACTGAGAAATTACTGTAGGAAGATATATGGAATGTACATTTTTTTAAAAAATGTTAATGAAGGCGAACTATGTAAATTGTCTCTTTGCATTTTAGCCCAAACCTGTACTGTTATGTGAAACATCTCAAAAGGGCAAAGAGAAATGTCAATTTCTTTCAATTGGCCTTCATTCAGCCATTGTGTTGGGTCATATCATGCTGGGTAATGGGACACCTGATGATTACTTATCTCTAATGTCTTCTTTTTTCCCTATCTTGTTTAGAAGTGTTGATGCATTTTAATTTCTGCATGTGGGTCTGTTGAATCATATTGCAATGTGTATGCTTAGTCATGAAGTTAAGTTCAATGGGAGTAATTTGTTTTTGCAGAATAAGTGAAACATTATGTCATAAGTTTGCTTTCTCTGTCTATAATCAAGTGTCCTGTAATACAACAGCCAGAAAAAGGAAAAACTGGGCCATCATCAACAGTAGGATTGTCAGGTGTTGGGGAGAGTTCAACGAATGCTGTCGCATGCCTGCGTTCTGATACAAAAGACTGAGGAATGGATAGTTGGTAGATGTTCAATATGAAGCCACACAGTAGCAATGAAGAAGTGGCATGTACCCTCGCCAAATCAGATGAACCTGTGGCAATATAGAGGGCTGTGATATAGAGGGAAGGTGAGAGAGGACAGCAGAAACGAAGCACTAGCTGCTGTGGATGAGCAAGTGTCCAACAGCATCTATACAAGTGAACTCACACAAGCGAGAAGACTCAGAGATGAGGAGAAGGCAACTCCTAGAACCAAGAGTGGGTCGAACGCTTGTGAACAGCTAACAGAAATAAGAGGTAGAACACAGGCTAAAGATTCATAGAAAGAGCAGAAACGTCTTGAGTGAAAACCCAATGTAGTAACCCACTGACAATGTGGATACAGAAAGGAAAACAGCAAGCTGATTCTTGAAATGGGCATTAAATAAAAAGACAACAGAGGAGCATGTACTACAATAAGAACCTTTGGGCTGTATATAGCAAAAGTACCATTATAGGTTATAAGAATTTATTGAATTTTCAACTGGAATAACCCTTTACTTTATTAAATAAAATCACTGCATTCTAGAACATTGATTTCTAGTTTGAAGATTGTATTAAGAAAACACTTTAAAGAAAACTACTGCTTTAAGCAACTTGAAGTTAGAGTTACAAGGATCATTCAGAAAGGGACACGAAAGAGAGGACTCTAGAACATTGAAGTTTGAGTTTCTAGAGTGCATTCAGATCATACTTTACAGAAACATGCTTTAAGGTGGAATCGGTCTTGGTGTTGCTAGATCAAATTGGGAAAAAGATACTGAAATAAAAAGCTTCATGATGGAAGATATTTATTTGTTTATTGTTATTTTGCGAGGTGCTGACAATGTCAAGGGCCCCTTCATGTTGCCCAATAAGGGGGTGCTCAGATCATGTGCAAGTCTTATTGTATTGCAGAACCTGCAAGTGCTGAGGATTGGAACAATATGGTATAGCATAATATACTGGCATGTTAAAATTCAGGGTTTAGTGTTAAAAGAAGCCTGACTATGCAACAAAAGGCAGCAAGTGCATGGGGTCTATTTTAGGTGTATTACTCTGACTGGCAGCAGTTGGATTTTCTATAGGACATTGACAAAGTAACAATATAGGGAAAGGACATGCTGTATCTTGGAGAAATTGTTCCAAAAACCTAAAAACCTAAAATGGCCTATATAGATTAGGAGAAATGTTGCCTGCTGAAACGTGTAGTTGTAGTTCCTGGAGTGTGCTATGAAAGAGTAATTAATAATACATGCTATGTATCTTGAGTTGTAATTTGGGATTGAATGTCAGGATTGGACCTGTAAAGTGAACTCAGTATTCCATTGCATCCCAATCCTTTTGTCTAATTGAGATTTAGATACATGCTATTAATTACCTTTGTAAGCGGATTCAATTCAACACTACAGCTAAGTCAATGCCTAGTCTGGGATGCTGAGGGAAACCCTTATTGATATATTTCTATGTCCAGTTCGTTTACTCTGGATGACAACCCTTATATAAAACCCCTCTCTTAGAATCCCCCTGACCCCACTGAACCAAGAAGTAGGTTTGTTTTGCAAATTAAAAGGTTTATTTGAAAATTAAACAACATATATATATCACACTTTTATAGTAAATTAATATTTGAAAGCACACTTGTGAAGATGATAGTGATCAACAACGGATAATGTTACACTGGTACACTCTTTTTGATGGCTTAGAAGTGATATAGAGAGGATATAGTAGCTGAGAATGCTTTTATGGCTTCAAGGACAATGCAATGATGAATGAAAATGCGGTACAGAAAATAAACTTGATATGACTTCAACAAAAGAAAATGTAATCACTTTTCTTTGACAATTCACCCCCCCCCCCCTTTATGCAAGGTAAAGAGATAGAAGGAAAGCACACGGTTCTCAGGAATGCAATCAAATATAATTCAGTTCCCCCCTAGCAAGCTTAGAGGAAAACAGGTAGGAGTTTTAAACACAGGCAATATACTTTGATGTGGTTGCAATTAAGTGAAAAATATGCGAAAAATGCTTTTAATTCCCTGTAGGAGGTTCAGGGTAGGTGATAGCTACTTTGTATTAGTTCAGGATCACTTTTGCAATGTTCTATGAATGATTGTCAGGTTGCAAACGAATTTCAGCAAAGGAAAGCAAGGACAAATATTTTTACACGTGGCTGAAATTAAGCAAAATGTCAAATCGCAGCAATTTTAGCTACGTGCGTTGAGCGCAATTACGGAGGGACTATGAGGATTATCAAGTTGGTTTAGAGCTTGTTGGAAAGCTTTGCATCTCAGCTTCAAAATAAAAGTTCTCACTTCTATCACAAACGGTTCCGGAGATACGGCCGATTTAGTAAAGGTAGTTTTTCGCCTTTGAAATTTTAAAGCTCAGAATAACAGATGACAGTTTTCAGGTTTAAAGATGACAGAATGACATGATTCTAGGAGGCAGTTCTCAATAGGTTAAAATAGTTTGGATTAGATTATTTTAAACTAAGAGATTGGGTTGTGCACAGTTCTGGCGGTACTCACACTATATTTTGGACAGGAATGCGACTTCGCCACGGATCGGGTCAGGATTGGACTTTGGTTCCCTCGCCACGGACGGTCTCGGCCTGGTTCTGCTCACTGGATAATTCTACCTTCTGGGTCAGCTCTGCTAGCGGCACTGCACAGCCCTCTGGATCTCTGGTTCTGACAAAAGTTCTCGGCACTGCACAGCGGTCTGGTCTCTGGTTCTGACAAAAGTTCTTGGCAAAAATTCAAACGGCTCGCCCGGCTGTTGAATAGATTGCAAATGATTTGGAGGCCTGCTGAAAAGGATTCAGCTTGTGGATTCAGGCCTCTCTGCTACAAATTCTGGAGTCAATTTCTGGTCTCTGGAGATTGATGGATTTGAAGTCTGGATCTCTGGATGTGAAGTCTGAAGTCAAAATGCTCCGCAGAAAGTGAAAAAGAAAAGTCCTATCTGGCTTCCAGTGGCTCTTTTATGTGTTTAGAAAGTGGGTGGGTCGGCGAATTCTGCATGCCCAACCCTCTCAACTTATCATTGGCCAGTTCCTCCTCTCTTCCTTGATTGGGGGAACTGGGTTGTGAGTCAGAGTGATGAGGTAGGTTTATGGTCAGAGGATCCTCCCCTTGTCAAATTGCACACAAATCTATTTCTGATCCAAACACATATTTATCTATGTACCATTTTTCTAATATTATACATCCAGTTAACATATTTTCTGTAGCACCAAACCATCCGATCCGTGTCTTTGTAAGATGTCGTGTCCACTTATGACAGATTTCAGCCCTTTTCATCCAGATCACGACCTCTAAACCTTTCCCGATTTTACACAAATGTGCACCAGGGATATGGGTTTAAGATGATAAAGTGTCAGATTTTTAACATGCATACATTTGGAGTAACAACCTTTTTTTCCGCTACTATCCCCAAGAACATAGCACAGGGTCCTAACACCTCTTAAAAGGTGCACAGAAAAATCACAAGAATGATGATGTTATTTATATAAGTTTTACAAGTCCGCACTATGAATTATCCATCTTTTTAAAATGATGCTCTGGCCCCAAAGGGGTGTGGTTTTCCAAAGCACATGGTGGAATTTCTGGTTTATCCACTTCCCCCAAGCTCAGCTTGCTCACAGATGCAGTGCCCCTCCCACTTCTCCTTCCAAGAGGAAGCCATTTACGACCCCCCTAATATAACATTTGCCTGAGCCAGGGACAGTGCTTTGTTTAGTTTCCTGTAGTCCCCAGGTGCCACTCCCCTAATTCAATCAGAGAGGTGTCATCTCCTTTTGGCAGGGGCAGCAGGATGCAGCCAGGCCTGGGAACACAGCTGCTGAATTCCCTCTCCTGTCGGGGGTAGTTGTCAGGCAGAATCCAGTTTCATTAAGCCAGGCTTCAGCTAAATGTCACTTTTGTTCCCAGTTTTTCATCATTCAAATCAAACTCACAATTTTTACACATGCAGCTAGAATGCTGATTCTAAGTTCAAAACTATGACATTTAACAGTTGCAAACTGTGTGACACTCAAAAGTAGGTCACTCATTTAATTTAAACATTTCGATTTTAGTGGTTTTAAATCCAATTTCAGTTAAGCTGCTGACATCCACAGCTCAGCCAGTTTGGTTATAAACATTGTTTTGGGCTCTTCATCTTTCCAGATTTTGTATGCACACAAAACTTCATTCTGCCAGATGTCTGCTGGTGTTCAGTAAGATTTTTGAATATCCTGCAATGTTTGAAATAGGCATTTTGAGCTTGCATTCAGGGAAACAAAGGTGATTTTAAAGCGCTTTTTTAGCCAACCGGCACTGCTGTTTTTCCTTTGGCACACATTTGACTCATGGCACTCCTGGCCCATCATGCTTGCACTGGTGGGTGGCAGGTTAGGCAACCATTTTGGTGTGCGCACAAACTGCATGGTTTTCCCGGATTCCGGCGCAACTGTGGGCTTTTCAGCCATCTTGGATTTGCTAAGCCCACAGCACCAAATGTTGCAGCTTAATAGTCCAAACGTGGGTAAGGACACCCAACAAGCCCCCCCGCCCAACTGCACTTTGATTTCGAGTCGAGGAGGAGTCGGGTGCAAAGGATGTTTTGATCCAGGCGCTGGTATGTCTGCATCATCTTCTTCAAATTCCGTAGATGGCACAGTTCAGCATCTTTTCCTCCATCCAGTTGGATCGATCGGTTCTCCTCGCCGGTCCTGATGGGAATATTGGGCGGTACCCCGGGCACCTCGAATCTTTGCTCTCGGTCCCCAGGTCGTCCTCCATGGTCGGTGTCCATGGTTTCATCTCTCCTAGGATTATAAAGCAAAGCGGCAATATACATTCCTAGATATTTTTCCACCACTATTAATGGTGTGGTGAACATATACATTTTATACATCCGAATACATTTTGCAGTATTATTTTTAAAAAACAAGATATAACAGGAAATATTGACATTAGGTTACTATATTTTTGGTATGTGGAATATTTTAGGGTTGGAGCTTTTATTTATCTGGGGCGGCCCCCTCTGGGATTCCAGAGGATTCCTCCAGTTGTTGCAGAGTGTGCCTTTGATGTCAACACTTTAGCTGATTTATATGGACCCACTTATCTTCCCCCTCTGCCAAACTGCCTTTGGGGATGGGAGATCTTGTCTATAATTTCAAATGGTCCCTTCCATGTAGGCAAACATTTTCGCTGTTTGGCCTGGTTCCTTTGGAAATTGTATAGATAGACCCGGTCTCCCACATCATATTCCTTCCTGGTGGTTTTTAAATCATAGTGCGTTTTCATACTCTCAGCTGATCTTTCTCGATTCCGCTGAGCATAGGCAAAAGCATGCTGGAGGTGTTTCCTTAAATTCTCCACATACTCATGAGTTGTGGAGGCATTTATCAACGTCTGCTCTTGGGTCCTGTAGAGCAAATGCTGGGGAAGCACCATCTTGCGTCCGGTCATCAACTCAAATGGTGACATTTTAGTTGCAGATGAAGGGGTAGATCTGATGGCCATTAGGACCAGAGGTAGTCGGATATCCCAACTTGGCCCCGAATCTGCCACAAACTTTTTTAAGATGCTCAAAATGGTTTGGTTGTATCTCTCTACTGCACCAGAAGAAGCTGGCCGGTAAGCAATGTGTAGCTTCCTTTTAACCCCCAGTATCTCCCACATCTTTGTCATTACCTCGCTGGTGAAATGGCTACCTCTGTCGGACTCAATCCTTTGAGGTAGACCAAAACGGGAAAAGATGTGGTTAATCATCAGGGCAGCTGCTGTTTCTGCCTTGCAATTTGGGGCCGGGAGACATTCCACCCACTTGGTAAACCAGCATGTGACCGTCAACATGTACTTGTTTCCTCTAGACGAGCGAATTACAGGGCCTACAAAGTCGATTTGTAAATCTGACCATGGCAGTGTCATCCCCCTCTTTTGGAGAGGTGCCCGGTGTGTGAGGGATGTTGGCTGAAATTGTGCACACACCAGACACCCCTTCAAGTATTGGTCGTGGTCCTGCCCCATGTGTGGCCAGTATGCAACCACTCTTAAGATCTCAAGTGTTGTGTAAAACCCCCTATGACCGGTGGTGGCCGCATCATGGGCGTGACTTAACATCAGGCTTCAGAATGAGGTAGGAACCACCCACTGATCATGGCCTGCTTGGGATTTCCTTACCAACCAACAGTCTTGGATTCGGAACCTCTTTGGACATTTCATCAACACTCTTAGGTCCTCTTTCCCAATGTAATCGGTATCCATCAGGGGAAAGTTCTCAGGGTCCTCAATATGTTGGTAAATCTTGCCAATTATTGGGTCCCCCTTCTGAGCTGTAATCAAAAAAGCATCAGGGGTCTCCTTACTCCATTGTGCAGTTGAAAGATCATTGTGTGCATTTGTCTGGGACCTAGTGATAGCAGTGACCTGGATTTCCCCCAACAGGGACTCTATTTCTATTAGATCCCCTTGGATGGCCCTGGTTTTGGCCAGTTGATCAGCTAAGTCATTTCGAGATTTGTCTGGTCCCTCTACTTTGGAATGACCCTTGATCTTTTTCCAGTAGATGGTCATCCCATTCGGGGTGACCAGATCATCAATGTTTTGAATTAACTTCCCATGTTTCAAAGGTTTGTTATTAGCACATAGCATGCCTCTGGTTTTCCAGTTAACCATGTGCTCCACGAACCCGTTCCGTACATAATCCGAATCTGTGATTATGACCAGTTTGTGGAGTTGATGTTGGACAGCAGTGCGGATGGCTTGATGCACAGCCATCAATTCTGCCACCTGACTACTTCTGGACCAATTTTGTACCCAGCGGAGGGTTCTGGGGACTCATTCACCCATGCATTCCCTACGCCGGCCACCAGTTCTTTCTCCCCGTTGTTGTCAACATGGTAAGAGCATCCATCCACATAGACAGTGGGCATTCCCTCATAATTGTCTTCTTCAAAGACTTTGTGTGGGGAATTAAGGTATGCCTCCATGTTGTCCTTGAGTTTTAGACTTTCGTCCTCGAGACAGTTTTCTCTGGCACAATCATGCAAGTCAGCCAGACCTTGCGCGAGGGGACTCTTCTTGTTTTGGCCATATCCGACCTCCCCAGGAAAGCCTTGCATTGACAGAATCCAGGAAGTAATTCGGGAATTACTCACATTTCCGGCCTGGATTCTGTCACTTTAGAGGTATTTCAGAGGCTGGTGTGGAGTCTCCACTATGATGTGTTCCCCCTGGATAAACGGGCGGTAATTCTTCAATGCCCACACCGCTGCCAGGAGTGCCTTCTCACAATTGTTGAATATTTCCTCCACAGAGGATAAAGTTTTGCTCGCATAGGAGATTACTTTATAGACCTTGTCATGCTTTTGGTATAATACTGCCGTCAATCACGTATTAGAGAACCCTGTCTCCAGGAAGAACTCCTTGTTTCTGACAGGCTAAGCTAGGCAAGGCGCTTGTGAGAGGCCTCTCTTGAGTTGTCTTACTGCCTCGGATTGTTCTGGACCCCATTCCCACTTGACCCCCCCTTCAAGAGATGAATCAGGGGTCTAGTGATCTCTGCGTAGCCTTCAATGAACTTTCTGCTGTAATTAGTCAGTCCAAGGAGGCTCCTTAGTTCCCGCAGAGTGGTGGGGTCTTTCAGTTTCTGAAGTGCTTCCACTTTCTTTTCCTGGGGACAGAGACCCTGAGGAGTAATCTCATGCCCTAAGAAATTAACACGGGTTCTACACCACTGTGCTTTCTGAAAGGAAAGTTTTGCTCCGGCGGCCCTCAACTGTGTCAGAACATAACGGATCTCCGCTATGTGTTCTTCCACAGATGAACTTTTGATGAGGACATCATCTACATAAGCCAGGTTACCCCTCACACCCAGGTCGGACATGGCCTTATATAGGAAAATGTTGAATTCATTGCCGGAGTTGAGGTATCCGAAGGGAGTCCAGTTCCATGTGTACTGCTGGCCCCCAAAGGTAAAAGTCAGTTTGTATTGGTCCTCCCTACTGACAGGCACGGTCCAGTATCCATTGGTCAGGTCTATTGCAGTGAATACCTGTGACCCCTGGATCTGCGCCAGCCTTTGGTCAATGTAGGGCAGAGGCCATCGGAAAGTATGGACCCGTTTGTTGATCTCCCTAAGGTCGGCGCAGAGTCTCCACTCGCCGTTTGGCTTCAATATTCCCAGCACCGGATTATTGAAAGTGCTGTGGACTGGACAGATTATTCCCCGGGACTCAAGGTTCTTAATTATTTCAGTAAGGGACTCCATGGATGGGAGAGGCAAGCGATATTGCTTCACAAACACTGAAGTCATGCCAGGGTCCGTGGGAATTGTTGTGTGGATGTCGGTGCGACCACAGTTATATGAGTCTACCACAAAGAGATCTTGGAAATCCAAGAAAACTTGTTTCAACTTTTGCTTCTGTTCCAGAGTCACACAGGCATCAGCTAGGTTGACTCTCTCTTCCACCATCTGCCTGAAGCCTGGGAAGAATTCTGGTTTAGCTATCTCAGCAACCTCCTCCAGCTGGGTGGAGGAGTCCCTGTTCAGAGTGCTGATTTGGACTGGAGGCTTCAGGTGGGAAAGGCAGCCCTCATGGACCTGGTAAATCACCTCATCCCTCCTGAAGTCACAAGTCACATCTTCCTTACCTTAAGGGCAAGAAGTGTACACCAGGAAGTTCCCCCCATGCCGGGTAAAAATCCTGTCTGGTGTTGTGTTGTCATCACTGTCACTGTCAAAACAGTCCTTGGGGATTTGTCCTAACAGTTCATTTCCTAAATCAATGGAGAAATGTCGGTCATCAACCGCCATTCCAATGATGGTGCCTGCGGCTAGAGTAATACTCTTTAAGTCGCTGTTATCCACCTCTATTGGAATGGTGTCATGTTCTATGTTGACTAATGGTGTTGGGTTTTCCCCTAACCCTTGCTGTTGGAGAGAAGCATTTAGATGAATATAAGCATCAGGGTTTTTCAATTTTTGTCCTCTTTTAACTTTCACTTCCAGGGAGAATTGTCAGGTCCTTTCTGGGATGGTGACTTCCTCTTTAAGCTGAATTTCAACTGCATAAGGTAGCAATTGAGCTGACCTAAATGCTTTTTTCTGGATCATCAAAGCCCATGGGATTATCCGCTAATCGGGACCAAGCTTTGAAGTTTATTAGGTCCAAACTAATGGCAAAGCGATTGAGAATGTCACTGCCTAAGTAAAAGGCGGCAGTGACGTATCGCACGACCCAACAATTATGAACTATGCTCTTGCTGCCAATGGAGATTTTGAGCATACACCTGCTTGGCAGGAGATATTTCGAATCGGGTGTTTCCAGATTAATTTCCCATTTGTCTATCAGTTTGAATGTGGGAATGACTGGATCTTTTGGGAGTTGGCGGAACATGGCTTCGCTGATGAAGCTCTTACCGTTGTTCACACACACTCAGGCGAGAACAGAGTCCTTCCCATCATTTAACTGAACAGGGATCAACAACTGATCTCCAATTTGCTGACCATCAGCCAGGCTCTGAGCTGATTTCACATCTTTCTGGACTATTGGAGTGGGAATGTCTGATTGCGAATTAGTAAAGAATTTCAGGGTGTTTCCCTCCAGTGTGGAATGCCACCTTAAACTGGAAGGAAGGTTGATTTTCCGAAATAGAGAGGACCCCCCATCACCAGTCTGTTGTCCTACTGCTATTACTGTCACGTCTGGAATTTGGTTGTTCTGGAAGTGAAATTCTACTTGGTCAGATTTTTGTTCAACCATGTAGCACGTGCCGTTTAAACTAACATGGTTGACACTCTGCTTTAATTTTATTGGTCGGATAGTCTGGGTCCAGAGGACCTTGTTTACACAATCTATTAGGGGTGACAACCTTCTCAGGAGGTCATTCCCTAGGAAACAAGGGGTGCCCTCTGGAGTCACTACTATGACTGTGTGTTTCACCTTGTGTCGCCCAATTTTAATGTCCAAGTCTGCAGTCCCCTCGACGGGAATTTCCTTCCCGTCAAAGTTCTGCAGTTGTCCAAGAAGAGAGGTGAGAGGAATTCGGTAATTCTCCCCCCTTCCTGCATTTAGTTCATCAAAGGCCCTTTTGGACAGAAGGGTAGCTTGGGATCCAGTGTCCACCAGTGCCAAAATTGTACCCTGCCCCTGTACTTGTACCGGGGCATAGTATATTCCCTCCTTTTCCTCAAGGGGGCACAGATAATGCACATTTTTGGACAACGGTTGGCTAATTTTCTGGTTTTGGACATTGCTAGCGAAGAGATTTGGGCAGAATTCTGTGGAGAGCCTGGGGAATCTGAAAGAAAAAGTTGGCATCTGGAAATGGTTTCGGGTTCTGGGCCGCGCCCCCCTTTTTGGAGGCAGTCATCAGGATGGGTTTGAACCATGGGATTTTGGTATTGTTGGTTCTGGAATAGAATGATGGGCGGCGACAGCTCAATCCCCACGTCTACCCAGTCTATTGATTCGGTTTTAGGTTCCCCTGGTTCCGGTTCTGGGCCCCCCCTGCCTTTTGGGAGACAGTCACCAGGATGGGTTTGAACCAGGGGTTTTTGGTTTTATTGGTTCTGGGATAGGATGATGGGCGGCGACAGCTCAATCCCCACATCTACCCAGACTGGATTGGAATCTCTTAGGACCCATTTTTCCTTGGGAGGAGTTCCCCCATCTCTGAAGGAGAAGATCCTTTTCCCAGGATCCTCTGAGGATTCCTCTCCCTCAAATTGGAAGACCTGTACCTCCTCCACAAAGTGGGTCTGTTTGGGTCCTTTGTTTCTCCTACCCCCCTCTGCTCCTTGGGAGGCAGGCTTTCAGGGGCAGGAGATTGTGTTTCCGGTTCTTGGATTTCCAGGGGCTGTTTACAAGTTGGGAAGGAAGCTTCCTCCAAGGCTTTACACCCCTCTTCCCCTTGTGCCTCCTCCCTGGGAACCGGTGGGTTATTTGGGTGCTGCCCCCGTCATTGTTCTGGAGCACCAGGTCCAGAGTTTGGGGCATTCTGTGGTGGCATGCTCATCTGAGGGTTCTGTTGAGCCCTCAGTATGTGACCCAGATCCCGTGCCATATTTTGGACCTGGCGCTCAAGTTGGGAAACCCGCTCAGGATGATACGGGGTTCTGTTTTCTCCCCTGGGCTGATCCCGGGAAGGGTAGCTATCCCTTCTCTGGTAATACCCTGGGTTGGGAAGATTTGGGTACCCCTCCACCCTTGGCCTCCCCTCTCCCGGATTAGGTTGTCTGGGCCCAGGGAATTGGGGAAAGAAGGATTGATTGTTTTGGGGTTGGAAATTGGGTGGATACCTGGGGAAAAAGTTCTGCCCAGGATTTGGTGAATTTCTGCCCTTCTGTGGGAAGTTTGGAGGGAAGTTCTCTGGGTTAGGTGCTTGACTGGATCCCCCCAAGGATGGGTCGGTTTCCCTTGTAGCGGGGACTTACATAATCAGGGGAGCGAGGGACCCCATTTGTGGGACTACCTCCTTGACTCCCTGTCTGTGACTGGCCCGAGGGCCTTCTGGAGTTAGAGTTATTCTGCGCAGGCAGGTTTTTAGGCCCCCCCATCTCCAAATGTAAAGCGGGGGCAACCTTTACCTCTGCCACCTTGACAGCAGCAGGGGTGCTGTTGGTTTTGGGGGTTTTCTGCGCATTACTTTTATTTTCTATGGGCTTCTGCACCTCATAGATCCGGGTGGCTTGCTCAATGACCCAGTCTAAAGATCTTTTCTCGTGAAAATCTCTCACGAGCTGGGTCATTATGTACTTGGGAAGAGCATGGAAAAATGTGTTGATGAATTCTCTGCTGTCCGTGCGCACCCTTCTGGTGGTCTACGCAAAGGCACGCTTCAATTCTTGCACAAATTCTTGTGGGGCCTGATCCTCCCCACATTGCAAATTGCAGGCTGCCTTGCGAGCCTCTTGGGGATTTCTATGTACAGAAAAATGTTTCAAGATGGCCGCCCTATATGTGGACCATCTTGAATGGTTTCGGTCCTCCAGCCCCGCAAACAAACTGGAGTATTCAGGGGAGAATGTCCATTTGACGTACTGGATGCAGCTACTGCTGTCCTTCAAATGGAAAGTCTCCATCATTTGCTCATAGAGCTCCAAGTGTTCCCAAACAGAATACTGGGCGTTCTTATGATAAGGCGTGATGACACTCCTGATTGCCTTAATCTGTTTTAAGGGGTCCTTAAGCAAGGCCCTTTTCACCATATTGGCCGTTTTGGTTCGGGTAACCCTGGTCCATTCATCCTCTGATTCAGAAGCACTGCTCCCAGAGGTGCCGGTCTGATCTTCCAGGTTTTCCCAGATTCTGCGAGCCTGGGAATAGCTGGCAGAATGTGGGGACCTGGTCTCCTGTGTCCTGTGACGCTCAGAGGAGTCTTCAAATCCCTCCTTGCTACCAGGATTTGATGGTTACCCCCCCACTGACATAACTGGGCAGAGGTTTTCAGGATGCCCTTAGTGGGCCGACTCTCCTGGGGTTCCCCAGTAAATTGCACTGTACTTAGGTGCCCATACCCGGATGCCCGCCCATCCATTCCTGGGTGGTACTGGCCTATGAGCCCCATCCTTTTGGCTGGATAGTAATCTGCCATCCCTGTGGCCCTGTGCTCATGTGCGCCAGGGGACATGGGGGTGGCAGAGTCCAGGGACTGGGAGAGATGAAGGCCTCTGGTACTAGGGCTCCTGAGGTTATGCTCAGGCGTTTCCCTTTCCCAGCGAACCTCATCTCTATCAGCCCCTGCTCCCTGTTGCAATGCAAGAGCCTGCGCTTTTAGTTCCTCAGTTAAGGCCTTACTAGACTCTATCAGTCTCTCCTGCATGGCTACCTGTTGCTGGAGCCTATCATTGTGCTGACAGAGAGCCTCATTCTCTCACTGTGCCTCCTGATTGGTCCTGGAGTACTGGGCCAGTCTTTGCTGCAGGAGGGTTACCTCCTTAGTCCCATCCCTACTGTCCTGCTCCTTTCTTGTCAGAGCCTCTTCCACCCTCCTGGTGTGCTCTAACTAGTTCTGATGCTCTTTTTGGAGGTCACCCGGCCCCTGGAGGGCCAAGTGATTTTCTTCAGTTTTTCTTTTTAAATGGCAGACTTCCTGGCCTAAGGTGTCCATTTCCTGACTAAGAGTCTGCATCTGTGCCGCCAGGTCATCCCTTTGCCTTTGAAAGGCACCAGCTTTCTGGCGCTCCTGATCAAACTCTGCCTGGGTATCCAGGTCTTTCAGGATCAGTTTATTGCTCTCTGGTTTTTCCCTATCTAGGTGGCTTTGCAGGGTGACTACCTGCTCAGCACATGCCCTATTGAAATCTCATTGTTGCTCCAGCTTTTTCTGGCTCTGCAGTAGGGAGTCCAAACCTTCTTGGTACTCCTTCTGCAAGGCCCGAAATCTGGTATCCTGGTCAGACTTTTCCTGTTGCAGGAAACACATGTCCTCTTTTATTTTAATGAGATACTGTCTGCTCTCATTTTCTGACTCCTGGCTTCTGTGCATCCTCTGCTCAGAAGAGACCAGGTCTGATTGGGCCTTCTCTAACGCGATCTGTTGCCTATTTGCCAGATCTTGGCCTTCAGCACATTTGTCCTGCATGGCTCCCATATATATATACAAATATGCCGCTATCCTAACCATCTTGTCATGTTCATCTTTAGCTTTAGGAGCCATGTATAGTTCACTCCGGGCCACATGTAAGGGACCCTGATCTCTCCAGATATCTAACCCAGTTGCAGTGACCTGTTGTGTGATTGCCTGCAACCACGCATCCTGGCCCTTCTCAGTCCATTCACCTCTCACAAATAGCTTATGTAAGAAGTGCTCTCTGGCTATTTTGATGTCTACCAGTGTCATCATTCTGGAATTTGATTTCCTTCCTGACTTACAGAAGTTTGTATTTTATTTTGCAAAACAGACCGTTTCCTTAGAGCGTTCCTTTGAGGGGTGCTTTCACAGTGTAAAACAGCGTGGTGATCTAACCGGATATGTGTATCCGGTCAGTTGGCACACTGTATTAAGCTGCACAAGTGGTAAATCTAACCCAGAATATCCCGGCTCCGAGCCCCCACTTTGTAAGCGGATTCAATTCAACACTACAGCTAAGTCAATGCCTAGTCTGGAATGCTGAGGGAAACCCTTATTGATATATTTTTATGTCCAGTTCGTTTACTCTGGATGACAACCCTTATATAACACCCCTCTCTTAGAATCCCCCTGACCCCACTGAGCCAAGAAGTAGGTTTGTTTTGCAAATTAAAAGGTTTATTTGAAAATTAAACAATATATATATATCACACTTTTATAGTAAATTAATATTTGATAGCACACTTGTGAAGATGATAGTGATCAACAACGGATAATGTTACAGTGGTACACTCTTTTTGATGGCTTAGAAGTGATATAGAGAGGATAAAGTAGCTGAGAATGCTTTTATGGCTTTAAGGACAATGCAATGATGAATGAAAATGCGGTACAGAAAATAAACTTGATATGACTTCAACAAAAGAAAATGTAATCACTTTTCTTTGACAATTCAAATATAATTCAGTTCCCCCCTAGCAAGCTTAGAGGAAAACAGGAAGGTGTTTTAAACACAGGCAATATACTTTGATGTGCTTGCAATTAAATGAAAAATATGCGAAAAATGCTTTTAATTCCCTATAGGAGGTTCAGGGTAGGTGATAGCTACTTTGTATTAGTTCAGGATCACTTTAGCAATGCTCTATGAATGATTGTCAGGTTGCAAACGAATTTCAGCAAAGGAAAGCAAGGACAAATATTTTTACACGTGGCTGAAATTAAGCAAAATGTCAATTCGCGGCAATTTTAGATGCGTGCGTCGGGCGCATTTACGGAGGGAGTATGAGGAGTATCAAGTCGGTTTAGAGCTTGTTGGAAAGCTTAGAATCTCAGCTTCAAAATAAAAGTTCTCGCTTCTATCACAAACGGTTCCGGAGATACGGCCGATTTAGTAAAGGTAGTTTTTCGGATTTGAAATTTTAAAGCTCAGAATAACAGATGACAGTTTTCAGGTTTAAAGAAGACACGATTCTAGGAGGCAGTTCTAAATAGGTTTAAATAGTTTGGATTAGATTATTTTAAACTAAGAGATTAGGATTTGCACAGTTCTGGCGGTACTCACACTATATTTTGGACAGGAATGCGACTTCGCCACGGATCGGGTCAGGATTGGACTTTGGTTCCCTCGCCACGGACGGTCTCGGCCTGGTTCTGCTCACTGGATAATTCTACCTTCTGGGCCAGCTCTGCTAGCGGCACTGCACAGCGGTCTGGATCTCTGGTTCTGACAAAAGTTCATGGCAAAAACTCAAACAGCTCGCCCGGCTATTGAATAGTGTGCAAATGATTTGGAGGCCTGCTGAAAAGGATTCAGCTTGTGGATTCAGGCCTCTCTGCTACAAATTCTGGAGTTAATTTCTGGTCTCTGGAGATTGATGGATTTGAAGTCTGGATCTCTGGATGTTTGTCTGAAGTCAAAATGCTCTGCAGAAAGTGAAAAAGAAAAGTCCTATCTGGCTTCCAGTGGCTTTTTTTATGTGTTTAGAAAGTGGGTGGGTCGGCGAATTCTGCATGCCCAACCCTCTCAACTTATCATTGGCCAGTTCCTCCTCTCATCCTTGATTGGGGGAACTGGGTTGTGAATCAGAGTGATGAGGTAGGTTTATGGTCAGAGGTTCCTCCCCTTGTCAAATTGCACACAAATCTATTTCTGATCCAAATACATATTTATCTATGTACCATTTTTCTAATATTATACGTCCAGTTAACATATTTTCTGTAGCACCAAACCATCTGATCCCTGTCTTTGTAAGATGTTGTGTCCACTTATGACAGAATTCTGCCCTTTTCATCCAGATCACGACCTCTAAACCTTTCCCGATTTTACACAAATGTGCACCAGGGATATGGGTTTCAGATGATAAAGTGTCAGATTTTTAACATGCATACATTTGGAGTAACAAGCTTTTTTTCTGCTACTATCCCCAAGAACATACCACAGGGTCCTAACACCTCTTAAAAGGTGCACAGAAAAATCACAAGAATGATAATGTTATTTATATAATTTTTACAAGGTCGCACTATGAATTATCCATCTTTTTAAAATTATGCTCTGGCCCCAAAGGGGTGTGGTTTTCCAAAGCATATGGTGGAATTTCTGGTTTATCCACTTCCCCCAAGCTCAGCTTGCTCACAGATGCAGTGCCCCTCCCACTTCTCCTTCCAAGAGGAAGCCATTTACGACCCCCCTAATATAACATTTGCCTGAGCCAGGGACAGTGCTTTGTTTAGTTTCCTGTAGTCCCCAGGTGCCACTCCCCTAATTCAATCAGAGAGGTGTCATCTCCTTTTGGCAGGGGCAGCAGGATGCAGCCAGGCCTGGGAACACAGCTGCTCAATTCCCTCTCCTGTCGGGGGTAGTTGTCAGGCAGAATCCAGTTTCATTAAGCCAGGCTTCAGCTAAATGTCACTTTTGTTCCCAGTTTTTCTTCATTCAAATCAAACTCACAATTTTTACACATGCAGCTAGAATGCTGATTCTAAGTTCAAAACTATGACATTTAACAGTTGCAAACTATGTGACACTCAAAGGTAGGTCACTCATTTGATTTAAACATTTCGATTTTAGTGGTTTTAAATCCAATTTCAGTTAAGCTGCTGACATCCACAGCTCAGCCAGTTTTGTCATAAACATTGTTTTGGGCTCTTCATCTTTCCAGATTTTGTATGCACACAAAACTTCATTCTGCCACATGTCTGCTGGTGTTCAGTAAGATTTTTGAATATCCTGCAATGTTTGAAATAGGCATTTTGAGCTTGCATTCAGGGAAACAAAGGTGATTTTAAAGCGCTTTTTTAGCCAA
The DNA here is from genome assembly GCF_040938575.1 of Ambystoma mexicanum. Lineage (NCBI taxonomy): Eukaryota > Metazoa > Chordata > Amphibia > Caudata > Ambystomatidae > Ambystoma > Ambystoma mexicanum. Next base: position 612,789,188 of record NC_090930.1, read on the forward strand.
CCGGCACTGCTGTTTTTCCTTTGGCACACATTTCACTCATGGCATTCCTGGCCCATCATGCTTGCACTGGTGGGTGGCAGGTTAGGCAACCATTTTGGTGTGCGCACAAACTGTGCGGTTTTCCCGGATTCTGGCGCAACTGTGGGCTTTTCCGCCATCTTGGATTTTCTAAGCCCACAGCACCAAATGTTGCAGCTTAATAGTCCAAACGTGGGTCAGGACACCCAACACATTATATATATTCACCCAAAAAACATTGTTAAAGGGACATTCTGGTTAAGTTGCACTAACAAAAACCTATGCAATTCAGTGAAATAACTTTGTTAAAGGAACATTATGGTTACAAGTTTAACAAAAAAAAAACAGAAATTGACCAGTTATGGTAAGCTAAGCAACCATAACTCACACCAGCACCATGCACTGCTAAGACTAGCACCCAGGACATGACCAATGACATCACAAATGTCATTGATGTAACACCGCCAGCACAAATAGCGTTACCACTACTCGGTCTGGCACTATTAGCACCGGATCACGAGTAGCGGTACAGGAGTAATTTCCCAATAAGATTGGGGGTGCTATTACCACCAGTGGTAATAGTGTTGAAATCAGCCAAAAACGGGCAGTAAGGGGACATTTTTACCTCCAGCAAAACTACCACTTACCACATGACTCATGATTGGGCCAACCCTTAAATGCGGTGGTAATCGTGCTACCGACCATTTAAGGTCTAAGGCCCAACTCATGATGAGGCCCTTTGATACCTACCATATGGCCAGCATAGATTCACTGATTGAGCAGTTAGGGCAGTCCACATTCATCACCATACTGGACTTCACTAAAGGGTTCAGGTTCCAATATATTAAATCTCAATAACAAAGAATGTACCACCAGTGAAAGAATGGAGTGCAAAGCTCAGAGAGGATTTGAACATTGATGGGCAGATTTTAAAATCACAAGTTCTGATTTGTAACTCCTGGAGAAGTGAACCTGATTGAGAGCCTATAGGAGCGATTGATTGTAAAACCTGCAGAGCAGAGTAGAATAAAATCTGGAGGCCAGAAATATAGAAATTAAGGAGATTGAAACAGAGACCAAGCTGCAAGTGAACAGAACCCTGGCCACAGCACTTGTCAATTAAAGGGCAGAAAAAGCAAGGGTGGAGACCTTTGACAAGGGAGAGACAGAGAAGGTGAAGATGGAGGCTCTGACCAAGGGTAAGGCAGAGCAGGACAGGTCAGAAGCACTGGCAAGATAAATACAGAACATAGAGAAGGAAGAAGTGCCTAAAAGGCTGCAGAGGGTGGAAAGGTAGAGACCCTTGTCTAGGGACCAGAGAACGTAGATGTAAAGAAAGGGAAATTTATCCTGGGAATAAACGTAGGAAAGAAGAATATACTGGGCTTCATTACGGGGGTAGTACAGGCACGGCTGCCGCTGGTATTCATTTTTATCCGTCGTCCAGAAAAGGGCAATTATCGGGTCATTACGACCTTGGAGGACCCGGTAAGTGCCCTTTATTGGGCATCGGAAAAAATGTATTCCCACTTCAATTTGAGCCCCATAGGGCTCAATGGGAATAGGGAGGGTGGTAGCAATGGTACCGTTATTAACAGTACCGTTGCTACCATCATGTTCTGCTTGAGGTTGCCGGTACGGCCACCCGGTAAAATCTGGTGGATGTAAGGGCACCCATGAGCAGAACTCATTTTATGGTGTTACAGTAACAACAGTGCCGGTAGCGATAACGGCGCCATTGTTGCCTACCGCCATGCTCATAATGAGGCCCACTGTGTCCTCTGGAAGTGTTGGGCACACTATAAAAAATCCCCCAAAAATTCCTGGAATTCATGGAATCGACATGCAGGATTTTTCTATACACTGCATGGCCTTCGGACTGGTTCGACATTTCCCTGCGTGCAGTCAATCACATTGCACAAGACTCCTCGCAGAGCGTGGGCGTGGCCTGCGCAGAGACCAGAGCGGGGAACAGAACACGCAAAATGTGGAAAAACATGGGAAATTGTGAGTGTTATGAGAGATGGGCACAAGGCATTCGCATGCCCACAACTGCGCAAAAACAAAGAATATTCATGGATCGGACCGCGCAGCCTCATGTCGGTGAAGTAAATGACCATACAAAGCATTCTATCTAACCACCACATGAAGGCAGGTGTACAGACAGTTGCACATAGGAACCACCAGGCAAAAGTAAGATCGGATGTTGGATTTAGGGGTGCGTGCATGCAGTCAGGGTTCCGTTTGAATTTAGGGGGTGTGCATAAGCACTGCAGTGGGCTGCAGGAATGGTTTACAAGGGTTTGCATGCATATTTACCGGGAAATTACTACTTTTACAATACATGGTACACATGTTGAGGGGGTGTTGGGAATAGTTCCGAGGGACCCTACACAGAGTCACCGGGGTGCTGCCTTGGTTGTGGGGGTTTGCATGCAGTTTTGCCAGGGTGCATTGCTTTGCAGTCGAGGAGTGGGCAGAGGTGTGTATACATGGCTGGCTATGCACAAGGGCTTGTTGTAGGCGTTTCTAGCCACAACTTGCACATATGGTTACTTTGTGGGAACAATTCCATGAATAAATGGGGCACAAGAAATAATATATATATATGTGCGCAGGGACATGCAGAGTCGTTTTCGGCTTGCATGCTTTGCAAGATCAATGTGCATTGGTCCATGAATCATCCCCCATGAGTTCATATGTTGATAAATGTACTAATCCTAATGACATTTCTAAGCATGCAGGTTGTTCCTGATTTTTTGTTATCTCAATATTTTTGCACTTCAGGTTTTCTTGACCAATCCTTGTTCCTGACTTGATTGTATCTCTTACAGAGATGAAAAACCACATAAATTCTGCAGCTTGCCTGTAGATGTCTAAGGGTTTTCCTTTGGGCATGAGCCTTTCCACAAGTTTCCTCACATTTCTTTAATAGATGTTATTATTTTTTTTTGTTTTTATTATTGTGTAAAATTTAGTTTACATTAAAAAAATGTTAGCACACTTTTTCCCTTTAGCTCCGTTTCATGACCTTCTTCAAAAAAAAAAAATCTTTTAAACCACCTTGCTTAAATGTTCTTAACACAAGTCTTTTTCCGTAAGTTCTCTTGGTGCTTCATTGTCCTTGTCTTTCAATATTTTTTCCATAAATTTTATACCTGCACACGAGAATCTGGGATTGTGTCCTTGAATAAAATAGTCCCATCTCTCCTCGGCATTGCTTTGTGTCATTATGGCCATATGACTTGTCAGCATTTGATTTCTTACTTTTGTTACCGCTCTGCAATTCATGAGAAGATGTGAAGGTGTCTCCTGTTGTTGGTTATCTATCCAGAATCTGCAGCATCCTTCGATAGTTCCTCTGCCACCAGTTCTGTTTTTATAGTCATTGGTAGGGTAAACTCCTAACCGAATTTTTATTAGTAATCCTCTATGAATATTTGACGGAAATCTTGTCAGGTACTGAGGGAGCATTTTTCTCCTCCGATGCTCCACAGCCATATTTTTTATGTTTTTTAGTTTCATTTTGGCTTCTCTTGTAGATATCCAGTCTTGTCTGAACAATTTTTCTTTTACTTTGTTAGGATTTGAGACTAATTCTTCTTCTGTCGATTCCAAATCTAATAGGACTTGAGTCCATTCCCTTTTCCAATGGTTTAAATAAGTTGAGCTCTTTCCTAAACCTATCATTGCTAGGATTTTATAGCCCACAGCTGGACTCCATTCTAGTATTTTCCTCAGTAGACTTAGTGACTTCCATTTCATGGTGGCCTCTAGTGACTCTAGCCCAGGCGCCGTTCTTATTGCTACTATCGGTGTGTTCGTCGGTAGCCTCCATGTTATTAAATAGGATTTGTGTCATTGTCCTTGGTTTCCTTTTGTGGTGATTGTTGGATATGATTGTTTGGATTATTATAGATTTCTTGTCACCAGATGAAGTATTTTGTTTGTATTTTATTGTCAAATTTGATACAATAGTAATAGACCAAAAGGGTGTGCTAAACAATAATGTTGTATAATAAAAGAAGAATACTGCCCGAGTTTGATTTGGAGGCTGCTTGACTGAGACTAAGTAGATTGTGAAAGTGTCTTTGCCATGGTGTTCCTGTGCGTTGAGGATGCCCAGGTGTGGTGTGTCTACACATAAGTAAATTAAGTCTGGCATCTGCCCCATGGGTCATAAAAGAGAGCGAGAGAGGGAATGAGAGGGAGAGAGAGGAGAGAGAGAGAGAGAGAGAGAGAGAGAGAGAGAGAAAGAGAGAGAGAGAGAAAGAGAGAGAGAGAGAGAGAGACACACACAGAGGCGGAAACGCATAAAGAGAAAAAGAGAGACAGGGAGAGAGAGAGTGAAAGAGTGAGATAAAAAGGAAGAGAGCAACATAATATGGGGGAGAGAGAGAGAGAGAGATAGAGAGAGAGAGAGAGAGAGAAAGAGATAGAGAGAGAGAGGGAGAGAGAGCGAGCAAGCGAGAGAAACTGAGGGAGAAAGGCAGAGAGAGAGATAATGGCATGGTGAACATTGCAGCTTGTGGCATGGATAGGAATGGCAGGCATATCAAAGAGCTCTATGGTTAGCAGAGTTGAAGACAAAGTACATTTTTTGAGCAGCTCAGTAACAAAGGCGGAAAGGGGCACTCGTTCTGTGAGCAGATCACTGCAGACCTTATGCTAGACATGGGATCTGGTCAAGAGAGATGATAGCTGTGTGAACAGGCCACCACAGAACTGGGCATCTTGAAAGGTGCTGCAGAAGGACAACAACTGTAACAGTCTAAGAAGAGAAAACAAATGTCAGAGCATGAGACCCAAATGCTCTGCAAGTGGGGAAGACACTTACCTGGCTTGTTAGAGAAAAGTAGAGTGACAACAGGAGTGATCAAATGTATACAAAACACTGGTCCAAGTGGTGAACTCTGTATAGTGAAGCAGGTATCTAGAGTAATACAAAGTAGCTGACTGAGCTATCAAACACAAGGATCTAGTAAGGTTGAAATAAGCAGGTCCAATTCACGTGTGAACTTGATGTTTGGGGAATGCAAGTGAACTGCTGTATGGTAATGTTAGTCCTGATTTTCCCCAATAAGATGTGAGGTGCTTGCCTGAAAATCATTGGCTGGAATGTCACACCTGGATCTAGTAAAGGAGGCTATTGTGGCGTAGATTAAACCGTATATAGCTAGCCGGTTCCATGTGATAATATTGCTGCAAAAATATCGCCATACAAAAATTTCGCCATATTTTTGCGGCAATATTACCCCCATGGAACCTGCAGGGGACACCCCCGCAACCCACATATATTTTAAAAGGGAGCAGTGGACACCCCTGCAACCCCCCATCCATTTACCCCTAAAATTACCTCCACCAAAAATATCCCCTATGGCCGTTCCCGACGACCATATGTACGGCAATATTTTTGATGGGGATAATATTACCTGATTCCGCTAGCCATGTTCCTGATATTGTATGCATACCTACCTATGAGCTGAGTCTGACAAACATAATTCACATAGAAACCAGTATGCCATGTTACACATTAAATACAAAGTAAAACAATCAAAATAAAGAAAACAAGGTCCATGCTTGGAAAAAATAGGAAAAATCATAGGGAAAAGAGTGATCTTCAGAAGAGATAAAGCCAAAAGAGAGCAAACATTCTTCCATTCAAACGATAGAAAGAAAAAGTAGATATTCACAAGAAGTCAAAATAAAGGGCTAAAAACATTGGGCCAAAATAACATTATCTGACGCTAGGGATACTACATTAGACAAAAAGAGATTAGATAAAATCATCAGAAGGGAAGAGAAAATGGACCACAGGAAGAGAGCACTCTTACTAGAATGAAGTGCCAAGTGCTATGTCATCAACTTGCTTGAACAGAGGGTTGAGTGCAACAAAGGGGACTGGACAGCCCTACACCACATAATGATCATGAGATGTCAAAACATTGAGTGCAGGTTGTTATAGGGAAAGAAAAGCATTTCATGACTTTAAGCTTGACATTTAAAGTGACAAATGATTGCCTCTTTTAAAATTACAAATCTGGGCACTCTTAAATGTGTACAAGTCTTGGTGGAAAATGATTCCAGAATCCCCTAATAACATTACAAATAAGTGTTCTCCTTTCATGCCCCATTCGCCACTACAAATTATGATCCAAGATATGGAATGGCTATATGGAAAACTACATTCCTCCAGCCCATTATTTTATAACCAATCATGTCATGAAAGAAGAGCAATGAGCCATGTTCAAATAACACTTGTTTGCTCTCAAAAAGGGGAAATCCGGCCCGAACTCATCACATCAGCACGTGACCACAAGCAACCATAGGCATGTTTTGAAACAGCCATCTTTGATTTGCTGTAGCACACTTTCTGTCTGACTGTATGCTAATGTGTCTGCACATTGTGCAGCTCCCTTGCATCACTTAGGACTAGGTGAGCATGGCATCAGAAACATACCATAGATCTAATGAATAAAAGAGATAAGCGCATTTCTCTTTGACACGCACCTTAGGTTAGGCGTATCAGGTAATAATGTCCCCATACATGATGTCCCCATACATAATTTTGCCAGGAAAAGCCATTGGCAACATTATGTAAGGTGACATTATGTATGGGGGCGGGTTGCAGGGATGTGCCCGGCTCCCCTTGTAAAAGAAATTGGGGGTTGCGGGGGTGTCACCCGCCTGTTCAATGTAATAATGTCTCTGCAAAAACAACTTTTTTGTCAGAAGACATTTTTGCGGGGACGTTATTAAATGGAACCAGGTTAGGTTGAACTTTGGACTGTGGTTATGGATAGCCTTGAAGCTGTGCCTCACTGGAAAGAATGTGTGGAGCCTAGTTCTGAAGATCTGAAATTCATTTTAGAAGCACCTTCCTGCAAATAGTTAAGCTTTGCAATCAGGAATATACATGCAAAATGTTGTGGCCTAAAGAAGTGGATGGTCCTAGTATAGAAATATATCAGCCAACACTTAGAAAACAGAGTGGGACTGTGTCACAGCATTTGGTGCCTATGGAACTTTAATCCATGTCCCCATCTTCGCCTCCTGTTGGTCCTGTTTGAGATTAAAAAAGATTTACCATGCCATTGCACTGCAGGATTGAAGATTGTTCTGTCAGTATGGGTTTTATCTTCAGATGTTCTTCTTCACTACAAGCTTCCACTAAGGGTATTGGACACGATTTCCTCCAGGTTGAACCCCCTCTGCAACATTATTCTTCTTAACAGAGTTTTCCTCTGTGTGCAAATGCCTTTGTGGAACATTTGCGCTACGAGACACCCATAAAGGCAGAGGTTGCACTTTATAAAACCATTCCCAATACATTACGTTTACCACTTCGCCTACGAATGTCTTTTTCTGACTGGTTTCCCACTATCTACTAGATATATTTCATAAACATGCCTACATTGTTAATTCTGGTTCATATGTGGTACTTTAGAACCACCCAGTGTGAACCAAAAAAGTTTTACGTGTGTGCAGATAGGAGGATGCCATGGCAGTGTGGAGCAGCATTTAAATCTGTCAATAATAAAGACGGCATCTGCCCTTGCTTGCAGGCAGAGCCCACCTTTTGTGCGGGAAGATACACGTGTTGTTCTGTGCTGTCTACACCATGAACTCTGTGAGAGAGGTGATCTGCCGTCTCTCTCCACTACACTGAACTGGAACGTGCAGCATTTGGGAGAGGAGCAAACAAGTCGCACGCTGTGTCTGTAAAAAAGATGCCGTTGCAAGGTTCACGGCCAAGCCCTGCCTCCAGCCAACGGGCGCCATTTATTTCCGCGACATAAGGCACTGGGACAGCGCCCTCGGCGCGTGCCCTGGAAGTGCCAATAAGTGCCTGTTTTCGCCTGTCCTGCTGGCCACGGTTGATCTACTTCACGCACCTTGTACTTCAAAAAAAGGCCTGCATTTAGAAGCCTAATCAACGTTTTGGCACTGGACTATTCCCGTTGCTACAATGCTGCCATTGCAAGTGCACGGCCAACGCCCGTGCCCAGCAAACGGCCGTCATTTATTTCCGCTGCATAAGGCACTGGGACATGCCCTCAGCACGTGCCCTGGAAGTGCCAGTAAGTGCCTGTTTTCACCTGTACTGCTGGTCCACGGTTGATCTGCTTCACGCACCTTTTACTTCAACAAAGGACTGCATTTGGAAGCCAAATCAATGTTTTGGCACTAGACTATTCCCGTTGCTACGGTGTATAAACGGACCATTTATTTTATTTTTTGCAAAGACAATATATGAGAGATAAGGTGTGCTGATTAAGGGCTCAAAAACGCTCTCATACAAATTATATTACAAATATTGTGTGTCACATTGATCAAAGGATTTGGCCTGTTATACGTAATATTGCTGTGAGGAGTGGGGCTGAAACGCGTAACATTGCCGTGAGGATTGGGGCTGAAACAAGTAGCATTGCATTGAGGTCTTGGGTGAATACGTGTAATATTGCAGTGGGCGTTTGAGGCTTATAGAAAGTCAGAGTTAGAAACGGTGCCCTACTGTACTGCTAATAAGTGGACTACAAACCACATACTTAACCATCGTATTCTTTCTATAGACGCTGCCGTTGCTAGGTGCATGCCCAAGCACCACCGCCAGCCAACGGCCATCATCTATATCCGCTACATAAGGCACTGGGACAGCGCCCTCAGCGCGCACCCCGAAAATGCCAGTAAGTGCCTGTTCTCGCTCTGGTTAGTGGGGCAGTACTCTGACAGACATACGACTCGGAACTCTATTTCACGGCTCCTGTAGGTGGATACCCCACCCGGACCTCTAGGAATTGTTTTAGTTGTTTAAAGGACCTACTCAGGACCTACTCAGCACCTACTCTGGACTGGTAGACTTAAAAATATACCTGGCCTTAATGGAAAGGAAAAGAATCGTACACGTTCTTTTTTAGGGCTTCTATCTCTGGAGGGACTACCCCTCTCTGCCGAATAATGACAAAGTTGGACAGGTGTTGATATGATAGACAGTTATTATAAATGTGACTTGCACACACATACATGGTTGTTTTTCTATATTGATGTGGAGAAGCGCAATTTAAAATAAATATGCCTTATCACTTTTATAATTGAAGAATCATGTTTAGGGGTTCTTCAGGGAATGGAAGCTGAAACAGTACCATAGGAATGTTTGTCAATTTGTGAAATAGCTTTTGTGGTCTCCTGAGATATGGTATGTGTTCTGAGTTTTACACTGCCTGAAAAATGAATACAATGCATAGAGCACTGAGTTAGGTGGCATGAGCCTCAACATAATACACGCATATTTACATGTTTGATTCTGCCCACACAAATGATGCTTTTTTCTGGTTTCTATGCCAAAAGCAATATTTACCTTTAAAAATTTGTATCAGGGTTTAATAATTTTGATTGTTCTAAGAAAGGGATTGCCCCAACGGATCTGTAAGAACTTTTATTTTATGCACGTGACAACTACACCTGCTTGGTAGTACATTCTGCCCTTCTTCTCACTCACCTGTTCTCTCTATTCACAAAACCCCCAACGCCTACTTTCATCACACTTGCTCTTCTTACATCTACGCCCACCGCCTCTCTACTTCACAGACTCAACATAAATATGCTTCAAAATTGCACTTGCTTTATGTTGTACTTTGGAATGCAACTTCCATCTTTCCCATTCTTCCCCTCTTTACCTCATTAGCCTTACAGAAACCTGAATTTCTCCCTCAGACTCTGCAAACCGTGCTGCCATTCATGATCCTACCTTCACATGCATCCACTCTCCCCTTACAACTTGAAAGGGTGGTGGTGTAGGGCTGCTTGTATCTTCCGGACCTCCTTTCTCTCCTTCTCCTCTATCTACCGTTAGTTCCCCCTCTCTCGAATACAACATCTCCACAATCACTGATCCCTATGGCATTCATATTCTATCTCTCTATTGGCCACATGGTGCCAGCAGATCAATTATTTGACTACCTTTCCCAAATAATTGACTCCCTTCCTCCCCATCATCACTTCATTGTGTCTGGTAATTTTAAACATCACCTCTCTCTCCACTCCTCTATCCACTGACTTTAGCTCTCTTCTCCTTAAATAATCATTCTTTTTTGCCCACTCTCTGCTAACCCATTCAAATGGTATCTCCCTTGACCTTATGTTAATCTCCTCTCAACTCTCTGCCTATAATATCTCCACCACGTATCTCTTTCTGATCTTTCCATCATCTTTGCCTCAATCTCCACTCCTACTGCTAGCCCACTCTCTCCATCTACCACTTCCATTACCAAGCACAAGTTTGCCTCCTCCAAATGTCCTAACTACCTCTCTGACCTACACCATTCTCTCTCTCCTGTAATGCAAAATTCACTGTTCCAGCCACTGAAAAAGCCTTTGCTATATTTTGCACTGCTCTTAACGCTCCTTAGTCCTCTCATTCCCTCTTATTACATTCACTCCTAACTCCTCCCCTCCATGGCCTTGGATTATGCCTACCATCTTCACTCTGAAAAGAACAATGAGGAAAAACCTTTGCACTTGGCACATATCTAGACACTAGCATACAGGAGTTCCACAAAAACAGCTTCACACCTTCTCGCGCAAGGTCAGATAGTCCACAATTTTCACCATACACTGACTGTCATAATACAATTAGACAGAGATACACAAATGTGACATATTTTAATCAATGAATACAAACCTAAAAGTGTAAGCATTATAATAACACTAAAACAACTCAAATACATAATCTGACACTCACAATGGCCCTATTATACTAGAGTGATGACACCCTAACTCCCCACCCAAGAAAGAGGGCGGATTAATGTTTGAAATAATATCCCTCAATCCTGTACTAACCTCACTGTTTTTTCTGTGACGACCATCATCAATTTAGTGACTGTTGGGTATCATCACCCTAGTAAAATAGGGCCATTGTGAATGTCAGATCATGTTTTCTAGTTGATACCATCAACATTTCTGTCGTTCTCTCAAAACTATCTCTCCTAGCTATCAGGGACAAGGCTCCATATCCATTGTCTAGACACTTTCACATGTTCCAGAACACCCTTATCTTCCAACTTACCCATGTATTGTTGGTATCCGCCAAGGGTCACAGCATGGTCCATATCTCTTCACACTCTATACCTCTGCTCTTGGCACCTTGATCTCTTACTCTGGCTTCTCCTATCAAATCTTTGTGATGACACTCAAATCTACTTCTCCTTGCCTTTTTTACTTGATGAGCTATGGTTCAGCAACGTTTAACTGTCTCCCTGTCATCAAATACTGGATGGCAGCTCTTTCACTCATGCTCAACACCACTAAGCCTGAGGTTTTCGACTCCCCATCCAAACAGGCCATCTATTCCTCTCCATTTCTTCTATTTTTCTCTCCTTACACTGCTTCTGCTCGCAACCTTGATGTCTTCTTTGACCCGACTCACAACTTCTCTCTCTTCTTCTCCAAATATGCCACTGCAGCCAGACATAACCTCCTCAACATCAGAAAAATAAAGCATCTTCCTCCCTTCCACATTTCTCAACACGTTACTTCCTCTTTATTACCCTCTCAGTCTGATTACTGTGCCACTCTACTATGCATCCTTCTCAACTATGCTTTTTCATGTCTCAGCAAAGTCATCAACTTTTCTGTCCTATAAGCTCTTCAATATTCCCGCTTCACCTCCCCAGCACGTCATCAGTTACGCAGGTTATCTATGCGACAGAGGGCAAAGTATAAACTCATTCTCATCATCTTAAAAACTATACACGTACTTGCCCCACCCTAACTATGGGCCAAATGTCACTCCCTACTCTCCCCCTCTCTCACTATGATCAATCTCAGTTCACTTCCTTGCCACCTCTCGTCCACCTTGTGTTTCCACTCATTTCCACTCACCTCATCTCTTCACCAGTTACTCTGGAATGCGCTTCCTCTCCCTCTCTGCACTATATCTCTATTTAAACCCAACCTCCAAGCATTCCTTCTTACTGAAGAAGCACTTGCATAACATTCTACACCACCCCATCTTCATGTTCTCTTCATTCCCTACCTCTCTACGTCAACCCCACAGCACTTATCCCTCACTCCCCCATCCTAAACGTAGCACTTCCTCCCTCCATTATCCTGTTCCTATATCATGCTGTACTGGCCTTGTCCCTTGATCAAGCTTTCTACATATCTTACAGGTCTTATATACACATCCTCTCACCCATTGATACAGGCACATGTCATCTGGTCTGTAAATCAATGTTAAAAACATTTCTAAGCATTTTTGTCCAAAAATGCTTTGTTGTCCCTGTCATTTCTAATACATAAATACATAGATAAATTAACAAATATAGTTTGGCAGCAGGCCTATCACGTTTTTTTTTTCTTTTGAAGTTGTACTTGGGATATTTGTGCAGCACTTACATATGAGGTATGTCCAGACATATGATTTCCACTGCAAGGCTTTGTCTTACATATTGTGACTCGTACATATGATAACAATGCTGGGGGCGTATGGCTCTGCACTTGGCAAAGTATGCAAACTGTGTTCTAGGCATCGACAACATTTCAATAGTTGTATGCTTTGTGAATCAGGGAAAAGGTAGCAGGTGAATATCATGTCTGCTTATGATTATCTCTTCACTTGCTTAACTCCACATTGTATTTGTAGGTGTTTGATATTCTGCCTTCCAGAGAAGAGACAGCGCTGAAGTATGTTTTTACTTGTATCAGGTCATGAGCTGACTGACTTATAGGGCATTAGGGCAATCCCTAAAGGGCTGACCTGACATGTCAATGTGGACCAGGTAGGGCAGTAAGGGCTACATTAATGATGGAATGCACTGTGCATGTCGTTCAGACCCACCTTCCTGTATGAGCTTTTGTGGTGAATGACTTTTCACAAATAGGCTGTATGCATTTTTGTTGCATAATGGGATGAGTGCAGCAGGTGAAGAAGCAGGAACCCGAAAGTAGGAGTGGTTACAGTAGTGTCCAGGCAAGGTAGGTGATGACCGTTTGCCAGGTAAGGAGGTAATGTGAGCGGTTGAATGTTTGGAGGTAGTGAGATGAGGGAGAGTGAGAGGTTCTGCATGTGTGTCATTTTGGTGGGGAAAAGGTTAGGGGCAGACAGAGACGGGTTGCTGTGGTCTCCCATGGACATGTGAAAATGAGACAAGTGATTGAGGGGTCGATTCATGGAGCAAACGTGCACCGAAAATCCCAGCGCAAGCAGGCGCAAGGTGGCGCAAGCGTGAGAAACCCAGCGCACGCGCACGCGTGCGATTCAAGGAAGACGCTGCACGTGTTTCCAGCTGTCCGTGTGCCAAATCCTGCCATGGCGCACGCGGGCACACACTCCACCAAACGGCGTGCGCTATGCGCACAGCAAAAGCGCACATAGCGTGGCGCACACAACCAAAGTGGGCGGAACAGTGGGCGTAACAAGCGGAATGGGGAATAACGCGTGAAAAAGAAGGCGTAACTGGGGAAGTACTGCAGGGAACTACACGGAACGCCCACACGCACGCGAACAACCCGTATTCATGGATTCGAATACGGGAAACCCACGCACGGCAAAAGACGCACACAGGTGTCAATGCGTCCGCCACACGAAGGCAGGCGGAAGCGTCCCCGTGCACAGTATAAAAGTGCGCGCAAACAACAAACACGTATATACAGCTAGATGAATGCCCCATTTGTCGCAGAAATGATCGTGGAACACCGCAGGAGAAGAAGAATAGCCAGGGCATGCATTTTCGCACCAGGGACAAGCCTTTTTGGGATGCCTGACGACCAGGTCTACGGCAGGTATAGGTTTCCACCCCATATCATCCTAGACATGGTCAGGGAGTGGGAAGATGACCTTACATCCCCCACCCTTTGCTCCCAAGCATTGAGCCCCTTGGAGAAGGTGCTCAATGTCCTGCATTTCTTGGCCACTGGGTCATTTCAGCAGACTACTGCCATAGTGGGGGGGGTCTCACAGGCCACACAGTCACGCTGCCTACACCAGGTACTGGCAATCATGACAGCGCGCCCCTCAGTCCGCAGGCACTTATACATGCCCAGAACACCCGCAGAAAGGCAGGCCGTTGTCCTGGATTTTACAGGGTGGCACACTTCCCCAAAGTGCTCGGTGCCATAGATTGCACCCATGTGGCCCTACGTCCACCTAGGGCCACTGAGCACATCTACCGAAACCACAAGCACTGGCATTCCATCAATGTACAGGTGGTATGCGATGCAAAGGGAATCATCACCTCTGTCTATGCAAACTACCCTGGCTCCACCCATGACAGTTTCATATACAGAATGTCCGCCCTGAGCCGGGCCCTGGAAGCTGGGCAGCATGGCGACATATGGCCCCTAGGTGAGTACAAATGCCCTTGCGCATGCATGCATGTCACACAAACACACACAAATACACAAACCCCAATAATCACAACCATTTACACCTCCCCAGGGGACAGTGCCTACCCTCTGAGCAACCACATGATGAAGCCAATCCGGAACCCCACCACACCACCCCAGGTAAGATACAACGCCGCCCATATTGCAACCAGGACCATAGTGGAGCTCACATTCGGAGTGCTCAAGTCACGTTTCCGCTCCCTTGACCGCTCTGGCGGGCAGCTACTCTATGCACCCCAGTAGTGTGCAGGATCATTGTGGCAGCATGTGTCCTGCACAATGTTGCAACACGGCAGGGCGTACCGGTGGACATGGTGGTGCCCCCACATCCCCAACCACAGGCACAAGCGCTGCCCATGGGAGGGGACAGGGCACGTGGCGAAGAAGCCCAGACCCAGCTTGTGGCCACATTTTTCACCAAAACTCCCACCCCTGCGGAGTGCACACAGGCCTGGCACATACCAGGTAACAATCGATGATGACAAAGAGACAGTCAACTGTCACAACCTTACCACCCTGAGATTGTTGCCATGGAAGTGCCACATTGTCTGCATCCCTAGCTACTTAAACACAAGCTATCCTGTGTGACCAAAAGGCACACATATGACATATGACATGACATGATATGGCATTTGTAACGTGCCTATACACAAGTGTTTCAAGGTGCAACGAGGCAGGGAGGGGGGAACAAGGGAGGACAGACAACGATACTACTAGGCCAGGTGTCATTTAGATTGCGCAAGTGCAGGGGTAAGGGGAAGGGAAAAGTGCAAGGGGAAGGGGAGGGGGGGAGTGCAGTACAGGGTAAGTAGAATAAAAAACAAATAGGCCAGCTGGTGGCAACTGCAAAGGTAAGTTCAGACAAGTACTGGGAAGGGGGGGCTGTAGGGATAGAGAGACAGTCCCGCAGTGCAGGGGTTGCCAGGGAGGCAGTGCAAGTGGAGAGTGGCTGGGCCAGGGACCAAGGTCGGTGAGAGTGGCCCAGTTGCAGATCCAGTGCAGTTTCAGTGAAGAATTTACCAAGGGAGAGGGAGAGAGAAAGCAGAAGCAAAGAGGAAGGTTTTGATGTGCTTCCTGAACCGGAGATGGTTCTCCTCAAGTTCCAGGGTGGCAGGAAGGCTGTTCCAGAGGGAGGCCCTTGCCGTGGAGAGAGATCTACCCCCAGCTCGTTGCTTCAAGTAGCGGCTGACCCTGACATGCAAGGTGTGAATCACACACAACTGCAAAACAGGCCATGACCATCACTGTTATGTCACTCAAACCCTCCCAAACCACAACATGACATGGCAAGCAATAGCCATACACCAACACAGTACCAATAAGGTACACATTGCCATGTTAAAAATGTACATTGGCATCAGACAATGATGCCTGACATGGAATCAGATGAAATGACTGACCAACAACCTCCCACCCAAAATAAGTAATTCCCAAATGCATTACAAAAGTTGTAGACGTAACATAACAATGAATGCCTGTCTACATGCACATTGTGCATTGCAAAATCAACACTGCAGCTTCTGTGTGCTGTGTCCAACACCTGTAACACACTGCTCACCGCACAGCACAGTGAACAGCTATTGTGTGTGATGCACACCCTGAGCATCACATCTAAGCGACAAACCACATCAAAAAGCAAATTAGGCATTTACAGGATCCATAATTGGTCACAGAACATGTGCTGCAGGGACACAGTGGGCACCAGAAGGCAAACAGAGGGTACACGTGGATATAAAAGGGTGGTTGTACATGTAGTGCATCATAGTGCGAGTGTGTGGGTCAGTAAGGACATGCACTCAACATATGAATGTGCAATCAAGTGACCATCAGTGTCCTCTACACATCACATGTGAACATTCACCATGTGTACACCACAGCATGTCAAACCACAACTATCCCCTCATACCTGAAAAGTAAACACAACACATGAACAGGCATTGATCAGCAGAACACAACATGTACATAGGATACCACAATTACAATGTCAGTGTTCCCATCACACTGCAGGGCAAGGCAAATATCAACAACAAAACACCCCCCCCCTCACAAATCACCATGACCCACTGAACAACTGCACCTGGGTCATGGAGCCTTCAACCCTCAATTTCACCTGGCCACAGATTCACCATCTCCCACCTTGTGTGTAAAAAGGTGCCTGCACCCTCAGAGTCCACCTTCATTTGCAAAAACACAAAATCCAAGGCAGAAAAACAAACCAGAAGAGCTTCCAGTAGATGACTTGAAGTAGCAGTACCTCACAAAGGCCAAGTACTACCACAATGATGTAACAACCAAGGTAGCACAGTAAAGCAATGTCACAACAGGATGTGAACCATGTGTGGTACATAACATAGAATGATGCACCACAAACGGATGTGTACTGTCACAGCTCCCGTGTACAGGCGCAGGAGTGGCAAGAACCAACCACCCCCACCGTGGCCCAGGTGCCTGTAACGTCAAACTCACACAGGCCTCTGAGACCCTGGTGGGGAAGGAGGGTCAGGGATATGCAGTCGGGACAGGCGTTGGCACACTGGATAACTGGAATGAGTGGCAGGAGAGGGGAGGAGGAATGACACATAAAAGTAGGGAATGCACAAAAATGTACTACCTGCATGAACACATACACAATCCGAACAAACTTGTACATCATTGTCAGGGCCTTCTGGAGTCCAGGCTTAGGAGTGGCACAAACCAACCACCCCCTCTAGGGTTTCGGCGCCTGCAAGCTTGGGGCTAACACAGTCATCCGCAACCCCAGCGGGGAAAGAGGGTTAGGGAACGTTGGTTGGATAGGTACGGGAAGCAGGAACACCGGGTAGAGGGTACAGGGTTTACAATTGGATAGGACTCCGGGTGATTAGGGGAAAAAAAACATACCAAATTGAATTACACATTCATCCATGCATTAGTGCACCCCCCAGCAATCCTATGCAGAGCAGTTTGAAAGAAAAACAACAAGACACTTAGCTCTGGTTTTGAGTGCTGGCCTCCTGCCTGCGCACTCTCAGGTCCGGTTACAGGAGCACTTCAATGCTGCAAAGAGAGGCACAGTTAATAATCTGTGCGTGCCCATAACACAAAAACACACCACCAAATATGTCCCATAGCAACAAACTACTCTACAAACAGACAATCTGGTGTGGATGCTTCGTACCCATATGTAACATTACCCCTGTGATGGGTCATACACAGTCAATGCAGTAAATCAGCCGCCGGTGGGTGCGTGGCAAATGGAACACCAATGTGTCACAATTCACACAACATGCAATGTTCCCTGGGTAAGCAGACAGACCCATATAGCAAGGCATGAATTCAGAACAAGTCGTGTTCCACCATGACCGAAACAAAGTAGGCAGTGCATGTTTCAAAATGTGCATGGGAATGAAATGCACTGCACCCGAGTATGTCCCTTGCTGTATGTCCCTGTGAGCTGCTCCTTTCCATGTCTCAGAAGGCTACATGGGTGATACAAGTGCCTCAATGGACCTTGGTGTACCGGAGCGTATGTGCCGCTGCCTCTGCAGGTGCCCCAGACAACCTTACAATCAACAGCCATCATTCCACCCACACATCTGAGCTGTATTGTGTGCTTCAACACCAATATTCGTCCAAGCTCACCCTCAGTGCTGCTACTAAGCCTGCATGTGCAAATGGCCTGGTGGAAGCTTTGCTGTGTTGAGGCCCCCCTGTGCTGCTCACCTTGCCTGGAGTTCCTTGGAACACGTCAGCAGTTCTAGGATGTATGTTTGCAATCCCTGTGCCTCTGCTTGCGCACACATGTGCATGTGGGCACCAACAAACGTGTCCAGAATCCAGACATCCAATGGGCCATGTGTGCTGGCAAAGGTGGTCTGGAGGCTCATCCCCCTGCAGAAAGGGCATGAAACACATGATTAATGCTTTAAAGTCATCTGTGTGTGTCTCTTCAGGCATCTCATTACTGGACCATGTCAGAGACGTACATCAGAAATCACACCATCAGTCCGTCTTTCACATCCAAAGTGTGGAACACACTATCTACGGCATGAATTGCAACAAGCACGTGTATAGAAAAGATAAGAAACATACTACACAATGCATAGCAATGAATGTACACATTAATCATGAAACACCCCATCTAGCAAAAGCCGAACAGTGGTCAATAACACCGCAATCATCCCCACTAGGGGTGTTAACACAATTTACACAGCACCAGACATGCCACAGATATGACAGTCCAAAGCCCTTGTGTAATAGGCTGTCACACCGAACCATCCTTGCGAGCCCATGGATAAGGGAGGCAGGAGTGGCATATGTGAGTTAAGGACCCCAAGCAGCAAACACATACACAAGACAAGCCTGAAGGGCCCAGCTGGAACAGACAGTGGATGCTTTCAAAAGCCACAAAGCACCGCACCGTCACATGAAAGCACAATAGACTAGCAATTTACTAATTACACTAACTATGAAAAACCTACATTACCTAATTAAACTAACTATCAAACAGAAACTTTAACTAAACTAAAAGAAAAATCAAAAATGGCCACATACGACCCAGGGGGGAGGAGAGGCACCCAGGAGGGGGGAGGTACAGGGTGCTGCTCAACACCCACATGCGATGATGCTGAGCCAAAAAAAACCTCCATGGGCTCAACGCCTGCACAGCCCGACCTATGTGGGAGATAGATGGTCGTCCGAGTCTGGCTCATCCTGGAAAGGAGGACGTGGCACAGTAGCCTGGCCACGCCTAGCTGCAGCTTGCCCCTCGTCGGCAGCAAGTCTGCCAGACGGGTGAGCCTGGTTCTGTGTGGCGATGTGACGTAGGTCTGCATGCAGAACCTCACGTGATACACGTGCTTCCTCTTGCAAGATAGCACGTGTAACACAGAGTTCCTCCTGTAAGGCCTGGCTGGACAACCGCTGCACCTCCCGGCAAGCCTGTAGCTAAGCCGAGATGGTACGCTCAAGCTGTGCAAACCTCTCCCCTGCCCGTTGCCTCTGGCACATCATAAGGACACCCAGAGTGGATTTCAGGGAAGCATACTCCTCCCTCAGGGCATCCATGTGCGCCTCTGCATGAGCAGCAATTGCTTTACGCAGAGACGAAATTTCAGCCTGGCGTGCCCTGTCTGAGACTGCCATGCCCAGCCTGAGCGAGCGGGCCGTGGACCGTGCCGCCAGCTGCTGGAGAAGCACCTGCCTAGCAGGGAGGAGCACAGATCGGGCCACACTCTCCATGCTCTCAGCGATATTCTCCATTGCTGCCCTCAGTGTACAGCGGTTGCGCGTGGCGACCGCGTTGCTGGGCTTGACCCCTGCGGGACCCAAGGACTGGGTGTCCTCGCTGCGTTGGCACCGCCCGCGGCTGCACGACTACATGCCCCCGTCGACGTGATGTCCCAGGCACATCAGTGACTGGTGTGGAGGGTGACCCTGCGTCCCGATCCACCACGGGCGGAGGAACCAAGAATGTCTGATCCCTCAGTGCAGGTGTCACGGACAGAGGAGTGTCCACATCAGAATCACTCACCCCTGACACATGGACTTGATGCTCATCCAACTCGACATGGACGTCAGAGTCGTCATCAGGGCTGGACTCATAGGCAGCCAGAGACAAGATGGACTGTAGCACTTGGGGGTTTTCGTGGCCTACCACCCCACAACCCCCACTTGTGCCGGGTTGATGTAGTGGTAACAACCCTGTGTCTGGCATGACAACACCATCCTCCTCCTCCATTGCGTCATCACCTGAAAAATAGAGAGTAAAAAGGTCACTACACATGTCAGAAACACACAACACACACACACACCGACAACAAACACATCAGGCAGACATGTGACACACAACATAGAACCTGGCATGCATGCTGGGTCAACTTTGAATTGCTTCTGTGATCAGACCTGTTGAAAGGTGGCAGTTTGCATGGAAGTGGGTCTATGCAGTGCAGAAAATGTGTATGTCACTCACTACCTACATGTACAAGGACTCCATGGTGTGTGTCAGGAAATGTGAAGGCAGTGCAAGGTCAAAATCAGGCATCACGTGCACTGTGCATTCAATGGGTAGCATATCTACAAGCAAAGCACCCCTCCACCCAAGTACAAAAGCAGGGATGCCTAGCATGGTATCAAAAGGCTGACCATAGACCTGTGTATTGACAGGCAGTGTTGACTGGCATCAACAGCTTAATGTGATTCAAGTGACAACACTGCAAATGATGATGGGACAGTAAGCAGGACACATGATGAAAACTCTGTAGGCCGCCCACGTGTGAAGAAGACACTACAACAGTCGGACAGAGTCATTGGCCATTAAACAGGCTGAGGCCTGTGAGCCACACAGATTGTCGGACCCTAAACATGTGTGCAACGCAGTACTGAGCCACAGTTGACATGGGAAGGCTGATGAGATGCCATGCAATGTATGTCACCCTAGACTTGTATTACAGTGATCATCCAGTCAAGGACACATAGGGGCATGCATGCAATGCACATGGAGCATGAATGGGCCCTCATGTCCCTACGGGACATCTGACCTATGCACAGTACAAGTGAGATACCCTGCATCAAGTACTAAGGCTGTACCACACATCATATGTCTGGCAGATTGTAGGCTGGAAGTTAGCATGTACACAGAACGCATGAACAGGAAAGTACACAATGGCAAGATTGAAGCAGACCAGTGCAAAGGTGGAACTGGGGTGCAGAGTGGCAGAGGAGGGGGAAGGGAGCATGCCTACATGGAGTACCCGCATGCAGGCAGAGGACACATGCACATCAGTCATGCAATGACATTGTGCCTGGGCTGAGAGGAAGGTCACCCCACGCCACATGCAGAAGGGCCAGTGAGCTGGAACATGGACCGGAGGGGCATACTTGTAACCAGCATGTGAGTAGGGTGCAATAGTGGTGATGCGGACAGTCCGCATCTGCTCCACATGTCCAGCATCCAGCAGAGCAGACATGCATCACGGATGCATTGCATTACTTACACATCAGAACCATGTACACGTCACATGTAGTGGCAATCATGCACAACGCATCCCACAAGTAAAACGCAAACGTCCTCAACAAACACGCATCAACACTCACTGGACTGGGCATCAAAGTCCAACATCTCTCCCACTCCTTTGACCAATTCAGGTGGTATGAACTCCGCAACGAGTGACTCATGCGGAGTGAGCTCTTCCTCCTCTGGTGCAGGCCCACCGCCAGTCACCAGAGTCAAGTTGTAATTTGAGGCATGCTTAGCCTTAGCGCTGCGTTTGAGGTCATTCCAACGCTTTTTGCACTCTTGCGCCGTGCGCACCTCATGGCCGAATGAACTGACATGTTCTGCAACATGCTTCCAGTGGGTGTCACGGTGGGCAGCCGTAGTCTGACTATTGGCACCCACTACCATGTCACGGCTGTGGCCCCGCACGTAGTCCACGAGGAAGTCCAGTTCCTGCTTGCAGAAAGGCTTCTTCCTCGATGTGCAGGAGGTCGTGGCTGTGTGTGGGGTCCCAGCCTGTGCTGCAGGTGCAACCTTCCTCCTCTTGGACTGTGGCGCAGACCCTGGCTGGCTAATGCCGCCCTGACCAGTATGGCCAGTGGGTTCGGTGGATTGAGCCATGGGAGTGGCAGGTGGAGGGACGACCAAAGGCCTGACTTGTGTCAGTGGCATCGGGGTGCCCTCTAATGGACCCTGCGCAGCATCATCCGCTGTGGCAGGGTCATTGACCGCAATGGTCCTGGTTGTCAGACTCACAACCGGGGTGTTGTTGGATGCATCTGCCCCCGCACTTGCCAACACCCGGCTGTTCGGGGCAGCAGATGACATAACTGCCCCAGGGAAACATGTCTTGGTCAGAGCAGACCTGCGTGCCCCTATGGTTTCCCTCCTGGCCTGTTGGTAATCTACCAAGGGCTCCTCAAGTGCCAACGCAGCCTGCGCTGGCAGACCCTGAGCCTGGGTGGCGGTGTCCACAGCTGCACCTGCAGCTACCACTACCCTTGGGCCCATGGCAGACGATGGAACGGACTGCCGGGTCACACGGGCGCCAGTGCCAGATGCAGAAGCTGCATCCCCCGGAACCACAGGGGGTGGTGGCATGACTGCACCAACACATGGCACAACATTGTGCTCAAGTGGCGCACCCCTGCTTCTTCCCCCTCTGTGGCCGCCCTGGACACCCTAGAGTCCCCCTACTCCCTGGTCACCATGGCCACGTCCCCGACCACACCCTCCACGAGGAGTACACCCAGCTGAGGCACCCCTCACCTTTGGTGTCCTCCCAACCATGGCACAGATGCAGTAGTGCCGGCACAGATGGAGTAGTGCCAATGGGAGGTGTACACCACAATTGACCTGGGCAATTGGGTGAAGGGGGTGGGAAGCAAGATGTTAACAGCCCCCCTGCACCTGCAAGGCTGTATGTGACCCCGGTGATGTAGTGACGGGTCACGCAACGCTCAGGCACCCCAAAACTGCAGTAAAACCATGCTCGCAACCCTGCAGCCTACGTGCGTGGAATCAACCTCCCGCAGTACGCGGTGGCGCCCTGTAACACGAATAACGCATACGCGTGGGACACACAGGCTACTATGACCTCAAAAATTGGTGCGATACACAGGGGCACCCGCAGTGGGAAAAATAGCGTGTGCGACTCACCGATGCAGAAAAGCACGCATAGCCGATACCCCCGCCAAAAGAAGAGATACGTCCTTGATAGCTGTGAAGTTGTGATGGCGCGCGAAACAACAGGAAGCAGCAACACACATCGGTCTCCACGAAAGGCACGTACAGCGAACTGCTGCCCCCGCTCACCTTTAAAACATGCTGAGGGAAACACCCACGCGCGTCACGTCACTTACGCGCATGGGCCCTTTCCTCGGATTACACGCATTCCCACGCGGAAATGCAGTTTTTCACGCGCGCTGAGACGCCCGTGCACGCCCGCGCGCGTCACGTCACAGAGACGCTTACGCTTGAAGGGCCTTCGGTTCAATGAAATCGTTTATGCGTGCAGACGCGCTTACGCGCTAAGGGCTTTTCCTCGAATTACACGCTGAGGTGCAATTTTTTCACGTGCCAAATCACTCTGTATCAAGCTGGCCACGCGAAAACACACGGAAGGCCACACTCCTGCCCAAAAGGCCGAATCACTGCCCTCCAGATCCCCGAGCACTCTCCCACCTGCCATCTGCTGCTGCCTGACTGCCTGCTGCCCTCGTGCCCTGTCATTTGGTGCCTGCACATCAGCCATCTGCAGGGGTCCAGTTGCTGTGTCCACCCCTGCTGGAACAGAAGACTCCCGACTGGGATACTATCGCTCCACAGCCCAGCCCCAGGACCCAGTTGCCCACCCACGCCTGCCTCGGGGGTCACCATGTCAGGGCAAACACCATCAGAGACCACTGGCGACCCCCATCCAGAGGGGCAGAGGGCCACCAGCTTCAGTCAGAAGGAAGTTGGTGTCCTGGTGGAGCTTGTCCTGGGGCATTATGATGCCCTCTTCGGATCATCACGCGCCGACAAGGAAGGTCGGGACAGGATCTGGGACGACTTTGTGGTTGCCATCAACGCGGAGGGGGGGGCAACCCGCAACATCAAGCAAGTCAAGAAGCGCTGGGAGGACTTGAGGTCCAGGACCCTCATAAAGGCCCGGCGCCTCGTGGAGGGGGGCCGGGGCAGCATGAGTACCATCCATCTGAGGGTCCTGGAACGCGTACGCCCAGCGCTCCATGCCCAGATCCTTGAGAGGCAGACCCGTCTGGAGTCGAGTGGTATGTGGCCAAGCATTGCTGTGTGAGACAGGACATGTTGCAGTGTGCTGGTTGTCTGATACTTGCCTGTATGTGTGTCATAGGCCATGTACGTGTGTGTGTGTGCAGGGACATCATGGTCATGCATGTGAGACCAGTAATGTGTGAAGCACACGGTTGGTGTATGTGTTTAAATGATACATGGGGAGCCCTATGTGGAATGGACACATGAGAGCATGCCAGTCTCTGTTCCTGGACATGGGTGGGGGTGAGGGATGGGTGCTGATGCCATGTACATGTATGGTGTCCATGTCTGTGTGTCTGACCTGCGTGTCTGTGACTTGTGAATGCCATGGATGCATGACACATGTCTGTGACAATGTTCAGGATCACTTATGCAGCCTAGTTATCCTTGCATCCACTGTGTCTGGGGTGTACGAGTCCAGATGGATGAAAGTACGGTAAAGTGTGTGCATGTGATAGGCATGACCCATGATGCATGTGAGTTCCAAAACAACATTGTATGTTTCAAGAGTCCCTTGGACATGTTTGCTAATGTCCATAGCATGCGCCATGCCTGTTACTGCATGTGTTCTGCCTGCACTGACCCATGTGTTGTGGAGGGACATGATGGAAGTGATCTTTGACAGTGCCACTCATCTGTTATTGCTTCCTGTCTAGGGGTCCATTGTACAGTACCCTGATGCTTGTGTTCTATGTCTCCCTCTGCACAGCGCAAAGTGAAGAAGAGGGCGAAGACGGCGCTGTGGAGCAAAGCGGCGGGGATGCCCCCACGGCTGCAGTGGAAGCGGTGGGTGAGCCCCCACAGAGGCTTGCAACGGCGGAAGATGGGGTGGAGCCATCCAGGTTGGTGGTTTCCACAGAGGAGGAGGAGGCCGCTACTGAGCCGCACATGGGGCCTGGTGGGGGCATCCCTGCTGGTGCAAGTGGTGCAGTCCAGGGGCAGGGCAGGAGGCAGCACAGGTTGCCGTGGAGGTGCCTGTGCATGTCACTGTCCCTGACACTGTGACTTCACCACCATGCACCAGCAGGGATGCCCCATCCCAGGCCTGTCCACAGGTAGGGGGGATGTCCATGTCATCTGACTCCCCTCTACCTGCGGACGAGGGGACCCCTGGCCGTATGGAGAAGGTCCTGATTGGTGTCTCGTTGCGCACGGGTGTCATTCGTGATGAGGTGCGTGCTTCCCGGGGGGAGCACGCACGTCATCACAAAGAGCACCGTGCCAACGTGGCCCAGTTGGGAGCGGCCATGGTCGGGGGTTTCGTACATGTGTCGGCCACTCTGTCGACCCTCTCCTCTGTGGAGGCTATGCACCAGTCGTTCTCCATGCCGTCTTCCGGCCCAGATGCCACCAGGGCCCCCTGTGGTCCTGCCCCGACCAACGCAGCCAACTCGGTGGGGATCCCATCCCTGCCACAGTCGGGAGTCGGAGGTCCAGCAGGGGTGGACACACCAGCAACTGGACCCCAGCAGATGGAGGATGTGACGGCATTATCGGGCAGGGCACATGCACGACAGCGTCGGTGGATTCCATCAGCCTGGATGCTGTCGTGCTGGCAGAGGCAGTTGCGTCGGAGGCAGCGGCAGGCTCGACGTGGGAGGCATCATGGCTCGGGGCCATCAACATCAGGGGGGCAGGCATCGGCCGGAGGGCAGGAGAACCCTGGAATGGGAGTGTCTTCCGTGTGGGAGCGGTTGGGCCAGCAGATAGGTGCGGTGCAGCAGCGGGCAGAGGAGGAACGGCTCACAATGGTCAGGGCGGAGAACTCCATGCGGAGGGAACTGAGGTGGGCTGAGTGCCTCGAGGGTATTCGCAGGGAGTTGGAGCTGGACACTGCATTATCCCTGCGAGACCTCGGGGCCAGGGAACATGCCCACCTCCAAGCCATTGAACAGGATTTCGATGATGCCCTGGCCTATGACAACAACCAGTGAGCCGTCGGACTAGCCCGCTGCCCTTGTAAATAGTTATGTAGTTAGTGTTAAGTTTCCTTTGCTTTTTTATTTATTTTTAGCCTTTTGGACAATGGACCACATTTTTGTATATAGTTTTTTTATTAGGTAGTATTTTTAGATAGGTTTCATTTCTTCAGTTGGGATAATGGACTCTGGATTGTTTATCTGTATATAGTTGACTGTTGGATTATAGTTCTTTTTTTTGGATTTACCCATGGAGCAATGGTTTTCTGTTTTGTTTTTCCCTTGGATTTACTTTTTTGAACTGTGACTTTGGACACCTTTCCTTTGGATTATGATTTGTGGTTTTTCATTATTTTACGGACATGCTGCTTTTGGTTTTTAATTCCCATTGTCGTTTGTTTATTTTTAACTCCTTTTATGTTGCTTTTAATACATTTTTTTCATCAAACTTCAATGTGTAGTATCATCTCATTGGTTTCATGCATATCATGATATGGGTTTTGACATTCACTTACACCCATTGTGTGTATGTGAGGGACATGTGTTCATTTACATACTTGCCATTGGGGTTGTGTCATGTAATTGTCATTTCTATGTGAGTGGATGCAATACTTGGGTGGGTGTTTGGCATGTGGAGGCTGCCCATAAGGGCCAGGGTTCTAGATTGTGATGACGTGTTGGCTGGGGGACATGTGTCAGGGCCTGCTGGCAGGTGCCCCACAATGCTGGGGGGTGGGGGCACAGGGGGACATGAGTGGGACATGAATGGGGGCCTGCTGGCAGGTGCCCCGCAATGTTGGGGGGTGGGGGTGCAGGGGGACATGAGTGGGACATGAGTGGGGGCCTGCTGGCAGGTGCCCCACAATGCTGGGGGGTGGGGGTGCAGGGGGACATGAGTGGGACATGAGTGGGGGCCTGCTGGCAGGTGCCCTGCAATGTTGGGGGGTGGGGGTGCAGGGGGACATGAGTGTGACATGAGTGGGGGCCTGCTGGCAGGTGCCCCGCAATGCTGGGGGGTGGAGGTGCAAGGGGACATGAGTTGGTGATCAGTAGTGCAAGGAGACATGTGCCTTTGCTGGGGGGCATGCCCATGTTGGGTGGGCTGCCTGCAGGACATGACCAGGGATGCAGGGTAGTCCCCTGTGGTGTGGGGTGCCTGCAGGGGCCGTGGAGGGTGTACAGGGAACACCTGGGAGGACCCACACTGCCAAATCACGTGTGGGACTCCCTGGCACCCCCGAAATACACGTACCCTGCTGAAATTGCGTGTGAAACTTCCCGCGCATCCCAGTAATACACGTACCCCACTCGCTCAGGGCCAATCGCGTGTGACACTTCCCGCGCACCCCAGTAATACACGTACCCTGCTGAAATCACGTGTGGAACTTCCCGCGCACCCCAGTAATACACGTACCCTGCTGAAATCGCATGTGAAACTTCCCGCGCACCCCAGTAATACACGTACCCTGCTGAAATCGCGTGTGAAACTTCCCGCGCACCCCAGCAATACACGTATCCCGCTCGCACAGGGCCAATCGCGTGTGACACTTCCCGTGCACCCCAGTAATACACGTACCCTGCTGAAATCACGTGTGGAACTTCCCGCGCACCCCAGTAATACACGTACCCTGCTGAAATCGCGCGTGAAACTTCCCACGCACCACAGTAATACATGTACCCTGCTGAAATCGCGTGTGAAACTTCCCGCGCACCACAGTAATACACGTACCCTGCTGAAATCGCGTGTGAAACTTCCCGTGCACCCCAGTAATACACGTACCCCACTCGCACAGGGCCAATCGCGTGTGACACTTCCCGCGCACCCCAGTAATACACGTACCCCACTCGCACAGGGCCAATCGCGTGTGACACTTCCCACGCACCACAGTAATACACGTACCCTGCTGAAATCGCGTGTGAAACTTCCTGCGCACCCCAGTAATACACGTACCCTGCTGAAATCACGTGTGAAACTTCCCGCGCACCCCATTAATACACGTACCCCGCTCGCACAGGGCCAATCGCGTGTGAAACTTCCTGCGCACCCCAGTAATACACGTACCTCGCTCGCACAGGGCCAATCGCATGTGACACTTCCCGCACACCCCAGTAATACACATACCCTGCTGAAATCGCGTGTGAAACTTCCCGCGCACCCCAGTAATACACGTACCCCGCTCGCACAGGGCCAATCGCGTGTGAAACTTCCCGCGCACCCCAGTAATACACATACCCCACTCGCACAGGGCCAATCGCGTGTAACACTTCCCGCACACCCCAGTAATACACGTACCCTGCTGAAATCGCGTGTGAAACTTCCCGCGCACCCCAGTAATACATGTACCCTGCTGAAATCACGTGTAACACTTCCCGCACACCCCAGTAATACACGTACCCTGCTGAAATCGCGTGTGAAACTTCCCGCGCACCCCAGTAATACATGTACCCTGCTGAAATCACGTGTGGAACTTCCCGCGCACCCCAGTAATACACGTACCCTGCTGAAATCGCATGTGAAACTTCCCGCGCACCCCAGTAATACACGTACCCTGCTGAAATCGCGTGTGAAACTTCCCGCGCACCCCAGCAATACACGTATCCCGCTCGCACAGGGCCAATCGCGTGTGACACTTCCCGTGCACCCCAGTAATACACGTACCCTGCTGAAATCACGTGTGGAACTTCCCGCGCACCCCAGTAATACACGTACCCTGCTGAAATTGCGCGTGAAACTTCCCGCGCACCACAGTAATACATGTACCCTGCTGAAATCGCATGTGAAACTTCCCGCGCACCACATTAATACACGTACCCTGCTGAAATCGCGTGTGAAACTTCCCGTGCACCCCAGTAATACACGTACCCCACTCGCACAGGGCCAATCGCGTGTGACACTTCCCGCGCACCCCGGTAATACACGTACCCTGATGAAATCGCGTGTGAAACTTCCCGCGCACCCCAGTAATACACGTACCCTGCTGAAATCACGTGTGAAACTTCCCGCGCACCCCATTAATACACGTACCCCGCTCGCACAGGGCCAATCGCGTGTGAAACTTCCTGCGCACCCCAGTAATACACGTACCTCGCTCGCACAGGGCCAATCGCATGTGACACTTCCCGCACACCCCAGTAATACACGTACCCTGCTGAAATCGCGTGTGAAACTTCCCGCGCACCCCAGTAATACACGTACCCCGCTCGCACAGGGCCAATCGCGTGTGAAACTTCCCGCGCACCCCAGTAATACACATACCCCACTCGCACAGGGCCAATCGCGTGTAACACTTCCCGCACACCCCAGTAATACACGTACCCTGCTGAAATCGCGTGTGAAACTTCCCGCGCACCCCAGTAATACATGTACCCTGCTGAAATCACGTGTGAAACTTCCCGCGCACCCCAGTAATACAGGTACCCTGCTGAAATCGCGTGTGAAACTTCCCGCGCACCCCAGTAATACATGTACCCCGCTCGCACAGGGCCAGTCGCGTGTGAAACTTCCTGCGATCCCCAGTGATACACGTTCCCCGCTTGCCGTGCTGGTACAGGGTTAGCGCAGCCCTTTGCACTGGATTGGGGATTTTGATGGCTTTTCCCTGCGCAAGGAGCGTTCTTGGGGGCTTGACTGGCTCTGCTGCAGGGTCACTGCGCCACTGTGCGCCACGGCTGGTTTTGGTAGCTGGAATCCATGAATACGCTGTGCGCGGAAATGGATTTTAGCGCACGCGGCTGGTGCAGGGATTCGCACGCGCACACTGTGCGCCAGCCGCGTGCGCCACTTGTGCGCAAAATTCTATGAATTACTCCCTGAGTGTCATTGATGGAGGACTGCAAGGGGTATTGCCTACATTATATGGTCTGAGTGAAAACGTTGATAGGGCACGGCACCAGAAAACATCTGGGAAGGGGTGTTTTTAGGTTTGTAAAAGATGTGGGGCTATGTTAATGTCGGGACTCTCGGGACTCGGGGCTAACTAGCCTTTTGGGTGTAGCCCCTGAGATTCTATCCAGGACTACAACCAAATGACCAGGAGCAATAGCCCCCTCAGCTGCCTACCGCCCCACCCTAGCAACGCCTGTGCACCGGGGGATAAGGGGACTTCAGCAAAAGGGTACTCTTGGGAAACCATAATGGTTGCATGCAACTTCTACTTCTAACGAATGTTTCAGGCTCAAAGTTTCACGAAATTCACACCATCCCCTGAATTCCGGAAAAATGTACTGCGAGGTACCTCTTAAAAGGTTGTCTTGAAAAGTCATTAAGTATACTTCACAAATGAGAGACACATTTATTTTGGTGCCACATTTCTTTCAGTTTTTATACGAGCCGATTCCTTATGGGACTGTTAATTGGCATTACTCACATACGTTATTGTGTGTACGTGTGTGTGTGTTTGCATCTATATTTATGTTTAAAACAAGTTTGAAAAATAAAAACACAAAATGACGTGTCTATAATTAATGTAGGTTTTCTTCAGATTATGCTCAGAAAAGCCATTATGAAAGTATTTAGCTAATCACGCATCACACTTTGTTTGTCTTCTTAGCTCTTATGGCCCGCTGCCATCCATGCATTCCAGCTGTAACTAGAGATTTGAATTCTTACAAGATAAGTGATGTTTTGACAAGTCATTAGTGAGCCATCTCACTGAGGGTTTCCAAAACAGGCAGCCATGAGGCATACCATTAAGATCCTTAAGAGTTTCCTTTTTACTGACTCCTGGCTTTGATTGCCCAAACATTTCGATAGAAGCGTGTTAAAAACCTTTAAAGACACTGTGGATCCCGATGGGTCTTGATCATGCTTAGTTTAAACCTAACACACTTCTCCCATCTCATTAAACGTCACAGTAATGGAGCTGTAACCACATCCCTACACACTGACATTTGCATTTCCAATTCCCGTGCAGATGCTTAAAAGGTGATCCCTCGCTGCCTGCAAACATCCTTCGCTGTTAGTAAAAGTGATGAAGTAAAAACATAAAAAAATGTTTAAAAAAAAGGTGAAACGTCGAATGTTTTAAATGCTTATGACAGATAATGTACAAATTAAAATTGACAGGAAACAGATAATGTTTATGTGTATACTAATGAGGGTTGTCAGCAAATCACTGAACAGAGACATCCCTTTACAGACCTTGGTGACACGTGTTGTCACCCAGGCACACTAATTGCCTTCCTTACTAGAGGAAAACATATTTCAACTAAGATGCAAGAATTGCTTTAGGGCAAAAGGAAGGGTAACTGAAATAATGATAGGTTCTTTGGACTTAATGTAATCATTTTAAAAAAAAAACACTATTCCAAAACCAAGGAAGACATATTTGAGCTTCAAGAATACTGCAAGGGAGTACATAAAAATAGAGTGACACAAAAGCAAATGTTTGTGTTTTTGTGGGTGTGGAAGAATGTCGCCACTTTCTCGTGGCCTGGATAAACATATACATTGCTGATATAAGGATACAGAGCTTTAAGATATAGGAATATACAAATATCATGGAAAATAAAATAAACAAATAGACAATACTTTGAACACTTCTAGTCATGTGAGTGCATCTTAAATTATGTCTTTTACAGCACAATTTGTGAGATCAATTGGGTACAAATCCATGTTTACAATTGGCTTTGTATGGACATTTGGATAAATAAAATCGATGCAAGTCCAGCAACCATACATTAAAACATGTATCTAACATTCTAACATTTCAGTGATACATTTATATATATATATATATATTCAGTAAAGAAACTTTGTTAAAGGGACGTTATGGTTAAGTTGCGCTACTAAAAACCTATGAAATTCAGTGAAAAAACTTTGTTAAAGGGACGTTATGGTTCAAAGTAAAACCGAAAAACCCCTGAAATTCGGCAGTTATGGTAATATAAGCAACCATAACTCGCGCCGCCACCGTGCACTGCTAACACTAACACCCAGGACATCAAAGATGACTACAATACAACATTCCACTACACAATATAACATAGCTGACAGAAACCTAAGACTACGAGCAAGACTACCCAGAATCTTCGATCCGCTCATCAAATACGAAACTAACACTACTCGAACCAAAAAAGAACCTACTCGCAAACCATTCACCCATAACCACGTTAAGCTCAACAACTACCAAACCAATAAAGAAACAATTGCCGCTCCCAATGCTGCAAAAAATACTGCTACACATCTTAACCGCACACCTAAACTCAAAGGAGCCTTAATAAACGCTAGATCCTTAGTCGCCCACGCCATAGAAATATCGGAAGTTATCCTGACAGAAGATTACGACTTCCTAGCCATTACAGAAACTTGGCTACATGAGGCATCAGGCCCAGCACTATCCCTAGCTGTGCCCAATAATTACACTATCCTCAGATCGGATAGGTGCGGAGCTCGAGGTGGAGGACTAGCCATCATCGTCAAAACTAAACTCCAGATGAGACTCACCCCCTCACCAACCATTGAATCTTGTGAGATAATGTCCACCAAGACACCTACAGCTAACTCACAAACCCTTAACATTCATTTGATATATAGACCTCCAGGTCCAATCAAGAATTTCATAGAAGACTTAACTACCATCCTATCAGAAAACCTTAAAGATACTACTCAATCAATATTACTAGGCGACCTCAATATTGGCTTCAATGATATCAATGACTTACAAGCCACAGCAGCCTCCAACACCCTAACAGAACTGGGCTACACACAAAGAGTGCTTGAGCCCACCCATATCAAAGGGAGAACCCTTGATTGGATTGCTGACCACAATTGCAATATAGCCACTCTCACCATCTCACCCCAAATCTGGTCAGATCACCATCTAATCTCATTCTCCTTGGACACTGCCACCCCCAAACTGCAACAACCATGTGCACCTCCTGCACTTACCAGAAATAAAAAAAACATGACACTAGACAAACTACTCCCCGGCATCATGCCCACTTTGGTCGCTCTACCTGACAACCTTAACCCTAACAGCCTAGTGGAAGAATTTAACAATATCATGAACAAAACTCTTGACAACATCGCACCACTCAAGCTCAGAAACAGCAAGCCAAAGAACCACCTGAACAACTGGTTCACCCCTCTCTTAAAAAATCTGAGATTAGAAAAAAGGAAATGGGAAAATACATGGAAAATTAACCCCAGCCCAGAAAATAAACTGAAACTAGCTAAAATCTCTTCTCATTACAAAAAAGAAATCATCTTAGCTAAACAAGAGACCTACAATAACAGAATCACACAAGCCAAATCAAGTACTAAAGAACTGTTCGCCATACTCAGAGAACTGGAAAACCCAATAACACCTCAAGACAACTGTCTTAAAGATAAAAAGTGGTGCTCCGAAATCCAGCAAGCCCTCTCTAACAAAGTCCGAAACCTCCAAAAGAAAATAGAACTAAAACGTGAGACCCTAGCACCCAACATATTACCGCCTATCAAGACACTTCCTAACTCCAAACCCACTACGCAATTCCACTTCTCCAAAGTCTCCATACTAGAAGTAGAGAAAGTAATACTCGGTCTAAAACCGTCCAACTGCAAAGGAGACTTATGTCCAGCACAACTCATCAAAGATGCCGCACGAGATCTAGCACCATTTATCACCAAGTTAATTAATGCCTCCTTTACCACAGGCATTATCCCCAGTAACTTAAAAGAATCCTGGGTGCTCCCACTCTTAAAAAAGGCTACTCTAGACCCCACCATACCCACTAACTATAGACCTATTACTACGGTACCATTCCTTCTGAAGATACTGGATAAAGTGGCATATATACAAATCCAGAGTTTCCTGGAACAAAACCAACTACTAGGCTCCCGACAATCTGGCTTCCGCCCTCTCCACGGCACAGAAACTGCATTGATTGACCTGAAAGCCCAAATAGACAAAGTAAGAGACTCTGGAAAACCAGCACTCCTCCTGCTACTAGACCTATCGGCCGCTTTTGATTTAGTGGACCATAAAGTCCTATGTAACCACCTAGATTCAGCAGCACACTTCTCCACTGAGGCTATAGCATGGATACAATCCTTCCTCAGTGACCGCACCATGAGGGTTTTCTCACCTATAGCAGCTGCAGACCCCATCCCTATTACCTGCGGCGTGCCACAGGGATCATGCGTTTCACCAACGCTATATAACATATTCACTAAGCCTCTGTTTGATGATTTGGACCTTCTGGGTATCACGTATACCAACTACGCTGACGATACCCAGATCCTCCTCCCACTCACAGGGGTTTACGAAAAAGATCTAGCAATGGTGAACAAAATATACAGCATCGTTCAGGCATGGATGGCAACCCATGGCCTATGCCTGAACGATGATAAAACTGAGCTTCTCATCCTAGGCACCGCACCCCTCATCAAAAAACTAAGCACAAACTACTCTTCCTTTATCATAGATGGGAACTGCATACAAGTTGCCAAAGAAGTTAAAACATTAGGGATCTACCTTGATTCTACCCTATCATTTTCCAAACAGGTAAACTCCCTAGCTTCCTCGACAGCCTACACATGTAAGCTCATTAGAGCAGGAAAACAATTCCTTTCCCAGCACAGCTGTCTAACTTTAGCCAGAGCCCTTATCATCTCCAAACTAGATTATTGTAACGCACTGTACATAGGAGCCAATAAATCTATCATAAACAAAATCCAGATACAGCAAAACAAGGCCCTCCGAGCGGCATTGAACATCCCCAGGAGAGAACACATTACAGTAACAAGAAGGAAACACAAATGGCTCTCCACCCACGAGAAAATTAGACTCAAAACGGCATCTCTCACATACAAATCTCTACACAACAAAGCCCCCCAATACCTTAAGGACAGATTCACCAGAACACACCCCACAAGACAAACCAGACTTGCCTACACCAATCGCCTACAAGTACCACGCTTTAAACTGACCACCATAGGCGGAGCTAGCTTCCCAGTCAAAGCGGCTCAATTGTGGAACGAATTACCCATTACTGCGAGGCTAGAACACTCCTTTTCCAAATTCAGGCAAATTGTAATTAACTGGCTAACGACAGCAACTGCTAATTGAACCCATGATAATGCTCACGCCTGTTTGCTACACAGTATCTGCATCATACGATTGTAAACCTTTATTGTAAACTTGCACCTGTAACTGGTAATTTCTGTAACTGGTAATGTCTGTAATTTGTAACTGTAACCTGTAACCTATGCTCTAAGCTGTACATATTCTTACTTTTTGCGCCCTTATACTCCAGGGTCCGGTGCGCACAATAAATTCTAAACAAACAAACAAACAAACAAATTGAAGAATACCCATCCCAATTCACAATCGCACACCATTACATACATCTTTATCATCTTACTCAAACAATCATGCAAACAACACACATGCATTGCAGAAAACCCCAACCCATACCTTCTGTATTTTTTTCAACAGATGCTACAGAATGCCCACCAAAAAGCAACTCCGTAGAAAGGGACGCAGAAGTAGAACAAATGAAAAGAAAAGTCTCCAACATAAACACCCATCTATAGCAGAATTTACAAAAAACAGAAGAAGTTTCTAGTGCAAAAACTTTGCCTCCTCTATCACAAAGTAAAACGACCCAAATAACTATTAACAGAAAATCAACTATCACTACAAATAAAACGTCTTCTATAAATCTTCATATAGTACAAAGTAAGCATACCAAGAAAAGTATATTAGCCAAAATGTTCCGTCACAAAGTCCTTCAAAATCTGATAATAACAGGAGAGAAACCAGTTTCAACACTTCAAACCTATCGTAGGAAAGTGGTGGCGCGAGTTATGGTTGCTTGGCTTACCATAACTGGCGAATTTCAGGGGTTTTTCGGTTTTACTTGGAACCATAACGTCCCGTTAACAAAGTTTTTTTTACTGAATTTCATAGGTTTTTAGTAGCACAACTTAACCATAACATCCCTTTAACAAATTTGTTTTACTGAATTTCATAGTTTTTTAGTATACAACTTAACCATAACCTCCCTTTATCAAAGGTTGTTTTTACTGAATATACATTTTCACAGTGTGAATTTTATAGATGTTTACTAGGATTCCCTTACTTTATATACATGTAACATAGAACATACTGAACCTCCTGCTAATGAATTTGATGTCCGCGGACTGTGCGTATGTCTACAAACAGACGCGGACAACATCAATACTACGCAAACACTCAGGGGGTATCTTAAATTGTTCTATCATGCCATATAAACACTGCACAAGTTCAAAAAGCAGCACATAAACACATTATATGTAATAATAAATAAGAAGTGGAACCTATATATCTAACACATCAACCATCCATTTAAATACCATATGTACTAAAATGGAATATACCAAAACAAAAAAGATATGCCTCCAACATAATTACCTCACAGAAACTGCACAGCTAGGAGCAACAGCAGACCTACACAACAGTACGAACACAACTTAGCAGAAACTAGTAAGTAAACTTCATTTTTCTTATATATTTCTAAACTTTTTGTATTAGGTACATTTAAAATTAATATATTTTTGTTTTTTACACAGAAATGTCCAGTACTTTGGAATGGCTTGAGGAAAATTTCCCACGTGAGGAAATGTCTGAAGACGGTAATACTAATGGTAGACACTTCTATTAATACGCAAATTAATAATCATTACTTTATGTGCACTTAACATATATATATATATTTTTTTTAACAGACCATACAAACATTGGAAATAATACACCAAAAGACACATTGGAAAATACTCTGCAGCGCATGGAACAGAAAATGAACATGTTCAAGTAAAATTTCAATGTTTTGAAACAGTTTGTGGAGTACCACATAAAAGAAAAAAATTAAATACCATTGTCCCACATGGACCTGTTCCCCCTCTCCATGTCCCAGTCAACTATCCCCAAACCCTCAACACCAAGAAAAACGTGTTGATGAGACTTCCATCCCTTCATCCCCTCCCATCCATCCTCCCCAAACCCCTAATTCCCCTATATTTGTATGAATTTCTGCTTCCCCTCTCTTTCATAAATTTTGTATATGAATATAATAAAACAAATATTATGTTTCTTTTAATGAAATCCTTTGAGTCTTATTTTTTATTTAAAGCAGTTAAAATTTCCGCGGATTGCGTGCCTGTCTGGAATGTCCATAATTAACAAACTGGGATGTCCTAAGGACACTAAACCTGTCCGTACCATCTGCAAGCAAAGATGGAACTGTTCTTAGAACATACCCCTTGTCCGGGATGTCTGTAAATGAACAAAATGGAGGTGTCCTAAGGACACTATACCTGTCCGTACCATTCACAACCAGAACACACCCGGTGTGTGGGATGTCCGTAACTGAACAAAATGGAGGAATTCTAAGGACACTATACCTGTCCGTACCGTCCGCAGCCAGGTTGAAACTATCATAAGAACACGCGCAGTGTCCGTGATGTCCGTAATGAAACAAAATGGAGTTGTCCTAAGGACACTATACCTGTCCGTACAGTCTGCAGAACATCTACGCCCATGTGTGCCACACCCATAAGTCCTGCGAACATCGCGCCTGTCCGTAACTGTCCATCTCACTTGTGTCGCACTTTTAATTTGTTTGAGGACCCAAACACTGTCCATAGAACACCTGCGCGCATGCGCATGACTGTTCGCGTGCAGTTAGTGTCCTGTGGACACCCGTTCTCTTCGCGGACGTGTTCCCGACGTCATCATGTGACCGCACCAATGCTGAGCATGTGTCCTAATTTGCGGACACTGTCCGGTTCCCCAACATTTTAAAAGGACTTTTTCAGACAATCCAAATTATTTTACAGTAAAAAGTCACAATTGCACATGTCTCAGACAATGACCCTGGCTTTCCAAATACTTTTTGGAACTTTTTGAACCTTTTTTGGGTGTTTGATCTGTTCTCGAAGCGCACCCCTCCACCCCTATAAAGGGCCACACCCCAGAGCTGATCTTCATCGTACTTTTGGCTAATGCAAATTGGCTTTTGCTGGCTTTGCTGCTCTTGCTGAGATTATCTCATCAACCCTGGCATCCATGGCTGCTGTTGCTACATCTGCCTAAGCACCACCCCCAAGCCCTCCACCACCACCTCCCCAAGGGCCTGCAGAGGGGAACAGGCGTGAGGATGTAGAGAACGAGGATGAAGAGGATGAAGAGAATGAGGGCAAGGAACTCCCTACTACCAGCACTCGCCGGGAGTCTTGGGTGTGGCGGTTGTTTACCATTCATGGTAACGTACCAAAAGCACTTGCAAGCAAGGTCACCTGCAAACAGTGCAAAATGGTGCTGAGTTGTGGGAGACATGGTTCGTACAGCTTTGGTACGACATCCATGAAGCGACACCTAATGTCATTCCACAGTGGGGACATTTGCAAGGTTGTACCTTGTGATAAACGTAGTAGGTTGAGTTCCTCTACAGCATCCTCTGTTTCCGCTCCTCTCACCACAAGAGACACTCCTGTGGGAGAGTGCATCCCTCCAGTTGCTTCCCAGGCCATTTGCGATGCTGTTGACCCTTACCTTTCGAGGGTCACAATATTGTGTATGTACTGCAACCCAGTACTCTGCAGGAGTGAGAGTCTTTGAAGTGCTTTCGAGACTATGGTCACGGAGCACCAGAAGACCTGCTACCTAAGTAAGGCCCACCCTACATCTTCCTCTCTCCACCTGCCCTTTCTTATCCCCTTGGTTAGTGTCCCTTCCTTACCCCCTTTGCCCTCCTCTCCTAGTGTGTCGTGTGTAAAAATAAATATATAAAACAACAAAAATCCCCAAAAAAGGGCTCTTCAGAGCCACCTTTCACAGTTTCAAATTAAAAAGTGGCAAATAAACAGTGCAGGGCCCAGTGCATTTCTGAAAGTCCGCAGACAGTCCTAGGACATATAAAGTTTTATGGTGCTGCCCTGTCAAAACCAATGCACTTTTCTCTGGGAGGAAGTGGTGGCTCTGAAAAGAGCCTTTTGGTGGTGTCTTTGTGTGTTTGAGAAACTTAAATCATCAACATCAACATCTACAGCAAAATAGATGACTGTAATTCCAAACAAAAAAGTTTGCAATGCATTTTGTACATTTCTCAAAAAAATCTGATTGCCAGAATAGGTAAAATGGACTCCATCTCTGCAAAAAATGTATGTGCTACGAAACATAATATTTTCATTGTGAAAAGAGGACATACCAACATCTCCTAGAAAGGCACAAACAGCCTTATTGACATTGCGCCTCGCTTTCTCCATTTGTGGACCAAATGAAGAAGAACGCAGCCACATTTATCTTTGCGCAATACGAGAAAAAATTACTTGGGAATTTGGAAACATGTCCATGACCTTCCCAAGTCCTTCTTTCATTGCAAATTGCAAAGAAATTCCGGACACATGTCCTAAACTGTTCCCTTCACAATGAATTATAATTATGTCTGGATGATGCTCTGTCTCTAAAGTAGCACAGAGAGGTACCAAGTCCAGCCAATTCATTCCACACACTCCATGCCAGTGCACTTCCACATGAAGGAATCTAAGATCTGCAGCTACTCCACAACGTTCTGCATGTACTCCAACCAATGTATCCATGAGTCTCCCAAAATCCAGATAATCTGTTTTTGGAAACACACAGTGGAACAAAAATGGTGCCAGGGTAACTAGAGAAACTAGTGAGAACAAGACCGAGGGTTGTAAGTATTAAATCATTATTTTTATTTTATTCTGACTTAAGTATAAAAATGGAAATCATTGAACATGTTAATATAATCCATAAAAAACATCCTAACACCATGCATCCATACATTCATTCAAGCTAAATTCACATCTTAAAAGAATTCATAATTTTAAGAGCTTGGGCATATTTAAATTCACTTTGACTGTATCTCTAACAGTTGGAATTTGGAATTTGAGAATTTGGAAACATGTCCATGACCTTCCCAAGTCCTTCTTTCATTGCAAATTGCAAAGAAATTCCAGACACATGTCCTAAACTGTTCCCTCCACAATAAATTATAATTATGTCTGGATGATGCTGTGTCTCCAAAGTAGCACAGAGAGGTACCAAGTCCAGCCACTTCATTCCACGCACTCCATGCCAAAGCTCTTCCACATGACGGAATCCAAGATCTGCAGCTACTCCACAGCATTCTGCATGCACCTCCAACCAATGTATCCATGAGTCTCCCAAAATCCAGATAATCTGTTTTCTGAAACACACAGCCATATATATCTGTTCTTCTCTGAGAAAAAAAGACTTTCAGACAAACTCTCCTTACACAACACACCCAGTAAACTTTATTGACCAATCCCTTGCTCTACTCATTCTCATTTGCATGCCTCTCCACCCCAAAATCCCTGTATGTAATATGCGATGTCCACGGACTACCACCATGTCCTCGGACATATCGAAAATCTGAGCGTGGTGAATGTAAATTTAAATAGTGTGCCCCATTTACCCCTTGAGGTTTGCTCTGAAAAGAGCCGTTTTCTTTTTTTATTCTTTTTTTTTTGCAGATGCTTGACAGACACCTGTTATTTTGTATTTTTGTTTCTTTTTTCTTTTCTTAGTTTACTCCTAAAATCTTCACATAACCTTCTCCAAAGCAACCCTTACATTCAAGAACAGCATGGCATTTCCCGTAAAAGATAAAGAAATGCCATCTTCTTTAAAATACACACCATTACTGGAATCAATATTCTCATTATTACAGAAGAACATACCAGCTCTAAGCATGAAAACACACATGCCTCGGTTGATTGCACACCTTGCAATGTGTTGATGAGGACAAAAAACAGAACTATTGGGCCTCATTACAACCCAGGCGTTAAGGGTTTAACGGCGCCGTCGGCGCCGTTAACCCTTAACGCCTGATTACCATTTTAACGCCTGCTTTTAGCAGGCGTTAAAATGCAAGGCGCTAACCCGCCTTGGTGCTAATTACGGCACCGTAATTTACGGTGCCGTAATTAGCGCCTTCCCCACTCCCATTATGCCCTATGGGGCAAAAATGGGAATGGGGAAGGGTAAATGGGGAATGGGGATTTACCGCCCCACTCACCTTGGAATGGACCGGTAAATCCGCCATCCACCATGGTGTAAACAGAGTTTACACCATGGTGGTAAAGTAGGGAACTTACCGCCTGGGTCGTAATGAGGCTAATTGTCCCATATTGCCCTAGGTACTAATCCAGAAAAAATAAGTTTGTAATTTGGAAGGATGTTCATTACTGCTTGAACCAAGTGTTCCAAATCTGCCAACAAAGTAGTGCCACTGACATAGCCCAAATGGAAAGAACCACAGTGCAAAACTACCACATGGGGACTGTTCATCCTGCCCATATCTTCACAAACTTGTACAATTCCCTGGAGATTGTAATCAGGCACAATGCTCCACACCACCTCCACTCCTTTAACATCAAAATTGATTGCCACATGCCTGCATTGAGCATACTGCTGTAAACCATGCACAAACATGTCTCCATGCACCAACACCCTGAATTTCTCCACCACTGCCATCTTCACTACACACAGCCTCTTTCAACACAAATCCACAACCTCAACATTTGATTGGCTAATCCCTACTGACCCCTTTCCATGCTGGATTTTCTGGAAAACCCCGGATGTGGCTCGCGGACAGTGGTGGTGTCCACGGACCGCATAACTCTTGGGGAGCCCTTTTTCCCGTTTCACCTCACTCTCTGTGCCATTCCCTCATTGGATACTGCTAAGCAGTCACACAACCTCTACATCTAACTCCATCATCAGAGTTCAGCACTTCAAATGTACTGTTGATCACTCTGAGTACTACTGCAAATTGCGGTACCGTACTTAGCACCAAGGTCCCTTTGCGGGTCCCTACTTTAACGGCTGGTCTAGACCAGCCGCTCAGGTCAGGTCCCGCAAAGGGACCTCGTAGTAAGGCGCTAATGGGTTAACAGCACCGCAGCCTTTTACGGCACCGTTAACCCATTAGCGCCAGGGTTGTAATGAGGCCCAATAACTTTACAACAGACTAGCGACAATTGTACAGATGGCAACCTTCTATTACACACATACAAAAAAGAAATACTAAAATGTAAAAGTACATCCGCTGAAGTACCAAACAATGTGTGTGTCTGTGTTCCTGCAGAACGTTTTATAAAAGTAACACCAAAACTGCAAATAGCGGCGTGGTTACCTCCAAAGTCGGAATGAGGCCCATGGTATTTAAATGGATGGTTGATGGTTGATGCATTACATATATAGTACATATATAGGTTGCACTTCTTATTTATTGTTACATATAATGTGTTTATGCTTTTTGAACTTGTTCAGTGTTTATATGGCATGATAGAACAATCTAAGATACCCCCTAAGTTTTTGGGTACTGTTGATGTTGTCCGCATCCATCCACGAACATACGCAGACATCAAAATCACTAGCAGGGGGTTCAGCATGTTATATCTATATAAAGTAAGGGAATCCTAGTAAACATCTATCAAATTGACACTATGTATATGTATATTCAGTAAAAAAAACTTTGACAAAGGGACATTGTGGTTAAGTTGCATTACTAAAAACGTCTGAAATTCAGTAAAAAAACTTTGTTAAAGGGACATTAAGGTTAAGTTGCGCTACTAAAAACCTATGAAATTCAGTTAAAAAACGTTGTTAAAGGGACGTTATGGATCCAATTAAAACAAAAAAAAACCTGAAACTCGCTAGTTATGGTAAGATAAGCAACCACAACTCGCGCCACTTGCGTGCATTGGTAAGACTAACACCCAGGACATCAAAGTTGACATCACAAATGTCATTGAAGACATCACTGATGGCATCACATGTGCATTTACTTTTCATTAAAACGCTGTACAAGGGATTCTTATTATAATGTTGACAAAAAAAGTGTCAAGGATCATTGGAATAGATGTCTTGATCTATGTAGTGCATTAGGCAATGCATTGATATAAATATCATTGTATTATGAAGTTCTTTACAGTATACTAAGCTACTCATGTATAAATATAAGCACTGTGTGCAGAATACATGATGGAGGTGCAATATTCATAACCTTCCCATGTTGAATAGTGAAATGATA
Organism: Ambystoma mexicanum; assembly: GCF_040938575.1. Lineage (NCBI taxonomy): Eukaryota > Metazoa > Chordata > Amphibia > Caudata > Ambystomatidae > Ambystoma > Ambystoma mexicanum. The sequence continues at coordinate 612,832,316 of NC_090930.1, forward strand.
AATGATAAATGCTTTCTTATTAAAGTTTTGTGTACTATGCAAAATGTAATAAGTAGCTAATAAAACCACTTACTACATAATTTAATTATTACATAGAAAACACAAAGACACAACAACACATACACATATGAGTATATTTAGAGAAAGAGAAGTATGCAAAAAGGCAGCGGTAGAAGCAGAAAGTGTTCACAACATAACAGATTATCTTTATGCACAGAAAGGATTTCTCTGCTTCAAACCTACTACTTCTCTATGTACAAATATCACATGATGTGAGTGCACCCTAAAGAAAGTAATGCAAATACAAATATTAGCACATCCAGAGAAAGTACATTTGTGATGTCATCTTTGATGTCCTGGGTGTTAGTCTTAGTAGTGCACGGTGGTGGCGCGAGTTATGGTTGCTTAGCTTACCATAACTGGCGAATTTCAGGAGTTTTTCGGTTTTACTTGGAACCATAACGTACTTTTAACAACGTTTTTTTACTGAATTTCAAAGGTTTTTAGTAGCGCAACTTAACCATAACGTCCCTTTAACAACGTTTTTTTTTACTGAATTTCATAGTTTTTTAGTAGCACAACTTAACAATAATAACTTTGAATTTATTTACATGTAATATGGAACATACTGAACCCTTTCTACTGAATTTGACTGTCCGCGGACATGTTCGGACAACAGTACCACCACCTAAAAACTCTGGGGGGGGATATGTGTAATTGTTATATCATAACATAGGAACATTTAACAAATTCACAAAGCAGCACACATACAAAGTATATGTAGTAATACTTAAGAAATGTAATCCATATATGTAACACACTAACCATTCATTTAAATAAAATATGTTCTAAAATGGAATATACCAAAAGAAGATAAAGTGGCTTCTAACATAATTACCTCACAGACACTCCACAACTAAGAGCAAGACCAGACGTACAGACTACTCATCACATATCTTACCTGAAATAGTAAGTGCACTTCATTTTACTCATATATTTATAAACTTTCTGTATTAGATTAAAAAAAATATTACTTTTTTGTTTTCTCACAGAAATGTGTAGTACTCTGGATTATTCGTAAAGTAAGTTAAACTGTGCTAAGAACAAACGGCTGTCTGTAACTGTTCGTTTAACGTGTGACCCACTTTTAATTAGTTCAGGACCCGAACACTCTCCGTAGAACATCAACGCGCATGCGCAAAAGCAATGTCCGTAGATTGGGTGTCCTGCGGACGGCCGCTTCCTTAGCGAACATGCTCACGAAGCAATCATGTGACAGCGCTCACGCTGATCGTGTGTTCTGAATGCGGACACTGTTCGTGTCCCCGAACAGTTTTAAAAGTACATTTCCAAGTAATCCACAATATTTCTCATTAAAAACTCACCATACCACAAATCCCACATACTGATCCTAAGTTTCCACATAGTTTTTGTGACTTTTTGAAACTTTTTTGGTGTTCGATCTGTCTTGCGGACGGCGCGCATGTCCGCGAACCGCGTACAAGCACCCCTATAAAAGACCACGCTCTAGAGCTGATTCTCATTGTGTTTCTGGCTATTCCACAGAGCACACTGCATTTTGCTGCACACTTTGCAGATTTTGAGATTTCCATCTCCAAGCCGATGACATCCATGGCTCCACTATTGCCACCTGGTGCTACATCTGCCTCAGCACCACCCCCACTCCCTTCACCACCACCATCTCCCCAAGGGCCTGAAGAGGGGAACAGGAGTGAGGATACAGAGGAGGAAGAAGAGGATGATGAGAATGAGGTAGAGGAAATCCCTACTACCCGCCCTCGCCGTGATTCTTGGGTGTGGCGGTTGTTTACTGTTCATGGCAATGGTCTTAAGGCTCGTGCGAACCGTGTCACCTGCAATGAGTGCAAAATGGTACACAGTCGCGGGAGGCATGGTTCGTACAACTTTGGGACCACTACCATGAAGCGACACCTCAACTCATTCCACACTGCGGCCATTCGCCAGGTTGTACCTTGCGAAGAGAGTAGTAGGTTGATTGCCTCCTCCGTTTCTGATCCTGTCACCACAAGGAACACCACTGTGGGACAGCGTCTTCCTCAAGCTGCCTCCAGGCCGTACAGAATTCTGATGACCCTTACCTTTCGAGGGTCACAGTTGTATGTATGTACTGTGACACAGTACTCTGCAGGGGGGAGCAACTTCGGAGTGCTTTTGAAAACCCACTCTACATCTTCCTCTCTCAGCTCGCCCTTTCTTATCCCTGTGGTTGGTGTCCCCCCTTTACCCTCCTTTCCCCTCCTCTCCTAGTGTGTCGTGTATAAAAAACAAAAAAAAATACAAAATAACAAAAATAAAAAAAAATAAGGCTCTTTTCAGAGCCGCCTTTCACAGTTAAAAAATTGAAGTGAAGATAAATAAAGCAGGGCCCTTTGTATTTCTTGAAAGTCCGTGGACAGTTCGCGAACATAAAAAAATGTGGGGTACTACCCTGTTGTAACCATTGCATTTTTCTCTGGGAGGAAGTGGTGCCTCTGAAAAGAGCCTTTGGGAGGTGTTTGTATGTCAAAAATTATAAATACTTAACACCTACTTCAAAACGAATGCTGTATTTCTAAAAAAGGTCGCAATGCATTTTGTACATTTCTCAGAAAAATCTGATTGCCAGCATAAGTAAGATGGACTCCATCGCTGCGAAAAATATATGTATTATGAAACATAATATTTCCATTGTGAAAAGAGGACATGCCAAAATCTCTCAGGAAGGCACAAATAGCCTTATTAACATTATGCCTTGCTTTCTCCATTTGTGGACCACATGAGAAAGAACGAAGCCACATTTGTCTCTGCGCAATCCGTGAAAAAATTACTTTGGAGTTTGGAAACATGTCCATGATCTTCTGAAGTCCTTCTTTCATTGCAAATTGCAAAGAAATTCCAGACACATGTCCTAAACTGTTCCCTCCACAATGAATTACAATTATGTCTGGATGTTCCTCTAGCAAAAAGAATATCTGAGAAATCCTCTCCTAGCACAACACTCCACAGCTTTCTGCTTGCACCTTCAACCAATGTATCCACGAGCAACCCAAAATCCACACAATCTGTTTTTTGAAACACTCAGCCATAGCTATCTGTTCTTCTCTCAGCAAAAATAATATCTGAGAAAACCTCTCCTAGCACAACACACTCACTAAACTTTACTGACCAATCCCTTGCTACATTCAATCTCATTTGCATGCCTCCCCACCCCAAATTCCCCGGATGTAATACGCGGTGTCCTAGAACTACCGCCATGTCCGCGAACATATCATAACATGGACAGCCCTTCTACCATTTCCACTTCACTCTCTGTGCCATTCCCTCATTGGATGTAGCTAAGAAATCACATGACCATCCACCAATCAAATCCAAGACCTCTACATGTAACTACATCATCATAGATCAGCACTGCAAATGTACGGTGAATCTCTCGGAGTACAAGTCTCATACCATTGGCAAGCACGATCTACGAGAAATACTATACAAGTCTCCAAGATTTCTACTTGCAGCTTCGTCCATATCCATATGCATGAACACAAACTACAGGTATGCATATTTTCTATACAGTACATGAACACATTTTCTAACCGACTTTTACCTTGTATAATCTGTAAAATGAATCTATGATAATTTTTTCATTGTCCTAAAATGAACTATGACTTACAAACCGTTATACTGTTTAATTTCTTCATACACACACACACACGCAAATAATGTTAAACTAACATTTTTGAAATAAAATATATAGACTTCATATAATCAAACAAAATTACATGCACACTCTATGATCAAATCTTAAACAATAATATTTTTACAAACACATAATTGGTTTTAATTATTTTAATTTATATAATTACTTACATTTATATAGGACAAGCAGGCTATGACATTGACTCACTATTACGTTGAAAAGCAGACTAGGACATTGACTCACTATTACGTGGAAAAGCTTAGTTACAGGATTAGTGGCATACAGTGGTACATTATGAATTTCACAAGCCATAGTAAAGATATTTTCTTTCCTACAGTTAGTCATAAGATAGTTTTAATGCTTTTGAGGAAGGTGTTGAGCATTTCAATTTAAAAAATCTATGTCTAAATTAAAACAGTGCTATATACAAACCAAATTACTAATTTCTTTCTTTTACAATTGCAATGAAGACCATTCTCCTGAAAAGAAGCAGCCGAAGTTGAAGTACAAAGAACAACTAAGAAGCAAACTGTTCATTTTAGAAAAAAAAAAGTAGAATGTTACCATAATATTTGAATTATCACTCAAACACACTGTAAAGTTAATTCATGCTATTTCTGTGCCTAAAAATAGAGATTCTGCACCATTCTGACCAAAAATCCCCCATCTTAAACAGTGATTTACTGACAGAATGGCTCACAAATTCCTATTTTTCGACACACAAATTACCCAACTCAGCCGCTAGAATTTAGATGTTGTAGAACAAACAACTGTCTTAATTGTATAGCTTTAGATATACTATTTATACTTCTCCACACCACTGGCTTACTTTTTTCTGTCATCTAAACCCCAGTTTAGTAACACATTAATTTACGAATACCCATCCCTAGTAGTTGTACTTCCCAATGCACAATCACACACCATTACATACATCTTTATCATCTTACTCAAACACTCATGCACACAACACACATGCATTCTAGAACACCCCAACCCATACCTTCTGCATTTTTTTCAACAGACCTTAAATAATTCCTACCAAAAAGCAACTCTGTAGAAAGGAACGCCGCAGAAGTAGAGCAAATGAAAAGAAAACTCTCCAACATAAACATACACCTATAGCAGAATTTGTAAAAAAAAGTTGAAACACAACAGCTAATACAGTCATGTAGTGAAACAGAAGAAGTTTCTAGTACAAAAACTTTGCCTCCTCTATCAAAAAGTAACACAACCCAAAAAACAATTAACAGAAAATCAACTATCACTACAAATAAAACTTCTTCTATAAATCTTGATATAGTACAAAGTAAGCATACCAAGAAAAGTATTTTAGCCAAAATGTTCCATCACAAAGTCCTTCAAAATCTTATAAAAACAGGAGAGAAACCAGGTTCAACACTTCAAACCTATCGTAGGAAAGTAATCTTAGAAGCGTTGATAGACAGTGCAATTCTTCTCAAAAGAAAGTTATTTATTTTAGTGTCAAACAGAATGAAACCACTAAAAAAAATGAATAACTAAATTACAAAAAAGACTTCTCAATAAACAAAATGTCAACAGAAATAACTTCTTAAATATCTGTGGAGGTGAATGGAGTCACACTACAAGCACAGAACCATACTTTAATGAAGAAGCGTACAAACAAAAGCAAACAAATACAATTGCCTTACATAGCAGTGGTCGAGGTTATGAAAAATGTAATAATACCATAATGGAACAAGAAGTACTCCTTACAAAAATGCCCTGAAAACGTAGATTTACCCCTCCATTCAACTGAATCAGAACATCTAGTGTACAAATGGCCATGCACGTCAATGTGTAACATTCCCAAAAAAAGTTCAAGTCTTTACGCCAATTCCTCAATCAATATGCGAAAAGCAAAGACAAAATCAAAATTAAACTACTGCAAAATATGGATGCTTGTCCAGTACGCAAGCACACAGGACTACAAGAACATTCATGGGCCTGCATTACAGGACCTACTTGCAAAACAACCTTCCATGATATCAAAAGGCTATCAACACATCATGCAAGTATAAGAAATCTAGTTTATAAACTGTACTATGCTAAAAGTCCTGCTTTAGCACTAGTCAATTTAAATAACATTCTTCTACATGGAACAGCAAAAGCCCTACTAGAAGAAATCGACTATATCCAGACAAAATATTTTGGAAGTGAAACGCACTTACAAGATGAATTAGCTGTAAACCAACTTCGTAACGATCTGCACATGGCAACCTTTCACTACACACATACAAAAAAGAAATACTAAAATTTGAAAGTACTTCAGCTGAAGTACGAAACCACGTGTGTGTATGTTGCCGCATAACTTTTTATAAAAGTAACACAAGAACTGTAGACCTATCATACAAAATAGAAGACAATGAAGATTCTAAATGGGTTGAATTAGCTCTCTACCTTATAGCAGAAAACAAATACAAAATAACTGACCCCATAATACTTTGCAGTTACTGCACTACAAAACTTGACAACAACCAAACTCCTTCACGTGCTGTCACAAATAACTTGGAATTATATCCACTACCAAAACCCCTTCAACAACATAATTTATATGAGAACATCATAATTGAAACAGTGCACCCATTTCAAGCAATAATACGCCTTCAACCAAAAACTGCAAAATTACCTCCCTCTGAATTAGTGAAAGGTATTCGTGGAAAAGTAGTGTATTTACCATTAGATCTAAAAGAAAATGTGCACACTCTAGGAGTGCAACGTCCAATGCAACAATCTTTAATTATCTTGGTAAATGGAGTACCTACAAAAGACAAAAAGAAATTGGCAACAGCTGGTAGATTTACACAAAGTTAGAGAAGCCCTGCAATATCTTAAAGAGAATAATTAATATTACAAAGAAATTAATATTGAAGAAAACTTGAAAGATACAGCTGAAATAATTCAAGAGACATAAGAAGCTGGTCAATTTGAGCTCCTAGATCCTGCTACAATATCAAACACTTTAGACCATTATACAATTCACCCATTGCACTCTAATGACACCATAGAAGATGCACTGGAAACGTACCAAATGCGTCAAACAAAAGGATCACCAATCAGCATATGGGAAAAAAGCATAGAAGCATGTGCATTTCCTCTACTCTAACCTACTGGCAAAGGAGGAAGATACGATGATAGACCTATTCAAATATCAGCATCAGAATATCGCTCATTACGAATGTATTCTGAATATCCCAGATTTCGACAAAATGTGGAAAACATATTCCACCTACTCTTTGAAAGTGAACTAGCAACTTTATGTTACGGAGTTGCACACATATTAAAATCAGGATCACACTTTCAAAATATGACAGCTACACAATTATTACAAAAAGTTCAACAACAAGATGAGGTTTTACAAGCAAATCTTACAAATCTATTAGCAAATATGCGTGGTACGAAAGAGTACTGGTTTCGACGTTATGGAGATGTACGTTATATGATCAGAAACCTTGGCCAACCCACTTGGTTTGTTACATTAAGTTTTGAAGAATATGCATGGGAAGATTTACATGCTTTCCTACCCATATCAAACGAAAACAAAACAAACATAGATATACTAACACCTGGAGAACTTTGTTCTCAGGATCCTGTTAATGTTTCAAGATATTTTCACCATCGCTTCATTGCTATGCTACATTTTATTTGTAATAAAACTGTTCCTCCCCTTGGAGAAGTGCAACACTTCTTTTGGAGAAAAGAATACCAAGCCAGAGGAGCACCACATGTCCACATGCTTTTATGGATTAAAGATGCTCCTAAATTTGGTCAAGACAGTGATGCCACTGTTTTACAGTTTATTGAAAAATATGTCACTTGTGAAATTCCATCAAAATCCACAAATAGTGATCTTCTTGCAAACATTTTACAATTCCAAAGACACAAATGTGGCAAATACTGTTGTCACAAATACAAAAACAAAGAGAAATACTACACCAAATGCCGGTTACACATACAGGTCAAGTGAACAACCTCATGTCTTCAGTTAGACATAGTGTTAAAGGTAAGTCACCAAAAAATACATATTGCATAAAAAGAAAAGAAGAAGACAAATATATCAATGATTACAATGCAACTTATGGAATGCAAACATAGATGTGCAGTACATTGCAGACAATTCTACCGCACGATATGTCACAGGATACTTAACCAAATCAGAAAAGACAGAGCTCCAAGACCTTTGGAATGACCTGTCATCAGATAAAACAGTGTCTCAGAAATAATACAGCTTGGGCATATAAATGTTGTCCCATAGAGAATGTGGATCTTATGAAGCAGCTGATCGATTAACTGGTACTGCATTGTATGGTAAATCTGAAAATATAGTATGGCTAAGTCTTGGTCCAGCTTAATCTAGAAAAAAAGTTCTAAAATCATACGAAGATGTAGAAACAATTGCCAAACATGATCCCAACAGCCAAGACATTTTAAAAAAACAATTTATTGGACACATACTACCCAAACAGGAGTACCACTTTGGAAACCATGTGTCTATACCACATAGCCCAAAACTACACATACAAAAATAATATAAAACCTGATGAACAAAACCTAAATACAAAGTGACAAACTGTGAAGGCAGCTTAGTAAACTCACCAAACCAAATTTAATTAATCATATCAAATTGTCATTAAAGACTCCTCAACATAAAGAAGTATATTACATGTCCCTGATACAACTCTTTAAAACATGGAGAAAAGAAGAAGAAATACTAGATAACTATGACTCATATGAAGACGCTTTCAAAGCAAATGAAAGCAGTATAACTGATGTAAACTTTGCACAGTACAAAACAATGTTGCACAATGAACAGCAACACGAAGAAGAACTCCAGGTCCAACTAGATAAGGACACTCCTGACAGTAGTCAACCTTCTGTCACAGGAAGCCAAGAACCACTGGGAGACCCACTAATAACAAATGAGGCAGAATTAGCTATGATAGAAGTAGAAAACACCATGTGTCAGTATGAAGATAAAGAAGACTTAACTATACTACAATCAAAGCTAAACAATGAGCAACGTAGCATTTTTCAAGAAGTAACAAAAGAAATTGCACATGGTGTACAACATGAAAACAAAGAATGCACCTGTCAAAATTACAAACCTATACTATTGTATGTCAGTGGTGAAGCTGGATCTGGCAAAACATTCCTAATCAAAATCATCAGTAAGTTCCTTCAACAATTGACAAACAACAAACTGTCAGCTGTTGTCACTGCCCCCACAGGTTTAGCTGCCTACAACATAGGTGGTGTCACTTTACACTGATTACTACTCCTGCCAGTAGAACAACAAAACAAATTAGATTATTACAAACTTTCTGCATAAGCTGCAATGGAACTATGCAGAGTATTGAAACAAATGAAAATGCTACTACTAGATGAAGTGAGCATGGTGTCCAACCTAATGTTGGCTTTGATTCACCTCAGATTACAAGAAGTACTCAAAACAAACTATGAAGAGCTCTTTGCAGGAAAACACATTATTGTTTTCGGATATCTTCTTCAATTGACACCAGTAAAAGGTGAGCCTATTTTTAAAACATTAGGGCACAAACTCTGCTGTAAAACTGTTGGCAGCATTGGAAATGTCAACCTTTGGCAACATTTCCAATACAGAGAATTAACAGAAAACATGTGCCAATCTGCAGATCTCACTTATGCCAACATCTTAAAAAGTATCAGAGTTGGTATACTTTCTAAAGAAGCAGAAGCAATATTGAAAATCCGGCACATTCATGCACTTTATGGTGATAATACATGTGCCACAGATGTTATGGAACAATTAGCCCACAAAAATGTCAATTGTATGGCCTTAATGCCAACTCTTGCAAGCTGTTTCAAATTCAATTAAATAATGTTAAGTAAAGAAATGCAACCAATAATGGAAATTAGCGCCACAGACAATCTAGATGTACATGGAATGACACGACCCATGTGTGACCAAGCCACAACAAGACTAAATAGTTTAGAAAAATCAATCTCAAACACAGCAGGCTTGGAAAAGATATTAAAATAGAGCAGGAGCTCCCATGACCCTGCAGGAGCAGTGGTCTACCAAAGGGAAGGCACCCCGAATTTTACAACCTTTTCCGGTAAGTGCACCTCCAAATTGTGCAAAACAGATTCTCTGCATCACAATATCCCAGCTACGATGCCCAGATGCCCTTGCTATCCCTTAAACTGAAATCTGCTTTGGCGCTGTGTTTCCGGCCGAAATTGCGACCGTGTGCATGCCTCCACCATTGCTCACCATGTGGAGCCCAGCACACTCAAAGATGGCCGACCGCCACCCATTTGAGACATCCACTGCCTAATCCACCCAGCAGACGCTGCTGAGTCCCGATTGGCTGGTGACCCTTCTTCAGCTACCTATCGGGAGACGGCAGGTGAAGCCGACCCACTCTCACCAAGGCCCAGTGAAACAAGGCTGACTCCTGTCCTAACCTGCCCCAGCCTTACTCGCCGTTCGCCTGGACACTATGCCCTTTTTCACCTCGCACTAATCCCTGCTTGTGGTTACACAGCTGACTCTCCTCCTCATGAACCTATGGACTAGCGCTCTCCTCATCCTGAAAGTAAGACTGGTAACGTTATCAACTATTCCAGCGCTTCCAAATGCTATGCTTATTCCCACAAGCTTGATACCTAGTATAGCTATATAAGCTGTCCACTCTGTGCCTACTGCCCTACAAGCATTTATCTTGCCTGTTGAACTTGCTGACATACTATCTATCCTGATGTTGGTAATGCCTTTACTATGCTAATATAATCACATATGCCACTTGACAAGCTGTAGCAACGTAGTAACCTGCTCCATGCACACCTCTGTACTAAGTCTGCACATCTACTAGGAGCGTCCTGACTTTAATCAACTGAGCCGACTACATATTTGAGCCCCTAGTCGCTACCTATTCGCGGCTGCTTACCACCAAGTGATTGCACCATTTCAGCGCCTTATTTGCTTGCATTGCCTATGTCTGTCCTCATTGCCGCCCAGCCCATACCTTCCTATTGCATGACCACGGCACAGCTTTCATTTGCGGCTCTGTTTGCCTGTGCTTGCCTTGAAACTACTATGCTGTCAACCCCATGCTCGCTTTTGAAATAATTGAGCTCTTGCTCAGAACCGCAACTTGGACCCACTTGTTAGCTCCATGATATATGCTACTCTGCCTGCCTGATACGCTCATTGTGTATTCCCAATTTTGCTGCGCCACCTCTTGATCTATGCCTGTATATGTTGCACCGCTCCACGTAAGACATGTCCACATGATCTAAGCTAATTCCAGGGTACCTGCCTTACTCTGCCGTGCCTTTCAACTTGACATTTACCTGATCTGCCAATACTTGCTGCCAACACTAGAATGTCTTCTCTGCCAGAATTGTTGCACCGTTACAATTAGATCACGCCTCTTGCATTCTGCATTGTTCCCTGCCTAACATGCTAATGTATATGCAAGCTTTGGTATTTGCTTTGCCTGTGTACCCTGATCTGATGCACCCCCATTGCTTGACTCTGAATAAGTAGACTTAACCTGTCTTAAACTCATTAGCCTGCATTGCTCGTACAGAGCACGCACTGCCTAGCCAAATAGTGCCTGTGACGCTTACCTATAACTGCCTCACAGACCCAGCGGCCCTTCCTCTCTAATCTCGGTAACATGCTACCACGCTGGTCCTCCCTAAGGTCACTGCTCTCCTCATTATAAGTACTATTCTCAGTGTGGTCAATAGCTGCACCTAGCTCCTTGCACACCTCATCCATGGCCACCTCTCACAGATCTCCTGATACCTACCAAAGTACTGCACCTCAATACCACAACATCTACCTCAACGATCCGGCCATATGGCTCGACCATTTTGCCAAAAAACCCTCACCTAACCAACCATGTCCTATCACTCTTAGAAACCTAAGATTAGGATCTAGACTTATGGGTAAGAAGGGACACCCCATGTACCTGAGCCCATACCTCAAAACTCATACGCACAGCCCGCCTCCACAAATGACCACCTCACCCACGCTCCATCACACTCAAACCATCACAGCTTCATCAAGCAACATTGGTTTAATTAAAGCTGCCCTGATTAACGCAAGATCCCTAGCTGCGCACGCCCTGGACATTGCTGATCTTATCAAAACTCAGGAACTCGACTTCATCGCCATCACTGAGACCTGGCTGCACACGGCTTCAGGCCTGGCACTCTCATTGGCCATCCCCACTGATTACTCCATCATCAGATGTGATCGCACCTCGAGAGGTGGAGGAATTGCTTTCATCGCTAGAAACTCATTAGGACTTAGAACCATCCCAAGCACTAAGGTGGAAACTGCAGAGTTACTCTCTGTCAAGCTTGGACTCTCAGCTAACCAAACGGCTACCATCCACCTAATATACAGACCCCCTGGTCCACCCACATCCTTTGTGGATGATATATCTACGTTAGTACTCAACAATGCTAAATCCAACTCCCAAACCATCATTCTTGGCGACCTCAATCTAGGACACCAAGACCCTAATGATCCTGCGGCCCTCGACCTAGCTAATACCTTAACAGATTTAGGTTTCACTCACCACATACAGGAACCCACCCACATTAAAGGGCGATCCCTTGACTGGCTTAGTGACACCAATTGCAATATTAGCGTAATCTCCAACGCCCCTTGCTTGTGGTCTGACCACCATGTCATCACTTTCAGCATTGAAGCAGCTCCACCACCCAGGTCTTTGGTCGCCCCAGCCACCCTCACTAGAAATAAAAAGAACATTACGACAGAAAAAATACTCCCCCTTATCCTTCCCACACTAAATAACACTCCTGACACTTGCCTAGACCCCACCAACCTAGCCGACATGTATAACCAGTCAGTGCTTGCAGCCATCAACTCTATCGCCCAGCTCAAACTGAGGAAACCCAAACAACGAGCACACCTTAACTCATGGTTTACTCCCCAGCTTAGAGTGTTACGCAAAGAGAAACGCTCAGCAGAGTCACGCTGGAGAAGTCACCACTCCGACGCCCACAAGGACAGTCTTCTGATAGCCACCCTTAACTATAAAGAAACTGTACTCCAGGCAAAAAAAGATTCTTATAATAACCGCATTATGTCAGCCCAGTCCAATACTAAGGAACTCTTTAATATCCTTAAGGAACTCGAGACACCTGCAGCCCCCCCTGACTCTTGCTCCAAAGACAACACTTGGTGCACCAATATTCAGTCAGCACTCCTGGGTAAAATTGCTACCCTCCAATCTAAAATCAGGGACAAACAGAAATCCCTACAGCTTGATCAACCACCGACCACACCTACACTTAATACACATTTAACCTATCCGCATAAACCTTTCTCCTTCTCCCCACTCACTACTCTCGAAGTAGAAAATATCATAAACAATTTAAAACCTTCCAATTGCCAAGGCGACCCCTGCCCAGCACCTATTATCAAGGAAGCATCTCATGAGCTAGCCCCGTTCATTACAGAATTCATAAATGCTTCTTTCAAGACGGGTATTGTCCCCGACAACCTAAAGGATGCATGGGTTATCCCACTCCTCAAAAAACCCTCCCTTGACTCTAATATCCCAACTAACTTCGGACCTATCACTACAGTCCCATTCCTGCTCAAGATCCTGGACCGCGTAGCCTACCTGCAGATTCAGGATTACCTCGAATTTAACAATCTCCTGGGCTTAAGACAATCAGGGTTCCGCCCTAAACATGGCATGGAGTCAGCTCTGATCGACTTGAAAACTCAGATGGAGTCACTGAAGGACAATGGGAAGCTAGCTCTTCTCCTTCTCCTCGATCTCTCCGCGGCTTTTGATCTGGTCAACCACCAAATACTCTGCCAGCATCTCAAATCCGCAGCCCACTTCTCTGACTCTGCCAATGCCTGGATCCACTCATTCCTGAGCAATAGATCCATGAGGGTCTTCTCACCGCTGGCATCAGCGGATCCCTCCCCCATTCACTGTGGCGTTCCTCAAAGCTCGTGTGTATCCCCTACGTTGTATAACGTATTCACCAAGCCCCTCTTTGATGTGCTTGACTATCTGGGTGTCTCCTACACTAACTACGCAGACGACACCCAGATACTCATCCCTATCACAGGAGACTACACAGCTGACACCAAAGCCCTTAACAATGTTTACTCGGTCATCCAGGCCTGGATGGCACAGCACGAACTTTGCCTTAACGATGATAAGACTGAGCTCTTACTTTTAGGATCAAATCATCAAACTAGACCAAACCTACAAGTCCTTCATTATTGACGGCAATGACATTAAAGTCTCCAAAGATACTAAGAGGGGTCTATCTTGACTCCTCGCTTTCTCTGAACAGACAAATAAATGCAGTTAGGTCAGCTTCGGCCTATAACTGCAAACTTATCACTGCCTGTAGACCCTTCCTAAACTCCACCAACTGTATCACACTCGCCAGAACTCTTGTTATGGCCAAAATCGACTACTGTAGTGCTCTCTACCTAGGGACCAGTCAGTCTAACCTTAATAAATTGCAAACTGTACCAAATAATGCCTTAAGGGCAGCCTTAAACATCCCGAGACGCTCTCATATCTCCTCCGTCAGATTGGACTTACGCTGGCTCCCGGTAAAACAGAGAATTGCCCTGAAAACCCTAGCTTTGACTCACAAATGTCTGAACAACAACGCCCCACCTTACCTGTCCACTCGCTTCTCACGCCACACCTCCACTCGACCTACCAGAGCAGCCCAAACTCACAGCCTCATCGTGCCTAGATGCAAACTCCAAAAAGCTGGTGCGGTGAGCTTCCCCGTCCTGGCCTCCAAACTCTGGAACACCTTGCCCACACCTATCAGAATTGAACCATCATTCCACTCCTTCAAGAACAATGCTAAAACATGGCTGCTCTCCCAAGACTCATGAGACCTTGACACAGTCCAGACTCCATGTGGGGTACAGAACTGAATATACATTTTCTCTCTGCTCTGTCCCTGTATTATACGCTGTTAATGGTACCCTTCGTTACATGTATATATGCTGTATATTTTTGTAACGTCTGTAACTACTGCTTTTTGTAACATGTTTAAGAGTACGCGCCCGGTTGCCCCAGGGCCTGTTTTTTTGCGCTTTATAAATAAAATAAAATCAAAAATCAAATCAAAATTATCCTTAAATTGCAGAGTAATGCTTAAACGTGACCTTGACGTGGACCAAGGACTAGTTACTGGAGCACTGGGTACAGTTGTTGGCTTTCAAACATACCCACGTGACAACAAAATTCAGTTTGTCAATATACTCTTTGACAAACTTTCAGAAGTAAAACGGATAGGACGCTCAACAGCTAGATTCCTTCTCTTCAAAGATATGTATGTACGCAGAGAACAATTTTCTCTAACTCTTGCATACGCAGTCACGATTCATAAATCACAAGGTCTTACCCTAGACAAAGCAATGATAGATATTGGTAACACAGTCTTTAAAGAAGGCATGAGCTACGTAGCACTATCACGCTTACGTACACTTGACGGTCTATTTCTAATCAACTTTGATGCAAGTAAAGTAAACGCTGATATTCCTTGCATTTTAGAATATAATAGACTTCGCTCACTATACACTCCCCATCTAAACACATATTCTGTTCCACAAAAACTAAAACGTTGTAAAAGAAAACTAAATCAAACAGAAATGCAACAGGACGTCACTGCAAATCCTCCAAAGAGAGTAAAAGAAACTAATACTTCAGCAAGTACCACAAACAAAAAAGAATCAATTACAGAAAGTAAACCAGGTACTTCTTTAAAGAAGGAAGACAAACACCAAAAAAAGCAGTTAGATACAGAACTACCTGGACCATTTAAATTCTCAAATATAGTTGGTGTAAGTTGCTATGCAAATGTAGCAATGCAAATTCTATTTCAATTACCACCAATTGTTAACAACATTTACTTACACAGTACAGACCCATTGTGTTTGCAAATGTTAGTACTTCACAGAAATGCAGCAAAAAACCCTGACAACACATATAGTGTTTTTGGAATAAGACACCAATTGGACTACTGTGCTGGAATGGTGAAATTCACTATAAACTCACAGGAAGATCCACAAGAATTTCTAATGTACTTACTACAAGTACTGGAAAACAAAGACATACCTATAAATGAAATCTTTCAGATTTCATACACGTGGAAACATACATACACTCTCTGCAACAATGTGACACAAGAAGAAATCCCCAATGAATGCTTCATATATATATCAATACCAAATTGTGAATCCATTCCATTTCAGCAACTTGTACAAAA
Source organism: Ambystoma mexicanum (assembly GCF_040938575.1). Lineage (NCBI taxonomy): Eukaryota > Metazoa > Chordata > Amphibia > Caudata > Ambystomatidae > Ambystoma > Ambystoma mexicanum. The sequence goes on from NC_090930.1 coordinate 612,848,334, forward strand.
TGCAAACCATGGTAGATTATGCTCTACCTGCAATTCAGATAATCGCTCCACGTTAGTAATACAAACACATAGTAAATACGTAATACTAATGCTTCTACGTTACAATGCAGATGGTACCAAAAACAACTGCAAGCTGACTGGATTCACACATGGTCAAATATCACTTGGTAAGAAAACCTTCACAACAATAGGTATAATCTACCACGCAGGAGCCACAACCAATTCAGGGCACTACACTGCATATATAAAAAAGAAATGTGGATGGTTTGAAAGTAATGATAGTACCATTACTCTAAAGCAGAGATTACCAGCAAATCTTATAAACGCTTATTTGATGTTCTTAAAACCAAAATTTGATAAATAAACTGTATTTAAACCTTTAAGTAAATTTGTGTTAAAAACATATAAACTGTTAGAATACTCCAAAAGCTATCTAACTGCTCAATGATTCTACAACAACTAATCAGATAAATGAATACCACTAAATTAGACAAAAAAATACACAGTTAGAATACGCCAATTGGTATCTAACTGTCCCAAAATTATAAATTTGTGTTAAAATAATATAAACTGTTAGAATACTCCAAAAGCTATCTAACAGCTCAAAGATTCTACAACAACTAATCAGATAAATGAATACCACTAAATTAGGCCAAAAAATACACAGTTAGAATACGCCAATTGGTATCTAACTGTCCCAAAATTTAACAATATCCAAATAGTTAAATCAAAACCACTAAAATATATTAAAAAAATAGACAGTTAGAATATGCCAATTGGTATCTAACTGCTCCAAAATTTTATAATATCAAAACAAATGAAGAATCTGTTACTGCTCCAAAAAAAATACAACACAGCAAAGTATAAAGCATTAGCCAGAAACAAAAAGTGAACATTGAAAACAAACAAACAAATAAACTGTAGCATAATAGAAAAAGGGTTTTTTTTAAATCCAAAATGGATTTTTTTTTTTTCCCACAGACCCAATGATTTTAGCAACAAATACAGAAACTGAGCAAATTGCACAGTACTCTGATTTGTACTAAATATGAGGGTCGAAAAAAAATAAAAGTATATTGCTTATACAATGTAATAAGTCATTACAAAATACTAATACTAACATGCTATTTTCTTTTATCACAGAAATGAAGAAGAAAAACATGGACTCCCATTACTAGACCAAACAGTAAGTATATAATAATAAGGACAACCATAGCAGCATATCACATCCATAGTATCTAATACCTTTCTTCCTTATACATTTGTTTTTCACCCAAAGTTATAAGCAAATATGAATGTGATATGCTGCGGTGGTTGTTGCCAGGGCATAGAGTCTTGGGTGCATGGCCAAATGGCCAAGACTCTATGCCCTGGCAACAACCACCGCAGCATATCACATCCATAGAGTCAAACATTTCAACTATGATCTATGGGAAACTTTTAATGTCCGCGAACAATGTGAGTGTTCTTAGAACACTTTGAACTTGCCAGTGAACAATACGGACACCGTTTTCAGGACACCCCCTACGAACATTTCAGAACAACGCGATAGTTCTTAGAACACTTTCAACTTAACAACGAACAATACGGACAGCGTTCTAAGGACACCCCCTACGAACATTCCAGGACACCGGGAGTGTTCTCAAAAACGTCTTCAGAACACCCCCATTTTGTTTATTTGCGAACATTTCAGGACACTGCAAGTGTTCTTAGAACACATTCAACTTGACAGAGAACAATACGGACAGCGTCCTCAGGACACCCCCTACGAACACTCTCCGGACACCGCGAGTGTTCTTAGAAGCGTCTTCAGAACACCACCATCTTGTTTATTTGCAAACATTTCAGGACACCGCGAGTGTTCTTAGGACACATTCAACTTGACAGAGAACAATACGGAGAGCGTCCTCAGGACACCCCCTATGAACACTCCCCGGACACCGCGAGTGTTCTTAGAAGCGTCATCAGAACACCCCCATTGTGTTTATTTGCGAACATTTCAGGACACCGCGGGTGTTCTTAGAACACATTCAACTTGACAGAGAACAATACGGACAGCATCATCAGGACACCCCCTACGAACACTCCCCGGACACCGCAAGTGTTCTTAGAACAGTTTCACTTTGTTTGCGAACAAAACGGACACATATTGAGTCCTTAGAACACCCCCCAGTCAGTTTATTTAGAACATTTCAGAACACCCGTGATGTCCGCAAACAAATCGAACACAAAAAGAACGTCTAACACATAAAAAACACAACTTTCATCCTATCTCATACACTCCCACCCTCGCCAAACACTCCTACACACCAACACACTCTACAAAATACACATTTTGAACAAAGTTTCACCGCGCTGTCCGCGGACGTCCGCGAATCCAAGATGGCGGGCGCTACCGAAAAATCTGACGCGCTTCTCCTCCACGCCATCCAATCAGCGAACACGTTGCATGTCCACGAACATCACGCAAGACGATTGGCCAATCAGGACACTGTCCGTGGAGCGAACAGGGAAGTGTGTCCGCGAACCGAACACAGATATCACTAATTTGTTTTGACCTACTTTTTGGTCATTTAAAAAAAAACTACTGGACGGATTTTCACCAAATTTGCAAAAGCACGCTTTTGGGACCAAGCCGCTGCTCCTGGTCCAAATTTGGTGGAAATCCGTCCAGCGGTTTGGGCTGTAGGCGCGAGCAAAAAATGTTTCCCATTCAGTCTATGGGAAAAAAAAAAGTTTTGGGACCCCCCTATAACTTTGCCCCCCCTGGACGAATCCTCACCAAACTTTGCAAAAAAATTCGGAGTGACCCAAATACTGTTTTTGCAACGTTTGGTGAGGATCCGTCCAGGGAGAGCGAAGTTATAAGCCATCCAAAAAGTGCTCTTCCTATGGAAACAACTTAACCATAACTACATGGCCACTACCGTGTAATATATATATATATATATTCAGTGAAAAAACTTTGTTAAAGGGACGTTATGGTTCCAAGTAAAACCGAAAAACCCTTGAAATTCGCCAGTTATGGTAAGCTAAGCAACCACATATTCTACACATATTTCATGAGAAGTACATACACATGTGTTGTCATCAGTGATGTCATCAATGACATTTGTGATGTCATCTTTGATGTCCTGGGTGTTAGTCTTAGCAGTGCACGGTGGTGGCGTGAGTTATGGTTGCTTAGTTTACCATAACTGGCGAATTTCAAGGGTTTTTCGGTTTTACTTGGAACCATAACGTCCCTTTAACAAAGTTTTTTCACTGAATTTCATAGGTTTTTAGTAGCGCAACTTTACCATAACAACCCTTTAACAAAATTTTTTTCACTGAATTTCATAGGTTTTTAGTAGCACAACTTAACCATAACGTCCCTTTAACAACGTTTTTTCACTGAATTTCATAGTTTTTTAGTAGCACAACTTAACAATAATGAGTTTGACTTTATATACATGTCATATGGAACTGACTAGACCTCTTCTTATGAAAGTGATGTCCGCGAACTTATTTAATGTTCGTGGACATGTTCGGAGAACAGTACCACTACCTAAAAACTGTGGGGGGGGGATGGTGGGGTATGTTTGATTGTTATATCATAATATATATAGTAATACATAAGAAATGTAACCCATATATGTAACACACTAACCATTCATTTAAATACAATACGTTCTGAAATGGAATATACCACAAGAAGATAAATTGGCTTCCAACATAATTACCTCACAGACACAACAGAACTGAGAACAAGACCAGACCCACTGAATACATAGGATTTATCTTACCAGAAATAGTAAGTGTACTTCATTTTACTCATATATTTATAAACTTTCTGTATTAGATTAAAAAATATATTATCTTTTTTTTTTTTCTCACAGAAATGTCTAGTACTCTGGAATGGCTAGAGGACAATTTCCCACATGAAGAAATGTCACAAGATAGTGAAACTAATGGTAAACACTTTATAATATAAACCATTTAAATATTATTATTTTGTATACATTTAACATATATATATATATTTTTTGTACAGAGCATTACAAAATAGAAACTACCTCTGAAGAAGCTGTTATGGAAAACACGCTTGACAACATAAAAGAAAAAATTGATTTATTGTTGACCAATTTTAATAATTTGAAAACTTTTGTTGAAGATCATTTTAAAACAAAAACGTCATACCATTGCCCCACATGTACTTGTCCCTCCTCACCATATCCCAGTTAATTATCCCCAAACCCTCTCCATAATCCAAAACGTTTTGATGAGATTTCCATCCCTTCTTCACCTAATACCAATCATGTTGAAACCCCAAATTATCCTGTTTTTGTTTCTGTTTCTGCCTCACCTTCTCTGTCATAAATTATTAATATATGTTAAATAAAGTTTAATTTTTATATTGTATTGTGAATAGTTTCCTTTTTTTTTTTAAAAAAACAATAAAAGTGTCAGCGGACAGTGTGAGTGTTCTGAAATGTTTGTACATAAACGAAAATGGAGGTGTCCTGAAGAACACCACACCTGTTCGTACTATTCGCTAGCAAGTTGAAACTGTTCTAAGAACACACGTGGTGTCCTGAAATGTTCGTAAAGAAACAAAAATGGAGGTGTCCTGAAGAACACCACACCTGTTCGTGCTATTCGCTAGCAAGTTGAAACTGTTCTAAGAACACACGTGGTGTCCTGAAATGTTCGTAAAGAAACAAAAATTAAAGTGTTCTAAAGAACACTATATCTGTCCGTAATGTTTGCTATCAACTTAAAACTGTCCTAAGAACACAATTGGTGTCCTGAAATGTTTGTAAATAAACGAAAATGATGTGTCCTGAACAACAGTACAACTGTTCGTAGTGTTCGCTAGCAACATGAAACTGTACTAAGAACACACGCGGTGTCCTGAATTGTTCGTAAACAAACAAAAATTAAAGTGTCCTAAAGAACACTATAACTGTCCGGTACTGTTCGCTAGCAAGTTCAAACTGTTCTAAGAACGCTATTGGTGTCCTGAAATGTTCGTACGTAAACGAAAATGGAGGTGTCCTGAAGAACACTATTCCTGTGCGTAGTGTTCGCTACCCAATTGAAACTGTTCTAAGAACACAATTGGTGTCCTGAAATGTTCGTACATAAACTAAATTACACGTGTCCTGAAGAACACTATATCTGTCCTTACTGTTCGCTACCAAGTTTAAACTGTTCTAAGAACACACGCGGTGTCCTGAAATGTTCGTTTCACGTGTGACGCACTTTTAATTACTTCAGAACCCGAACAGTGTCCGTAGGACATCAATGCGCATGCGTTAACCAATCTCCGTGCACTTGGTGTCCTGCGGACAGGCGCTTCCTTCGCGCACTAGTTCGCAAACAGATCATATGACCGCGCCCATGCTCATCGTGTGTCCTGAAATGCGGACACTGTTCGTGTCCCCAAACAATTTAAAAGTACATTTTCAGTTAATCCATAATATTTTTCAATAAAATCTCACCATGGCACAAGTCCCACATAGCAATCTTGAGTTTCTATATACCTTTTGAAACTTTCCGATCCTTTTTTTGTGTTCGATCTGTACGCGGACAGTGCGCATGTCCGCGGACCGCGCACAAGCACCCCTATAAAAGACCACGCCCAAGAGCTTATTCCCATTGTGTTTCTGGCTATTCTTCAGAACACAGTGATTTTTGCTGCCACCTGCAGACTACATCGTCATCGAGATGGCATCCTTGGCTGCTGAACAGCCACTTGGTGCTGCACCTGCTTCAGCACCACCCACACCCCCTCCACTACCACCACCTCCCCAAGGGCCTGAAGAGGGGAACAGGAGTGAGGATGCGGAGGAGGAAGAAGAGGATGATGAGAATGAGGTAGAGGAAATCCCTACTACCCGCACTAGGCGTGAGTCTTGGGTGTGGCGGTTATTTACCATTCATGGGAATGGTCCTAAGGCTCGTGCGGACCATGTTACCTGCAATGAGTGCAAAATGATACTCAGTCGCGGGAAGCACGGTAAGTACAGCTTTGGGACCACTACTATGAAGCGACACCTGAGGTCATTTCACTCTGGGGCTATTCGCAGGGTTGTACCTTGCGAAGAACGTAGCAGGTTGATTTCCTCTACTTCATCCTCTGTTTCTGATCCTGTCACCACAAGGACCACCTCTGTGGGACAGCGTCTTTCTCAAGCTGCCTCACAGGCCATACAGAATGCTGATGACCCTTACCTTTCGAGGGTCACAGTTGTATGTATGTACTGTGACACAGTACTCTGCAGGGGGGAGCGACTTCGGAGTGCTTTTGAGACTATCATCTCAGAGCACGAGAAGACCTGCTCACTACCCAAATAAAACCCACTCTACATCTTCCTCTCTCAGCTCGCCCTTTCTTATCCCTGTGGTTGGTGTCCCCCCCCTTTACCCTCCTTTACCCTCCTCTCCTACTGTGTCGTGTCTGAAAAACCAAAAAAAATACAAAATTACAAAAATCAAAAAAAAATAAGGCTCTTTTCAGAGTCGCCTTTCCCAGTTAAAAAATAGAAGTGAAAATAAATGAAGCAGGGCTCTTTGTATTTTTTAGAAGTCCGCGGACAGTTCGCGAACATTAAAAAAATTGGGTTGCTACTCCATCACAAACATTGTAATTTTCTCTGGAAAGAAGTGGTGGCTCTGAAAAGAGCCTTTGGGTGGTGTTTGTAAGTCAAAAATTGTAAATTCTTAACATCTACTTCAAAATCGTTGTTGTAATTCCAAAAAAGGTCGCAATGCATTTTGTGCATTTCTCAGAAAAATCTGATTGCCAGCATAAGTAAGATGGACTCCATCTCTGCGAAAAATGTATGTACTACAAAACATAATATTTTCATTGTGAAAAGAAGACATGCCAAAATCTCTTAGAAAGCCACAAACAGCCTTATTAAGATTGTGCCTTGCTTTTTCCATTTGTGGACCAAATGAAGAAGAACGAAGCCACATTTGTCTCTGCGCAATCCGTGAAAATATCACTTGAGAATTAGGAAACATGTCCATAACCTTCCTAAGTCCTTCTTTCATAGCAAATTGCAAAAAAATTCCAGTCACATGTCCTAAACTGTTCCATCCACAATGAATTACAATTATGTCTGGATGTTGCTCTGTCTACAAAGTAGCACAGAGAGGTAGCAAGTCCAACCACTTCATTCCACGTACTCCATGCCAGTGTACTTCCACATGTGGGAATCCAAGATCTACAGCTACTCCACAGCTTTCTGCATGCACCTTCAACCAATGTATCCACGAATCTCCTAAAATCCAAACAATCTGTTTTCTGAAACACACAGCCATAGCTATCTTTTGTTCTCTCAGCAAAAAGAGTGTCTGATAAAATCTGTCCTGGCACAACACACCCACCAAACTTTCCTGACCAATCCCTTTCAGTGCTTATTCTCATTTGCATGACTTCTGAACCCAAAAATCCCCGGATGTAACTCCCAATGTCCGCGAACTACCGCCATGTCCGCGGACATATCGTAACATGAACAGCCCTTCTACCATTTCCACTACACTCTCTCTGCCATTCCCTCATTGGATGTACCTCAAAAATCACATGACCATGCACCAATCACATTCAAGACCTCTACATCTAACTGCATCATCATAGATCAGCACTACAAATGCACTCTGAATCTCTCTGAGTACAAGTGTCATATCATTGGCAAGCAGCATCTACCAGAAATACTGTACAAGTCTTCAAGATTTCTATTTGCAGCTCCATGCATATCCATATGCATGAACACAAACTTCAGGTATGCATATTTTCTGTCTAGTAGATGAACACATTTTCAAACAGACTTTTACCTTGTAAAATCTGTAAAATGAATTTACTGTACTTTTTTCAATTTCCTAAAATCAACTATCACTTATAAACCTTTATACTTTTTACTTTCTTTATACACACACACTCAAATCATGTTAAACTAACTTTTTTTAAATGAAATATTTAGACTACATATATTCAAACAAAATTGCATGCAAACACAATCTATGTTTAAACCTTTATAAAAATACTTATACAATTTCATATTTTTTGTTTTTATTTATTTATTTACTTAATTACTTTAAATTAGACATGACATTGAGGCGCTATTACCTAGAACAGTTTACTTACAGAAATAGTGGTATTCACTAATATATTATAAATTTCACAAGACATAGTAAAGATATTTTTTTTTGCTACAGTTAGTCATTCAATACAATTTGTTCATTAAGAACATATCATATGTACTGAACTGATGCAATGTATCTTATGTAAATAAATTAGTTTAATGGTTTTACAGAAGGCACTGAGGATTTCAATTAAAAAAATCAATATCTAAATTAAAAACCATGCTATATACAAACAAAGTTACTAATTTGAAGCTTTTACAATTGCAGTGAAGACCAGTTTCCTGAAAAGAAGCAGCCGAATTCGAAGAAGAAAGAAAAACTAAGAAGTTACCTGTTAATTTAAAAAAAAAGTAAGTAAAATATCACCATAATATTTGTATTATTAATCAAATATACTATAACATTAATACAAGCTATTTTGGTTTCTTAAAATAGAGATTTTGTACCATTTTGTCCAAAAATTTCCATGTATTAAACAGCGATTTACAGCCAGAATGGCCCACAAATTTCTATTTTTGGACACACAAATTAGCCAACTGAACCACTACAATTTTCATATTATAGAACAAACAACTGTTTTAATTGTATACATTAGATTTACTATTTGTACTTTTCCACACCACTAGCTTACTTTTTTTTTGTCATCTGAACCCCAGTTTAGTAACACATAAATTCAAGAATACCTATCCCTAATAGTTTTAGTTCCCAATGCACAATCACACACAATTACATACATCTTTATCATCTTACTCAAACACTCTTGCACACAGCACACATGCATTCCAGAACACCCTAACCCATATCTTCTTTATTTTTTTCAACAGACCCTAAAGAATGCCTACCAAAAGTCAAGTCCATAGAAAGCAACGCAAAAGTAGAGCAAATGAAAATAAAGGTGTCCAACATAAGCATCCATCTCTAGCAGAATTTGTAATAAAAGTTGAAACAAAACAGCTAATACAATCATTTACTGAAACACAAGAAGTTTCAAGTACAACAACTTCGCTTCCTCTATCAAAATGTAAAACAAACCAAAAAACAATTAACAGAAAATCAGCTATCAGTACAGATAAAACTACTTCTTCAAGTTTTAATATAGTGCAAAGTAAGCATACCAAGAAAAGTATTTTAGCCAAAATATACCGTCACAAAGTCCTTCAAAATCTTATAAAAACAGGAGAGAAATCAGGTTCAAAGCTTAAACCTATCGTAGGAAATTAATCTTAGAAGCATTGATGGACAGTGCAATTCTTCTCAAAAGAAATTTATTTATGTTACTGTTAAACAAAATGAAACCACTAACAAAACTAATAACTAAATTACAAAAAAGACTTCTCAATAAGCGAAATGTCAACAGAAAGAACTTCTTAAGTATCTGCGGAGGTGAATGGAATCACACTACGAGCACAGAACCATATTTTAATGAAGAAGCATACAAACAAAAGCAAACGAATACAATAGCCATAAATAGCAGTGGTCGAGGTTATGAAAAAGTGAATAATACCATAATGGAACAAGAAGTACTCCTTACAAAAATATGCCCTGAAAACTACCCCTCCATTCAACTGAATCAGAACATCTAGTGTACAAATGGCCATGCACGTCAATGTGTAACATTCCCAAACAATGTTTCAAATCTTTACACCAATTCCTCAATAAATATGTAAAAAGCAAAGACAAAATCAAAATTAAATTACTGCAAAATATAGATACCTGTCCAGTGCGCAAGTACACAGGACTACAAGGACATTCATTGGCCTGCATTACAGGACCTACTTGTAAAACCACTTTCCATGATATCAAAAGGATATCAACACATCATTCAACTATAAGAAATCTAGTCTATAGACTGTACTATGCTAAAGGTCCTGCTTTAGCACTAGCAAAGTTAAATAACATCCTTCTACATGGTACAGCAAAAGACCTACTTGAAGAAATTCACTATATCCAGAAAAAATATTTTGGAAGTGAAAGCCATTTACAGAATGAAATAGCTTTAAACCAATTAAGCAACAATTCTACACATGGCAACCTTTTGCTAAACACATACAAAAAAGAAATACTAAAATTTAAAAGTACATCAGCTGAAGTACCAAACCATGTATGTGTATGTTGCCGTAGAATTTTTTATAAAAGTAACACAAAAACTGTGGACCTATCATACAAAATAGAAGACAATGAAGATTCTAAATGGTTTGAATTAGCTCTCTACCTTGTAGCAGAAAACAAATATGAAATAACTGAGCCCTTAATACTTTGCATTTATTGCACTACACAACTTGACAACAAACAAACTCCTTCACATTCTATCACAAATAATTTGGAATTATACCCAGTACCAAAACCTCTACAACAACTTAATTTATATGAGAGCATCATAATTCAAACAGTACACCCATTTCAAGCAATAATACGCCTTCAACCAAAAACAGCAAAATTACCTCCCTCTGAATTGGTAAAAGGCATTCGTGGAAAACTAGTTTATTTACCATTAAATCTAAAAGAAAATGTGCATACTCTAGGAGTGCAACGTCCAATGCAGCAATCTTTAATTATATTAGTAAATGGAGTACCTACAAAAGACAAAAAAATATGGCAACAGCTTGTAGATTTATATAAAGTTAGACAAGCCTTCCAATATCTTAAAGAGAATAATGAATATTACAAAGAAATTAATATTGAAGAAAACTTGAAAGATACAACTGAAATAATTCAAGAAACACAAGAAGCTGGTCAATTTGAGCTATTAGATCCTGCTACAATATCAAATACTTTAGACCATTATACAATTCATCCTTTGCACTGTAATGACACCGTACAAGATGTACTGGAAACTTACCAAATGCGTCAAACAAAAGGATCGCCAATCAGTATATGGGAAAAAAGTATAGAAGGACGTGCTTTTCCTCTACTCTTTCCTACTGGCAAAGGAGGAAGGTATGATGATAGACCTATTCAAATATCAGCTTCAGAATACCGCTCATTACGGATGTATTCTGAAGATCCCAGTTTTAGACAAAATGTGGAATACATATTCCACCTACTCTTTGAAAGTGAACTAGCAACTTTATGTTACGGAGTTGCACACATATTAAAATCAGGATCACACTTTCAAAATATGACAGCTACACAATTATTAGAGAAAGTGCAACAAAAGGATGAGGTTTTACAATCAAATATTACAAATCTATTAGCAAATATGCGTGGTACTAAAGAGTACTGGTTTCGACGTCATGGAGATGTACGTTGTATGATCAGAAACCTTGGCCCACCCACTTGGTTTGTTACATTAAGTTGTGCAGAATATGCATGGGAAGATTTACATGATTTCCTACGCATATCAAATAAAAACAAAACAAACATAGATATTCTAACACCTGGAGAACTTTGTTCTTTGGATCCTGTTAATGTTTCAAGATATTTTCACCATCGCTTCATTGCTATGCTACATTTTATTTGTAATAAAACTGTTCCTCCCCTTGGAGAAGTGCAACACTTCTTTTGGAGAAAAGAATACCAAGCCAGAGGAGCACCACATATCCACATGCTTTTATGGATTAAAGATGCTCCTAAATTTGGTCAAGACAGTGATGCCACTGTTTTACAGTTTATTGAAAAATATGTCACTTGTGAAATTCCATCAGAAGCCACAAATAGTGATCTTCGTGCACAAATTTTACAATTTCAAAGACACAAATGTGGAAAATATTGTCGTCGCAAATACAAAAACAAAAACAAAAAAAAAAAGCAAATACATTTACAAATACAGGTCAAGTAAACAACCTCATGTCTTCAGTTAGACATAGTGTTAAAGGTAAGTCACCTAAAAATACATATTACATAAAAAGAAAAGAAGAAGAAAGATATATCAATGATTATAATGCAATCATTGCCCACTTATGGAATGCAAACATAGATGTGCAGTACATTGCAGACAATTCTACTGCAGTTGCACGATATGTCACAGCATACTTAACTAAAGCAGAAAAGACAGAGCTCCAAGACCTCTGGAATGACCTGTCATCAGATAAAACAGTATCTCAGAAATTATACAGCTTGGGCATAAAAATGCTCACCCATAGAGAATGTGGATCTTATGAAGCAGCTGATTGTTTAACTGGTACTTCATTGTATGGTAAATCTGAAAATATAGTATGGCTAAGTCTTGGTCCAGCTAAATCTAGAAAAAGAGTTCTAAAATCATATGAAGATATAGAAACAATAGCCAAACATGATCCCAACAGCCAAGACATTTTAAAAAACAATTTATTGGACACATACTACCCAAACAGAAGTGATACTTTGGAACCATGTGTCTATACCAAATAGCCCAAAACTACACATACAAAAATAATATGAAACCTGATGAAAAAAAAGGTAAATATAGAGTGACAGACTGTGAAGGCAGCTTAGTTAAACTCACTAAACCAAATTTAATTAATCATATCAAATTGTCATTGAAGACTCCTCAACATAAAGAAGTATATTACATGTCCCTGGTACAACTCTTCAAACCATGGAGAAAAGAAGAACAATTACTAGATAACTATGACTCATATGAGGATGCTTTCAAAGCAAATGAAAGCACTATAACTGATGTAAACTTTACACAGTACAAAACAATGTTGCACAATGAACAGCAACATGAAGAAGAACTCCAAGCCCAAGTAGATAAGGATACTCCTGACAGTAGTCAACCTTCTGTAACAGGAAGCCAAGAACCACTGGGAGAACCACCAATAACAAATGAGGCAGAATTAGCTATGATAGAAGTAGAAAACACCATGTGTCAGTATGAAGATAAGGACGACTTAACTATACTACAATCAAAACTAAACAATGAGCAAAGTAGCATTTTTCAAGAAGTAACAAAACAAATTGCACATGGTGTAAAACATGAAAATAAAGAATGTTCCTGCCATAATTATAAACCTATACTACTGTACGTCAGTGGTGAAGCTGGTTCTGGCAAAACATTCCTAATCAAAATCATTAGTGAGATCCTTCAACAATTGACAAACAACAAACTGTCAGCTGTTGTCACTGCCCCCACAGGTTTAGCTGCCTACAACATAGGTGGTGTTACATTACACCGATTACTACTATTACCAGTAGAACACCAGAACAAATTAGACTATTACAAACTTTCTGCAGAAGCTGAAATGGAATTACGCAGAGTATTAAAACAAATGAAAATGCTACTAATAGATGAAGTGAGCATGGTCTCCAACCTGATGTTAGCTTTGATTCACCTCAGATTACAAGAAGTACTCAAAACAGACTATGAAGAGCTCTTTGCAGGAAAACACATTATTGTTTTTGGAGATCTGCTTCAATTAACACCAGTAAAAGGTGAACCTATTTTTAAAAAATTAGGGCACAAACTCTGCCGTAAAACTGTTGGCAGCATTGGAAATGTCAACCTTTGGCAACATTTTCAATACAGAGAATTAACAGAAAACATGTGCCAATCTGCAGATCTAACTTATGCCAACATTTTAAAAAGTTTGAGAGTTGGTATACTTTCTAAAGAAGCAGAAGCAACATTGAAAACCCGGCACATTAATGCACTTTATGGCGATAATGCATGTGCTACAGATGTTATGGAACAATTAGCCCACAAAAATGTCAATTGTATGGCCTTAATGCCAACTCTTGCAAGCTGTCTCAAATTCAATGAAATAATGTTAAGTAAAGAAATGCAACCAATAATGGAAATTAGCGCCACAGACAAACTAGATGTACATGGTATGACACTACCCATGTGTGACCAAGCCACAACAAGACTAAATAATTTAGAAAAATCAATCTCAAACACAGCAGGCTTAGAAAAGATGTTAAAATTATCCTTAAATTGCAGAGTAGTGCTTAAACGTGACCTTGACGTGGACCAAGGACTAGTTAATGGAGCACTGGGTACAGTTGTTGGCTTTCAAACATACCCACGTGACAACAAAATTCAGTTTGTCAATATACTCTTTGACAAACTTTCAGAAGTAAAACGGATAGGACGCTCAACAGCTAGAGTCCTTCTCTTCAAAGATATGTATGTACGCAGAGAACAATTTTCTCTAACTCTTGCATACGCAGTCACGATTCATAAATCACAAGGTCTTACCCTAGACAAAGCAATGATAGATATTGGTAACACAGTCTTTAAAGAAGGCATGAGCTACGTAGCACTATCACGCTTACGTACACTTGACGGTCTATTTCTAATCAACTTTGATGCAAGTAAAGTAAATGCTGATATTCCTTGCATTTAAGAATATAATAGACTTCGCTCACTATACACTCCCCATCTAAACACATATTCTGTTCCACAAAAACTAAAACGTTGTAAAAGAAAACTAAATCAAACAGAAATGCAACAGGACGTCACTGCAAATCCTCCAAAGAGAGTAAAAGAAACTAATACTTTATCAAGTACCACAAACAAAAAAGAATCAATTAGAAAAAGTAAACCAGGTACTTCTTTAAAGAAGGAAGACAAACTCCAAAAAAAGTGGTTAGGTACAGAACTACCTGGACCATTTAAATTCTCAAATATAGTTGGTGTAAGTTGCTATGCAAATGTAGCAATGAATATTCTATTTCAATTACCACCAATTGTTGACAACATTTACTTACACAGTACAGACCCATTGTGTTTGCAAATGTTAGTACTTCACAGAAATGCAGCAAACAAACCTGACAACACATATAGTGTTTTTGGAATAAGACGACAATTGGACTACTGTGCTGGAATGGTGAAATTCACTATAAACTCACAGGAAGATCCACAAGAATTTCTAATGTACTTACTACAAGTACTGGAAAACAAAAACATACCTATAAATGAAATCTTTCAGATTTCATACATGTGGAAACATACATGCACTCTCTGCAACAATGTGACACTAGAAGAAATCCCCAATGAACGCTTCATATATATATCAATACCAAATTGTGAATCCATTCCATTTCAGCAACTTGTACAAAATGCAAACCATGGTAGATTATGCTCTACCTGCAATTCAGATAATCGCTCCACGTTAGTAATACAAACACATAGTAAATACGTAATACTAATGCTTCTACGTTACAATGCAGATGGTACCAAAAACAACTGCAAGCTGACTGGATTCACACATGGTCAAATATCACTTGGTAAGAAAACCTTCACAACAATAGGTATAATCTACCACGCAGGAGCCACAACCAATTCAGGGCACTACACTGCATATATAAAAAATAAATGTGGATGGTTTGAATGTAATGATAGTACCATTACTCTAAAGCAGAGATTACCAGCAAATCTTACAAACGCTTATTTGATGTTCTTAAAACCAAAATTTGATAAATAAACTGTATTTAAACCTTTAAATAAATTTGTGTTAAAAAAATATAAACTGTTAGAATACTCCAAAAGCTATCTAACAGCTCAAAGATTCTACAACAACTAATCAAATAAATGAAAACCACTAAATTAGACCACAAATCCAAATAGATAAATCAAAACCACTAAAATATATTAAAAAAATAGACAGTTAGAATACGCCAGTTAGTATCTAACTGCTCCAAAATTTTATAATATCAAAACAAATGAGGAATCTGTTACTGCTCCAAAAAAAATACAAAAAATACAACAAAGCAAAGTATAAAGCATTAGCCAGAAACAACAAGTGAACACTGAAAACAAACAAACAAATAAACTGTAGCATAACAGAAAAAGGTTTTTTTTTTAATCCAACATGGATTTTTTTTTCTCCCACAGACCCAATGATTTTAGCAACAAATACAGAAACAAATTGCACAGTACTCTGATTTGTACTCTACTAAATATGAGGGTCGAAAAAAAATAAAAGCATATTGCTTATACAATGTAATAAGTCATTACAAAATACTAATACTAACATGCTATTTTCTTTTATCACAGAAATGAAGAAGAAAAACATGGACTCCCATTACTAGACCAAACAGTAAGTATACAATAATAAGGACAACCATAGCAGCATATCACATCCATAGTATCTAATACCTTTGTTCCTTATACATTTGTTTTTCACCCAAAGTTATAAGCAAATATGAATGTGATATGCTGCAGTGGTTGGTGCCAGGGCATAGAGTCTTGGGTGCATGGCCAAATGGCCATGCACCCAAGACTCTATGCCCTGGCAACAACCACCGCAGCATATCACATCCATAGAGTCAAACATTTCAACTATGATCTATGGGAAACTTTAAATGTCCGCGAACAATGTGAGTGTTCTTAGAACACTTTGAACTTGCCAGCGACCAATACGGGTACCGTTTTCAGGACACCCCCTACGAACATTTCAGAACAACGCAATAGTTCTCAGAACACTTTAAACCTAACAACGAACAATACGGACAGCGTCCTAAGGACACCCCCTACGAAAATTCCAGGACACTGGGAGTGTTCTCAAAAACGTCTTCAGAACACCACCATCTTGTTTATTTGCAAACATTTCAGGAAACCGCGAGTGTTCTTAGGACACATTTAACTTGACAGAGAACAATACGGACAGCGTCCTCAGGACACCCCCTACGAACACTCCCCGAACACCGCGAGTGTTCTTAGAAGCGTCTTCAGAACACCCCCATTTTGTTTATTTGCGAACATTTCAGGACACCACGGGTGTTCTTAGAACACATTCAACTTGACAGAGAACAATATGGACAGCGTCCTCAGGACACCCTCTAAGAACATTCCAGGACACCGGGAGTGTTCTTAGAAGCGTCTTCAGAACACCACCATCTTGTTTATTTGCGAACATTTCAGGACACCGCGAGTGTTCTTAGGACATATTCAACTTGACAAAGAACAATACGACAGCGTCCTCAGGACATCCGCTACGAACACTCCCCGGACACCGGGAGTGTTCTTAGAAGCGTCTTCAGAACAACCCAATTTTGTTTATTTGCGAACATTTCAGGACACCGCGAGTGTTCTCAGGACACATTCAACTTGACAGAGAACAATACGGACAGCGTCCTCAGGACACCCTCTATGAACAATCCCCAGACACCGCGAGTGTTCTTAGAAGCGTCTTCAGAACACCCCCATTTTGTTTATTTGCGAACATTTCAGGACACCGCGGGTGTTCTTAGAACACATTCAACTTGACAGAGAACAATACGGACAGCGTCCTCAGGACTCCCCCTACGAACACTCCCCGGACACCGCGAGTGTTCTTAGAACAGTTTCACTTTGCTTGCAAACAAAACGGACACATATTGAGTCCTTAGAACACCCCCTAGTCAGTTTATTTAGAACATTTCAGAACACCTGTGATGTCCGCAAACAAATCGAACACAAAAAGAACGTCTAACACATAAAAAACACAACTTTCATCCTATCTCATACACTCCCACCCTCCCCAAACACTCCTACACACCAACACACTCTACAAAATACACATTTTGAACAAAGTTTCACTGCGCTGTCCGGGGACGTCCGCGAATCCAAGATGGCGGGCGCTACCGAAAAATCTGACGCGCTTCACGCTCCACGCCGTCCAATCAGCGAACACGTTGCATGTCCGCGAACATCACGCAAGACGATTGACCAATCAGGACACTGTCCGCGGAGCGAACAGGGAAGTGTGTCCGCGAACCGAACACAGATATCACTAATTTATTTCTACCTACTTTTTGGTCATTTTAAAAAAAACTACTGGACGGATTTTCACCAAATTTGCAAAAGCACGCTTTCGGGACCAAGCCGCTGCTCCTGGTTCAAATTTGGTGGAAATCCGTCCAGCGGTTTGGGCTGTAGGCGCAAGCAACATTTTTTTCCCATTCAGTCTATGGAGAGTGAGTATAATGTATACAGATATAAGCATATAGAGGGAAGGTAGAGTAATAAAAATAAAACTATGAGAAAGTGCTGATAACCATAATGATTATCTTCATGCACAGAAAGGATTGCTCTCTTTCAAGCCTGTATCTTCCGCTATGTATATGTTTCATATGATGTGACTGGACCCGAAGTCTACAAATATAGTACCTTTTCAATTTTTACTTCCTGACTGTTACTGAAGAAAACTATGTGGCTTCGATATGTCAGTAAAGGATAAAAAGGGAGAGCCAGCCATGTGATGTCATCAGTGATGTCATCAATGACATTTGTGATGTCATCTTTGAAGTCCTGGGTGTTAGTGTTAGCAGTGCACGGTGGCGCGAGTTATGGTTGCTTATGTTACCATAACTGCCGAATTTCAGGGGTTTTTCGGTTTTACTTTGAGCCATTACGTCCCTTTAACAAAGTTTTTTCACTGAATTTCATAGGTTTTTAGTAGCGCAACTTAACAATAACGTCCCTTTAACAAAGTTTTTTCACTGAATTTCATAGGTTCTTAGTAGCACAACTTAACCATAATATCCCTGACTTCATATACATGTAACATAGAACATACTAACCCCCTCGTAGTGATTTTCATGTCCGCGGACTACCGCCATGTCCAAGCGTACTGCTGTAAACCATGCACAAACATATCTCCGAGCACCAACACCCTGACTTTCTCCACTTCTGCCATCTTCACCACACACAGTCTCTTTCAACACAAATCCACAACCTCGACATCTGATTGGCTGATCCATACAGTCTTCTTTCCATGTTGGATTTCCTGGAAAAACCCGGATGTAGCACGCCCTGTCCACGAACAGCCGCGGTGTCTGCGGACGGCGTCCACTTTACTCTCTGTGCCATTCCCTCATTGCATACAGCTAAGCAATCACACAATACGAATAACGTCCTCAGAACAACCCCATTTTGTGAATTTTCGAACATTTCAGGACAATTATCATTTCATTATTCAATATATTAACATTACAAATATTATACTTTCATCTTGTACTCTGCACACAATGCTATGTTTCTCCATTAGTAGCTCAGTATACTAGATAGAATCCCATAATACAATGCTATTTATATCAATGCATCGTTCAAACCACTAATAACGGTATATTTATTGCAATATCCTTGACACTTTTTTCGCAACATTATAATAAAAATCCCTAGTACACAAATGCCATGAAAAGTACATACACATGTGATGTCATCAGTGATTTCATCAATGACATTTGCGATGTCATCTTTGATGTCCTGGGTGTTAGTCTTAGAAGTGCACGGTGGTGGCGCCAGTTATTTTTCATAGCTTACCATAACTTGCGATTTTCAGGGGTCTTTCGGCTGTACTTAGAACCATAACGTCCTTTAAACAAACTTTTTTTAATGTTTATACAAACATGGCGTGCAAAAACCAACTTCTACAGATGGCTTTACACAGAATGTTGCAAAGTAAGAATTTATGCTCGTTCACAGTGAAGGTCAGCTGCTTCCACAACTTCTACAGATGGCTTTACACAGAATGTTGCAAAGTAAGAATATATGCTCGTTCACAGTGAAGGTAAGCTGCTTCCATTTTTTTCTCGGGCCCCGGAGAGGCTCACGAAGCGGACTATAAGGTTGTATTGTGTTTTGACCTTGAGAGACAGAGATTGTGATGAAAGACTTCTCTTGAAGGAGTGTTGCTAAAACGTAAGAGAAGATAAAGATGAAATTTCTGAAACAAAACCACTTTTATATATTATATCACTATGCGAAAGATCGTTGGCACACGCGGAGTCGTATTTTGGGACTGCACCACTCGTAGACAATGGAAATTGCAATTGTACTGTAAGTAACCCTTTAGATTATTTTATACCAAATATAATTACAATAGCGTAGCATTAAAGACCGCTCAAGTTGAAAGTGGCATAATGTTTTCTACCGTGCACTATCACCGCCGAATTGATCCCCTGTCATTTAGAGGGCTCTGAAAAAGGCAGACGACACAGGGTGGGTTAATAGAAATAATTTAACCGGTCTATAGGCGGTCAAGCGCTCTACTCGCTGTGCCACTTCACTGTAGCCTGTCAAGTGGCACACCGAGTACAGCGCTCGCTTTGACATCCGTGCACAGCTTGCTAACGCAAGTTTGAATCCCGGCAAGGCCAAACTCAGCCTTTCATCATTCCGTGGTCAATAAATGAGCACCACACACCATGGTTAATAATAAGCACCGCTTAGATACCTCACGGTTCTTAGCGCTATATGAATGGGAAAATATTATTATTTTATTATTAACATACTCTGTTGCACTATCTTCGATAGCAAATAGTTTCACGCCCTAATAAATAAAATTATGATTTTTAATGAAGATCGGCTGGTGAGACTAATTTATGTTTTTTAAAACAGGTATGTGGCTCCATTTTGCCTATGTCATGATTTACAGACTCCAGCGGATGGGGTCTTCAACTGCCAGGTGCAGGTCCAAATATGCCACTTCATGACCCTCACCATTTTATGGGACAATCGCCAATGACCAATATGCCCTTACGCAGTACTAGCGGCTACAAACAACATACCAACCAATAGGGTGGTCTAATGGCTCGTTGTTGGAGCAACCTTCCGATTACCAGAGCAACCATTTACTGCTTTTATCATAAACCAACAGCCTATCTACCGCAAAGGAACAATGTGTGACTCCAAATAAACTTTTGCTGATTGACAGCAGAGACAATAGCAAATCGCTGAATATTCACTAAACATTTCATGTGAAATAAATGTACTTTACCAAATGTACAATCCTGCTGTTTACTTTTAAACCACAGTTTCATATTCCGAATTGTGGCGCACTGAGTTGTAAGCTGATCTAACACCCTCTGTACCGCAAAGGAACATCGCGTGCCTCAACATGAACTTTTGCGGATCGACAACAAAGACAAATGCAAATTGCTGAATATTCTCTAAACATTTGATGTCAAATAAATGTACTTTACAACATTTACAATCTTGCTGTTTGGTTTTAAATCACTGTTTCATATTCCGAATTGTGGCGCGCTGTGTTGTGACATAATATGTGTTGTCTTCCGGGTTCTGTGTAAAGTCACTTAGGACTGCAGAGAACTGGGCGTGTTTGATTATGCACCCTGTAACGTCACGGAGAGAGGCGGGGAATATGAATGCTTTGATAATATCAGGCTTAGGGGCGGGAGATATGATTAAGTGTCGCAAAATCAAGTCAGCCAGGTCAATAGCGCCAGTCATAGGATTATCACATAATGTCGGCACACACCAGCCGGATTTATCGTTTCTTTAGTGGACAAAAAGTCGGTTGACGCCCCTAGGAAATTGTACTATTAGCGGACAAAAGGAGTGGTCTTAAAACACTTTCACCCTGACAAGGAACAATACAAACAACGTTCTCACAACACCCCCATTTTGTGTAATTGCAACCATTTCGGGACACTGCGAGTGTTCTTAGAACACATTCAACTTGACAGAGAACAATACGGACAGCGTCCTGAGGACACCCCCAGTTTGTGTATTTACGAACAATTAAGTACACCGCGAGTGTTCATAGCTCATTTTTACCTTCCTTGCAAACAAAAATGACACATACTCTGTCCTCTAAACACCCCACCATTTAGTTTATTTACAAAATGTCAGAACAGCTGTGTTCTCCGCGGACAAATCGAACGCAACAAAAACGTCTAGCACATAAAAAAACCAAACATTGAACCTATCTCATACTCCCCCACCCTCCCCAAACACTCTTACACACCAACACACGGCACTAAATACAATTTTTTATCCACGTTTCACTGCGCTGTACACGGTCGACTGCGAATACAAGATGGCGGGCGCCACAGAAAATCTGACGCGCTCCACGCCCCTCGCCGTCCAATCAGCGAGCACGTCGCATGTCCGCGGGCATGACGCAAGGCCATGGGCCAATCGGGGTGCTGTCCGTGGAGCGAACAGGGAAGTCCATCCGTGAAGCAAACACAGATATCACAAATTTTTTTGCCTTACATTTTGGTCATTTTTAAAAAAACTACTGGACAGATTTACACCAAATTTACAAAAGCACGCTTTTGGGACCAGGCCGCCGCTCCTGCCGCAAATGGTGTAAATCCGTCCAGCGGTTCGGGCTGTAGCCGTGCCCAAAGTTTTTTCCCATTCAGTCTATGGGAAAAAAAAAAGTTTTGGGACCCCCCCTATAACTTTTCCCCACCTGGACGAATCCTCACCAAAGTTTGCAAAAACATTCAGAGTGACCCAAATACTTTTTTTGCAAAGTTTGGTGAGGATCCGTCCAGGGAGAACGAAGTTATAAGCCACCCAAAAAGTGCTCTTCCTATGGAAACAGCAACTTAACCATAAATACATGGCCACTACCGTGGCCATGTAATTACACAGCCCGCGGTAGGGGGTGTGTAGTTATGGTTAAGTTGCTAAACCCATAGGAAGACCACTTTTTCGGCAGCTTTTAACTTTTGCTCCCATGGACGTGTCTTCACCAAACTTTGTCCAAGAAGTATATGGGGTTGGGAGAGGTTTCATGGAGGTGGGGGGGGGCAAAGTTATAGGCAGGTCGAACAACTGGATCGAATTTAACCAAATTTGCGGCAGGAGCAAGGGCTTGGTTCAGAAAGTGTGCTTCTGTGTGTTTGGTGGAAATCCGACCAGTACTTTTGTTACAAAGAACTGAAATGTATGTCTAAAAAAATGTGCGATATCTGGCTCTGCTCCGCCGACCCATTTACCTGTTCACTCCGTGGATAAAAGTCTCATTGGCTTGTAATATGCCCTGATGATGGCAAACATTGGACGCGGCTGGTGGTTGGATGGAGGAAAGTATGTTGTGCGTAAAACATTTTGGGAAATGCCGCCATGGTGTATCGGAGGATAGTGCCGCGCCGGAAGGGGTTGCAAAACATGCTTTACAGGATTGGGTGGGTGAAAGAGGGGATGAAAAGTTTGGGGGAGTGAAACGCTTAAAATATGATATATTTGTTTAGTTCGAAGAAGACGGGGTGTGCGAGTGGTGTATGCGAGCACTGTGGCAATTTTGCCACACTGGAAGGGGTTGCAAAACATGGTTTGTACGATTGGGTGGGTGAAAGAGGGGTTTAAAGGTTTGGGGGAGTGAACAGTGGAAAATATGATATATTTGTTTAGGTCAAAGAAGACTGTGGTGTGCGAGGGGTGTATGCGAGCAATGCAGCAATTTGTAGGTAGCTCCTCAGGCGACAACCTTCTGTGGTGACTGCATGGATGCTCCGTTGGGAACACAGAGTACATTGCAGATGATGTGAAAAAATTGACAATGTGTTGTGCTGTGCATGCCTGTATTGCCTTCTAGTGGCTGTGGGCTAGGCCTAGGCTTTTGGGTGCATGGGTGGAGGCTGTATGCCTTCCGCTTGTACCCAAGAGCCTAGGGCTTGGGCACCACCCCTGCAATGCAATGCCTCTATGCATGGGAGAGCAGTGAGGCAATTTGTGGGTAGCTCATCAGGAGACTACCTTCTGTGGCAACTGCATGTACGCACCCTTGGGAATGGGGAATGCATTGCAGATGAAGCAAGGAAATTGAGAATGGGTGACATTGCCACATGGAAGGATTTTTTAGCATCACAGTATTGCGATATGGACCATTCACTCAGCTACTCACATATACTTCATTGGCGGGTAACAGGACAGGCGACTGTCATTTTTTGGTGAGCGGAGGCAGCCTCCATTGGGGATGGGGAGTGTATTGGAGACAATATAAGGATATTTCCAGTCGATGTACTATGGTGTGGTGTGCATGCAAAGCCCCTACTGCCTTGTGTGCATGGCTAGGGCCCTTGGACCTAACAGTCTGGCCACTGGTTGGAAGTAGGTTTGTGAATGTTTCCTCGTTTGGGTCCGTTAGTATACTCATAAGTGCCTGTAGTCAGGAAAGCTACGTGGCCACATGGACCCTCATAACTAGTACTTTATAATTACTATGCTTTGAACCAATGTACTGTGCAATGTGTGCAGTTCCTGTGTTTCTTTGCATAATCATTGGGTCTTTGGGGGGAAATAATCCATGCTGGATTTAAAAAAAAACAAAAAAACTTCCAAATGTCTTTGTTGCTATGGTGCACACTGAATTACAGTAACATTTGAAGTGGTTATAGCACTTTTTAAGGTGTACTCTTGAAGAGGAAATGTAATGGTTTACGATTTCTGCCCTATACATGTTGGTAGGCTGGGTGGCATTGTATAGCAGTTTGCGTTTTGTAAATGTCTGCCTGCTTCCTTTTTGTAGCACTGTTTCATTATGTGTTTGGTTGTTGCTAGTGTTTTGCAAGTATTGGGCATTGTACTGTGCTATTGCAGAATTGTGATGTGTTACGTACCTGTTGGTGTACTGTAAATGCTAAAACTTTGGAAGTGTTTGAGAATATTTGTGTAGCACAGACATTGTGGAAGGTTGGGTTGGTTTGTTTTAATGCTGCAAATAACATTGTAGTATTCTGGTTGCAGTTAGATACAAGGTGGCGTATTCTAACTGTTTACAGTGTCCCATTCCTAAAGGGTACATTTACAATCTCATGCATTCCTGTTGCTAGTGTCACATCTGTGTACATTCTGAAGTGGTAGTCTACCATTATGGATTTACGTAGTGATAGTTGCATATGTCTTGCATTTGTATGAGTATTCTTAGATAGCTGGTGACTCATTTTCATACTTGGTGCTTTCAGAGGTTACTGAGGATAGTTTTGGACCCTCATACTTAGTACTTTCCCTTTTACGTATCCTGTGTAAAATATTGTTACTGGGATTTGTGTACACGTATTGCTTGTGTGAGTGTTCCCATTGGGTTCATTGGGGATAACATTGTCCAACACACAATTTAATGCATTTCTTCAATGCTTGCTGTATGCTAAGTTGCTTTAGGTGGACAGTGTGGAAGGACATGTTTTGTGCCATTATGAAGGTGGTGTTCAGTGCTGGGGATTAAGGTAGAGTAGGTTTGTACATCAATGGGCCTCATTATAAGTTTGCCGGTCCGGTAACAACGGTACCGGTAAGCTTGCCGGTAGTGTTGTTACTAGACCAGCAAACTACGAGTTCTGCTCATGAGGGCCTTCCCTCCCTCCTGGTCTGACAGGGCAGACGCACCGCACCAACGAGCAGAGCATGTCGATGCACCGGCACCATTCTGAATGGTGCCGGTCCATCTGAGCTCCCCATTCCCATTGAGCCCTATTGGGCTAAAAAGGGAATGAGGAGATTATTTTTCTGGGGCCCTCAAATGGACAATTACCGGGTCCGGCGGGGCCGTGATGACCCAGTAATTACACTTTGGCTGGTGCCGGAAAAAATCACAAGTTTGGCGTCAGCCTGCCGGTTTTACCAGCAAGGCTACCGCCAAACTTGTAATGAGGCCTATTGACAACATTTTGGCTTCAAGAATATTAAGTAGGCATTTGCAAGATTTGCAGGTAATCCATGCTTTGGTATGATGGAAGTATCATTGCATTCCCACCATGACAATTGGTTTCTAATGTATGCAGTATTATGGTCTCCACTGGATGTGTCACCTGTGTGGTAGATTATGGCTACTGTTGTGAAGCTTTTCTTGCCAAGTGATACCGGTCCATGTGTGAAGTCAGTAAGTTTGCAGTTGATTTGGGTTCCATCGGCTTTGTACCTTAAGAGCATTAATGCCGTCCGACCTAAGATGGATGCCCCAGTTGCCATGGCTGCACCCACAACGACAACAGAAGCTACGAAATTCACTGCCGCAGCCTCAGGTCCTGATTTGTCACGTCGGCTCGCCCGCCCCTCCCCTCCTGCCTTAAATGGAGTGGGAGAGGACCGAGAGGCAAAGCCGCCAAGAGAAGGCCAGGAGAAAAAACCTTCTGTGCTCTTAGCAGCTCCGCTGTGGGCTCTTTTCCGCCCCCACCAGCTGAAAGCAGGATCAGCTGTGCATTTCTGCTTTGGAACACTTAGTTGTTCCAGCCCGCTTACGGCCACGTGTTGTGCCGTCCGACCTAAAATGGATGTCCCAGTTGCCATGGCTGCACCCACAACAACAGAAGCTACGAAATTCACCGCCGCAGCCTCAGGTCCTGATTCGTCACGTCGGCTCGCCCGCCCCTCCTATCCTGCTTTAAATGGAGGGGGAGAGGACCGAGAGGCGAAGCCGACGAGAGAAGGCCAGGAGAAAAAACCTTCTGTGCTCTTTGCAGCTCTTTGCTGCTCGTTGCCGTTTGCCATGAGGCTATGCCGAATCCTGGAGGTAAGGAGTCTGACTATTGCCAACTCCATTCAAACCCAAGCCTTGCCAGCAGAAGCCTCAGACTACGTGCCTGCAATCTAGAGGTCACCATCTGCTCCCAGCCCCTCCCCACGAGCACCCTCAATGCACGCCTATGCTCCACAGACCTTGCGTGCTAACAAGGCCAGACTCATCCGCCTAACCACAAAGCCCACAGCCATTACAGTTACCTCCAATATAGCTGCCAATGAAGATCTTTACTCCATCTCCAATCGTACTAATTCTATACCAAATGTGATTCCACCTGTGCCCACAACCACTGAAAATGAGCCCCCCGGTGCAAATTCTGTGATGTACAATTCTTCTACCACCATTCTGAATACATCTGTGTCAAATGTGATTCCACATGTGTCCATCACCACTGGAAATGCAAAATCTGTGTTGTGCAATTCTTCTACCACCATTTTGAATGCTACTGTGCCAAATGTGATTTCACATGTGTCTACCACCACTGAAAATGAGCCCCGCAATGCAAAATCTATGATGTGCAATTCTTCTACCACCATTTTTAATGCTACTGTGCCAAATGTGATTCCACATGTGTCCACCACCACCGAAAATGAGCCCCCAATGCAAAATCTATGATGTGCAATTCTACCCCCATTTTGAATGCTAATGTGCCAAATGTGATTCCACATGTGTCCGACTCCACTGGAAAGTAGCCCCCAGTGCAAAATCTGTGATGTGCAATTCTACCTCCCCCAGCACGACCACGCCCACCACCTCACCCACTCTCCCCATGCACCCCCTGCTAGCCGTTACAGAACCCCATCTCAAATGCGCCATGATCAATGCTAGATCCATCAATGCCCACGCTCTTGACATCCACGACCTCATTAGCACCCATGACCTCGATCTGCTCATGATCTCAGAAACCTGGCTACATGAGGCCTGCGCTCTCCCTTGCACTGCCCTCCGGCTACTCCATCACTAGACAAGATCGCCTCTATAAAGGTGGAGGTGTAGCAATCATTGCCAGAGACTGCCTCTCTATTAGAAAGGTAGAGAAATCCCTGTACAACAACAGCGACTACCTCCAAGTCAAAATCAACCTCTCTCCCCATTGTACCATTGCTTTTCACACTGTCTATCACCCTCCAGGACCAACAGGAGACTTTCAAGCCTCTTCCTGACAACCTTAAAAAACATTCAAAAGCCATTCTCCTTGGGGACGTCAATTTAGACCTCCTGCACAGCAAGGACTCAGCAGCCAAATCCCTTGATTCATCCCTCAAGGCACTAGGCTACTAGAACACCATCTTTAGCCCAACTCACACCCAGGGCAGAACTGTCAACTGGCTCGCACAGCATAACTGTCCACTCAGCATCACTGGAAACACTCCCACCCCATGGTCTGACCACCTTATCTTCACCTTTAGCATCCTCACCACCAGCCCCTCCACTCCTTCACCCCAAACCCTGCCACCCTGCCTCACAAGAAGCTCCCATCAGCTCACTAAGGAAAGGCTACTGCCCTTCCTCTAAGGCCCAGCCTTTAGACCACCTTTCTCCACAAACCCAGAAACACTCGCAACATCATATGATGTTGCAATCAAAGCAGCTATCAATTCCATTGCCCCACTTAAACCCCGTAAATCCAAACCCACCACCCACTCCAACTCCTGGTTCACCCCGGACCTTCTCTCACTCTGCAACGAAAAAAAGGCTACACTTACACAGTGGCAAACGTCCCACTCTGACAAAGATAAGATGATCTTTAAAGCCCGCTCTACCAAATACAAAAAGGCAATCACCCACGCAAAGGCCAAATCTTTTGAATCCAGAATCTTGGAAGCCCAATCTAGCACAAAAGAAATCTGCGCCATCTTCAGGGAGCTAGAGACTCCCACTCCCGCCCCCCAGAATTTCACCAAAGACAAAGCCTGGTGCGATGAAATACAAAGGGCCATGCAAACCAAATTGAGGCTTCTCCAAAACAAAATACTAGCCACTAAACAAGCCCTGACTAATATGCACATCCCTGTCCCACCACCAGCCTCACACCCCCCCAACCTTTCTCCTTCAAATCCATACAGGAAAAAGCATCATCAACATAATGAGGAATATCAAACCCTCTAACTGCAAAGGTGATGCATGCCCAGCCACCATCATCAAGGACTGTACTGAAGCGAGAGCGCGTCCTGACCACCTTTCTCAATGCCTCCTTTGCTACAGGGGAAGTCACTGCCTCCCTCAAGGAAGCCTGGGTCCGCCCTCTCTTAAAAAAAACAACTCTCGATCCCACCTCCCCTAACAACTATAGACCTAACACCACTGTCCCTTTCCTCCTCAAAATACTGGACAAAGCAGCCTACCTGCAGGTTCAGCACTTCATTGAAAAGAACAAATTCCTGGGACTCTGCCAATCTGGTTTCCGCCCCAGACACGGGACTCAAACCGCCCTACTTGACCTGAAAAACCAGATGGATGATGCCAGAGACATGGGCAAACCAGCACTTATCTTACTTCTTGACCTATCCGCGGCTTTCGATCTTGTAGATCATGACATCCTATGCCACCACCTCTCCTCCACTGCCAAGTTCTCCCCTGATGCCACAGCATGGATCACCTCCTTCCTACAAGATAGAACCATGGAAGTATTCTCTGACCTATCCTCCGCCTCACCCACCATCATACTCTGTGGTGTGCCCCAAGGCTCCTGCCTCTCCCCCACCCTCTACAACATCTTCACATGACACCTCTTCCTCATCCTCGACGCTATGGGTATTTCCTTCACCAACTATGCTGACAATACCCAGATCCTCCTTACCCTCACTGGTAACTATGACACTGACTCCTTGACTCTTAACAAGCTCTACAACACCATCAAACTTGGATGACAGACAATGGACTATGCCTCAACTCTGACAAGAACAAACTCCTCCTAGTAGTTTCCCCCGACATGCTAATAAATCTAGACTCCCAATTCAGTGACTTCACCATTGACACCATCAAAATGCATGTCTCAGACTCAGTCAAACCTCTTGGAGTCTATTTGGATACCAACCTATCCATGGACAGACAAGTTAACACAATAGCATCCTCGGCTGCATATCATGCTAAACTAATCAATGCAGTCAGTCCATTTCTCTCCAAAGAGACTGCACAAACATAGCCAGAGTCATCACTGGCTCCAGGCTAGACTATTGCAATGTACTCTTTCTAGGAAATTCCAATAAAAACCTGTAGAGGCTACAAGTCATACAGAATAGTGCTCTCTGTGCAGCCCAAGGCATTGCTAAAAGAGAACACATCTCTGAGGACAGAAAACTAGCCCACTGGCTCCCAATAAAGTAAAGAATCGTCTTCAAAGCTCTGACACTGACCCACAAGTGCATTCACCTCACTGCTCCTGTTTACCTCTCGGAAAGGATCCACCCCGTCTCGTCTACAAGGCTAACCAGATCACTGTATACCAACATGCTCTGTGTGCCACTAGTAAAAAGAGCCAGAGCTGGCGGATCCAGCTTCCCATATCTCGCACCCACACACTGGAATTCCCTACCTCCCACAATCCGAGGTGAGGCCTCCCTCATCGCTTTCCGTAAAGCTATGAAAACCATCCTCTTCACATAAGGTCCCTCACATCAGCATGAATACTAAACCTATGACCCACTGCATAACCTGTCATGTAATGACCAATTGCATAAGCTGTAATGACAATGGGCCTCATTCCATGTGGGGCGGTAAGGGTTTACCGGCACCGGTAAGGAGGCTGGTGCCGGTTAACCCTTACCGCCCTATTCCGAGGTCACTTAGCGGGACCCGCAAATGACGTGTGGTCTGACCACACGTCCTTTGCAGGTCCCGCTAAGGGACCAGGGGGCTAATTAAGGGCCTGCTATTTGCGGCTCCGTAATTAGCGCCTTCCCCATTCCCATTGAGTCCTATAAGGCCTCAAATGGGAATGGGGAATGGTTTAGTGAATGGGAACTTGGGTCCACCAAGGTCGGAATGACCCGGTAAATCCCCATTCAGCCAGACCGTACCCGGACCCGGATTTGGAGGCAGCCATGGTGCTAATAGCACCATGGCTACCTCCAAACTCGGAATGAGGCCCATTAATGTCTGTAGTATTTATAATGTGCCAACAACTGCTACCATTCCTGTACCTTTGTAACTAAGCTCTTGCAAGTAACAGCGCTTCAATGCCCCTGGGCTGTTGTGCGCTATATAAATAAATAAATAAATAAACAAATAAATAAATAAATAAATAACATATTGACTATTTGGGCCTCATTACGACCTTCGCGGAACGGGTTAACAGGCTCCGCTAATGGAGGCGGACCCGTTAAACAACGGGTCGTAATCGGCCCATTGTTAGCTCCCTCTCCCATTCCCATTGAGCCCTATGGGGGCTCAGATGGGAATGGGGAAGGTCCGGGCCCGGGTTCCCAGAGGGAGGAATTACCGGGCCCTACAAATTCGGAATGGCCCCGTAATTCCCCATTCTGGGAACCCAGTAAAGGAGCCCGGTTTGGCAGCAGCCATGGAGTCAATAGCTCTGTGGCTACCGCCAAACTCGTAATGAGGCCCTGTGAGTGTATATTTAGCGTCAATTGACTATCAGAATTGCACGACATACACACTATGCCGTGGGTTGTATTTTGCACCAGTGCTGAAATGGAATGGAGTCACAGTTAAGTATTGATACATACATGAAGCATTCATTTGGGACGTGTTCCTGAATGACATTGTAGCAGAGACTGCATGTATGTTTCCACATGTAGGAAATGTGAAAGATTTTATTTATGAGTATGTTTTTCCTTTCCACTATTTGCAGTAAGTACATTAGAAATTCCAGTGGATCTTCTTGTCGGTTTAAAGTGAATTTCACCATTCAGGTACAGTAGTCCAGTTCTTGCCTTATTGGTGAGACACTGTAAATGTTCTCAGTATTACTTACTGCATTTCTGGGAAAGACGAGCATTTGCAAACACAACTGGTCAGCGCCATTTAATTACATGTTTTCTACAATGTCTGGCATTTGGAATTGAACATTAATTGTTACATTTTCATAGTAAATAACACCTGTTGTATTGGAAAGTCTGAATGGACCAGGTATTTCTGTGTCTGAGTACTTTGATGGAAGGGTACGTGGTTTATTTGAAGAGGTACTTTTTTGTGTTTGGGGTTGGGTATGTCTTGTCTTGTTTTCCCCTTTTGACTGTGCTTTTGGCAGCTGCTGTAGTATGAGTTGATTTCAATTTCTTTGGTGGTATTGTTCCCTAATCATTTACACCTTCTGATTGAATGAGCCTTCTTTTCAAACCTTTGGGTATCTGAGGAACAGAGTACATTTTCAGATGGGGTGTGTACAGTGCATCTAGTCTATTGAACTATATGATGCAAGGAATGTCTGTACAGACTTCAGCTGTATCAAAATTCACTAGATACAGTCCTTCCAGTGTACATAGTTGTGACAGTGCTATATAACTCATGCCTTTTTTAAAGACTGTGCTGTCAATATCAATCAATGCTTGATCTAAGGTTTGACCTTGCGATATATAAATAGTTACTGATTAAGCTAGCGACAGAGAAAACTGTTCTCTGCTTACATACAAGTCTTTGAAAAGAAGGAATCGTGCCGTTGTGCATCCTGTCTTTTTAACTTCTGAAAGTTTGTGAAACTGGATGTTCACAAACTGAATGCTGTTGCCCCGTGGTTATGTCTGGAATCCAACAACTGTACCACGTGCTCCATTAACTAAACCTTGCTCTACATCAGGTTTACGCTTTAGCATTACTCTACAATTCACACATAATGTTAAAAGTTTTCTCCAAACCAGCTGTGTTTTCTACGGTATTTAGTCGTGCTATGCCTTGTTGACACATAGGTATTGTCATACCAAGTACGTCCAGTTTGTCTGTGGCATGAATTTCCACTATTTTTTTTTTTCTTTTTTCAACATTGTTGCATTGAATTGTGCACAGCTTACTAGAGATGGCATTAAGGACATACAGGTGACATGTATGCGAGCGTATTGTTCCATGACATCAGTAACACATGTGTTATGCCTGAACAGCTCATGGATGCATCTAGTATTGAGGGTAGACTGTGCCACCTTTGATAGTAGACCAATCCGTATGTTTTTTTAAATGTTGGCGTAGGTGAGCTCTGCAGACTGACACATGTTTTGAGTTAGTTCTCTGTATTGGAAATGTTGCCAGAGATTTACATTCCCAATGCTTCCAAGACGTTTACAGCACACTTTGTGTTCTAAGGTTTTGAAGATAGGTTAACCTTTCCCTAGTGTTTTCATTTGTTTCAAAACTGCGGTGTCGGTTTTTCCTGGTAGATCCTGCAGTTCGGGTGATCCAGCAGAGGAAGCAAGGCTCTCGTTGTGGAGGAAGGTTCGAGTTACTGCACTACCCAGGGATGAAAACAGCCGCGGTGCTGCCCGACGAATAAAAGGTATGGTCCTTTAAATCACGGTCTGGGTGGACTGGTGCCTGGCTATCCGTCCTCCAAGTACAGGGTACGGGAGATTCAACCAAGGCAGGTCCGGGAAGATGATTGGTAAACTGGTTG
This sequence comes from Ambystoma mexicanum, assembly GCF_040938575.1. Lineage (NCBI taxonomy): Eukaryota > Metazoa > Chordata > Amphibia > Caudata > Ambystomatidae > Ambystoma > Ambystoma mexicanum. The sequence continues at coordinate 612,881,148 of NC_090930.1, forward strand.
GCCCCACCAGTTCAAGGGAAGAAGGCTCTTGCAGGTGAAGATCTTTACTCGTTGTGTGGAGAAAAGCGGTGAGACGCTGCAGCAGGGCTTCACCGGTGGTTCAGTCATTGCAGACCCTGCTTTTATGCAAAAAGATCCCCATTCATACAGCCTAGCTGTCACTCACACAGTGGAGTGGTCATCTTGGCGGTAGACCCTCCAGCCTATCAGGATAGAGTGTGACATGGGTTGCTGAGGCAACCCTTTCCAGGGGTCCTACTCCCCCTCCCACACAATGGACCCACCCCAGACTCAGTGGCGCCGGAAGGAGGGCTTCTCGACCAAAGCCCGCCAAAAGGACGAACAAAGGATCCGCGACATGGGTTTGGATTTCAGAGGAAGACACGAGAAAGAAGTTATATTAAAGTTCTGGCAATAAAAACCTACCAGAGTAAAGTTCATATTAAAATACACCGGCAGTATGTTAGAGGCTGTCAGAAAAAGTGGTAGCCTCGAACAATGGGAAAATCCCATAGGGAAATATTTGCGGTCAAATATTTATGGTAGTAACCACTGCCACCGGCCAGAAACATTTGAGAGAGGGAATGTACGGTACCCTCTCGAAAATGAACATAGGGAAAAAACTATGAACCCCTTCCAGTACCTCCATAGTAAGATGGGTTGTACTGGTTTAGTTCATAGGATTTGACTAGTAAAGTCAATGGGGACTTTACATGCCCTGGGAGACTCTAGTCAGTCCCAGGTTATGGAGTCTATGTTTGGGGGTCGCTACGACACCCCTGTGTCACTGCACTGAGGGTGCTGTGTAACACATGCGAATAAAGATGGTTCCACTGGGGTTGAGAAAGATCCCATAGGCATTAAACACAAAAATAGCCTAGAACACACATAGCAAAAATGCCTAAGAGTGGGAACAAGAGTCTTACTCTTAGCAGGTAAAAAGAAACAAACCCTTCAAATCCAGCAAAGCTGTTGGGGGACACTATAGGTAAGGGAAATTAGCCCTAGAATGAGAATTCGCCCTACCATTCACCACTTCGAATGTTGCAAACACAAACAGCACAAAAAGGCACTTTTCAGAGCCAACACTTCGTTTTGCCAATGCGTACAATGTTTTTGATGGAGTCCCACCGCCCATTGTTGACAACCCGGTACACGGCGCTCATAGGCAGCGCCACCTCCTACATGCTTTCATTCAAATTCTATTTTTCAATAGTGCAAGGTGGCTCTGAAAAGACCCTTTTTGTCCCCACCTTCTGGTTGTGTTGCATTTTTCCTGTTGTTATAAACACGCCACACAAGGACAGGAATAGAAGGGAGGTTTAGCAAAAAGTTACCATCCATAGGGGTAAGAAATTGCACATGGAGAGCAGAAAATGTTGGGTGGACCTTACTTGGGTAGTTGGCCTTCTTTGTAATGCCTCTGGACCGAAGCCTCAAAAGTACTTTGAAATTGTTCTCCCCTGCACACTACTGCACCTCAGTACATGCACAATACAGTGACCTTTGAAAGGTATGGGTCTGTTGCGGTGCATATGGCCTGCAAAGCTGGTTGAGGGACGCGCTGGCCCAATGGAGTGTTCCTAGACACTCCATCTGCAGGAGCAGATGCAGAGGATGCTGTAGAGGAAAATAACCTACTGCCTACTTGGAAGGGGACAACCCTCAGAACAGCTGCCTTGTGGTTCGATTTCAGGTGCTGCCGCATGGAGGTGGTGCCGTAGCTGTACAAGCCAGGTTTTCCACGACTGTATGCTGCACTCAGTGCATTTTATCTGGTTTGGACGAGATTTGGCCACATCTCCAGCGGTCGTAAATAGTTTCCACACCCACGAATCACGCTGGCTGCAGGCAATGGGGATTCCCTCTATTTTATCCTCATTTCCTTTTTGATGTCGATCCACATTATCATGCCTGTTCCCTTCGTCAGGACCTTTAAAAGGAGGTGTTGGTGGTGAGGGTGTGGGTGCTCCTGAGTCAGAGGTAGTAGCAGAATGCAATAATAAATGTCACAAATTCCATCCTCACTCTTCACATCCTTTACACAACCACCATTCTCTATCTACTCACACATATCTGCATGCCACCAAAGCATCTAAATACGATACTTCACCTTACATATAACATACTCTTCTTTTGCAACCTCTACAATAACATACCAAACAGTGCTACAACAATAATCCACCATTGGATTACCACTAGACCACAGTTCCCCCATTCTTAAAAAAAAATACAACACAATACAATACAAATACATTACACCATAAACAGAGCATTTCTTTCATTAACACTAGCAGCACAAAAACAAAAATAACATAAATATGAAATTTTCCTCACACCCATGTTTGCCCTGTTCCTTCCAAGGTCTGGCACAACTACTTGCACTCCAACTCTTCTAACAACATAGTTAACACACTTTAGTACAACATCTGTGACACAACTTCATTAACTCTTTTTACCAAGAACTCCCCCTATCTTCATAAATAACAATCTTGCTTACTAAAAGTACTATACCATTAAAACATATATCCACTAAGATGATTCTTTTTCAATTACAGGAAAGAAGACAATTACCGAAAATAGCTGCAAAAAATAGAATGCCCTTCACAAAGTGATTACATTAATGTACCATGTATATGTATGTAACAATAGACTTCCACTATATATAAGCCCATAATATAGTTTACTAATCACAGTTTATTTCACTCTTATTCATTATATTGCACCATTCACAACTAATCACCATCATCATAACACCCACTGTTTTCCTCAAAACACCACATTGTCCCTACACATTCAATGACACCCACCACTCGCTTCCTCAGTAACCCAAGCCCATCACACCTCTACAGATTCTTAATCAACCAACCTTCCCAACCTCACCTCTTTTGCCACTTCATAATCAAACAGCACTCTATTAATCTCTACAATCACACCTACACACGCACATACTCATGCATCATACATGCATATACATTCAACAACTTTCAAACCCAAACTGGCCATGGCCACTGTACATGTTGCACCAATAGGCTTCTTCACGGCCCATTAGCCATGGCATTGAATTACCCATGCCCATGGGATTCCCACTTTATTCCCCACATAATGCTTGAAAATATATAAAGGCATCCACCAAGTGCTCCCTTCTCTTTCCAAGCCCACCCCCCCAACTTCCCTCAATGGCTATTTTCCTCCCTGGTCCTCTCCTGGCCATTACCCATCATCACTGTTTGGTTTGCGTGGCACATGTTCTTCTCAGAGGTGAACTTGATTGAAATGTGAGTGCTGAATTTCAGTGGTGTTGTGTTAAATCTGATCACCATAACTCTCTCTAATGAATGCTTTTTTCACTGAATTTCAAAGGTTTTGTTTTACCTTAGTTTCCTCAGAGCCCACTAGGCATTTCCTTCTGTCGTGGCCTCTCTACGTGTTGCAATGATATCTTTATTTTGTGACCACTGGCCAGTCAAACATTAATTTATTACCAAATACACATTGCACCTATCCAGTAGATGTAGGCTCTGCAGATGTTAAACCATATTTTGATAACTCCTTGTTCTGAGGTAATTTCACAGTAATGATTTACAATAACAGAAATTCCTGTGGTAGAATAGCGGTTTGCCGTTTCCTGTGATAACAGGAAAAATTGCAAAGAATTAAAAAAGTCTTCAATGTCTTCACAGGCACTCGAGAGTTGTCCCTCTTCATTTTTCAGGTCCACTCACTCCAATCAATTGCCTTTTTCACTCCCTAGCACTCTCCTGTTACCCCATCACACATTGCTTCATGTGACACCGAATTTTTCCTGAGCCCAATTCACGGCTTTGCCACTGAAATCTCGCAAGATTCCACAGTCTTCCCTTGTAAACCAAAAATCGTCTACCAGTATCTTACTCTCCAACCCACCCTCAAATCCCCAACTTTGCATGGTGATTTGTTTCCCACTCCCAACCTCTAGCCGGATGTGATTGCTATTGCTGTTGCTATTCATATAGTGCCTATGGCCAGGCCATCTAAGCACTGTGGTTCAAAACAATCAGTGTTCCTATAGTAGTTGCTACATAAACAGAAGAGTTGTGAGCCCCTTTCTGATGTCGAGAACGTTATTAGCCTCTGTAAGGTCACAGGGAAGTTCATTCCAAAATGTGATGGATTCATTTTTACTCCTCCAAATAGCGTTTTCAATTCTTTCATGTGTGGTTTATCCCCAGTAATATCACGGGAATCACTTGCATCAAGGAAAATAAATGGTGGCTTTTCATTTCTAAATAAACTCTCAGTCTCTCTGCTGTAAAGCAGTAAGATTTATGTATATAAAGGTTTTAAGGAACATGGCGCTCCCCCATTTCTCTGTTGAATAGTTTAAAAACTATTGGAGTTATATACCCCAAACCAGTCAAGGAAAAGGAAATTAAGTCAATGCTTTTTTCCAAACTTGTTTCTTATTCGGTCCAAATCTGCCCAGTGATTTACGCACTATGGCTGTGCAAAAACTGTATTTTTTTCCATTTTTGGGGTGGTCATTGATGAACGTTTTGCTTTGAAAATGTCATCCAAATCCAACCAACAAGTCAAAGGTTATTAGCCTCTGTCAGCCTCTCTGCTGTAAAGCACCAAGACTAGGGGCACTCTGTTCTCTCTTAGACGTTGTTAAAACTACTAGATGGATTTACCCTAAACCAGTCAAGGAAATTAGGTCAGTGCTTTGTTGTCATATTGTTTCTTATTTGGTCCAACTCTGTCAAGCATTTTTTAAGCTATGGCTGATCAAGAATTGGACTTGTTCTCTATGCGAAAATGAATCGGAGGAAATCTATAGTTTTTTGGTTTCTTAATATATTTTTTCATTTTATATTGTATTGTTCTGAAATCGTGCAGATTTGGGTGGTTTGGGGGTTCCTTACAAATGTTTCATTATTAAACTTCATCCAAATCCATCCAACACATCAAAAATTATTAGCAATAGTATTTTTGGAACATTGCTGCTTTATCAGTTCTGAAAAGCCTCCCAGGCTATGTGCTGGAGGTATAGCTATTTTTGGGAGCAGTGGACAACCCGTTCCCTGTTGAATATTTTTAAAACTCCCTCATGGATTTACCCCAAACCTGTCCTGGAAATCGAGGCAACACTTTATGCCCAAGTTAGTTCTTATTTATTGCAATTACGTCAAGCAGTTTTAGCGCTTCAGCTTGGCAACATTCTGAGTTTTTCTCTATGAGAAAAGGAATCAGAATAGATTGAAAACAGCGCTATCTTGGTTTCTTAATACATTTTTCATTTGGTAATTAATCTTGTAATTAATCTTTCCCAAGAATTCCTGTTCAGGGGTCCTGTGACAAACATTTTGTTTGGAAAGTATCAGCCAAATCTGCCATGCAGAGGATCACACAGATCAGAGTAGTTCACGGTTAAGTCTTTGCCAAGAGTTCAGAACAAAGTTGGTTGGCCGAAAAGTTACTTTAAAGAATAGAGAAGGATTGGCAAAAGATTTCAAACACTTTTACCGCGGTCAGATGGAACGAATGACTGGATGTGAACACTACCTTAAATGGAGAAGAAGGCTGTAGCTGAGGCAGAGGTTCCTGGCAGGTCCTGCATGCTCACGGTTCCTGAAGAAACTGTCGGACTGACATGAAGTAGGAAGAAATGAATTAGGAAGACTGGAGGGTCCTGCACTGCCCAGGGAAGAAAGCACCAGCAGAGCAAGCAACAAATAAAAGGTGCGCTCCTTAAAACCCAAGCAGGGTCTGGTCCTCCTGGCTATCCGGTTTACTGTAGCTGTGCACAGCAAATTCCACCATAGGTGGGAGGCCTGGCTTGCAGTTTGGCAAACTGGTTGCTCCAACAGGCTCAAGGGGAGAAGATTCCTGGCAGATCTTCCCTGTCGTCGAAGTTTGAAGATTCGGACCCACAGCAGGGCTTCACCGGGAGGTTCAGTCATGGTAGAGGTCCTCTTATGTCAACTTCTCTTTGGTTCTCTCGATCCAGTGGCGACTCTGCCTTCTCCGTTCCAGAGACCTCCTTTTTATGTAGTTTTCCCTCATTCATCCAGCCTGGCTGTCAATCACACAGCAGGGTGGCTGACCCGGCGGGACAGTCACCATAGCCAATCAAACAGAGTGTGACATGGGTCTTCAAGGTGACCCGGTATGGGGAGTCTCAAACCCTTCCCTCACATCCTGTCCCCCTCAGACATTCAGGCGCTTAAGGGTGCTTCTGTGCAGAAACCTGCCAAAGGATGGCGAACAAAGGAACCAAACCTGGTTTGGAGCACAGAGTAACATGAGAAAGGCTTTTACAAAAAGAAATGGCGAATAATCCCAGCTGGAACCAAATAAAAGTAAATATGGTCCAGCAGGTTTAAATTCGAGGCTACTAAGATAGCCTAAAACAATACCAAGGCTATTTAAAATAACTGTGGTAGGAAAAATACAGTAGATAGCTCTGCCACCAGCCACATCTTAATGACATAGACAAAAAGGGATAACTGTTAACCCTTTCCAGAACTCTATGTAAGATAGTTTGTACTGGGTCTGTGCAGGGCTGGACTGGGAACTAAAAGAGGCCCTGGAAATAATTACTCTGGACCAAAAGAGGCCCTGGAAATGAAGTTCAAAGTGGCCCTATATGAAACATTTTCAGCAAGCCCAATGCTTTTCCTATGAGAACATTTGGAAATACCACAGAAAAGAGGCCCAGGGTGCAGAGGCCCACCGGGAAAACTCCAGAGTTCCCTAAAGGCCAGTCCACCCCTGGGTCTGTGGTTTAAAAAGACTAATAACGTCAATGGCATTTTTACATATTCTGGGAGACAGTAGTCAGTCCCAGAAAATGGAGTTTAGAGTGGGAAGTCTGAAAGAGACAACCCATGTGTCACTGCAATAAAGGTACAGTGTAACACACAGTAAAAGATGATGCCTATGGAGTATGTGAGGCTCCACAGTCTATGAACACAAAAATGTTAAACACACACAGCAAAACATATGAGAGGGAAAAAAGGCTCATACTCTTACCAGGTGAACACAAAAAAAAATTCTAGAAATCCAGCAAAGCTGCTGAGGGACTCAGTAGGTAAGGGAAATTAGCCATTTTGGAGAATTGCTGTGTTTGCAATCACTAGTCACAGGGTTCCCCTTGGCCGGAGGATCAAGATTATGCGAGGTGGATACATCAAGTGTGTTGGGTGAACAGCTGTATCTGGTGCTTGGAAGATGTCTGGCCTCAGGACTCATGGCCGGTCCTTCATTATTTGTGTCTATATCTCGGAGCGAGGGGCTGACACTGTTGACAGCCTGCAGGTGGTCTGCAGCACCTTCATTATCCATATATTCCATGGGTGTAATGTAGCTACTGGAGCCCAGGGCTGATACCAGTATTGTGATATCAGTTTGGGGGTTCTGTGCAATTGTTCTCATCATTCAAGTCCCGCATAATGCTTGTTCTGGGTGAGAGCCCCTCTTTGAGAGGTTTGATGGCACGCAGGTTGTTTGATCCTGGCCCATATGGGCCATCAAAGGCACTTAATCATCTTCCTCCAACTGCAGATCTTGACGGGGGCTAGCAGAGTTGTCAAATATGGTTGCAGGGCTGAGTTTGCATTCAGGGATTTAGGGATGTCATTGTTGGCGTACTCTGGCATGGGCCCTCAGGTGTTAGAAAGTCAGCTATACCAGAATCTCTAAGACTGGCAATAATCATCGATTCAGGAGTTTGGCTATGGGTATAACTATGGATGGTTTCTCCACTACTGAGCCGCAAGTTGCTGCTTTGTGTATCCCTATTGGCTGGGGGATTATCCCCCATTGGCTGGGGGATTATCCCCCAGGTTTCCTTATTTGCACCAAGAAACTGATTAATGTCCTTGATCAAAAAATGTGCATCCTTGTGAGAGTTATGGGGGTATGGGATTGGTTCTTGCCAATTTCTGAGCTAGCCAAAGGTAGTTCTGATTTCCATTTTACTATCTGTAGTTTCCGCTTGGGTACTGCATCGCATGTCATGTTGGTGCCCATTATACAGGGTTTGCTCGTACTTCCTCAACCACTGGGGACGGTGGCCAGGGAAGAAGAAATGTAGTATTGGGGTTATTGTATATTTAACCCCTGTCCCAGCTCGACCAAGACTGGTCTCAATCGCAGTCTCTCACCCCCACAGTCTCTCGCACCACAGATCCTCACCTGATCAAACCCTGACTGGTCTCAATCACAGTCTCTCACCCCCACAGATCCTCACTGATCCTTTGCTTTGCCCGTGTTTTCTTGGGGATGCAAGTCCAACCCCTTATGTAATATAGCATCCAGGCCAGTACTTGCAGTGTTCAAGCTGATTTCAGGCATCCCTGACAAGTAACCATCCAGGTCCCTGATTCTCCAGTGGAGCTCTCTGGTCCACCACCTGCAGGGCAGCACACATCCACACCCTGTCTCCTTGTGTGGGATGCAGGATCCTCAACAAGTGTTGACAAGTGTTTCCTGTGATTTAACAATTATGACATTGATGTTTTCAAAGTTCTTGATTCTCATTGGTATATTAGACCTCAATTCCTATTGAGGGGCACATCAGCAGTGACAATCACAATCTACTTATAAGACCTGTGTTCTTAAATGCATATATAAAAAAGTAATTTTTGATTTTATGGATCAAGTGAACACATAAGGAACATTAAAGAGATATTGGTGTTGATTAATAGATCACAATTCTCATTACGAACTAAGCTCTTGATACTTATAGAGTGTCAAGAGAAAAGAGGGAATACTTCTAGTTATCACTTCCTAAAATAACTTAAACTGCATGGGAGGGTGGCAGTATGGGGATTGTATGGTTTGGGGATATGGAATTATGTTGGAAAGCTTTAATGCATGGGTCTTAATTGAAAAGAAAGTGTGCCATGAAGACACAAGTAGTGCAGATGCATGCTTTCATTATTTTGATTTGGTTGTACAAGTGGTTTACGTGACTTAACAATGAAGATCGCGATTTTCTAGCCAGATCAGCAATGAACATTTTGAGAAAAAAAACAACAAAAAAAACAATAATTAAAGTGATGTAAATGCGCCAATATTATTCAGTAAAACCACTGCAATTTAGCAGCTTTTATGAGCTACACCACTTTACCAATGTGCCCTCCCATTCTACAGCCCCTGCAAACACTGATAACATCACACATGACTTCACAATTGACATCACATATGACATGACGAGTAACTAGAACACACTTATGAAAGCTCAAATGACATTGGTGATGACAACATATGAAATCTCTTAAAAACATCACTTTTGACCACCTAACTATTGCCACTGTTAACTACCAGTGTTGGTGAAACATGGTCAGCTGTATTTTAAGACATAAAGAGCAGTTTAGCTTAGATGAAATGTGTGCAATCATTTTTCAGTGTCCCAAAAAATATGCAAGCGCCTTAAACAACGGTACAATAGTTCAGAGGGTTGGCCATTCTGATAAAGATCTACAATTTCCGATACGATACAGAAGGGCTCTGCAACCTTAGGATCTCCAGGGGCCAGATTACAGAAATGTTGCCCTGGTGCAAAAAATGTATCTTTTATACACTACAGCAATATTTGCTCTGGTGCTTATGCCATGCCAAACTGCACTTATCATGCTGCAATGTTTTTCTAATATGTCCCAGTGATTTTTAGAAATAGGGCAGAGGTTCATCAATTGCAAATTTCACCCGCCTTTCACCCCCTACACAGTGGGAGGGAACATGGGAGTACTCTCTAAAACATCAGCCAAACATGCAGATTGAAACCCATGAACTGAAAAGATTGCAACGTGTGTCAGTACAGTCAATGATCTACTCCTGCCTTATAACGCTGTGTCCTTGCAACATAAAACTGTTACTATACATGGTTGACTTTTTCAGGCCACCTGCCGTAACCTTTATCATTTGGCATGGTCAAGACCCACCTTTTGCTTCATTATACTTACAGTTAGCTTGTTGTGATACGTAGAATAAGGGGATTTGTGTATATGCGCCTTCTCGTGTATGTTAGTAGACTTGGGTGGACTGGCACAACGTCGTATTGATGCAACTGTAATGTATACTTAGCATAGCAGAACGATTTAAGAATGAAGTGATACATGTAGTAGAGAATGTATTCCTGTATGTACTCATTTTAAACCGAGGGAGACTCAGAAGTGTAGGAATTCCATGATTGTAAGTTCACACAACTTTTAGATGTAGACCCCAAACAAGCTTTGCACATGAATGCATACTCTATTTATATGCATCTCTATAGTCTTTATACATTAGGCATGGCTATTACTTTCATGTGATATCTGCTGCTCTCGAGATCTTCCAATGATGTCATTGATGACATACATATTTTCATTGTTGATGTCATCAATGATCTAATTTGTGATTACATCAGGGTGGTTGTGGGTTTCACAGTGGGGGGTTTAAACTGAGGAGGATGGTTCCAGAAGTCAATGCATCTACTGTGCAGAACCAGAATTGCTTTATCATGTGGTGTCTGATGGCTATGAAGATAGTGAACAGACTACTCTGACAATAATACAGTTTCATTTGTTCTGTGGAGGCAGGCGGAACATGCACAAAGGACTACCTAGGACATTTTGAAGATATGGTGTTGAACATCTTGGGGGATATAAGGGCAGTCACTTGCAGGCTAGTGGGTCTAAAGGGTTAATATTGGAGACTAATTGTGTTCTTGCAAGAACATCATAATAATACGCAATTGCCTGTTAACTCTTTGGTATCAAATTTGGCTGATTTCTGATTATGTTGATGAATTGTGCTTGCGACTCTTATCTGTCGTGCAATGCAGTGTGGTTTCCGACTTTGGGCTACCTCCTCCCGAAGATCTCCTGCATCACTAAGAATGAAAAAGTGTTCTTGTGAAAGAATCTTGGTGGGTCTGTCACAAGGATGGCAGCTAGCCATTGAACTTGCATCCAGGGACACGCAGGCTAGCTAAGGTTTTTTTTTTTTAAAGAACCAGGGATGATCAGACAAATAAGGGACTTATTTAAGGGCTGCACTGAAATGGTAAGGAGATTCTGGGTTGGGTATATGGTATTGGGTTTTTCATTTGCCTGTTATATTGCAATGGTTTTATTGATGTCTATTTCTTATGTCCAGGAATAGATCTGGCAACATACTGGGATTAATTAACTAGTCAAGCTGGTTTTATATATGTTTGATATTTCAACTTAGGCATTCATATCCTGCAAAGTGAACGTGTCCATAGGAAACCTCTCAATATTAACTGTAATTGTGTCACTGATCTTTAATAGGGAACCAAACATAATGAAGCCTTATTAAATAAGTATAGGTACACGTTTGCATGATGAGCTGCCCATCCATTGTGTATTTACCTATTTTAATATTGCTACGTGAGATTTATTTTACTCTTTGCAGTACCTAACACGCCATAACAAACATACTCAGTTTCCGATTAAAGGGACTTTTAAAATAGACAAACCGGGAGCTCTTAGACGTGCATAGATGGAATAAAAAGGTAGGGTGACTCCAAAACCGTGGGCAGCGTTTGCCACATGGCAAAAGGAGGCAACAACACAAAGGAATGAATGTACATTTTGAGGGTTAAGGGAAGTTAATGACAGGTTGAGAAGGAAGATAACACTCTTGCGATTGAGGAGGGTGGCAAAAAAAAGTACACAGCTATGGCCCGAGATAATAAAAGAGGAGAATGAGAAGGTTGAACAGCAGCAGGAATAGCAGGACAGTGAATCGGCTGAGGATATTGTTGAATTTATTTTAAGCATGAGAGCAGTAGTCAGACAAGGACGGAGTCAGCCCCAGCAGGGACAACTGGAACTGGAAAGTGCCCAATTGCAAGCACTTCAGCTAGTTGAACCCACTGTACAGAGCTAACACAGCCTTTTACAGATGACCTCTGCAACTACTTCAGAGAGAATGCACCATCCGAACCTCAAGGTACGTATACACGCAACTCTTCAGTGAACTTCAGCCATAGGCAAGGCTACCCACAGGCATGCATTAGAATGCAGCAACAACCGATGACAAAATGTCAGGTCTTACTAGACACATAGCGCTCCTCCAGGCTTAAACACAGTCCACAAAACCTCATCCATCAGAATGCAGTGACGACATATGACATTTGGTCTAGCTGAACACTTCACCAATATTTCTATCACACATATTCCTCTCCACTCAGCACCCATCCAAGTGCCTGTCTTCATGGGTAGCTTTACGGAGCCTGGCCAGCCCTCCTAGCTCCTTCTCTTGGCCAAATGCACACATAAATTTAAACCTTCATACTGGTTCCCAAACCTTGGACTTCTGTCACCCAAGGGCATTCCCACTGCAAGCATGTTGAGGCATCATTAATGATAAAAAGGCACTACATACATCAATACTACTACTGATACTACTACTTCTACTACTGCTGTACAACCTGGCAAGAGTTAACAGGTAGCCACAGGAGGGCACATGCTGATCAATGCTCCTCCCTCTTACACCCGATCAATGATAAGGGGAGGAACAGTGCATGGGAGTGACCCTTGAGTCCTCCATCCAAGAACCTCTTAGACAAGTGTTGGCACATAACGAAGAGGGAGAGGGGAAGAAACAGCCACACTTTGTTACAGTGCATGTTCAATGGATGCCAAGTGATTTGTGTAATCTGGTGAAGGAATTCTCAAATACTAGAGACGAACTGCAGTGCTTTTAAGAAGATCTTCAGACAGTCCTCCAAAGTGAAATCTCCTCCTGGTTGGATATGATTCAGCTCATGAGTCTAATCATGCAGCTGAAGTAAGACCGATTCTAGTAGAACAAGCCACTTAGCCGGATCTGGATTCAAAAACAGCAGATACCTTGTTGCAAGCCAGGGAGAAAAGAGTTACTTTGATCCTTGAAATGTGCCCACCTACTGGACAAAGATAGGAAAGTGTAAGCAGAACAAAGGACTGTGAGTGATTTTTTTAATCATTTGAGGTGGTGTTCACACAGCATTCTGACCCCACAAATCCGGATGAGATTGCCCAGGAAGCTATAGTCAATTCATTCATTAACACATTTTTACCAAGTTCCAAATCCAACTAAAAAAACATATGTATCTGACAGCAGACAAAACCTTCAGCAGTGATAGTGGCAGTTGCAAATATTTGCATTGAGTGTTAAGAACAGATTAACAAAATTTACGAGAATCATTTGATGACTTCACAGATGCAGAGCTTGCAAGGCCAGCTGGAGGGGCAGTTGCAGAATGCACAGGTGCTTGCTCAATGTGGCCCAGACCCCGAATAAGGGCTGATGTGGCCATATTTCTGGGCAGCTTACACATGTGGCTGGTGAGTGTTCACCCCAGACAATCGACCCAGCAGCAACAGTGGAGTCCACCAGATTAGGCATGACAGTGGGATCTAGAAGATCAGCAATGACAGAAGGACTGGGCAAAACCACATCAAAACTCTTATTTTGCAACTATTGTAATCAGATAAGGCACTGGAAGAATGAATGCTCCTACAGACTACAGAGACCGTACCCCAATGGAACGCAGGAAATGCTGACATCTAAGCTCAAAAACCATGGGGCACCACCCCTTTCTCAGATCCATCCCAAAGAGTTCAACCTCATTTTACCAATCTGAATGCTACTACTTTTACACCTGGGCCACCGAACATCAACCTGATTGACTTAGACCGTTTCTGACTATCCAGAGTGTGGGGGATTTTAGAAATCCATTTGATCCAAGGAGATAAAGATGGCCCGTATGTTCAGTCTCATGTAGAGGGAATAACTGGAGCATGCTTACTGTACACAGTAGGAAAGGGATCAGTCCTGTATGTGTATGTCTTCCTTGTTGTTCTGATGTACAGGAAGACAGTTCAATCTGTTGGCTTATCTAACACCCATATTTTACACCCAGTCACTAAGTCCCTAACCATTTTCCCAGGATCCATCACTGACCAACATGCATTTATTTTGAACCCTATTGCACCTCTACATTTGTCAGGCAGGGTCATTTTATGTAAGCCTAGATGCACTTTCCACCGTATCCCGGATGTGGAGTTTTTTTAATTGTACTCTGAGATAGCACAGACACAGTTCTTGCGACCCTCCAGGTAAAGTTTTCAGGACACTCCGAGTAAGGGAAGGAGGGGTGGCCAGATGATTTGAACACATTTATTAACACCATTAATGTTTCCTTATTGTTCACCGATGATAGTGAGGTAGAGAACATTCAAGAAGCTGAATCTTTTGAGATTAAAGCAGACCCGTTTAAGAGATGAACTTGTGCCCTCAATACCCCATGAAGCCTCAAAGCTGAATCAGGCATCACCACAGTCATTGAATCACTCCTGAGCCAGGGAAATATTGTCCTTGCTAGTAGTACATTTAATACTCTGAATCTGCCTCTGAAAAAGCTTGAGAAATCAACCTATCGTGTAACATAGCAAGGACCACCACTTGTCCATCCATGAAATAGTGACTGGTCGGCAAATGCAAACACCCATATCAGCAGTAAGGAGAATGTCTGATGCACACAGAAAAGTGGCAGTATTACGAGAGGAGTTTAAAGAATATGTTACCCAGCTCACTAGAGCTGTGAGATGCACTGCCAAACAAATAGCACCCCCATTTACAAGAGAAAATAAAACAGATAAAACAAATGTAGCAGCAGACAGTCCCATGCAACCTCTAATGCCCAGAGAATTAGTGTATGTCCGGATGTTTGTGAGAAAGAGGAACTCCCCAAGGCTCCACAGGCCCTACAAGGTCATCTATTGCACCCCATTGGCTGTAAAAGTGAAGGGATTGAGGCACTGGATCCAACTCGCTGATGTTCGAAGAGCCCACAACAGCGTATTATTAGAGATGTAACACAATAGTGACAAAGAGGTGGCAGTACCTTAAAAAAGAGTATAACAAATAAAAACTAAAACTGATGTAAATAAAAACCTGATATTGACATACACATATTATGACAAAGTGTTGTATATTTTGAAATATGAAGTGTTTTCTTCTTTCTTGTTGTACCCCTTCCATGCTTTCTTGCTTGCCTCTTCTCTAACAGCTTATTCCAGTTTAAAACTTTATTAACACCCATCCCGTTATATCCCCCTCTGTAGGTGCTGCAATGGTGGAGACACCGCCACTTACAACAGAAAACACTGAGCTAGATAGCAGTAGGAATAGAATAAGTGTCACTAGAGCATACGGTTATAACTGTGACATTAACTTCATACTGATCGTATTTACTATAACTATGTTGCATATAGGTGTTTATTGGAATGCATATTTTATCTAGGGGTGCCCATTTAAAAGAATGGGGAAGAGATAAAACTGACCTGGGATGACAAAGTACTCCCAAACCTCACCACCCTGCATAAGAACGTAACAAGAGCGACCACATATTATGTGGCATTTGTAGCTAGCAATACTGAGAGTGTATCCAATGAAGAAAACACATTATGACCAACCCCCATTATGTTTACAGAGACACAATGTTACCTCACAACCGCCCACAATGCCTACCACACTGTTCAGTAGAAAAAAAACTGTGTGCTCCAGACCCCAGCCTCTTTTATGAAAAGTGTGTCCCCTTCTCCTACTATGTACAGACAAACCGTTGCTGCTAGTGTTAATGAAAATGTAAATGATGATATTTTTCCAATGTATAGCGAACAGACTATAATGGCTCAGAGACTACTATGTAATAATGATGATATGTGTAGAAAGTTTACAAAACCACCATCATCTTTTTTGTCTAATAGAAGACGAAAGAGGCAGGCATTCCAACACTGATATGATGCATACCATGGGATGGGGTTAGACACAGTAGAAGACTTACGTCACACAAGTGCAACTGGGAAAAGAACAACCAACAGCAGTTGTTACATGTGTTCATTAATGCCCCATGCTTCTGGAACTCCAAAAATTCTAGTACCACAAGAAGCTTCCCTGGTAGAATCCCAATGTCTCCTTCATCTCTCACTTAGTAGAATAAAAAACTCCTTCCAGCCACTCATAGTTAAATGGAAACTCCTTCCACCAAATGAGAAACTCTGCAAGGAAGGGCCACAGGGTCCAAACTGCTTTAAAGAAAACAAAATGATGCAGAAAACAAATGATTACAGTCACACATATGTGCAAAGCAGAGGCGCTACGTGGCTTGTCGGATGAAAGACTAGAATGGATGGATTTACACAAACATGGACAAATCACATCACCAAGCTAACACGGTCAAAGCCCTTGAGAAAGCAATAAAGGTCCCTCAAGAAGATAATTATGAATTGTGTTTCGATAGCGAAGGAAAGGTGCCTATGGGACACTGCAACAGAACCTTCGTCATTCCTGATCTCTGGAAAGGCACAGCTGCCCTCATGGATTATTACTGGGTGTGTGGTAAACAAGCATACTTGCACCTCCTGCCATCATGGAGGGGTTATTGTTTGCTTGCAACACTCCATTCCATGCTGCTGGTGATACCTGAAGAACACATCAAGGGAGAAGAGGTGGTGCAAGAACAATCAAAGACAACTCAACCAACTGAAGCACAGCACCATGTATCAAATATTTTTAGACCATGAGCCACATCATTAAATCTCCCAAAAGAAGCGTGCCTCCAAATATGTATCTCAAGAGTCTTCTGATCTTCTGGCGCAAATACCGGACAAATACAAACGCTTCAGCTCAGCAGAAACCTTCTTTGCATCACTCATCCCCAGTATCCAGACAAGAACCCATGCCAAGTGACTCTAAATAGTGTGCTCGGAGCTCATCCAATTGGCAAATGACACTGAAAAAGGATTCAACGTCATCATGGTGGAACTCTGAGCACTCCAACTCATGATGATGCAGAATAGGTACCTGCTCGACCTTCTAACCGCTATGGAAGGAGGTGTTTGCAAGAACATTGCAAGTTCATGTTGCACCTTCATGCCTTCAACAGATGCTGAAAATGGGTTATTGTCACATATGATTGCAGCAGTACATGAGCTGGTGGTGAAAACGAAGAAAGAAGGGGGGATCAGGAGCGATGACTGGTTCAGCATGGCCTTCAGCTGGGTACCCTTGTGGCTTGGAACAATCATAAATACGGTGGTGCCCATCATTGTGTTCTTCTTGCTGATTTTCTGTGTGTGCCAGCTAGGCCTCAGGTGCTGCACAAAGGCAGTGCTGAGTAGTGTGATGATGATGGTGACAATCAGCAACAGAAAGGTAACCAATAAAGTGCCTCATGATTCCCAGGCACCCCAAGTGCAGACAGGTGAAACAAATGAACCCACATACTGCATGTTTTGCAATATACAACACAGGAGATGTGGTAGATAACTTTTATCACGCTGCTATTAAGCAACCCATAAGATCTTGAAAATTATAAGGAAGTGCGGGTGGACCTGGACAGGGATGGGGATGTATTTATATGACAAACACTCCTTAGGAATTTGCACGGCATGGGGAAAGTCTGAGAAGTGTGTGTAGAGCCTGGATTCCGATAAAAGGTACCCTCGCTTGGGATGAAGTAGTAAAAAAGGCTGAAGAACATAGACACACTGCGGAGGGTATTTGTTACTTTAGGAGTAACAAAAGGGGGGAATGTTGGGGATGAGGTGGTAAAATCCCACCCCCTCACCATTCCCACTGTGTCTAAACCATGCGTAAACTAAGGGGGGAGAGGCCCCCACCCCCATGGTACCTGATTGCATAATGTAACATGGAAATGTACCTGCAACTCTTGACCCACAGAATCCAGCTCTCCCCATCCCCAGCGTCTCACACAGCATGGAGTGCCCAAACCCCCACCACTTCCCTGTCTTCACTGCTCCACACAAAGACTGTTCCCATGGACTCACTGCAGAATGTGAGATCAAAGCCAACCTTTTACACAAGTGCCCATCCATCTCCACTAAACTGCCCATGCCCTTGTCACCCTCACCGACATGCAGAGTCCCTCCAGTCTTTGACCCCTCACCCTCTTTCATGCTGAGATTTAACAGACCACTGCACGTTGGCCATTCCAGAACACCCACTGCAGGCCTAATCTTAAAACCGCAGTAAATCCTCTTAACAGCAACTCATGCCTACCTATATCAGGAGAATTCAAACAAAACTGCGTGCAGGTCAATCCCCTAGGGTGGGCACCTGGGTGCTGGGATAAATACACGAAAGAGAACCTCAAGTTAAAAAGTTGGAATGTCAATATAGTAGCTCATTTGATCTACCCACCTCTACTCATACAAGATTTTATGTGGGCCATTATTTCTGCAGTATCAGTTTCTGTTGTTTAGTTTAGTCAGATAGTTATATTGTACACCCCGACCAAACCTTCACACTGCAGAGATGAGCCCAGTGGAGCCATGTGTGCCAGCAGCGACTGGAAACAACAGACAATTAGCATCCTGCCATCCTTACAGTATCAACTGTGCCATAGGCTTCCCCCCAATCCAATGCTAAATTTTGTGCTGTATATGCTACGTCATCACTGACGCTGTGTGTCCTTTTAATGTGCTGCCCGTGAATTGTTTTGCAGAGCCCATCTCGGGCAGCCGATTTCTTTGCTTGCTAATTATATTCTATATAAAATGTGTTCACGTTTGCAACTTATCTCCTGGTCTCATTCCCCAGTGAGGTGTGGCTATTATTTTGGTATATTGGATATTACGTGTCTCAGGGGTGGCAGCCTTCATCCTTATACACACAAATGCTCCAGCTAGTGAAAAAGATATATGGGTAAGAAATGGGTGTTGGTTACATAATGACTCTCTGTGGAATGATGAACAAATTTAATTGGTGACTCTGAGGATCTTAAGGCCTCATTACACGGTAGGCGGTAAGGGTTTACCGGTACCGGTATTTTACCGGTACCGGTAAACCCTTACCGCCTTACTAGGAGGTCCCTTTGCGAGATGGTACATTAACGCCTGCTTTTAGCAGGCGTTAAAAAACGAACCCGCAAAGGGACCGGGGTGCTAATTACTCTACCGCAATTTGCGGTACCGTAATTAGCGCCTTCCCCATTCCCATTATGCCCTATGGGGCAAAAATGGGAATGGGGAAGGTCAATGGAGGAAGGAGGAATTACCGCCTTCCTAACTTTGGAATAGGGAGGTAATTCCCCTTTCCTCCAAGGCGGTACCGGTAAATTACCGGCATGAACCATGCCGCTAATAGCGCCATGGTTTACCGTCTACCGTGTAATGAGGCCCTTAGTATCTCAACTTGTCAGAATATATCATGGTCACGCACATCTGGGGCAATATACAAAGGTCATGTCTCTAAATCGTCCATGCTTTGCAAAAATAGTCAGGAATATAGTCTGTGTATTGTGTGTTTGCAGAATAATGTGGAAAAGGCTGTACCCTCCACCTGGGAGCACATACTCCTCCCTATGGCCCCTTTGTGGGTCTCCAAATCAACTTCATGCAACTTCCATGCTGTAATAATTGGCAGTATCTCCTTATTGTCCTGAATGTATTCCCTGGGTGGGTGGAAGCATACTCACGTAGAAATGTAGATGCAATAATGCTTGTGGACATTTTGGTGACTGATTTTCTACCGAGGTAAAGCATGCCTTACTGTATCAATAGTGGCCAGGCCATCCACTTCATCAATAACCTTAGAAAATCTACATTCTCTACCTTGATGATTCAGCATAATGTGTCCTGCCTCTCCACCCACAATCCGTAAGAGCAGGCTAGAGAAGGAATGTGTCCCTGAAGAATACTTTTGCAAAGTTGTGTCAAGACACTGGGGTGAAATGGCCTGAGGCCTTGTCACTGGTTTTGTTTAGTATAGGTGGAGCCCCAAACAAAAAGCAGGGCATTAGTCCATATAAAGTTCTATTTGTAGGCCCTATGTGATTACCTGTATACCCTCCTTTTCAAGCTGTTTTGGATGAGTTGTATCAGACAGATGACAATCTATTATAGTATGTGGGATTTTTAATTGCCTCTGTTAGTCTTTCCCAAAAAGAGGTCAAAGTTGCACTACCAAGTGAACCACTTGTCCCTGTCAAATTCTTACAGCCCGGAGACCGAGTCATGATTAAGTTTCATCAGCGGAAGTCTATTTTGTCCCCCAGATGGCAGGAGCCTTACTTAGTACTCCTGACATCAAACACTGCAGTTAAGCTACATGGACACCAAACATGGTTTCACATGTCCCCGTGCAAAAGGGCATAGCCCTACCAGATTGAAGTATTAGATATTTGCATTCTATCATTTTGTATTGTCATATTATATTCTGGTTTCTACTATATCTATATCTAACACTTCTACTGCAGACCCTGCAATGAAGTATAGCTTAACTAATATAGTTGCTACATCTGAGTCCAATGTTGGCCATTGTATATAAAGTGCTATATCGTAAACTGTGAAAATGGGTACTTGTGGATCAGGGGGCCTGGCAATGTGGGTTGAAATGTGGTTAGAGCGTATTCTATGGCCATCTGTGTGCCCATATGGATATTCATGTGAAGCTCTCCTAAACTGAATGAGTAATGAGGAAAACCTCCAAGCATTAAATGCTGCAGCACAGACCACAACAGTAACCCAATTACTCAAAGTATTTACAAAACCTTTGCTTGTTGTTACTAGTGCAACCCTGGCATTTGATATGTCTGAAACCATGCCATGTTTCTGATATGACCCATTATTTTTTTTTCCTTTTTAGTAAGAGAAAGAATCGGGTGATCCCAAAGATCATGTATTGGTGCAAAGTAAAAGGCACTGTGGTGGTGACAACAAGAAAGACATGATGCAGTAATGGAAGTGGTGCTGCAGATGTGGCAGACCTGTCTCTTGTGATGTGAAGGGCATATAAGATTGAAGTTCCAAGTGTTTTGTTAGGGAAGAGCTCTGGGCACACCTTGTTGACTATACTAGACTTAACGAATGATCCTCAGATAATGAGAATGTGTTCAAATTCATTGAATACGTTTTTCCAGATTACTAGAGATTTCACAAATATGACATGGATGATGAATCAGCATCTGATGTCTCCAGAGATCAAGGTTAGGGAGTTCAAGACGAACACTGAAGTGCTTGCGTCGCACGTACCACCATCCACTACGGTGTCCCTCAAGGCTCTTGCACTGAGCCTACACTCTACAACATCTTTAACCTACCTCTCTTCAATGACTTGGATGAACGTGGCATAGATTACACAAACTATGCCGATGATAATCTCGTCTTACTCCCTCTCACAGGTTCATATGAACAGGCTTCAGCCACTTTGTCCAACACATATGCAGTCATCCAGGCCTGGATGACGGATTATGGACTATGTCTCAATGGAGATAAAACAGAGATCCTCCTGGTAAGCACCAAAGATACTCTCAACAAGCTGGACCCTCAATACAGGATCAACAGTAGGGGGGCTGTTCTGCCGTATAACTTTTTTAGGGGGCCTATTGTATGATTTAAGTAGGCCTAGGTTGTTTTTATTATGTCAGAAAAGGTACACAAGCACTATAAATGTGAGAATGTACCAGAGGAAGTATCAGACACAAATAGATAGTAATTTTACAGCTTTTTAATTTATTTTGCTGCTAGATGCAATTAAGAATACTGCACCAATAGTTGTTTTAAAATAAAAAAGAAAAGAGGAGGGAAAATAACCTTTGTTAAGGAAACATATTCAGAAACATACACAAGAAGTTCATTTCAAAAATACAGAGTTTTTTAAGGGGAGTAATTATTAGTCTTGATTTTTCCTTTAACATCTGTTTACAACAAGGTAAATTTTCAAAACATGCCAAAGAAGTGTTTAAGAAGAAACACTGTGAAACCATCACCTTAGTGACAAGTGATTAGCGTGTGGTCTATACATGACAACCAAGACACAAGCACTTAATGAGAGAGCTCTTAGGTAGGTGTAGCCAGGCTAGGGGGTGACCTAACAAGTGGTCGACGTCTAGATATTGATCTACAAAAGAGTAGGGACCAGGAGGAATTTAGTGGTGCTGGTCGCTGAGACGTTTCGGCTGGATGCCTTCATCTTGGGCCTGGGGTAGGTCTCCCTAAAAGGAGAAACAGGGGATCTCTATTAGTGACTGAGTTGCGAGGACGTATTTATTCAAAATAAGACATAATATATCCATGATTGTGATACACCACTAAAAAATAAGGGACAAGGGGTACACGGGACTGACCTTGGGGGTTGCAGGGTTCCCTTGGTCTGGAAAAGCTGTGGCTTGTTATGATGCCAAGTGGTTTATTTTTCTGTTTTCCGGCTGTAGTTGACTGCAGGGATTAGAGAACATAGTGTTCTCGGTAAGAAAATTCGTGGTGGCAGTTAAAAAGCAATTAAAAACACATGGCACAGAAATAGGTTGAGACTTAGGCAAAAACTTTCCCAGGCGCTCACCTTTATACGTTTTGGCTGAGCTGTGGAGCTCCGGAGGCAACGTGCAGGGTTTCAGTGAAATGGCTGCTCGTGAGCACATAGAGCAGCACGTAATTTAGGCTGAAGGGGTATTAGTTTCCACACATACCTGAGGGGAACGAAATACAAGCCCCTCGTTAGCAGGAGTAGTGCCAATAAAATGGTCTGAACAGGCAAGTCCAGAAGGAGTATTTACCTTAAAAGTGTAGGTGTGGGCTCACTGCATGCTAGCGAGTGTCATCTCGTTTCAGGCTGCCGCTGGAGCACTCAGTCGAGGCTTATGAGTAATGGTGCCGGGATGTACACGAATGCCCTAACTGCGCATGCGCGCCGGGAATAGTGTTCTGATTTTTGGTTTTCGCGGGCGCGCATGTGTGGGCCCCGTTGTCTGTAGTGTTGATATGTATAAGTATTGTCACGAGACACTAATCTAAATTCATGCTCATAACAATACGGTATGTCAATATAAATATGTCACGATTCTTTTTATCGTAAGCCACAAGCCTTGTTAGGCTGGGTGCTGGTCTGGTGTGAATGGCTAGTTGCAGATGGGCACAATGTTAATAAAAACCGGAAAGGAAGAAATATGCTGTGGCTGGATATAGATGTAAACAAATTGCACAGGGGCACAGTATTGTGAATGGGGAGCACCTGGAGGAAATAGAGTGCCTGGCAGGGACTGTGTGGGTCGCTACTATAAGTACCGTTTGGTGGGGCCCTGAATTAGGGGGTCTCAAGGAAAGGGGGGGGGGACATAAGAGACCTGAATGGAGAGATGATAACTTGGCAGGAGAGAGCAGCTCTAGCAGAGGTTTTTATCTGCTGAACTGTGAGGGCTCTATCTCATTTAGCCCAGTGGTTGTACTTTTCAATTTAAAAATCCACCATGCTTCTTTATGGTTAAGTGAGTTGGTGGTGTTACTCGTATTCGGTATTACATCTGCTATCCACCATAGGATATCATCAGGACTGTGATGGTTTTCAATGTAATGATGTACCATTGGTGCAGCGACAGATTTACATCGGATACGGGATCTATGTTCTCCTATCCTTTTGTGAATCTGTCTAGTTGTTTTTCCAACATAGCGTAAACCACAAGGACATTCAATGATGTAAATTACATTCGCCGTTTTACAGTTGGTGAACTGCCTAAGTTCCCAGTCTTTTTCGCCAATCTTAAAGGACGACATTTTTCTAGTAAAACGACAGATTGTGCAAGTGCCACAGGGGTGGTGCCCTCTTATTTCCCGCATGTTCCAAAGTGTAGATCTTTGTGTTTTCTTCTCCAGTCTTGCATGCGTTAGTATGTCTTTCAGGTTTTTTGAGCGTTTTAGCGCCATTCTAGGTGTTTTCTCTTCTGGCAGGCTTAATTGTACCAAGGGCCAAAATTTTTTCAGAAGTCCTTTAAGTTTGGTTGTATCAGGGCCAAAAGTGGAGACAAAAGTGATGATGTCCTCTTGGACCGGATTTCTTGTTTTAGGTGTTAGTAGACTTTCCCTGGGAGTATATTTGGCTCTTTTGGTCGACCGGCTAACACGTTTTTTGGGGTATCCTCTGTCTTGTAGTTTATTTTTTAGTTGTTTTGCATGTTCTTGAAATGAGTTCATTTCAGTGCAATTGCGCCTTAGTCTTAAGAATTGGCCATATGGGAGATTATCCCTTAGGTTTTTCGAGTGATGGCTTTTGTAATGGAGTAAGGTATTCCTCTCAGTCTCCTTTGTGAAGAGATCACATTGCAGTACACCATTCTTAACTAAGATAGTTAAATCCAGGAAATTGATGGCACTTCTGCTATTTTGCATAGTGAATGAGATCTCCTGTGTCTGGGTATTAATCCACTCAAAGAATGAGACAAGGCTATTTTCATCCCCTTTCCATACAAGGATGACATCATCGATGTACCTAAACCAAGAGGATATTTTATCTTGGAACGGGTTGGATGTGTTTATGACATGTAGTCTCTCAAACTCTGCCATAAAAATTATAGCCAGGCTTGGAGCAAACGCAGCTCCCATTGCAGTGCCACTTATTTGGAGATAGTATTCATCATCGAAAGTAAAAAAGTTGTTGGTGAGAGCAATTTCAAGTAGTTCCACTATGAAATTAGTTGGTACTCTTGTTTGAGTCATGAAGTGAGTAAGATGTTGTCGAATACACTCCACCGCTGCTTCTTGGGGGATATTTGTATACAGACTGACTACATCCATAGTCACCAGAAGTTCCTGCTCATTGTTGAATTGTCGTCCTTCAAACTTAGAGATGGTGGACATCGTATCTCTAAGATACGTAGGTGTTTTTTGGCTCATGGGTTTCAGAAAGTAATCTATGAATTTACAGATGGGCTCAAGAATTGAGCCACAGCCCGACACAATGGGTCTACCTGGAGGGTTTTGGCTGTGTTTATGAAGTTTAGGAAGAGCATAAAAGGCTGGTATTCTATTCTCTGACGTATTAAGGAAAGTTTCTTCACGTTCTGTAATCCACTCATGCTCTAACGCAAATCTAGTTGTTTCCACGATTTTTTGTTTGATGGTGGCTGAAGGGTCTCTCCTTAGTTTTTTGTAGTTGTTCTCATCATTTAATAAAAGCATCACCATTTCTTTGTATTGTAATATACTCTGAATCACAATGCCGCCTCCTTTATCGGCGGGCTTTATGATCAAGTCTGCTTTTTTGGCTAAGGTGTTTAAAGCCTTACGTTCACCTGTGGTCAAGTTCTGTCTCAGCTGATGTTGATTGGTTTGGAGTTTCCTTATTTCTTTTGTGATGCATTTTTCAAAAGTGAGCAAAGAGCCTGGTACTTCATTGTCCGTGGGATTAAATGTGGATTTTATTCTTAATCCAGTGTCATTTAGTTCTGGGTAAAGGTCTTTATCCTTGAAGTACACTTTCCTTCTGATGCTTCTGAACAGATTGAGTAGTTCAGAGTCCAATTTGAACCAATCAGTGTGTTCTGTTGGAACAAAAGATAAGCCTTTTGTGAGAACAGAGATTTCTTCTTTAGAAAGCGCGTAGCCTGACAAATTAAATATTGGTATCTCATTTAAAACCTGCGATTGGTTCTCCTCCTCGGGTTGCGTGGTCCCCACTGTGGGTAGTTGAAAAATGGCATTGCCTGTGGGTGCTGCGGTGGCCCCCAGTATGCGTCTCTGGGGGCCATTTGCCCTAAAAAAGGCATCTGATTTAAAGGTTGATATTGTCTTGGTTGTCTGTTTCTTTGACTGGGGTCTCCTGATGAGGAGTCCGAGCTTGATGTATTTGAAAAAGAGACCCATTTTCGTCTGTTTCTATTGGCCGGGGTTTGATTAGCCATTCTTTCCTTTTCCTTCTTATCCTTGTATTCTGCTGAGAGGTAGGGATAAATTAATTCTATTTTGAAATTGCTTATGTCCTTTGCCAATTTTTTATGTTTTTTCTCCAATGTAGTAGCAGTAAATTGGTCAAAAGCTTTATTAATTTCTTTTAGTTTATCTCTAGCATTGGACAGACTATTGTCATTCAGAAATTTCATTTCTTCTTCCTTCAGGTCTTGTTGTATTTTTACGTGGATGCGTTGAGCCGTTGTGATGGTCAGGGCCATTAGGTCCCTGCTGCATTTTGTTGAAATTTTACTGAAACCCAGCATATATTCCTTATCATCCAGGAACAATGCTGGTTCATTACTGATCTGGAGTCCCATGGGTACAAGGTTTACTCTAAGATATTCCCTCAGAAAATGTGCATGAACGTCCGTCCGAAAGCATTTTTTCTTTAGGTTTAGTAAAATGTCTCCTGAGGCTGTGGAGGCAATATGCTGCTGAGCTCCTGCCAAGTTGAAAAGGGATGGTCCCTCTATGATGTTATCTATTTCTTCTTCTGTGAAAGATAGCATTTGGTTCATAGTGTTAATGTGGGGGATATGTACCCCGGGGGGTCAGAGTCCGTGTATGCCCTTGGTGGGTGTAAATGTGTAAAGGCCTAAGAGAGAGGCACAGGTGATAAAGTTTAAAGAAAGACAATTTGTAACATTCCCTATTATAGCCTGGTGCTATATCTGGATACTGGTAACTGGAGGGATAGCCCAACTACAGCAGAACAAAGGGGCTAAATATACTAGATCAACAGTAGGGGGGCTGTTCTGCCGTATAACTTTTTTAGGGGGCCTATTGTATGATTTAAGTAGGCCTAGGTTGTTTTTATTATGTCAGAAAAGGTACACAAGCACTATAAATGTGAGAATGTACCAGAGGAAGTATCAGACACAAATAGATAGTAATTTTACAGCTTTTTAATTTATTTTGCTGCTAGATGCAATTAATAATACTGCACCAATAGTTGTTTTAAAATAAAAAAGAAAAGAGGAGGGAAAATAACCTTTGTTAAGGAAACATATTCAGAAACATACACAAGAAGTTCATTTCATAAATACAGAGTCTTTTAAGGGGAGTAATTATTAGTCTTGATTTTTCCTTTAACATCTGTTTACAACAAGGTAAATTTTCAAAACATGCCAAAGGAGACATTTTACTAAACCTAAAGAAAAAATGCTTTCGGACGGACGTTCATGCACATTTTCTGAGGGAATATCTTAGAGTAAACCTTGTACCCATGGGACTCCAGATCAGAAATGAACCAGCATTGTTCCTGGATGATAAGGAATATATGCTGGGTTTCAGTAAAATTTCAACAAAATGCAGCAGGGACCTAATGGCCCTGACCATCACAACGGCTCAACGCATCCACGTAAAAATACAACAAGACCTGAAGGAAGAAGAAATGAAATTTCTGAATGACAATAGTCTGTCCAATGCTAGAGATAAACTAAAAGAAATTAATAAAGCTTTTGACCAATTTACTGCTACTACATTGGAGAAAAAACATAAAAAATTGGCAAAGGACATAAGCAATTTCAAAATAGAATTAATTTATCCCTACCTCTCAGCAGAATACAAGGATAAGAAGGAAAAGGAAAGAATGGCTAATCAAACCCCGGCCAATAGAAACAGACGAAAATGGGTCTCTTTTTCAGATACATCAAGCTCGGACTCCTCATCAGGAGACCCCAGTCAAAGAAACAGACAACCAAGACAATATCAACCTTTAAATCAGATGCCTTTTTTAGGGCAAATGGCCCCCAGAGACGCATACTGGGGGCCACCGCAGCACCCACAGGCAATGCCATTTTTCAACTACCCACAGTGGGGACCACGCAACCCGAGGAGGAGAACCAATCGCAGGTTTTAAATGAGATACCAATATTTAATTTGTCAGGCTACGCGCTTTCTAAAGAAGAAATCTCCGTTCTCACAAAAGGCTTATCTTTTGTTCCAACAGAACACACTGATTGGTTCAAATTGGACTCTGAACTACTCAATCTGTTCAGAAGCATCAGAAGGAAAGTGTACTTCAAGGATAAAGACCTTTACCCAGAACTAAATGACACTGGATTAAGAATAAAATCCACATTTAATCCCACGGACAATGAAGTACCAGGCTCTTTGCTCACTTTTGAAAAATGCATCACAAAAGAAATAAGGAAACTCCAAACCAATCAACATCAGCTGAGACAGAACTTGACCACAGGTGAACGTAAGGCTTTAAACACCTTAGCCAAAAAAGCAGACTTGATCATAAAGCCCGCCGATAAAGGAGGCGGCATTGTGATTCAGAGTATATTACAATACAAAGAAATGGTGATGCTTTTATTAAATGATGAGAACAACTACAAAAAACTAAGGAGAGACCCTTCAGCCACCATCAAACAAAAAATCGTGGAAACAACTAGATTTGCGTTAGAGCATGAGTGGATTACAGAACGTGAAGAAACTTTCCTTAATACGTCAGAGAATAGAATACCAGCCTTTTATGCTCTTCCTAAACTTCATAAAAACAGCCAAAACCCTCCAGGTAGACCCATTGTGTCGGGCTGTGGCTCAATTCTTGAGCCCATCTGTAAATTCATAGATTACTTTCTGAAACCCATGAGCCAAAAAACACCTACGTATCTTAGAGATACGATGTCCACCATCTCTAAGTTTGAAGGACGACAATTCAACAATGAGCAGGAACTTCTGGTGACTATGGATGTAGTCAGTCTGTATACAAATATCCCCCAAGAAGCAGCGGTGGAGTGTATTCGACAACATCTTACTCACTTCATGACTCAAACAAGAGTACCAACTAATTTCATAGTGGAACTACTTGAAATTGCTCTCACCAACAACTTTTTTACTTTCGATGATGAATACTATCTCCAAATAAGTGGCACGGCAATGGGAGCTGCGTTTGCTCCAAGCCTGGCTATAATTTTTATGGCAGAGTTTGAGAGACTACATGTCATAAACACATCCAACCCGTTCCAAGATAAAATCTCCTCTTGGTTTAGGTACATCGATGATGTCATCCTTGTATGGAAAGGGGATGAAAATAGCCTTGTCTCATTCTTTGAGTGGATTAATACCCAGACACAGGAGATCTCATTCACTATGCAAAATAGCAGAAGTGCCATCAATTTCCTGGATTTAACTATCTTAGTTAAGAATGGTGTACTGCAATGTGATCTCTTCACAAAGGAGACTGAGAGGAATACCTTACTCCATTACAAAAGCCATCACCCGAAAAACCTAAGGGATAATCTCCCATATGGCCAATTCTTAAGACTAAGGCGCAATTGCACTGAAATGAACTCATTTCAAGAACATGCAAAACAACTAAAAAATAAACTACAAGACAGAGGATACCCCAAAAAACTTGTTAGCCGGTCGACCAAAAGAGCCAAATATACTCCCAGGGAAAGTCTACTAACACCTAAAACAAGAAATCCGGTCCAAGAGGACATCATCACTTTTGTCTCCACTTTTGGCCCTGATACAACCAAACTTAAAGGACTTCTGAAAAAATTTTGGCCCTTGGTACAATTAAGCCTGCCAGAAGAGAAAACACCTAGAATGGCGCTAAAACGCTCAAAAAACCTGAAAGACATACTAACGCATGCAAGACTGGAGAAGAAAACACAAAGATCTACACTTTGGAACATGCGGGAAATAAGAGGGCACCACCCCTGTGGCACTTGCACAATCTGTCGTTTTACTAGAAAAATGTCGTCCTTTAAGATTGGCGAAAAAGACTGGGAACTTAGGCAGTTCACCAACTGTAAAACGGCGAATGTAATTTACATCATTGAATGTCCTTGTGGTTTACGCTATGTTGGAAAAACAACTAGACAGATTCACAAAAGGATAGGAGAACATAGATCCCGTATCCGATGTAAATCTGTCGCTGCACCAATGGTACATCATTACATTGAAAACCATCACGGTCCTGATGATATCCTATGGTGGATAGCAGATGTAATACCGAATACGAGTAACACCACCAACTCACTTAACCATAAAGAAGCATGGTGGATTTTTAAATTGAAAAGTACAACCACTGGGCTAAATGAGATAGAGCCCTCACAGTTCAGCAGATAAAAACCTCTGCTAGAGCTGCTCTCTCCTGCCAAGTTATCATCTCTCCATTCAGGTCTCTTATGTCCCCCCCCCCTTTCCTTGAGACCCCCTAATTCAGGGCCCCACCAAACGGTACTTATAGTAGCGACCCACACAGTCCCTGCCAGGCACTCTATTTCCTCCAGGTGCTCCCCATTCACAATACTGTGCCCCCGTGCAATTTGTTTACATCTATATCCAGCCACAGCATATTTCTTCCTTTCCGGTTTTTATTAACATTGTGCCCATCTGCAACTAGCCATTCACACCAGACCAGCACCCAGCCTAACAAGGCTTGTGGCTTACGATAAAAAGAATCGTGACATATTTATATTGACATACCGTATTGTTATGAGCATGAATTTAGATTAGTGTCTCGTGACAATACTTATACATATCAACACTACAGACAACGGGGCCCACACATGCGCGCCCGCGAAAACCAAAAATCAGAACACTATTCCCGGCGCGCATGCGCAGTTAGGGCATTCGTGTACATCCCGGCACCATTACTCATAAGCCTCGACTGAGTGCTCCAGCGGCAGCCTGAAACGAGATGACACTCGCTAGCATGCAGTGAGCCCACACCTACACTTTTAAGGTAAATACTCCTTCTGGACTTGCCTGTTCAGACCATTTTATTGGCACTACTCCTGCTAACGAGGGGCTTGTATTTCGTTCCCCTCAGGTATGTGTGGAAACTAATACCCCTTCAGCCTAAATTACGTGCTGCTCTATGTGCTCACGAGCAGCCATTTCACTGAAACCCTGCACGTTGCCTCCGGAGCTCCACAGCTCAGCCAAAACGTATAAAGGTGAGCGCCTGGGAAAGTTTTTGCCTAAGTCTCAACCTATTTCTGTGCCATGTGTTTTTAATTGCTTTTTAACTGCCACCACGAATTTTCTTACCGAGAACACTATGTTCTCTAATCCCTGCAGTCAACTACAGCCGGAAAACAGAAAAATAAACCACTTGGCATCATAACAAGCCACAGCTTTTCCAGACCAAGGGAACCCTGCAACCCCCAAGGTCAGTCCCGTGTACCCCTTGTCCCTTATTTTTTAGTGGTGTATCACAATCATGGATATATTATGTCTTATTTTGAATAAATACGTCCTCGCAACTCAGTCACTAATAGAGATCCCCTGTTTCTCCTTTTAGGGAGACCTACCCCAGGCCCAAGATGAAGGCATCCAGCCGAAACGTCTCAGCGACCAGCACCACTAAATTCCTCCTGGTCCCTACTCTTTTGTAGATCAATATCTAGACGTCGACCACTTGTTAGGTCACCCCCTAGCCTGGCTACACCTACCTAAGAGCTCTCTCATTAAGTGCTTGTGTCTTGGTTGTCATGTATAGACCACACGCTAATCACTTGTCACTAAGGTGATGGTTTCACAGTGTTTCTTCTTAAACACTTCTTTGGCATGTTTTGAAAATTTACCTTGTTGTAAACAGATGTTAAAGGAAAAATCAAGACTAATAATTACTCCCCTTAAAAAACTCTGTATTTTTTAAATGAACTTCTTGTGTATGTTTCTGAATATGTTTCCTTAACAAAGGTTATTTTCCCTCCTCTTTTCTTTTTTATTTTAAAACAACTATTGGTGCAGTATTATTAATTGCATCTAGCAGCAAAATAAATTAAAAAGCTGTAAAATTACTATCTATTTGTGTCTGATACTTCCTCTGGTACATTCTCACATTTATAGTGCTTGTGTACCTTTTCTGACATAATAAAAACAACCTAGGCCTACTTAAATCATACAATAGGCCCCCTAAAAAAGTTATACGGCAGAACAGCCCCCCTACTGTTGATCTAGTATATTTAGCCCCTTTGTTCTGCTGTAGTTGGGCTATCCCTCCAGTTACCAGTATCCAGATATAGCACCAGGCTATAATAGGGAATGTTACAAATTGTCTTTCTTTAAACTTTATCACCTGTGCCTCTCTCTTAGGCCTTTACACATTTACATCCACCAAGGGCATACACGGACTCTGACCCCCCGGGGTACATATCCCCCACATTAACACTATGAACCAAATGCTATCTTTCACAGAAGAAGAAATAGATAACATCATAGAGGGACCATCCCTTTTCAACTTGGCAGGAGCTCAGCAGCATATTGCCTCCACAGCCTCAGGAGACATTTTACTAAACCTAAAGAAAAAATGCTTTCGGACGGACGTTCATGCACATTTTCTGAGGGAATATCTTAGAGTAAACCTTGTACCCATGGGACTCCAGATCAGAAATGAACCAGCATTGTTCCTGGATGATAAGGAATATATGCTGGGTTTCAGTAAAATTTCAACAAAATGCAGCAGGGACCTAATGGCCCTGACCATCACAACGGCTCAACGCATCCACGTAAAAATACAACAAGACCTGAAGGAAGAAGAAATGAAATTTCTGAATGACAATAGTCTGTCCAATGCTAGAGATAAACTAAAAGAAATTAATAAAGCTTTTGACCAATTTACTGCTACTACATTGGAGAAAAAACATAAAAAATTGGCAAAGGACATAAGCAATTTCAAAATAGAATTAATTTATCCCTACCTCTCAGCAGAATACAAGGATAAGAAGGAAAAGGAAAGAATGGCTAATCAAACCCCGGCCAATAGAAACAGACGAAAATGGGTCTCTTTTTCAGATACATCAAGCTCGGACTCCTCATCAGGAGACCCCAGTCAAAGAAACAGACAACCAAGACAATATCAACCTTTAAATCAGATGCCTTTTTTAGGGCAAATGGCCCCCAGAGACGCATACTGGGGGCCACCGCAGCACCCACAGGCAATGCCATTTTTCAACTACCCACAGTGGGGACCACGCAACCCGAGGAGGAGAACCAATTGCAGGTTTTAAATGAGATACCAATATTTAATTTGTCAGGCTACGCGCTTTCTAAAGAAGAAATCTCCGTTCTCACAAAAGGCTTATCTTTTGTTCCAACAGAACACACTGATTGGTTCAAATTGGACTCTGAACTACTCAATCTGTTCAGAAGCATCAGAAGGAAAGTGTACTTCAAGGATAAAGACCTTTACCCAGAACTAAATGACACTGGATTAAGAATAAAATCCACATTTAATCCCACGGACAATGAAGTACCAGGCTCTTTGCTCACTTTTGAAAAATGCATCACAAAAGAAATAAGGAAACTCCAAACCAATCAACATCAGCTGAGACAGAACTTGACCACAGGTGAACGTAAGGCTTTAAACACCTAGCCAAAAAAGCAGACTTGATCATAAAGCCCGCCGATAAAGGAGGCGGCATTGTGATTCAGAGTATATTACAATACAAAGAAATGGTGATGCTTTTATTAAATGATGAGAACAACTACAAAAAACTAAGGAGAGACCCTTCAGCCACCATCAAACAAAAAATCGTGGAAACAACTAGATTTGCGTTAGAGCATGAGTGGATTACAGAACGTGAAGAAACTTTCCTTAATACGTCAGAGAATAGAATACCAGCCTTTTATGCTCTTCCTAAACTTCATAAAAACAGCCAAAACCCTCCAGGTAGACCCATTGTGTCGGGCTGTGGCTCAATTCTTGAGCCCATCTGTAAATTCATAGATTACTTTCTGAAACCCATGAGCCAAAAAACACCTACGTATCTTAGAGATACGATGTCCACCATCTCTAAGTTTGAAGGACGACAATTCAACAATGAGCAGGAACTTCTGGTGACTATGGATGTAGTCAGTCTGTATACAAATATCCCCCAAGAAGCAGCGGTGGAGTGTATTCGACAACATCTTACTCACTTCATGACTCAAACAAGAGTACCAACTAATTTCATAGTGGAACTACTTGAAATTGCTCTCACCAACAACTTTTTTACTTTCGATGATGAATACTATCTCCAAATAAGTGGCACGGCAATGGGAGCTGCGTTTGCTCCAAGCCTGGCTATAATTTTTATGGCAGAGTTTGAGAGACTACATGTCATAAACACATCCAACCCGTTCCAAGATAAAATCTCCTCTTGGTTTAGGTACATCGATGATGTCATCCTTGTATGGAAAGGGGATGAAAATAGCCTTGTCTCATTCTTTGAGTGGATTAATACCCAGACACAGGAGATCTCATTCACTATGCAAAATAGCAGAAGTGCCATCAATTTCCTGGATTTAACTATCTTAGTTAAGAATGGTGTACTGCAATGTGATCTCTTCACAAAGGAGACTGAGAGGAATACCTTACTCCATTACAAAAGCCATCACCCGAAAAACCTAAGGGATAATCTCCCATATGGCCAATTCTTAAGACTAAGGCGCAATTGCACTGAAATGAACTCATTTCAAGAACATGCAAAACAACTAAAAAATAAACTACAAGACAGAGGATACCCCAAAAAACTTGTTAGCCGGTCGACCAAAAGAGCCAAATATACTCCCAGGCAAAGTCTACTAACACCTAAAACAAGAAATCCGGTCCAAGAGGACATCATCACTTTTGTCTCCACTTTTGGCCCTGATACAACCAAACTTAAAGGACTTCTGAAAAAATTTTGGCCCTTGGTACAATTAAGCCTGCCAGAAGAGAAAACACCTAGAATGGCGCTAAAACGCTCAAAAAACCTGAAAGACATACTAACGCATGCAAGACTGGAGAAGAAAACACAAAGATCTACACTTTGGAACATGCGGGAAATAAGAGGGCACCACCCCTGTGGCACTTGCACAATCTGTCGTTTTACTAGAAAAATGTCGTCCTTTAAGATTGGCGAAAAAGACTGGGAACTTAGGCAGTTCACCAACTGTAAAACGGCGAATGTAATTTACATCATTGAATGTCCTTGTGGTTTACGCTATGTTGGAAAAACAACTAGACAGATTCACAAAAGGATAGGAGAACATAGATCCCGTATCCGATGTAAATCTGTCGCTGCACCAATGGTACATCATTACATTGAAAACCATCACGGTCCTGATGATATCCTATGGTGGATAGCAGATGTAATACCGAATACGAGTAACACCACCAACTCACTTAACCATAAAGAAGCATGGTGGATTTTTAAATTGAAAAGTACAACCACTGGGCTAAATGAGATAGAGCCCTCACAGTTCAGCAGATAAAAACCTCTGCTAGAGCTGCTCTCTCCTGCCAAGTTATCATCTCTCCATTCAGGTCTCTTATGTCCCCCCCCCCCCTTTCCTTGAGACCCCCTAATTCAGGGCCCCACCAAACGGTACTTATAGTAGCGACCCACACAGTCCCTGCCAGGCACTCTATTTCCTCCAGGTGCTCCCCATTCACAATACTGTGCCCCCGTGCAATTTGTTTACATCTATATCCAGCCACAGCATATTTCTTCCTTTCCGGTTTTTATTAACATTGTGCCCATCTGCAACTAGCCATTCACACCAGACCAGCACCCAGCCTAACAAGGCTTGTGGCTTACGATAAAAAGAATCGTGACATATTTATATTGACATACCGTATTGTTATGAGCATGAATTTAGATTAGTGTCTCGTGACAATACTTATACATATCAACACTACAGACAACGGGGCCCACACATGCGCGCCCGCGAAAACCAAAAATCAGAACACTATTCCCGGCGCGCATGCGCAGTTAGGGCATTCGTGTACATCCCGGCACCATTACTCATAAGCCTCGACTGAGTGCTCCAGCGGCAGCCTGAAACGAGATGACACTCGCTAGCATGCAGTGAGCCCACACCTACACTTTTAAGGTAAATACTCCTTCTGGACTTGCCTGTTCAGACCATTTTATTGGCACTACTCCTGCTAACGAGGGGCTTGTATTTCGTTCCCCTCAGGTATGTGTGGAAACTAATACCCCTTCAGCCTAAATTACGTGCTGCTCTATGTGCTCACGAGCAGCCATTTCACTGAAACCCTGCACGTTGCCTCCGGAGCTCCACAGCTCAGCCAAAACGTATAAAGGTTAGCGCCTGGGAAAGTTTTTGCCTAAGTCTCAACCTATTTCTGTGCCATGTGTTTTTAATTGCTTTTTAACTGCCACCACGAATTTTCTTACCGAGAACACTATGTTCTCTAATCCCTGCAGTCAACTACAGCCGGAAAACAGAAAAATAAACCACTTGGCATCATAACAAGCCACAGCTTTTCCAGACCAAGGGAACCCTGCAACCCCCAAGGTCAGTCCCGTGTACCCCTTGTCCCTTATTTTTTAGTGGTGTATCACAATCATGGATATATTATGTCTTATTTTGAATAAATACGTCCTCGCAACTCAGTCACTAATAGAGATCCCCTGTTTATCCTTTTAGGGAGACCTACCCCAGGCCCAAGATGAAGGCATCCAGCCGAAACGTCTCAGCGACCAGCACCACTAAATTCCTCCTGGTCCCTACTCTTTTGTAGATCAATATCTAGACGTCGACCACTTGTTAGGTCACCCCCTAGCCTGGCTACACCTACCTAAGAGCTCTCTCATTAAGTGCTTGTGTCTTGGTTGTCATGTATAGACCACACGCTAATCACTTGTCACTAAGGTGATGGTTTCACAGTGTTTCTTCTTAAACACTTCTTTGGCATGTTTTGAAAATTTACCTTGTTGTAAACAGATGTTAAAGGAAAAATCAAGACTAATAATTACTCCCCTTAAAAAACTCTGTATTTTTGAAATGAACTTCTTGTGTATGTTTCTGAATATGTTTCCTTAACAAAGGTTATTTTCCCTCCTCTTTTCTTTTTTATTTTAAAACAACTATTGGTGCAGTATTATTAATTGCATCTAGCAGCAAAATAAATTAAAAAGCTGTAAAATTACTATCTATTTGTGTCTGATACTTCCTCTGGTACATTCTCACATTTATAGTGCTTGTGTACCTTTTCTGACATAATAAAAACAACCTAGGCCTACTTAAATCATACAATAGGCCCCCTAAAAAAGTTATACGGCAGAACAGCCCCCCTACTGTTGATCTAGTATATTTAGCCCCTTTGTTCTGCTGTAGTTGGGCTATCCCTCCAGTTACCAGGACCCTCAATACAGGACATTTAACATCGATAACTCCCTCATTATAACATCTCAGCAGTTGTCAATACCCCTGGAGTCTTCATTGATTCCTCTCTCTCCATGACGCGCCAAGTCAGCTCCATTGCTTCTTCAGCAGCTCTCACAACTAAAATCATCAAAGCGGTTAAACAATTCCTGTTGACTAAAAACTGCATCACAATAGCCAGGGCTATGATTGGGCCCAAACTGGACTATTGCAACGTCTTGTTCATGGGCACGTCAGCGAAAAACCTTAACAGGTTACAAGTCATGCAAAACAATTCCCTCAGACCGGCACTCAGCATTTCCAAAAGGGAACATCTCACCCAGGCAAGATGGGATGAACACTGGCTCCCAGTTAAAGAGTGCATCCTATTTAAAACCATGGCTATCACTCATAAGTGCCTTTCTCTCACAGACCGCGTACTCATCAGAAAGAATTACACTTGTCACCTACTCCAGACCCATACGATCTCACAACTCCAAACAGATCCTCGTCCCCACTTTCAAAAGAGCTTAAACTGGAGGTGCTAGCTTCCAATATCTAGCACCTAAAAATTGGAATGCGCTGTCCACGCCACTTAGAAATATAACCTCATACACTGTCTTCCTCAAAGCACTGTATTCTAAACTCTTCAATTACGACAATCACGCCAGCACCCCACCATCACTAGCCATCATGAATAGCCCCACCAGAGGTCCCCCTTTTTTCTACCTTAGTACAGTCACTGTTAATCTAATCTCATGTAACTGCATATGCATGGCTGATTTGGTTCCCTTGTAAGCATGTAACCATTAGGTCTAACACTGTTTTATTGTATCTGCTATTCTAATGTTCTCTTAATTACTCACTTCACTGTTATTTTAAAAGCACCACGCTTGGGTTCCCCAGTAGGCCAACATCATGTAATTTCCATGTATGTAACAGTGTTTGTCATCACCTCCCATTTTTTGTCATTTTCTCTTGCAACTAAGTAAGCTCTACTGTGGCAGCGCCACAATGCCTACAGGCGCTTTTTGCGCTTTATAAATGGAAATAAATAAATAGTCAGACTCTCCAGTATCATACAGTGACTAATTTAGATAGGTCAGGATATAAACACCTTATTTGGAATGCTGCATCAACAACAATAATGCATGCTGTGCCCCTGTCTGCCTTTCAGGTAACAACAAAGTTCCATAATTGTACTGAGTGGGGAGGTATCTGTCCCCAGCAGCAGAATTAGGAGATACACAAAGGACAACAGAAAAGGGAAGTAGTAGATAAGATATGGAATGGGGCGATTCCTGCTCTTGCTGCTTAGTTTATGTATAAGGGGTAACATTTAGATGTTTGTCTGGGCCACTTAGAAGAAGACACCGAGTGTATATCCGGTGCAGATCTTTCTAACACCAATTCTAATATTGGGGAGGTTCATGTTATAAGCACCCTCAGCGACTTGACTCAAAGTGCCTTACAACAACTGATGCAGAGTGTGATGAAGGCTGGTAAAATGTGCAAAGAGGTATAAGACTACCTGAACTCTGTCTGAGCTGTTCGCCATCTGAGAACATGTTAAAAGAAAACAGCTGGCCAAGAATACTGGGAAATGATTCAGGGGTGTCAGGGTACCTGTGGCCTTGTAGAAAAGGCTGGCAATACAGCAGCTAGTTCTGCGATCTGAAAGATCACCTTCACAACCAAGGACTCAATTAAACGTCTATGGGTCCCAGCCAAAAGTAAGCTGCCTGGTCCTTGGGCATGATGCAATTGGGACTGAATTACATATATTCACACAGAGAACTGGAAGCTCCTCTACCTAGAATGGGCATGGCCAACTATCCTGCTCTATGGGATGGTCCCCAGGCGGGAGGTCTATAAGCACATTTTAGCTCACTGTGCCTTTCACAGAGGAGAAATTGCCATGTTCATATCAGTCTGGTTACACCCACTTGGGCAGTCCAGCACAGAAATGCTAGGCAATTCTCCTCTGAACAAAAGTACCAACAGCAACCCCATACACATATGTCAGCCTTGTTGAGCCGCATCAGTGACATGAAGCTGTGCCTCTCTAAGCACAGTGAGCAAGGGGTCAACGTCTGTATTACCCTCAGTAATTTGGGGTGAAACCCCAAGTTCCTAAACATGCTCAGATAGGCCTAGGAGTCCCTCTAGAGAGAATGAACATGTCCAAATAACCTGTTCTATGGAATATGCAAATGTGAATGTTTTCTTCTGTGTGAAGGTGCATGGCTAGGTATTCTAATAAGGCCAGTAGTTGTAAGATACCAAAGAATCTTAAAAGTAAGCAGGGTTGACTGTAGTGTGTTTCTCTGCTTTCACGATTTGATATGATATGGCATGTTGCTGCATAATTTTTCATTTGCATCGTTTTAGTATTTATAACACCTTCTAAATAATTGTCCTGCAAGAATAGCAATCATTATTTCTCGCTGCGCATTCATATTTATCTACTCTCCTATCACAAGCTATTATGTTCGCTAATATTTCCCCCATATCGAATGGATTATCTGTGCTGTATTACGAAATTCAAGCATTGTGTTTGTTGTCTAAACATGTCTGTCTCTAGTTTTCTGGTACATGCCTGTTGCTGCACTGAAAGGTGCAGTGTGCCACATTTATTGGGCACATGTTAATCGTCCGAGATAATGGGTGGATGGCTCCTATTGAAAACTAAGATACATGGCTCCAAGTGACCTCCTTCTCAGTGTATTTGCACAGTGCCTATCGCTATTGACACAGTGTGGATGTATTCCCTTGTATAGATCCTGCTCTCATTAACACCAGCTGTAGCATCCCTTTATCTGCGATCTGAAATACTTGCCTTCACACATTTAATCGATGTTCTTAGCAGTCGAAACTGTTTCACGGTGACCAAAAATTCATATGCTCACTTCTTAATCAAATAATCGACACTTTCTGATCACTCATCATCACCACATACAATCTGTATTCGACGTGCTGTCTTTAGGTACACAGCACAGAATTCATCTCACGATAAAACCCATAATTACAAGGTGAAAAAGGAAATATTTTAAAACACAATATTCCACATTCCATCTCATGTAACACTGTTTTAAAGTAGGGCCTCACACATTTCTATGCAGTGTTAATTCTTTCATGTTTGTTTGACCCCGACATAACCAATCCCTATAAATATATGTTGTCACTCCGAGCAAATCAGCTGGGTTAGCAGTGCACTTACAGAATCACTGCTACAGGTGTTGGTGACCTCTTCCACTCTTATTATAGTCGCAAGACAAGTGTTGATGTTTTTTATTACAGTGTACCACTTGGCACGTGCATGGCACCTAGGTGCTTCAGTTCCTACAAGTAAACAGGTGGATTCTAGGTTGGTTTAGTGGAGGTTGGGTTTGACTGCAAGCAGGCCAGGCGTTAACATTGCTAGCATGTTGGTGTGCGGTGTGTGTGCGAGTTAGAGATTTCACGGAATGATGGTGTTTGGCAGGCTGGATCATATCGCCTGTCTGTAGTTCCATACAGTGGGCTTTGTGAGCTAGTACGTAGATATGTGTTGAGTAGGTGCTTTGGCTTACACTTGTTCCAGGTTCAAGGTGAATCGTTGCCTTGTCCCTTATTACCTGGAAGCGGAACTACGAGGAACTAGGGTGGTACTTAACATATAGAAACCTTTAAATAGCACACACAGCTCGCATTTGAATCCCCTGAGGTAACCAGATATACAGAAGAGGCATCGGTCTAGACGTGATCTTTCATATGACGTGCTACCCGTTGCCTCCAACCTCAGATTCCATGAGAACTACAAACTGTTTAGGAACATAACATCCTCTTCCTCCACAAAATATTCCTGAGTGACTCATGTTTGCCTGACAACCAATCAATGAGTGGCTATCACCGAATCCACCATAAGATTGCCTGGATGGATCTTAAAGAAAGGACCCCCACTCAGCAGTGGCGCAACCACTGCATCACAACCCATATGCTCTGAACTGTTGGCACCCTCTGTTGGCTTTTTACACTTTTCACCAAAACACAAAACTGCTTTGTCCTACAGTATCAGGAGGTGGAAGCTCTTTGGATACCTATGATTGCTCCTACCTCATATTTATTTTATTTATTTATTTATTACATTTATTATACTCACAAACCCGAGGGTATCACAGCGTAGGTTACAATATTCTCTAAATCTGGTTGCAGGTAGGTAAAGGATACAGGTTAAGGTTACTTTTCACATTTCACATAGGTAAACTGACATTAATAAGTCAACAGTTACAGAAAAGCATCAAGGTATCTTCAAGGGTATGACAGCGTTGGTTACAAAAATCTTTAAGTCTGGTTACAGGTAGGTAAGGGTTACAGGTTAAGGTTACTTTTCACATTACGCATAGGTATAACACCATTACTTACTAAGTCAACAGTTACAGGGTATTATCAATTCCAAAATTGCATTCTACAGGTATTATACTGTCATGGTTCTCTGTCCTGAATTAGTATTTATTAAAGAGCCAAGTTTTCAAGGACTTCTTGAACTTCTGGTGGGAAGGCTCGTTCCTAGTGGAATGGGGGAGGGAGTTCCAGATTTTAGGCGCCATCACTGGGAAGCTAGTCCCTCCCGCTCTTGTGAACTTGAAACGTGGTATGAGGAGTTGGGGGCGGTTGTTAGATCTAAGATTTCTCATAGTTTTGTTGTGGCTGATAGCTTTGTTGAGGTACGTTGGAGCTGTGTTACTGATCCATTTGTGGGTGATGCTGAGAGTTTTAAAGATGATTGTGGCTATGATGGGGAGCCAGTGCACTTCCCTCCTAGTCTTAGAGATGTGGTCGAGTTTTTTATACCTAGAGCAGCTCGCAGCGCCTCATTTTGCAGAAGTTGGAGTTTGTCCAAGTTGGTGTTAGATGAGCCTAACAACAGTACATTGCAGTACATTGCAATAATCCAACTTGGACAAGATAAGTGCACATGTTAACGTGGTGCAGTTCCGTGGGGTCAGGAATTGGCGGCTGAGCGTGATGAGTTTAGAAGTATGTGAGGTGGATGATGCCAGTGTATTAACATGCTTATCCATTGTAAGGTTGGTGTCGAGATAGACAGCCAGCATTTTGACCTGTTTGAGGATGGGTATAAGTGTGCCATCAATAATGATGGATGCATAGTCTGGAGGTAGAGATTTGATTTTGATTTTGGAGAGCCCACTAGGAGAATATTGTCATTAAGACATAGGCCCTCATTACAACTCTGGCGGTAGCCGTGCCATTAGAAATATACTCCCATGCACTGCTTCGCCCTGCTCTCATACAGTAAATTGTCAATAGGAGGACGGGGAAGAATGCACACACATTGTCTCAGTAACATCACCTAGGTGAAAAGGTTGTGAACCCTATGGAACCTATTACATGAGGGGACTGGACAAGTGTATTGTATGTTATTCCTGAATCTATATATGCGTGACACTCTGGCTGTTCGAGGCTCTCTCCTGCCACAGTGTCTGTATGCAAGCTTCGTGGGGGGCTGAGACCCCAGTCTGGGCTGTAATAAATACTATTGTTTGACCTTGTGACTGGCTAGTTCCATTTCTTTGTAGTAAGCCTCATTTTATGGTCTTTCAGATGGTGCCCGAATAGGGACCCTCCCATTGATGTTCCATTCATGTTGGATGAAGACGAGGCTGTCAGATCGAGATCAGTGTGTAAAGGGGCCTTGCACAAGAGATGTGTTTCCTCGCAGACTGCTATGCCTGATCACCAGCCGATCTTAAGGCCTAGAAGACATCACAGCGAGGGTTTCGGAATCAAGGCTTGTTCTGCCTGTTTGGAGAAATTACCAGCCATGACAAAGGTCTGTCGGACTTCATTGGAAATCAGGCGAGCATGTTTCAGGAAGGAAACGGCCTGGTAATTTGATTTGTAATAGTATTTACGTGTAAATATATTGGCCAGGTAAGACTGTGATTTTAGTATGCCTGGTAAGTTGTCATCCTGTTTTGCAATGTTTTGTTGCTGAGGAAGACAATCTAAGAATTTGAAACAGAGTCAACCCGCACCACCCAAGGGTTTGGCGGCATATGACATGTACGTATCTCATGGCCTAGACGCAATTGTATTTAATGATATTTGGCATCGACTAACCAGACATGTTCCAGACCTTCAGTGGCCAGTACTGGGAAGTTTTCAGTTTGCGAGAATAGAATATTTGGAATCTGTACTGTTGCATAAGAAAGCAAGACCAGCTGAATTTTATGCTGTTAGAGATTGTAAGAAGGAAGCGAATAAGCGACTCAAAAGTAGAGAGAAGCAGGCATGTAGACATATGACAAATGCCGAGAAGGCTTTAGTATACGATCAACAAAAACAGAGCAAGGACATTAGGAGCATGGATAGGGCCTTTTGATAAGATGTGCAGAAAATATATCCATCTCAAGATTTGCATGTATCAGATGAGTTGTTAAATAAATTACTGAATGAGCGGAGATCTGATTCAGGAACTGATTCAACTGCACCACCTCCTTATGTACCTCCCCCCGCGTCTGCAGCCGGCCCAAGTGTAACAGCTGCCGCTACACCGGTTGTTCCAACTGCACTGAAATTGTCTTCACCTCTGAGCGTGCATGATTTATTTTTGCTTTCTTTGCCGGCTGCCTCCATTTACCAGTACATGATGTGCTTGACACTGATTCGAGAATAGTGACACATAGTATGATATCTGCAGAGAAAAAGAAAGAATTGCGTGATTGGGCTGAAACATATATGGAGGGGGGTGATGAAGCCGCTGTCATGAGTGCAATGTCTGACCATGGGGGTATTCCTGAACAGAAGGTGTTGATAGAACAAATGGGAGTGTATATTGCTGAAATATGGAGTGATTTAACTGGTTCAGTCATTCCACAAGAATCGCGGGCTTTGAATGTTCTGTTTCGCTCAAGGGATACTGCAACAAAAATACGCGAACATCTCACACAACTCTTTGTATATAAGAAAGAATTTGATTGCTTACACAAAGAT
Organism: Ambystoma mexicanum; assembly: GCF_040938575.1. NCBI lineage: Eukaryota > Metazoa > Chordata > Amphibia > Caudata > Ambystomatidae > Ambystoma > Ambystoma mexicanum. Next base: position 612,924,974 of record NC_090930.1, read on the forward strand.
TAATTGAATAGGGATAAGCAACACATATCGTATGTGCAGAACGATTTTTGCCTCCATTGAAACCTGTTAGTGAAGAAATGTGCATTTGCACAAGGGATGCGCTTAGATGGATTTCAGATGCTTTTATTTCCCCTATTGAAGTGCATGATACATTTAGTCAGCATACACCGGCAAAGCAATGGAAGGTATTACAAGTGATGCTTGACTATTTGCAAGATGAATGCATGAAAATAAACTTGTGCTGTCCGGCGGATATGATGGTGATTTACAAAATAGCATTTTCACCTGACACCACGTTAACCTCTTTGTCACTCGATTTGGCCCTATTGATTAACAAGCGTTCAGAACACCCTACTGCACAATTGCCTATGAGAGAGGTTCCTCCAAAACTAGTCCCGAAAGTAGAGATTCCAGCTGTAGGACAGACACCTGCTACCACTATTCCAGTGCATTATATCTCGCAGTTTGTTCATGTTCCATTTTCGAGTCAGGAGTGAATACGATTAGTCCAGACATTAGGAAAATCCTACAGGGTTCTACAAAGAGATAGAGTCCGTTTTGAATTTGTCCGTTTTCACCTTAGAGGATATTGACTTATTGTTCCCCATAATAATAATTTAGCATTTATATAGCGCTGCAAAGCCTCAGGTATCTGAGCGCTGCTTATTATTACCCACGGTGTGTGGTGCTCATTATCGACCTCAGGAGGATAAAAGGCTGAGTTTGGCCCTGCAGGGATTCAAACCTGCGTCAGCAGGCTGTGGCCAGATGTCAAAGCGAGTGCTCCATGATCCATGATCCTACCTGCAGATTTATGGAAGCAAATTAGAACTGTAGATGACCAAGCATGGATGGGCGATACTTGGGACGCCTTGACACAAGCTGATGGGGCTAGGAAATCAGGCGGGAAACTGCCTCAGGTTATATTGATGTTACTGAGTATTATAGCGAACAAACTTTAGTGCCCGAGAAGAGAATTATATGGGACAAATTGACAGCATGCATGCAAGGTAAAACCGAAGGTGTAACTGAGTTTTTTTAACAGGTTTTAACAGGTGTTTTCAGACTTTAGTGGGCAAGATTAGAGTACGGAACCGGGAAGGAGTTTATTTGTTGACAAATTTGTACAATGATTGTTGCCTGACATTCAAACTTAGATCATGACATCTGAAAGTGCATGGCAAGCAAAATCAAAATCTGAAGTCCTGCACATGGCTCAGTATTCTGAGAGCAGGGTAAATACAGAGAAGGAGAAGGTGGAAAAGAAAAAAGGTGATCTGAAGACTAGAGTACTTTTGCAGCAAATAGCACAGGGATCGAGGGGCGGGAATAGTCAACCAAGGGGTCATTTAGTGCCACAAATGGGAGCACCATTAGGTCCTCTGCACATGAATCAGTGTGCGTATTGTAGACAGGAAGGACATTGGAGGGCACAATGTCTGTCCCTCCAACAACAAGCTAATAACCCATACGGCAGGATCGGCAGGCGATCAAGAGGCTGTCCCGGTATTGCAGGTCCAGGAAGATAGCAATTCACACAGAGTCAGCAGAGCCAACTACAAGACGCAAATGTGGGTAGTCAGGGAGGAGAACAGCCACAGAATGTGAGTAGTGGGAATGTGTTTGATAATCCGACTCATGCATATTTCACTGAAGATTTGAAATTTGACGATGTGCTATTTCGCTAGGACAGCCTGAAGCAGAGGCCCTCATTCTGAGATTGGAGGTAGCCATGGCGCTATTTGCGCCATGGCTTCCTCCAATACCGGGTCCGGCACCGGTCTGGTTTAATGGGGACTTACTGGGTCATTCCGACCCTGTCCCCATTCAACCAACCATTCCCCATTCCATTGGGAATGGGGAAAGCGCTAATAACGGGCCCACAAATAGCAGGCCCGTTATTAGTGCCCTGGTCTCTTAGCGGGACCCGTAAAGGACGTGTGGTCAAACCACACATCCTTTACGGTTTGCGCTAAGGGACCTCGAATTTGGGCGGTAAGGGCTTACCGGCACCGGTCTCCTTACCGGTGCCTGGTATCCCTTACCGCCCAACTCATAATGACCCTCAGAGTCTGGCACGATACCTATTCCCCTTGATCAAAAGGGGACCTACGGTAAAATGGAGGTGGGAAATAGGGAGCTTATCTTTCTAGTGGATAACGGAGTATAGAAGTGTTCCATTGATCATATGTGGGTTCCAGATATCCCACTGTCAAGGCAGAGCAATGTTTATGTAGGGTTTTCTGGTACACCAGTGGTTAGTCCAGTCTCTCAGCAGGTACCTATTGCATTGGGGCCGTTTACTGATTCATGTCGATTTTTGTTGACAATTATTTGTACCGAAAACTTGTTGGGATTAAATCTGTTGAGAAATTGAATGCTGTGATTTATTGTTCTCCAGATGGAGTGTATTTGACGATCTCTCCCCATCAAAATTCTGCTTCACAATTCTTGTCTATGCCTTTGCCAAGCAAGTTCAGTAGGTTACCCACACACTTATGGGCGGTGAATGATAATGATTTGGGGATCCTTAACGTTGAGCCAGTATGAATAATTTTGAAAACAGATATTACCCTGCCTCGTATTCCACTGTACAAAATATCAGTAGAAGGTGAGCGTGTGTTGAATAGTATTGTTTCAGTCTTTATACACCGAGTTGTGATTGAAGAGATTGCCGGGAGTGTGTGTAATAGCCTGATTCTTCCTGTATACAAGAAAGGGGATGATGTCGTACCCTACTCTTTTATAATTGATTTGCGAGCAATTAACAAGATTGGCATGCCACAGTTTTCGACTGGTCCTGATGTTACGACCATACTAAGTATGATTCCGGCTACAGTCACACATGTTAGTGTTATTGATTTGAAGAATGCTTTCTTTAGTATTCCTGTACACACAGATAGTAGGTACTTGTTGGCATTCACTTTAGGAGGACACTATTTCACATTCTCACTTGTTCCTCAGGGTTATACTGAAAGTCCAAGCATATACAGCAGGGCATTGAAAGAACAACTTGATATGCTTGAGCTGCCGTCAACCTGCACGTTGCTGCAGGATATTGATGACCTACTTATTACCAAAGATTCTGAGGACGCTTGGAAGGAGGGTACTATTTTATTGCTTATTCATTCAGCTACACGCAGACACAAAGCTTTGTTGATGAAATTTCAGTATTGTCGACAGGAGGTTGCCAATCTAGGCTATCTCCGGTGAAAGGAGGGAAGGTGTCTGACACCTGAACGCATAGAAAGCATCTCTGACATGTCTGTTCCAAATACACAGAAGGGAGTCAGAGCTCTGATTGGAATGGCTTCTTATTGTTGACAGTGGATCCCATATTTTTCACTTTTGATCAAACCTATGTTGGCATTGAAAAAGAAGTATTATCCTTTGCCTTAGCCATGGGACACATATTGCCAGAACGCTTTTGATCTGCTTAAGGCTGCGTTGTGCTCAGCGCCAGTATTGGGCACACCAAATTATGAAAAGATTTTTGTTTTGTATGTGCATAAGCGAGAGGGTTATGCTTTGGCTGTATTGACACAGGAACATGGGGGGAAGAGCAGACCATGTGGCTACTTCTCCTCCACGTTAGACCCTCTTGCATGCGCTTTGCCAAAATGATTGTGAGCTGTGGCTGCCGCTGCTGCGTCAGTAAAACAAAGTGAGGGTTTGGTTTTAGGTCACTATTTAACTGTGATGGTACCTCACTCTGTTGATGTTCTACTAAAGAGAACACAGACTCAGCATCTCACTTCTGCTCGGTTAACGAGATAGGAGTTGATTTTATTTGCACCGCACATCCAAATTAAGAGATGCTGTACTTTAAATCCGGCTGAACTACTGCCATCTCCACAAGAGGGTGACCGCACTAATGACATTCCTCATGATTGCCTATATGTTACAGACCAAGAAACAAAAGGCAGAATTGATTTGAGTGATACACCTTTGAAATCTCCAGATGGAGAACTATTTTGTGATGGTTCTTGTATTAAGTTACCTGATGTTACTGCCACTGCTGCTTATTCAATAACCACACAAGCCACTATCGTTCAGAGCAGAAAGATACCACATAATTCCTCCAAGGCTGCAGAGATTGTTGCATTGAGCAGAGCATGCAAACTTTCTGGAGGGCTTAGTGTAAACATCTATACTGACACTACGCCTTTGGAGTAGTTCACAATTTTGGGCGGTTATGGACAGAGAGGGGATTTTTGACATCACATAGCACCAAAATTCAACATGATACTTTGACAGTACACTTGTTATCAGCACTAGCGCTTCCTACGCGGTTAGCAACAATGAAATGTGCCGCACATCAAAAAGTGACGGACAATGTAGGAAAAGCAAATGCTTTTGCCAATACATTTGCCAAACAGACTGCTACCGATCCACAGGAATGTATGTCTTGTAGTCGACAAAACGGGTTACTGGCACTAATATGATGGAAGAAGGGGTCAATAGTGTGAAAGAAATTCAGGCTAAAGCAACAGTAGAGGAGATTAAACAATGGAGTAAGGGTCTGGCAGGAATATAAGTTGTAGTGTGTTGGGTAGACAATGAGAAGCAAAGATGGATGGATGCTGCCCAATGTTTATGTCACTCCTGTAGTCACTATGGTTCATGGTCCAGCACACATATGTCTGAAAAAAATATGCCAGCATTTAGATCATGTTTGGTACAATGATAATATCCCAAAAATGGCAGAACATCTAGTTCAGAATTGTATGATATGTCTACAACACAACATTGGGAAGGGCACACCAACAACGAAGGGTAGTGTTGGACCTCCCTCCATGCCATTTGAAGTAATCCATTTTGTTTTATTGAGATGGAACACTGCCAAAACTACAGATACGTGTTAGTTGTCATTTGTGCCTTTAGCAAATTGCTTGAAGCTTTCCGCCTGAAAGACAACACTGTGCTGTCGACGGCCAAAGCCATGTTAAAGGAATATTTTCCTAGGTTTGGCCTGCCGAGTGTCATTTGGTCCGACAATGGACCACACTTTATCGCTGATGTCATTCTGCAAATCTATGAGGGACTACAGATCGATAAATATTTTCACTCAGTGAGACATCCTCAGAGAGCTGGTTTGGTGGAACGCCATAATGGTATTTTGAAGAATAAATTAGCGAAGGTGTGTGTGCACAGCAATTTAAAATGGCCTGCTGCTTTACCAATAGCCTTACTCTCAATGGGGACATCCACACAGTCAAAAATAGGACTTTCCCCATACAAGATTATTATGGGGAGGCCTGCAAATGTATGGAATGCACCAAGACCTAAAAAGTTGGCTGAGATAGTGTATCCATAACTGTCTGACTAATGTGACCAGTTGACTCAAAGCTTACATTTGATTCACCAACAGGTTTGAGCAGCCCTGCCTGAAAAATACGCTGGCCCATGCAATTGAATTCGGCCTGGGGAATTTGTGGTGTTGAAGAATTTTGAGAGGAAAACGTAACCAACGTGAAATGAGTACCACTGCCTTTGCTTCTCTATGAGTATGACAAGAAAGAGATCGATCATCATGTGCCTATTCTGATTGAAACCAAGAGTGATACCAACTCACTTCCTGAGTCTGTGGGGCTTGGGGAAACAGTTTATTCTTCTACCTCTGCATCTTCTGACATTGTTCCTTCGGAGATCGACAATCCTTTGTTCATCGACCATTCAGTACCTGGAGCTTTAAGGTACAACCTTCGATCACAAAATTGGATTTAGTTTAGGAATTGACATTATGGGCCTCATTACGACCCAGGCGGTAAGTTACCGCCTGGGCCGTGACTTTACCACCATGGCGTAAACTACGTTTACGCCATGGTGGTTGGCGGACTTACCGCCCCATTCCGACCTTGGCGGGGCGGTAAGTCCCCAATCCCCATTTACCCTTCCCCATTCCCATTTTTGCCCCATAGGGCATAATGGGAGTGGGGAAGGCGTTAATTACGCCACCGTAAATTACGGTGGCGTAATTAACTCCATGGTCCCTTAGCGCCATGGATTTTAACACCTGCTAAAAGCAGGTGTTAAAAGCACCATGGCGCCAGGGGACCTCGTAATTGGCGGTAAGGGGTCGGCGCAGCTAACGCTGGCGTTAATCCCTTACCGCCAGGGTCGTAATGAGGCCCAATGTTTTGTAATAGAATAGGAAAGTGTGGTAGGATTACTGCACCAATGAAGAAATCAATGTTGTGCCATTCCCTCGTCATTCCCATCCGGACAAGCTAAGGGGCAAGGAGTGGCAAAGAGGACTACAAGCAAGATTGGCCAAGTGGTCAGGTGCCACCAATGAATTAACTAATCAAGCCTATCTGTGAGGTTTCGGAAGGGACGCTGAAGGACTATGCCTGCGTTCGGGGCTGTTCGTTTAAATGAGGACATGCTACAGTTTTAGATTGATGGGTCTGTATATCAAGGGCCATGATCCCTGAGGACAAAGTGGATACTACTTACAGTAATAACCTGCATTGTGGTCACATTGATACCTGTACAATGGTATTTGGAGTGCACATCCATTCAATACTATCTTGCCAGCTGTCAGTGCATCTACAATATCTCCCTTACACAAGTATGCACACACCCTTCGTCCACGTGACCTCAGACATAGAGGGGGTTATCGTAACAACACCCGTCTGATGATTATGAATGCCACACATGCTTTTCTGAGTAAAACTAATTGCTGGGTTTGCGCACATCTGCCACAACATGGTCAGAAGGGAAAAGGTTGGTATATTCATCCTCTCCATCTGTCTACTGCATGTTATGCCACATTAAGGGCACTGTTCTTTGGACGTTGGAACAGCAGTGCCACTGGAAACTTTGATGGAACAAATGTTAATGAATTCTATCGACTAGTATTGTTGCCTCTAGGATATTCAGTGTTTGCAAAGAAAAGCAGCCTCAATATTGCCACTGCCAAACATTCTGACAAATATTCCAGACCTTAACAATCAATGGTTTCCTTTAAAATGACTCCCATAGGAAACAAGGAGGTCACTCCTCTATCTTACACTATCAACCATGACCCTGATTCTGTTCCATTCTGTCTACGAAAAGAAGGTTCCCAACCTATGGGCTTGTTTGATAAGTGCATGAACACAGCTGTTTTAGTAAAAGAAGATAGGTCTCCGTATATAGAGGGTTAAATCTATGTCATCTGTGGAAGTGAAGCTTATCCTTGGCAGGGTACATGTTATTTGGGAATTCTTCTACCTTGGGTATATATCACTTCCCCCATCGTTATCTTGAAATCTCGTCCTAGAAGGGAAATAGAAGGTGACACTCCCCTGCAAGTATTGGGGGAATTGCTAAATCCATGATCCCGTTCTGGGGACAGATAATTAACTCCCAAGATATTAGGAAACTAGCTATGATTTTTGAGAAAACTATCAATGAAACTACTGATATGATGTTCAATATGACACTGCAGCAAAAGGCCATTAGACTAGTGGCTCTTCAGAACAGGATGGTGTTAGATGTCATCCTGGCTGAGTGTGGTGGTGTACGCAAAATGGTCCGGCCAGCGTGTTGGGTTTACCCACCTGTCTCCGCCCCCAGCATTTTCCAAGCAATTCGAAGACTACACATTCTGTGTTCAGAAGTACATATTCCCCGAGGGGATTGTATTCTTAGTAGATGGTTTGGGAGTCTACTACAAACTTGGGGTTGGAAGATATTCTCTGTTCTGCCTATAATCCTTGGCATAGTTCTCTTTTGTTGCTGCTGCATCCAATGTCTACCTGTCCTGGGTTCCATGATAGGAAATTGCTGTCATTGCCTAGAAAATTCACTTTTTTCTTGCACCATTGTGCTTTCTGTAAAGATACTTTGGCGCCTGCTTTCTGCAATTGTCCAAGAACATGTCTTATTTTATCAAAATGGTTTTTCAAGCTCTCATTTTTTATCAGTACATCATCCACATAAACTATGGTACCTCTTTCCGCTGAATCAGGCATGGCCTTTCTCCAAAATATTCCAAATTCACTCCCGCTATTGACATACCCAAATGGAACTCGAACCCATGCGTATTGAGTCTTATCAAATGAAAATGAAAACAAATTCTGAATCTCCTCTGTCAATGGCACGCACCAATATCCAGAGGTGAGATCTAACTTGGTAAACACTTTTGAACCATGTACCTGAGCTAGGCCTTGATCAATGAATGGAAGCGGCCATCTGGATACTGACACTATTTTATTTAATTATCTTAAATCTGTACATAGTCGCCATTGACCATTTGGCTTTAACACACCTAAAATAGGCGTGTTGGATGTGCTATGAATAGGCCTGATAATTCCCTGAGACTCCACATTTTTAATTATCTCTGCCAATGACTCTAAACATGCCAATGGTAATCTATACTGGCGCACAAATACTGGGTTTCTACTACACCCTTCCAGTAGCGTGGCCACATGTAAATTAGTTAGACCGCAATCATAAGCATCTTTTGCAAATACATCTTTAAACTCCATAAATATCTTCCTCAATTAATTTCAATCCTCATCGCTGTCGCATGCATCCGCTGAAAAAATCTGCTCCTCCACCATTTTTGAAAATTCTGGAATCTCTGTGCTTTCCTCTAATTGTGTGGCTGTGTCTCTCTGTAAAGCAGCCACTTGCTGATTTTCAGTTTCATTTTCATTTAAGTTAAATGTTATGCAATACTCTTGATGACAGCACACTGTCTCAATTGAATCATAAGGGTACACAGAATGAATTTTAAATATTCCTTTGGGCTGAGAGTTCAGGTATTCTGGCAACTCACCCTTGGCATCTACATATTTTTCAGGTATATTTCCAATCACCATGTTATTAAGATCTGCAGCATAATCTGAGTTTTGTATAGCCATTCCTAATGAGGAGTTTTCCTCTAAATGAATATCTTGACAACCTTTATTATTCACCATAATTTTTACAGACCCTTCACCAATATCTATCAATCGAATGCATTTATAATCCAGGCCTTGCTATCTTATGTATTAATTCAAGCACACAAATGCATCAGAGTCTTCCATCTGCTGTCCATTTTTGCATTTCAGTGTTATTGTAACCTGTTAGGTGAATGCAGGGATAATAGTATCCTTCCTCAGCTGTAATTCAATTGCATATGGGACCAGTTGTGCTCAATAATAAGCCCTTCTTTTGTCTTCAAAATCAGGTGCCGGCCCACATATATGTGACCATATATTTTGATTAAGGAAATCTAACACCATACACATTCTGTGCACAAAATGACTTTTACATTATATCATTGCCCATGTAAAAGTCATTTTGTGTCCCACTCACTATCCAAACATTATGGTGAATTGTTTTTTGTCCAATACTAATTTTCAGCATGCATCTGCCTGCAATTCAGTTTGCAAAGTCTGGACTATCCAAACCAGAGACATATGGGTTTTTAATTCTAAATTTCGGGATCTCCTCCCTCTCCATTATTTTTTGCAACAATTTCTCATTAATGAAACTCCTTTCCTGTTCAAGTGCTAAAATGGCTTTTGTTGTTTTAGAATAGTCATTTATACCAATGTGAACCCATGGTTGCTCATCTTCCATGTGTATTTCAGCAAGAGTGGTGATGTGTTTTTCTGTATTTGTTTTAGGAGCAGTATTATGTTTGCATGTTTTCTCTTTTAAATAAAAACATAATGTGTGTTCATCTATGGCAGTTTGTCATTTTTTCCTTGGGTCCAAGTATATTTGTACAGATTGTTTGTCATCTTCACTCTGCATTTTGTCTTGACACATTAAGATAACAGTGACGCTAGGTATGCAGCTATTCTGGAGATATACCTCCACTGCATCATTTGTTTTGGCAGCAGTGTGAAATTAATTTATATTGCTGTTTTGTGATTTTAGTTTCTTAGGTCTCAATGTTTTTTTGGTTAAGGACCACAATACTCCATTCACCCAATTTTTGAGAGGAGACAATCTTTTCAGGCAATCTGTTCCCATCAGAAATGGAATTTCACAAATAAATGTGATCAATACCTCCTGTTTCATTCTGTGCTTTCCTATCTTTATGTCAACCTCGGTGACATCTATAATAGGCACCTCCTCCCCGTTAAAATTATGCAGTGGACCGTGATTTTCCTTCACTGTGATCTTATTCTGTGGGAATCTACATTCATTGATACACTTTACCAATTCTTTAGACATAATTGTGGCCTGTGCGCCAGTGTCAATCATTGCAAATGTATTGCAATTTTCTTCTACAGTGATGGGAGCATAATACCTGTCTTCAACTTCCTCTAACACACATAAGAAATGTAAAGTCTTACTGATGTCAGGGCTCACCTGTCTCAGGCCTTTTTCACTTTTGGCTAAGCACATTGGTAAAGAGATGTTTCCCTCCATTTTGCACATTTCTGTGTGAGAGACTGTATTCATTTCTCCATTTTCAGAGGTTTTTTGGAGTGTGGCCACTGTTCTCCTATCCGTCCAGGTATCATCAGAGGTCACATTACAATCCTCCAAACTGAACATGTGTAACAACATCACTTGGCACTTTGTCATTGTCTAACTCTGTGCGTTTGTGGTTATTTAATATAGTACCAGTCCTTTTAACTTCTTCAAAAATATGTGGCTCAAAGGTGATTGACCTGTAACCTCCTTTTGAGTATTGCTTTTTTCTGCCTGTGTTTGGTCATTGTTTTGATTGCCCAGGGAAGGAATTATAGCATCCCCACTTACTCCCTGTTCATTGATATTCCCCATGCATGAGTCATCTTTCTTAAATCTGTCTCTTTGTTCTTTTGGAATTTCAGGTTTTCCTTTTTAATTTGTACAAATCTCCAATGTTTGATTTAGCTCTAGGTCAAACCGAACTTCTTTCATAAGGGTATTTGTACTTTCTGTCACAGGTTCATTTACCAGTACTTTCACTTTTAAATCATTAGGCATCTCAGAGGCATAATGCATAATTACATCAGAGCAATCTGTCTTTTCGGCACTGCAGGTATCATAAATACTTAGTCACTTTTCAGAAGCCATCCGATCATTGCTACGTCCTTCTGCCCCCTCCTTTGATGACTGTTTTTGTGCTGTACAGAGCTTTCCTATTTATTCAGCTAACATTTTCACTTGGGCCTCGAGACACTGGAATCTTTCCATCCTCTCTCTGTGGCCCAGATCGATTTTGGTTGTTTTCCCCCTGACTGATACCTCTCAGGTGAATGATTTCTATTGGGGTTGTTCCCGAACTCTTGATTCGTATGTAGAGGGGATCGGGGTGCACCCATCCTTTGGTTGTAGTCCCCTGGTGGGGAATCATTGTACTGACATGGAGCATAATTCATATTCTGCCTCATGTCCTGTCTCTCATTTTGTGGGTACTGTCCCCTATGCTGATTCCCATTATCAGTAAACCGATCCACATATCAGGGTCTGTCCTGATTACCATAAATCATGGTATTAGGATCAAGTCTACTTTGTGTCCCAAATGTCTGGTAGGGACCATTATTTCTTTGATCCTGGCCTTGTCTTTGATTATTATTCATAAATGACATATCAGGCCGATATCCTGCCCGGGGTCTGTCTCCATAGTACCTAGGGCTAATGTAGCTCTCCCTATTACTAGGATCATGTGATTGAAACATTGGTGCAGGGTGTGATGACCTTTGTTGATTACCCCTTTGTTCAGGTGCCAAATTATTTTTACCTGGACTTTGAGCAGACTCAAGGGACATTTTGGCTGACCTGATTTCCATCACTGTTGCTGAGGGTTCATTAGATTTTGGTCTAGTGTCTTTCATTTTATCTCTTTCTCTACCCTGACAATAGAGTACTTCATATAGTTTTGTGCTTTAGTGTACAATCCACTCAAGGGACTTTTCACGATCAAATTCACGGACCAGTTGTGATATAATGTCTTTCTGTAGCCCATAGAAGTAGGCAGTTTTAAACTCATTAGAAATGGGGTCAAAAGTTACATCAAATCGAGAAAATGCTATTTTTAAGTCTTGTAAAAACTGGCGAGGGGATGTATTAGGCCCAGCAGTGATTGTGTAAGCAACTTTCTTTGCCTCCTGCAATGATGGGAAAGGAGAAACATGATGCCTAATCTCTTTTTCATACTCTGCCCATGTTATATTCTGCTGCTCATTCAATCCCCCTATGATACTGGCTGTGGGAGCATCTAAAGTTAAATGAAAATACTGCCTGTATTGTTCCTTAGGTATCCGGAGGGCTTTAAAAATGTCATTAACCACTTCTAAGTGATCCTCTATGCAGCATTCCCCTCCCTTTTTAAATGGTTTGATCAGGGCTTTGATGGATGACATTATCTTTATGGGGCTACGTGTTGCAATACATGGAATTGCACTACTTGGTGATTCAACCCTGGTTCCAGGTGTATGGGATTGGTGGCAGCCCCCAATGGGAGTATCAAAATCCCCAAAGTTCAGTCACCAGCCCAGTCACTGGGGGACTAGCTCTTTGGGTAGAAATAGAATTCACCTCAACTCCATTGAATGTGGTGCCCTGCCGTCTATCATGGGACCTGGGAAGGCAGATTTGCTTTTACAAATCCTTACACTTCTTAAGGAGCCTGTCTGCTTCATTTTGCAAGTAATTGTTTTCATCACTCATTTTATTAATTACCTCCTCATGTTGCACATTTGCATTTGGCATTCATTACATTCTTTGTTTCTCTTGTCTCTTTCTTGACACATTTTAACCATTTCCTGTTCTGCATTTTGGAGATCACTTTCTTTTTCAAAATGTTCTTTTTGTAAGACCTGCATTTCTGAAACCATCTCCTCTTTATCTTGTCTAATGTGGTCCACCAATGCTTTTAATTGTACCAATTCTTGTTCACTGTCCTCAAATTGTTTCTTGCTTTTGGACAATTGAATATCAAAATCTCTGCATTTTAACTGCATGTCTTTTTGACATCCTTCTAATTCTGCTCTTAACATTTCCTCCTTTTTACTTGCCCCATCTAGGTTGGCTTTTAACCTGTTAATCAGCTTGGTATCATTTTCTTGCATTCGCAGGGACCTATTCAAAATAAACCAGATCTTGGTGCATAGCCGCATCAAACAATCTTTCTCTGAATGTTTATCAGCTGCATTTAATAATCTCAGAAGGCAGACCTGAATTATGCTGCCTTCTGCAAAAATATCGTCAAATTTTTCTTTCTGTACTTCACCATGAATGCGGTTGTGCCATTCTGTGGCACTGTTCGATGACCACGTCCCATGTGCATATAACTTTGCCTCTAAATATTGTACTAGCTCTGAGAATGTGGCTTCCATTTGAGACATTCTGAAATGTGTTTTTGGTGACACACTGCTATTATGAAATGGGTTCCCTTTAATGTACAGATGGCAGTGTGAGACACTCTTGCCATGCCCAGTAGGTGCTCTATGATCACTTTCCCTGCCTGCAACGCACCCTAAATATGTACGGTATTTTGTGTAGATTTGGGGCCTGGCGGTATTTTCTTACCGCCAAAATAATGGTAATTTGGCAATGTTTACTCCTTGCATTTAGATTGGGTTTGGCCTTATTTCCTTTCAGGAGCCATTCCTTACTTCAGTATATAGAGTGAATTAGTGGTATACATTTTGTTGGTGGTATTTTGGTGAGCATAATTTCCTGTTTTATTTGTGGCCCCAACATACAAATCCCCTTCTTTTTGCTTAGACTGTTTGTGTGATCTCCAGAGGCCTCGGACCTACATTCATAAACACCACAATTTTCACATATAGCATTCTCAATCTCCTGTGGTATTATCACTAATGTATTTACATCAGAGAATTATGCTTCCCTAGGCCTCTCTTGCTGATTCATGTACGCCCAGCAAAAACTATTGTATTATATTCCACTCAGAAACAATACAGTTTTTCGCGCTTTTGGTTGGATACCCAATGTCAGATTTGTCCACATTTTTCTACATATCTGCGCATGACATCTGGGCATAATCCTGTGAATTTTCATACTTCTAGCATCATCACAATTGCTACCAAATCACAACTTCTGTAGTCCTGTCTGTGAACATCGCATTGTTCAGAGTAGTTTCAAACTGTGCGCAGAATTTTAATGTTAACAACCCTATATTTTACAGATTTTTACAAATTCTGCACAGTTCTCTGTGAGTCTTTTTCAAAAGATACTTTCTTGTGGTTTACAGATACACATATCTGTCTTGTCCCGCCCCCAAGGTTTTGCTGGGCCAAGAGCAATCCAGGCATCTTTTCCTGCTGTCAGTAGTTTCTGTTGACACTTGAATTTGCATTCCCTTTCAGTCCAGGAAGCCTATTGTCTCTCCCGAGAGAAGCAGCACAAAATCTCCTCTTCCTTTCATTTGCATCTAACTGAGAGTTCCTGGGGCAGAGAGCAAAAGGAAGGCACCTTTATTTGGGGCATACTGTGGAATTTGCCTTTGGAGTTCTGTGGCTGGCATCAGTTCACTTTAAAACACTTTGTTTAAAATTGTTTTTGCTATAAAAAACGGGGTCTCCAGGCCTCGTGTGCCCGCATCCCCTTGCAGCATCTCCCGTTCCTGCTTCCCCTCTCCCTCCCGCCTCCCGACCCTCCCACTGGCCCTGATTGGCTGCTTAGGCCCACTGCCTGGAGCCTAGATCTCGGTGAGCAGCCCCCTGCTTCCTTCGTTATCCTGGAAGCAGGTGAGTGCTGACCTCTGCGCTGCCCCATTGTGCACTTTATTTAAAAAAATAAAAAGGGGTCTCCAGGCCGTGTGTGCCCACATCCCCTTGCAGCATCTCCCGTTCCTGCTTCCCCTCTCCCTCCCACCTCCCCACCCACCCACTGGCCCTGATTGGCTGCTTAGGCCCACTGCCTGGAGCCTAGCTCTCGGTGAGCAGCCCACAGCTTCCTTCGTTATCCTGGAAGCAGGTGAGTGCTGACCTCTGCACTGCCCCATTGTGCGCTTTATTTAAAAAAGAAAAACGGGGTCTCCAGGACTTGTGTGCCCGCATCCCCTTGCAGTGTCTCCCGTACCTGCTTCCCCTCTCCCTCCCCCCAACCGACCATCCCATCCCCTCTCCGATTGGGCCCGAGCCCTTCATCACTGGTCCACCCAGGGCAGCCCTCTGCCCATGCAGCCCTGCGGCTAAGGGCCCAAGGACAAGGGCGGCTCCCACATTGGTGGTTCCAAGATGTGTCTGCAGGTGTCAGCAGGGGAAGCCAATGAAGCCACCAGACACTGACAAAACTAAGTGCTGGCATGGGTGAGGGGTAGAGCAATTGCTCTACACCAGAAAGCTCCTTCCACTCTAACTTACCTTTCTATGGCCTAGACTACTACAGACCTACACCATGCATTATTAGAGAGATATGTGACCACCAGCCTAAACCTACTCATGGCTGGACAGCAAACACTGCCTGCAGTATAATGTTACCTAGTATCATATCCCGAGAGTACCACAAAGATTAGCCTGCGCCAAATCTAGACAGAAATGTGATTGTTAGCATATGTGACTCTTAGCACGCACTTAGAATTCTGAGCCTAGCTTGCGTAGTATCCAGATAGAAATGTGACTGTTAGCATGTGCCACACCTAGATGAATTCTCAAGTTTAGTCTGCGCCAAATCTAGACAGAAATGTGATTGTTGGCATATGCCACACTTAGATGGAATTCTCAAGCTTAGCCCGTGCCAAATTTAGACAGAAATGTGATTGTTAGCATATGCCACACTTAGATGGAATTTCAGAAATGCGATTGTTAGCATATGTCGCACTTAGATGGAATTCTCAAGTTTAGTCTGCGCCAAATCTTGACAGAAATGTGATTGTTAGCATATGCCGAACTTAGATGGAATTTCAGAAATGTGATTGTTAGCATATGCCACACTTAGATCGAATTCTCAAGTTTAGTCTGTGCCAAATCTAGACAGAAATGTGATTGTATTCTAGACAGAAATGTGATTGTTAGCATATGCCGCACTTAGATGGAATTTCAGAAATGTGATTGTTAGCATTTCTGACTCTTAGCATGCACCACACTTAGAATTCTGAACCTAGTTTGCGGCAAATCTAAACAGAAATGTGATTTTTAGCATATGCCACACTTAGATGGAATTCTCAAGCTTGGCCCGCGTCGCATCTGAATAGAGATGTGATTGTTGGCATATGCCACACTTAGATGGAATTCTCAAGCTTAGCCACCGCCAAATCTAGACAGAAATGTGATTGTTAGCATATGCCGCACTTAGATGGAATTCTCAAGTTTAGTCTGTGCCAAATCTAGACAGAAATGTGATTGTAATCTAGGCAGAAATGTGATTGTTAGCATATGCCGCACTTCGATGGAATTTCAGAAATGTGATTGTTAGCATTTGTGACTCTTAGCATGCACCACACTTAGAATTCTGAAGCTAGCTTGCACCAAATCTAAACAGAAATGTGATTGTTAGCAAATGCCACACTTAGATGGAATTCTCAAGCTTGGCCCGCGTCATAGAGATGTGATTGTTGGCATATGCCACGCTTAGATGGAATTCTCAAGCTTGGCCTGCGTCGCATCTGGATAGAAATTTGATTGTTGGCATATGCCACACTTAGATGGAATTCTCAAGCTTAGCCCACGTCGCATCTGGATAGAAATATGATTATTAGCATATGCCACACTTAGATGGAATTTTCAGAAATGTGATTGTTGGCATATGTGACTCTTAGCACGCACCACACTTAGAATTCTGAACCTAGCTTGCACCAAATCTAAACAGAAATATGATTGTTAGCATATGCCACACTTAGATGGAATTCTCAAGCTTAGTCTGCGCCAAATCTAGACAGAAATGTGATTGTTGGCATATGCCACACTTAGATGGAATTTCAGAAATGTGATTGTTAGCATATGTGACTCTTAGCACGCACCACACTTAGAATTTTGAACCTAGCTTGCGTTGTATCCAGATAGAAATGTGACTGTTAGCATATGCTGCACTTAGATGGAATTTCAGAAATGTGATTCTTAGCATGTACCACACTTAGAATTCCGAACCTAGCTTGCGTTGCATCTAGACAGAAACGTGATAATTAGCATGCACCACACTTAGAATTGTGAACCCTAGCTTGCATCGCATCTAGACAGAAATGTGACTGTTAGCATGTACCACACCTAGATGGAATCCCACAATTGCAAGGACAGCAATGCCAACTAACCAACCAACCAACTAACAATTCCATCCCTCTGCAAACACCTCTCAAACTATAACCAAACACAACCACAAGCCTAAAATGCAGCAATCCGCACAAACTTCACAACAATCCAACAACAAAACAAACCACACATAGGGCCTCATTAGGACCCTGGCGGAGAGGGTATTACGCCAGCGTAGTGCATGGCGTACCTCTCCGCCATACTACGAGTTCCCGTAGCGCCATGGAGGTTTTCTCCGCCTGGTTTTACCAGCCGGAGAAAACCATGGCGCTACGGGACCTCGTTGTTAATTACGCCACCGTATTTTACGGTGGCGTAATTAACTCCTTCCCCACTCCCATTATACCCTATGGGGCAAAAATGGGAATGGGGAAGGGCAGAATGGGGATTGGGGATTTACCGCTCCGCCGAGGTCGGAATGGGGCGGTAAATCCGCCAACCCCCATGGCGCTATCGGCGGCTTTCCGCCATGCTTCGCGGTGCATTTAGCACCGCGAAGTCCGCCTGGGTCGTAATGAGGCCCATAGACTTGCACAACAGCACACAACAACTACGGACCATAAAACACCCCAAGCCCAGCCAATGGACCCACCAGAATGAGGCTGCCAACAGCACATCACTGCTCTCTTGCACTTTTCCAGCTTATTCCCACTAACCAACCCCTCTCCTCCCCTTTTCAGAGCCGCCAGAGTGCCAGGGGACCACTTCGGTGGTGATAGTGCACGGTACAAATGTCCTTTAACATTAACATTAACATTAACATTAACATACACACATACACTGAGTGGAATCACGCACACAGCTATTTATAATTGCTGATGATATTGCTCCATCTGTATAGGAAACATGACATACGTACTACTTAAAAATCTTCCCCTTCTTGCAGGATGTTATTTTAGATGCACCAAAGAAAAAACTAAAGTAAGAACACTCTTACACAGTCTTTGTGTTATAACAATATAATTTCAAAATAATACATTACCATTCTTGTGAGACTGTCCTTTCTGAAATAAACAGAAGAGAAACAGATGCAATAATACAACAAATTTCACTTCACATTAGTTGTAACAAGAAAAAGAAAAGTTACATCAATTGGACAGCATTTGCATTGCAACATTATTACGTGGCAGTTAAACACAGGGACGCCCTATCGCTATCCTTCCTGCCTGAGAAACACTTCATCCATGCGACACACCCTCAATTTAATTTATAATTACCAGCTATGTGTAGCTCTCCGGCACGCAAAATCCCTTGGCTTGCCGCCTCTGAGAAGTGAACAGGGTTGCCCTTGTAAACTTGCAATTTAAAGGGCACAGTGAAAACACACAGTTTTCAAGCCGGTGCCAAGTGACCAGGAATCCCCAGTCTCTGAAGGTCAGCGGTGCAGCTGAAATGACTCCTCACAGCAGCCCAGCAAAGGCGACTTCTTCACAGCAGCTCAGCAAAAGTGATCTCTTCACAGCAGCTCAGCAAATGTGATCTCATCTTAATTCTGTCAGAGCTCGTCCAGCAAAACTCTTTTGCATCCCCCAGGCTTACGTGTCACCAATCAAATTCACAATATCGTATCCTCCTTCCTTCAACAATAGCTCACATTTACAGTAAGCAACTGTATCTAACTAATTTCCTGGCATGCAGATTTTGCTTCCTGCAAAGACAGTGAACAGAGAGCACAAAGAAGGAAAAAAAATCAAAATGCACGTTTAAAAATGACTCTCAGAGCACATCTCTTCTGCCTCTCTTCCAAATGGAGAGCACATTATAATGTTAATGAGTTAATATTGGTGTTAGTATTTGTTAATTAAGTCAGTCAGTTAGATAGCTAATGTGGTCTCCTGTGAATGAGGAATTTCTAGTGAGAGAAGAAAAAGAAAGAAAAATTCTGGTGTGCTTTTAAATCAGTAGAGAAAAACGAAATTCTGGTGTGCTTTAGATCTGTAGAGAAAAACGAAATTCTGTTTTTATTTGCATATCCATATGTTACACTGGTGACACATGGCTGGCTATATGTGTACCACATCATAGCAATAATGTGATCATATGCAGTGGCGCTGTACTCCAAAACACACTAAATTATACTACAGCTCCCTTTCACCTGCACTCGCTGACTTCTGTAATCACTCTCTTGCCACTGGGTCTTTCCCCTCATCCATCAATCACTCAATTGTGTGCCCGCTCTGGAAAAAAACATCAGCTGCCCCTTCATGTCCAGCTAACTGTCGCCCCCTCCCCATCACTCCCTTCTTTTAGAAAATTCTGGAGAAGTTGTTCTTCCCCCAACTGACCCAGCATACTGAGCTTGTTGGTTGCCTGCACAACCATCAATCTGGATTCTGAGCATCTAGAGGTATGAAAAATGCTCTTCTGAACACTTGTGAAGAATTGCTCACATCTCTTGACATTACTCGATCTTGCCTCTGCTTTTGACACAGTTAATCCCTTCATCATCATAAAACGGCTCCATGATACCCTCGGTATCTCAGAGTGAGCAATGGACTGGCGGACCTCCTTCCTCACTGACCATCCCTCCCAGATTTTCCTGTGTTATTTCTCCCCACCCTCTCTGTCTCCACTTGTGGTATTCCCCAGGGGTCTATCTGTTCGCCCTGGCTCTTTAACATCTATCTCGCCCCTCTTGCTCACCTTATCACCACTTTCTCCCCACACTTACCCTCTGCATCCCTTCTGGCTTCCTCTGCCATTCCTGATTGCCTGGCTCCTCTCTCTCTTTCATTCCTCACATCTTGGACGTCTTCAGGGGCTATTCTCCCTTTCCTCCCTTTTCCCCAGAAGCTTAACTTCTCCAGAGCTCTGGTCCTCTCCAGGCTGGACTAATGTAACAGTCTCTTCTTTAATCGACCTTCTTCTTCTCTCTTCCCCCTCCAGCTAATCCAGAATAGGGCTGAAATCTTATCCTTGGCTATAAGGCTATAAGGCCTGGGACCGTATCTCTCCAACCCTAAAATCCCTCTCCATCATCCATATGTCTGTCTGGGGCCAGGGTTTACGCTATCTGCAACTTGCTTTCTGCAAATACTCTCTTTCCAGATACCTCAGATCCTCCGTGTCCAACTCTCTGCTTGCCAAGTGATTCTCTAAGCAGAGAGAGGGTGGCTGTTCACTTTCCTCGGCTGGCTCCCACCTTTGGAACAGACTTCCCCTTTCTCTCCATCTTGAGCCACACCTCCTCAAGTACTGCAAGCACCTCAAAACTGTCCTCTTTGCCTCCTCCTTCCCTCTCTCCCTCCCGTGCTAAATCCCACAGTGGCTGTGATTGGTGGTCTGGGCCCTTACGTGACCTTGGTCCTGGACTTCTGTCTGATCCTATTGCAGCATGCACCCTCCCACTGCACTTGCCTTCGGGCACCTCTTCGCCTGCTGTCTCAAAGCCTGCACTTATTGTATGGCCTGGGGCTCCTCTTCCATCTGTTGGTTACTGCCCAGCACTTACTTGTTGCCTTGTAACAGACTCTCTGGCCCTTACCTGTTGCCTTTGCAACTGGCACTCTGGCACTTCACCCCTCTGTGGAACCTCTAGCACTTCTACATTCCCCCATCCCTTCTCTCTCTCTGCACTTGCATGCTCCAAATGCTCACAAGGCCGAGAAGACTGCTTTGTATTTTGCTTATCGCTGTTATCACATTCCAGTGTCTCCCCTGTTCCTTCCCTTTGCCCTGTTAGCACTTTGAAACACAATGTCCTGATGTATAAGCACCTTATAAATGCTTAAAACAATAAATGAATAAAAATACCCCCCATTTGGCTCTTGTAATTCTGCACTGGAGGGGGCTGAAGGTTAAATGGAACTCTAGTCTCATAAAGAAATGTAATAACACACTAGGTGACTTTCTGCATTTAGAGGGTGGGGTTATGTTTTACAGTTTCTTTCCAGCACCTCCAGCAAACTGTATATCACTGTGATGCCAGCATGTGTTGTATGGAGGAGTGATTTACGTATATGCATGGGGCAGGAAGATATCAAGAGCTAGAAAAAAACAGTACCAAAGAAAATGTCTGTGACAATCCATTAAGCAGTGCACTGGTAGTGTGAAATGCCCATGTTGCAGATATGCAGGACATCCATTAGCATGTGTAGAGTGGGGGAAGCAGTCAGAATGTGAATTAAGCCAGTATGTGAGTCAAGTTAATGTCACCCTGAATGAACTGGAAGACAGATGTAATGGGCAAACTTTACAATCTGTAAGATTTGCTCTTGCTGAGCTTCCAGGGTGAATCACTTGCAGTTAGACAATGGCACCACCAGCTCCACTTTTTTTCTGTCTGCTGGTTATCTCATGTTCTGTGCTCAGCCAGAACTCCATTGACAGACCAACTTGCCAATGTATGGAATATCTATGGAATATCTATGTATAGCTGTCTATAAATATGGACTACATGGTGATACCAGGATATTCTCTATGTATAACTGGACATCATCAAATTGGGCCAAAATATTGTCAACGGAATTAGTGTGTTTCATCTGCAAACATGAATCAGGTCTCCTCCCTCCATACTAGCCCCGCCAATTGACTCAGCCCTCTACTTCCAGAAATGTATTCAGAAATACATATCTGCAAATTGCAAGAATATAGTTTCTATGTATGCATGTTACTTGTCACTGTGTTTGGTCTATGTCCCAACAAATTACCTAATAGTTAATAAGGGTGCCTGTACATCAACCGGTTCTTCAGGCAAAATACAAATATAAATCATAACAATTGAACCGTGATGGTGAGGCTGGATAACCACTTAACTCATATGATTATTATCAAAAATATATTTATTCAATGCACTGATTCTTCGAAATCACATAAAATACACTGTATCTTATAGGCAATTTAAACTCATTACCCACAAAACTAAAGAAAACACAACAAAACAACTCTTCCATCATTCATACACAGTCACACCAGCAAATTTCCACTTTCACACTCACATGAGGTAGCGAAAAGGATGGTCAAATCGCATAAAGACCTCCTCATCGCTCAACACACAGTATTTACACAATTAATGGTATAACCCAGATGAATCTTCAGTTTATACACAAATCCACATATAATTCATGTAGGCTTATCATGTCTACATAGGTTTCGGTCACTCTCAGGCCATCAATGGTGGCCACACCGTTCAAAAGGACATTCCTCAGGACAAATATCAGGGGTGGTTATCTCCACACTTCTGTCTTTCCTGTGTCGATGGAAGGTAAAATCACCTTTCTTGTGGTTTCTGGCTCCCTATACAGTATAAAACATTCATTCTTAATCCAGCCTCATTTCTTGTATGTCAAAAACATCATAAACACATTAAGCTCCAAAACAACCCAATGTGGTTGTATTGAACCCTTACTGACCTTAACTTACCACATGGTGAGGGTAATATAGGTTTGGCGGAAGTCAATCAATTACGTTACTCCACCTTCTGGCATATTCTCACCAAACCAACCAAATGTAATTGGTAGAGGCACCCCTACCCATGGGATGCCCCCCCAATCTGTAATGTAGCATCTCTTCATAATTTCTTCAGTTTTTAGCTCGCAACATGTGCACTACATTTCACATGTGTTATCTTTCAAATACTGCTGCAGATGTCCTCCTTTTCTTCATGAGATATATATCATATGTGATGATCAATTTGTAATCAGGGAATGGCTGAAAAGAGGGAGTAGTCTGAATTAATCTTCTAAATTCATAATGGGGACCAGAATGGGGGTGCTTGTCTTGATTTATTGGCTTACAAATATGTACACATTTTCTTGTTTTTAACTTTAATTAATTTGCAAATAGAAGGCAGCCAACCAGATCTTAATACTAAGGATGATCAGCACAATAAGGTCTAGAGTCTCAAAACACATAAGGGATATAATTCAGAAGATTGTCGCTAACATAAGTGTTGCTTCAAATTACTGTTAGTTCACATCATTTAAATAATAATTTCCATATGTTTGGATCAATCAGACTGTAAGGCAGTTCCCTTTTTGCCAATACAAGTAACCCAAAGAGCCAGAAAATGGGATGCACGAGATATCAGGAAAACACCATTTTATTATAACTGCCAGGGCAGGCAAATATCAAAAAGACATTCATATTCAGTTAGCCAAAATGGCAGGTTTTATAGCAATTCCAGAAAAAGACAACATTGGTTGCAATCTTCATCACTGTCAGTGGCTGGCATGATTAACAACATAGGTCATCTAAAGTGAGATCATCTTGCTTCTCATGCGTTACTTTTGGACAGAAGCATTAGACACATGTATCAGTCAGAACTACGTTTACCATTGGTTGTTCCAGGAGCTGTAGACATGGACTGAATTATTGCAAACATTTGAACCAGTCATCTTTGTGAGATGTTATATTGTGACACATAAAAAAATAACTCTTTAAACAACACCCTATTCACCTCAGTGATTTGGCACCACCAGACTGTTCTCACTGTTTTGAGCTTCTTTTTATCAGCTCATTTTGCAACTCGATTGTTGGGAAACTACATATATGCCTTTTCTGTTCTCATGAGTTCATTTGGCCTGCTTTTGACATTATGCTCTGGGGCTTAGATGCTTGCAGTCTTAGCTCTTTCACATTGGCACACATGTTTATTATACATATGTAGAAATGTTTGTGCATTTTATATTATCATAAGAGTGTCTGTGTTCCATATTACCTTCATGTGATGTGACTTAGGTACAAAGCTAGTGTACAGATTACTGGATCTCATATGATTCTAGTACAGAGCCAGTAGTGCTTGTGTGAATTATGGCTTCATGGAGGGTCTCTATCACATCTGCATTCACATGCTGTGAGTTAGATGTAAATCTCTGCATTAGTTGCTATTTCTAAATAGGGCTACTTTGTGGATTATGCCTCTTGTGTGACTGATTCTTGTGCATGGAGAATGCTGCAATTGCAATGTACCCTACAGGGGGCAGTGTTGTACATGATTGTCCTGTTTCTGTGATCATGCTTCTTCATATCATACTGTTCAACTATTTTGTATCTTGTATACTGTATCAAGTATCTTTTCATTTTGCTCTTGTGTGACTTCACTGCCAAGAACTAAACTATGGGAAAGCTTTGGCCCCCCTTACATCGACCAATCCTTGCATGACATTCAACCTTTGGTGGTTCAAATTGTTGCAATTTGGAATGCGTCTATACCTTTCTGTGAGGGACGGTCTGATGTTCTATGCTGATGGGTGATGGGAGGTTGTTGTGCTTCAAGGGAAGCTAACTGAATCTTGTGACCTGCATGTATTGTATTCAACTAATGTAAAATAATGTTGATCATCTATTCAACACTATAAACACTTCTACAATGTTTCTTTACTGGTGCTAAGTTCTGCGGGGTTAAGTTAAGAGTGCATGTTAATGTCTATCTAAAAGGTGTGTGTTATAGTCTAACTAAAGCGAGGTCACTGGGGCCTGGCTGGTCCTATGCTGGAAACCCTTCAGTGCACAGGGCTGCTCTTTGCTTTGCTGCATGCTGTTTCATAGGTATTTTTGCAGATGTAACTTTCACTAAGGTTTAGAAAGCTGCATGTATTCACCCATATTTTTGTATTCCCTTCAAGACTCTATATGTATCTGTACTGAAGTATAATGCACACATTGGGCCTCATTACGACCCAGGCGGTAAGTTACCGCCTGGGCCGTGACTTTACCACCATGGCGTAAACTATGTTTACGCCATGGTGGTTGGCGGACTTACTGCCCCATTCCGACCTTGGCGGGGCGGTAAGTCCCCAATCCCCATTTACCCTTCCCCATTCCCATTTTTGCCCCATAGGGCATAATGGGAGTGGGGAAGGCGTTAATTACGCCACCGTAAATTACGGTGGCGTAATTAACTCCATGGTCCCTTAGCGCCATGGATTTTAACACCTGCTAAAAGCAGGTGTAAAATCCGCCATGGCGCTAAGGGACCTCGTACTCAGGCGGTAAGGGTCGGCGCTGTTTACGCTGCCGTAAACCCCTTACCGCCTGGGTCGTAATGAGGCTTTTAAGGGGTTGCTGTGACAATATCTATGCTGCACACAGCATGGAAAGTATCTCACTGAAATGTGTGCCCACATGAGAGAACTGGTCATTGCTTGGCTAGTCACAAATTCTAATCTCAGGTATGTTGATAACATGTTATAGTTCTGAGGTGCATACAATACTTCTACTATTTATTGTGGATTATTTGTGGCCATATTAAACACATAAGGGAAAACGAATTTGAGGTTGCCTTTTACATATATTGACAATATTTCAAACGCTAATAGGCCTATCTTCTTACGAAGTAACAGTGGCATGAGTGACACATTTTCATTGATATGACAATATTAAATGTTCCAAATAATAAAAGGTTTAATATTATTAGGGTGGATTGGTATTCGTTAGATACTCAACAACTTACTGCAGTTGAGGTTCTTTACACTGCTCTGATATCGAACAAAACATTGTGTTTTTATTAAGTAAATAATTCAACTCCAAAAATAACATGAGCTATATAACGAGATTTGAGCAAATTTGAAACAAAGCGCAACACCACTACAAATATTAGTGTTACATTATTTTCACTGTAATAATTTGATAGGGTTTAGAAAAAATGCAAGATTACTAAGGTTGCTAACAATGTTTTATTGTTTTATTGCAGCAGAGTGCTTTCAACAGGAGGTTTCCAGCATTGGACTTGACATTTTATACAGTAGCACAGCACTGTTGGAGGTGGGAGAGAGGGATTTGTATGCTTCCAGCAGGTAATCTTTAAAGAGACTCTGGAAACCTATGATCGACCAGAAGTAAGGACATATGCATACTTGACCTTTGCCGGTTCAGGAAGGAAAGAACCAAGTGACATACCTTCTCTGTCTATTCCCCAGGATTCTGGAACCTACTCCCAGTCAAAATCAGATTCACATCCTTGCCTCTACAGTTCTGAAAGGAGCTAAGGCACTCCTCCTCAAGGAATGTCTCAGGTTCCCACACCCTCCACATCCCACCATACCTGAGTTTGGCTGATCTGAACCCTACTGTTTCCTCCACTGGTTGCTTGCAAATCCCTTGCTGAGAAATTGCTCAACCTTCTCCCTCCCAGATGTTAGCTCCTCACTCCCTTGTTTCTCTGCTCACCACAACAAGTTCTTGCCCCTATGATTGGCAAGTGCACTGCTGCATATCAAGGCTATGTCTGTGCTCAATAAAAAACCTAATATGATTAATAATAATAATAATAATAATAATAATAATAATAATAATAATAATAATAATAATAATAATAATAATGAAAAGTCTTATATGGGACTGCAGAATCGTGGGGGTGTTTTATGGCCTCTGCAGAATTGATTTCCATATGGTTGCGGCATGGCATGAGAAGGACTGCTTTCCAGTCTTCAATTCATGGACTAGCTTAGATCCCACTTAGTCGATAGTTTTGCCACATGAGAGGTGAGAACCCCCACAATTGTGAAGTTTAATCACCTTGTATGTTGGTTCTCCATGCAGGATTGCTTTGTAGTTGATACATTAAACTTTCAATATAATCCTGTCAGGGATGGGGAGCCAGTGAAGCTAACTCCGTTTTGGAGAGATATGGTTGAATATTCAGGCACCTGTAAAATGGCAGTCTTAACATGATGGATTGCCTTGAGGGGGTTAGAGTGTCTGAATGCCCAGTAAGAAGGGCATTTCCCTGTTGATGTGAGAGATTATAGACCAGAGAATCCATATCTCTTGGGTATCTCAGAACTACTTCACCACACCAAAGAAGCAGAGGTGAGGCAGACTTCATTTGGGGCCCACTGTGGGGTAATTAGGTCCTATAGAGCAGGACAGGATCTTAGGGGGAACAGCACATATGACCTGCAGTTTGGGATGAAAGTGGGAGCAATGTGTGGTGTACCAGACAGGTCTGCAAAAATCCACGTGGCACTCCGAATCCCTGCGTACATGCACCAGAAGAAGCAGAGACATTCTGGCACACCATACAGCTGCATGGCCAGAGACAGCACCAAGGGACTGAGAGTTAATGAAGTGGGGTTGAGGAAGGAGGGTGGGACTAGTGCTGAATCAATGATGGTAATCTCATGTAGCAAATCGGTATCGTTTTCAGGGTTTAGGCTGCTATTTCACAACAGCTGCTCACGTGTCAGTAGAATGTGCACAGCAGAATGTATTGCTATGTGTGTGTGAATGTGTGTGTGTGTGTGTGTGTGTGTGTGTGTGTGTGTGTGTGTGTGTGTGTGTGTGTGTGTGTGTGTGTGTGTGTGTGTGTGTGTGTGTGTGTGTGTGTGTGTGTGTGTGTGTGTGTGTGTGTGTGTGTGTGTGTGTGTGTGTGTGTGTGTGTGTGTGTGTGTGTGTGTGTGTGTGTGTGTGTGTGTGTGTGTGTGAGTGACAGAGATATCCTGGGAAAGTAGGACCACCCAATTAGAAACCAATACCACCACCACATTTTAAGGGAAGGACCATGTTCTGAAAGTAGGGCAGAACCTTCTTCATTGAGGATACCTTCATAGAGTGATGCTGCAGTTTGGAAAGAAATCTGTGGGATTTCCAATAGCATATGGAGATATTGCACTACTCTATAAACATGTCTATGGCATGTGACATAATACATAATATTCACTATCTTAATATCATAGACATCTTTTGTTAACTCTCTGTGCTCAGTGCAACCATTAATTTTGTTGAAATGTCATATGTAAAACACCACAGAAAAGAGCATCTGAAAACCCAGTTGATTGCATAAATGTTGGCAAATTGTAAGCACATTTCTATCCACGTTAATGCAGCCAAATCGAGAACGTGTGATATATTTGCATCACAACTGGATTGTCGAAGCTGGTATAATGTTATGCGCCTGCGATGACAACAAAAACAGTGTTGTGAAAAAGCACTAATGACTAAGCTCCGAACAGCAAATTATTATAAGATACCAATCCAAAGATGAAAAACAGCAGAATAATTGAGTGTTCATTAAGGCTGCTTTGTTAATTTGTTCCATAATTATCATTGCTTTCACTGCCAAGATTTGTTAAACAGATCCATGTTTCTATTATAAAGACATGGATTTTCAATGCAATCTTTGGAAATGCAGGTATGCGCATGAGTAACTCTGTTTCCTAGAGCAGGGAAATCGATTATGATCAGCTTTCAACAGTACTTGTTGTTAACTAATGGATGTTCTAGGATACTGCCAAAGTCAAATTAACCAGGCAGCGCAGCCATCTTCTCCTACATGTATTCCTTCCCGTTACTTCTAGGTGAGAATCGGGCAGATAGAAACCGATAGCAAACAGAATTTGTAATAAAGCTTATTTATTTGCATTAAACAACTTTAACGTTTTGCAAGTAAAACAAAAGGTTATACATTAACAACCAAAATAATGTACTTTTCTGGCAGCATTTACAAAACGAATCCATAAAAAATAATCCAGGACTTTTACCCCATAATCAAGGTATGCACAAGATTCATTTACATGTTGTGTTCTCTTGCATGATCTAATGGTGCAGAAAAGAGAGAAAGTGTGGAATTTTTAGCCAAGGATGAGTTATTTATTCTTCGAGGTAGGCAATCTGGAATAGGGAGCTCCTTAAGCAATGAGCCCTGAGCAGGGTGGGCATTACCATTTCAAGTAATGCCCTGGGACCCATAGTTACAGGCCAGTAAGACTTGGGTACTAAAAGCATTTCTTTTCTGTTGCGCAATGCTTCATAAGAGAAAAGAAAATGTTAAAAAATGCCTGCTGGGGAACAGAAAACAAAGACCGTTTTCCCTTTCCATGGCAGCCATTGAAATCAATGAGAAAAAGTAAACAAACAAAATGGCCACCATGAAAAGGGAGAAGGGACTATATGTAGTCACTACGATATTTCATTTGTGGGCATTAAAAAAAAAAGAAAAAAGTAAAAGTGAACAGAAAAAATGGCCACCATGGAAATGAGAGAAGGAACTATGTGTAGTCCCTTCTTCCTTTCCATGGTGGCCTGTCGCAGATCGGGAGCGGACGCGCTGGAGACAGAAGTGTTTCCAGCGCATCCACTCCTGAAAAGCAGGTAAGTGTGGGGTCGGGGGAGGAAGGGTGGGAAAGATGCAAATGTGAGGAAGCCGGCATGGGAGGTTAGAAGCACTATCCTCATTCCCCGGCGAGGGGAGATGAGAGCCACCAGTCTGAGCAGGCTAAGGACGGTGGGATTACTGTCTGGTAACGCCCAGATTCTGAGTTGTTTATTCTTTGAGGTAGGCAATCTGGAATAGGGTGCTCTTTAAGCAATGAGCTATGAGCAGGGTGAGCATTACCGCTTCAAGTAATGCCCTGGGACCCATAGTCACAGGCCAGTAAGACGGGGTACTAAAAGCATTTATTTGCTGTTGCGAAATGTTTCGCAAGAGAAAAGAAAATGTTAAAAAATGCCCGCCGGGGAACAGAAAACAAAGACTGTTTTCCCTTTCCATGGCAGCCATTGAAAACAATCAGAAAAGGTAAACAAACAAAATGGCCACCATGGAAAGGGAGAAGGGACTATATGTAGTCACTTCGATATTTCAGTTGTGGGCATAAAAAAAAAAAAAAAGTAAAAGCAAACAGAAAAAACTGCCACCATGGAAATGAGAGAAGGTACTACGTGTAGTCCCTTCTTCCTTTCCATGGTGGCCTGTCGCAGATCAGTAGCGGACGCGCTGGAGACAGAAGTGTTTCCAGCACATCCGCTCCTGAAAAGCAGGTAAGTGTGGGGTCAGGGGAGGAAGGGTGGGAAGGATGCAAATGTGAGGAAACCAGAATGGGAGGTTAGAAGCACATCCACCCCGGCGAGGGGAGATGAGAGCCACCAGTATGAGCAGGCTAAGGACGGTGGGATTACTGTCTGGTAACACCCACATTCTGAGCCATCACATTGGCCACACCCCCCTCGCCAGGTAATAATACAGCAGGATAACCTGTATCTGGCCTTCAGCAGGCCAGTCACTCAGAAAACTCAGTGTAGAACCCTTTCAGACACCCCCCTGCTCAGCTATGTCAACATTAAAACACCCAGGCAAACAATAGGTGATTTCATCTGTTTATGAATTCATGTATTTTATTCCCCAATGTTTGTAACTGGGCAGAAATATATCAGCGGTAGATACAAATGTAAACATACCATTGCCACTGATGGTCCCTTTAATTACTCTCACTGGCAATATATTGCATGATGAAGCTCTCAATGGTTCATGAGCACAATGAGGATCATAGCACTTTGAAAGTTTGAAGAATTGAGAGGTTGAGTGTTAGGATACGTGAACCCATGAGCACAGAGGTGGGCAGGAAAATATTGGAAACACCTTGTGGAAATGGAATAGCAGTAATGAGATGCAGAGAGTTTCACCACTTTCATGACGGTTTAGAGAACCTGATGCCAGGGAGATACAAACAAACCAAGTCCACCAGGAGAATCACAGAGGACGACATAGCTTAAGTCAAAGGAGAGATGTATAAGTGCATAGAGTGCAGGCTTGGGTGGAAGCTGAGGATCTATTGCCTACACAGCACAATCAATTGGAAGAGTTAAGTGGTGGAGAAAAAACTATCTGAATTCAGGTCTATCAAAGGAAGGTAATAGAAGCCAACAAGAAATTAAGAGAAGTTGAGGAGGTGGGACATCTGTGAAGAGCTAATGGAGAAGGGATGAACTTCAATGAGAATACATACGAATCAAGGAGCATTGCTGTGATCTCACAGCAGGACAGCAAGCAATAAGACAGTGAATGGGACGTATCTCTGGCAAAAACTATATTTGAGATGCTTCTTTGGGTTAAGGTACACGCCAAGATTACAACTGCAACCAGGCTTAAATACGTATTCAATATGATGCACTCATAGCTGGTTAAATCATCAGTATTATCCATTAATAGAAATAAAGATATTTGTATGGTTCTTTGACTGTGTAGGGGAACATACCATTCAATTAAATGCCCACCCTTCACCTCTGCCGCCACCATCTTCAGGAAAAGCATGGCATCCTTGCTCTGACCCCTCACAACGTGGTAAGAATGCTACTCAGCATGATGCCTACCTCCTAGATGCGAATGCTGTGGTCCGTGTATGATTTTCCATGCTCCCTGCCTGATTCCATGATCCTGATCATCAGCCAAGTTATCAGCAGAAATATTGAAGAAAACTCGCTCTAAAATGGCGGTTGCCGCTTTTGTTGTCATGTTGCTTGGTAACTTGGCCAGCTGAGCCCTGCATGGTCATTGCCACATTGCTTTCCTTCCGACGATCGAGTCGACCAGAAGGCGCGAGCCATGCCCCCTTCCTAAGGCCCTCTACCCAAGGCCAGAGCCTGTCTGCGCCGTACCGGGCCTAAGGGGCATCCCTTGTTGCATTTACTATTGTTAACCTGCTCGTAATCCCATCAAAGGGTAAGCAATATTACGCCCCTCATTGTTCATCTGCTTATGAATTCCCACAAAACTCTCAGCCACCCGAGACATTGTTCCGTCGTCCCTGTCTCTTTGCCGAAATCATTGCCCATTCATCCATGCTCCTGCGAGAACAGTCTGATGGTGCTCATATCTATGCACTTGCGCTGCATCATTTGACATCACGCCCGTGCTTTACTTTCATGCCAGGCGTATTTACCAAAATGTCACAACGTCACGCCACGACGTGATTGACTCTTGCCTACATTAGTTTGCTTGATAGCAGTTTACTACACCTGCAATGTGCACCATTCCCAAGTAATTGCAACATCTACTCTATTGCCAAATGTCACCCGAAGGTTCATGTTACCTCATGTTAGCACTGCAGCAATCGTTTTTCATCCTGAATTAAAACTGAATACCGACCCAACCTGTTTTATGGCACATTCGCTTGCTCTACTTTGCCTCTGGATCTTATTGTTGAATATGGCACTATAATTCGTCCTGTTGCCTTGCATGATTGCATTCCTATTAGAATATTGCATTGAATATATGCATACCCACTGTAATATATCAACATCATTTGACCTACCTCATGATGAAAACTGCTAGCCATTGGATACGCTGCACACAAATGTATTGTACGACTGTATCCATAGTCGAACCTTGCATTGAATGCCAACCCACCCACTGTATTGTACAATTGCTCTTTTGACCCACCTTCGTCACACATGTCTTGATCGATCTTGGCATTGCTACAAACATAGCTTGTCAGTCGCCGCCTCTTCTAAAGTGACAGGGTCATACTGCTTGACTACACACTACAAGGCACTCATGCCCATACCCCAGGAGGCTGCCGCCCACAACTGCAGCACTATTGCCCCTAGTATACTAGGCCCTCATTACGACCCTGGCGGTAAGTGAAAAACGATGCTGGTAAAGGATTACCGGCATCGCTTACCGCTAGGTCCGATTATGACCCGAGAAAGTGCAATTAGCGGCACCGTAATTAACGGTGCCGCTAACAGCACCAAGCGCGCGGGCACGAGACCTCCCGTAAATACCGGCCTGGCGCAAAGTGGGGAATATCACGGGTCAAGCGGACATGCTCTTAATGCCCTTGAGAAGGCCGTAAAGTACCTTACCGCCATGGTGCTAATACCGCCATTGCGGACCAACCGTAAATGGCCATGTGCAGTGTTCCCAGCTGCCACAGTTGCACACAATCAGCACAGGTGGAGGCAATACAGACTGGCCAAGTACAAAAGGAGCACACCCCTTCCCACACCCAGTCACACTCCACAATGATTCCAATACGACTAGCAATGTTGGGGCTGGAGGACCTGATTGCAATGGAAGTGCTACAGCAACAACAACAACAACTACAACAACAGGCAGCACAGAGGAGATGCGGGAGGAGAAGGAGGGCAAGCCGGTGCCACCACACAGGCAGCCCCCAATCCCACGCATCAGAGCCAGTCCATTCAACCTCACCACTGAGCAGATCCACACCCTGTACCGTTTGGACCGGGACACCATCACCACCATCATGATACACAACGACATCATCAGCATGATTGAAACACCCACCGCCACCCCCCCCCCCCTACTGAAGGTAGTGTCCGTGCTCCACTTCCTGGCCACAGGCACCTACCAGCACACAGTGGGGCGCTTGCATCGCATTTCACAACCATTATTCTCACGTACGCTGAACCAAGTGCTCAATGCCCTCCTCAAGCACACAGACGACCACATTTCATTACCACGGTCTGCCCAGAAGATCGCAAAAACCAAAATGGGTTTCCATGCACTGGCCGGCATACCTGGTTGCATTGGTGCCATCGACTGCACCCATGTAGAATTGGTGGTCCCACATGCCATGAAGGTAGGGTACCGCAACCGTAAGCAATACCACTCAATCAACGTACAAATGGTATGTGACTCAAACAAGATCATCACACATTGTTGTGCCCGATTCCCCGGATCAACCAATGTTCAATGGTCCTGCGTAACTCCACAATACCACGCTACATGGATTGACATGCAGGGCCGAGATCCTGGCTACTCGGTGAGTCTCAAGTCATGGCCATGGAAATGTGAAGTGGGTAGGTGATTGACGTACCAATGCATACTTTACCTGGCTGACATTGGGGGGGGAGATGCATACTTTACCTGGCTGACATGGGGGGGAGAGATGCATACTTTACCTGGCAGACATGGGGGGGGGAGAGATGCATACTTTACCTGGCTGACAAGGGGGGGGAGAGATGCATACTTTACCTGGCAGACATGGGGGGGGGAGAGGCATACTTTACCTGGCTGACATGGGGGGGCTGCATACTTTACCTGGCTGACAAGGGGGGGGACATCCATACTTTACCTGGCTGACATGGGGGGGGATGCATAATTTACCTGGATGACATGGGGGGGAGAGATGCATACTTTACCTGGCTGACATGGGGGGGGGAGAGATGCATACTTTACCTGGCTGCGAGTACCAGAGGTAATGGAGCCAGATCATACCCTAAAGCAGCCCAGACTGCTTGACCACATAATGCCAGATGTAAGCAGCCCTACCATGTGAATGAAGATGTGTCCCAACCATGACACAACCATCTGCATGTGCACTGTGCCAAATCAGACCACATCCACCTCAACAAACTGCACCTACATGCAATGACTTCAGCCAATACACGGCACCAAACACCATCAACTGAAATGCCAGGCCCCCATAACTGCGCACAAAGGAGTCACATGACGGACATAAACATCAATACACCACTACACTGACACAGAGGCCCAAATAAATTGAATAACAACATTTGTAGTGCTCAGTGAGGTCATCATGACGCTGACAGCAATGGTGCCATGATGAGAGTATTGAAATCACATGGACATCGGCCAGATCACCTAAACAACCGCCATGTACTAACACAGTGGATGGGCACTCATAAGGTACTGGACCCCCCTGCATACACTGGTTGATGGCATGCAAAACAGTCCAAAAGAGGAATACAAATATAGCGGTTACATCGTGTGACTCCATTCGTGCATGGAAATGGGGTTCAAAGTAAGAGGTGAATGCATGCCATGGTGTCACAACATGATTTGAAATCTGATGTCATGACTGACACATACATTGTTGCCCACATACAGGTGATGCAGGCTATCCCTTGAAGAGGTAGCTCCTTACCCCAGTCCGGAACCCACAGAACCGGCATGAAGAGGACTTTTATCGTGCACATACACGAACCGGTGTTGTGATTGAGCAGACATTTGGCCTCTTGAAGGCACGGTTTTTCAGCCTCAGCAGGTCTGGTGGGGCACTCATGTACCACCAGGAGAAGGTGGCAAAGATCGTCATGGCATGTGTAATGCTACACAATATGTGCATCAGACGGAATGTGCCCCTGCCCCCTGATGCTGAACTGCAACCACCTAAGGATGAGGAGGGTGGGGATGGGGCAGCACCTCAGGGAGGAAGCGATGCACAGGAGGGACATGCCATGCGTCAGACTCTCATTAACCAATGCTTCTAGCACACATGGACGGTGGGTGTCACATGGAGATGGCACTTGGGGCACTGTGTGTGTCTGGGACATGCACACTGTGGACTGTTGACCAATAAAGCACACGTACACAATGAGCAATGTCCACACATGTGATTTGTGCATAACCGAAAAGTGTATTGATTTTGTGATTTTAATGAACACACCCCATCCTCCCTCCCCCCTCAACTCCCCAACACACCCCATCCCCCCTCCCCCCTCAACTCCCCAACACACCCCATCCCCCATACCCCCTCAACTCCCCAACACACCCCATCCCCCCTCCCACTCAACTCCCCAACACACCCCATCCCCCCTCCCCCCTCAACTCCCCACAAAAGTGTGTGGGTGCCTGTGGTCAAGTGCATCATGTGGAATTGTTCCACTGGGTGGACTCTATTGGCACCCCCCTCTCCTTGCACCCGGGGCACCCCTGCCTGTACTATGCAGGTTCCTGACCGATCTGCAGACGGGGCTGGATGGGGCAGAACTGGCAGCCGAGGAGGTACTTCGCTGCTTGCAAGGACGCATGTTCCTCAAGGTCTGAACAAGGTCCGAGAGCACGTGCCGCACCGCGGCTAATTCTGCACAGATATCCTTGGAGGTGGATACTATTGCTGCCTTCACAGTTTCTGCATATTGTTGCATTTCCGCCCTTGCAGTTCCACATTCGGCCACATGCTCATTCATGAGTGAGGACAGTTTTGTTGGCGTGTGATGATTTGTTCCATCGACTCCTGGTGTTTCTGGACTAAGGATAATGGCTGTGGCGTGTCGAATGTGCTGCCCCCCTCCTGCAAATCTTCCACTGGGCATGGAGTGCCTGGCCAAGAGTCATCAGGGGATTGCCCCTGTATGCCTTCATCATGCTGGCTGCATGGGGAAAGGTAGGGGGAATGAAGGTGGGCAGTGGGGGGACCCACAACAACATCAGCATCCCCTGCATCATCGTCCGAGCCAGCTGCGGTGGCAGCAGTCTCGCCTATTGTGCTGCTTCCGGCAGACCCAGTGCCTTTGGTGGGCACCACTTGCTGGATGTTTGTTGCTGGTGGTAACATGGTGCTTGGCTTGGTGCACATCTGTGCCCTGGCCTGTGTTGTGGTTGTAGATTTCAGCTGCGGAGGGATTTTGCTTTTTCCAGCAGAGGTGGAGGGTTGGTGTGTGGGGACATCAGGCCTGGCCTTCTTGGAAGGTGTGGTGGCAGTGTCTTCCTCGTCACTGTCCGAATGAGAGCCTGTGGTGGAGCAAAGGGGGGAAAGGGTTATTGATGGGTCTGTGGACATTGAGCAGGCATTGTGATGACTGCATTCATATTGATTGCTAGATGTTGCACATTGGAGGCAGTGAAATACAGGTTGTCTCACTTTTAGGTGGTAGAAGCATGGAGGCATGTGGGTGCCTACAGAAAGGGTGTGCATACTGCATGTGTACTAGGTGGAGGTCAGAACTGCCTGTAGGCAGTCTTCTGCGGATGTGTTGTGTTAACCCTGTCAGGCATCATTGCACTTCCCATGAATCTGGACTTCAGTGAGTTTGGCATGGCTGGATTTAAAGCACCTACCTGCATCACATGATGTCGGGGCTCCTCGCTCCATGTCTCCGACCCCCTCTATGCACTCTGTGCCAATGAGTGCAGCACATATCTCCTCCCATGGCTGAATTTTTATTGGTGACTGTGCTCCTCCACCAGTTGCCATGGCCAGGTTTCTGTTTGCAGAAAGCATACTCCTTACACGGCGGCATAGGTCATCCCACTGTCTTGCATTGCGGGGTGTAGTGCCAACTGCACTTACCCTCTGTGCGACCATAGCCCATATGGCCTTCTTACGTGCTATTCCCGGTCTGGTCATCTCGGCCGAGAACACTACGTCGGCATGTTCTTGTAGTGTTTCTGCCAACATGTTAAGCTCCTCCCCAGAGAAGTGTTCCTGCCGCAGTCAATCGCAACTTCACAACTTTAGGCATCGTGAGGATTGACAGATGTAGGTGAAGGTTTGTAGTGGTTGTGGGGGTCAGGTGTCCACTGGTTGGAGAGGATGGCAATGGATTGTGTTTCTGAAGACGGCGTGCTATGTCCCGTTCCTGTGCGGTGACGCAACTTCCGGATCCACTTATTTGCAGTCACCGCTAATAGCAGTTTCCGTTATTTACGATCACCGCTGTTAGCGGTGATCATTGATATCGATGGCTAGGGTGGTGGATGTGCTATTTGCACGGCATACGATGCCGGTAAGTGGCGTTTTCTGGACGTTACCGCTATGGCGGTAATTACATTACCGGCATGGCGCAATGCTCGTGCCCGAGAGGTCGTAATGTGCCACATTTAGCGATATTTGGCCAGCATGGACACGTTACTTGCACCATGCCGGTAATGTCCGCTACTTACCGCCAGGGTCGCAATGAGGGCCATAGTGTCTAACCATGTGCATGTTACTCCATGCTACAGCCTTCATATTAATCTGCTTTTCATTTGCACACCTAGCCACATCAACCACTTTTAGCTCTAACCTTTCAGCACCACCTACTATGAACTCCAACCTCATCACACTCAATTGCTTGTCTATGGCACTAATTCTACCGCCAGCTACCCTTGTACCCCCATCATTTTTCTTGCCACCCTGCCTACTAACAGGACCTAAAGTCACTATATCGACAGGATGCCTACCATCTGGCCTACACACTGAACGCAATATCAGCACTCTACCTAGGGCCCCATCACTCAAAAGAGCTCACCCACAACAAAACTATTGAATGACGACAGCACTGCTGCCCATTGAGCCACCATCGATAAACCTGCCTAGTCATACCATACCCTCCTTAATGCCAAGCCAATCCAGCTTAACACCACCTTCCTCTACCCCCTGCCCACTAAATGACGGGAACCTTCGACTACGCTCCAGACTCTCTCAGTTGCACTCACCTACTATCATCAAACAAACCACGTGCGGAGATAACCACTCTAAAGACTCTCCACCTACTATTACCACACTCATACAGAGCCCCTCACAGTCTAAAGATATACCAGATAATACACCTCTTGCAATCAAAGGAGCACTCATCAATGCGAGATCACTGCCAGCCCATGCACTCGATATCGCTGATTACATAACCTTGCATGACCTGGACTTTATAGCAATCACAGAGACCTGGCTCCATGCTGCTTCAGGACCCTCTCTTGCCCTTGTCATCCTGACAATTACTCAATCATCCGGCATGGACGAGACCTGAATCTCTCTAAAGGTGGAGGCATCGCATTTATCCATAAATCAACACTTGGATTAATAACCATTTCCCTAACCATATCCTCTGCAGAATTATTATCAGTCAAACTACTGACCTCACCATCTAGCACCATCACCATGCACCTCATCTACTATCCCCCTGTCCCAACTACCTCATTCGAGGATGCTATTTTGCTCCTCCTATCGACTAACACCAAACCTAAATCTCAAATCCTCCTCCTGGGCGATCTTAATCTGGGCTTTCAGGACCCTAAAGACACAATTTCTGAATTAGGATTCCAGCACAGAATTTCTGAACCAACGCATATTAAAGGTAAAACCCTTGATTGGTAAGCTGACCATAACTGCAACATCAACGTTTTATCTAACAGACCCTGTGCTTGGCCAGACCATCACATAACCTCCTTCATCTTTAAGGAAAGTATCGACCCCATCAATCTGACACTGGCCGCCCCTCCGACAAATACTAGAAACAAACGTAACATAACACGAGACAATCTGCTGCCCTTACTGCAGCCTATTACTAATCCTACTACATTAGTCACAGATCCTTTTGCCTTAGTTGACATCTATAACCATAGTCTCCTAGCAGCCATCAACACAATAGCACCGCTAAAATTGCAAAAATCCGTACCTCGGGTGCACCTCAATTCCTGGTACACCCCTCACCTCAGATCACTATGAAAATGTAAAAGAAACGCTGAACAGTTATGGAAATGTACCCCTACTACAGCCAATAAAGAGAATTCCTCTCTAGCCTCCCTCAACTATCAAAAAGTCATCTTCCAAGACAAAAAAGACAACTACAATAATCATATTACCAATGCAAAACCAAACACTAAGGAACTGTTTAACATCTTGAAAGAGTTAGAATCTCCTGCCCCACCTCCTGACACCTGTACTAAAAGAATTTAGTGGTGCACTAACATCCCGAATGCACTTCAAGATACAGTTAACATGCTTCAAAGTAAAATAGAATCGAAAAAACTCCACCTATCTATCTCCTCACCCAGCCCTCTCTACCTCACCAGATAAGACCACACACTACTAATTCAACTTCTTTCCCCTTTAGATCAAAGAGGTCGAGAACATAATCTTGAAATTAAAACCTTCAAACTGCCAGAAGATATTTGCCCTGCCCCCATTATAAAAGAGGCAGCAAAGAAACTCACACCCTTTATCACATCTTTGTTTAATGCTTAATTTTGAAACTAGTACTGTACCCAACAATTTAAAAGATGCTTTTGTACTACCATTAGTAAGAAAGCCAACTCTAGACCCTAACAACCCTTCTAACTATAGAAATATAACCACAGTACTCTTTCTTCTGAAAATGTTTGATCAAACAGCATATCTGCAGATTCAACATCACTTGGAATCTAACAATCTCCTTGGTCTTAGACAATCGGTGATCAGACCCAGACATGGACACTGACCTCAAGACCCAAATCCAAAACCTTAAAGATAAGGCAAATTGGCCTTGCTCCTCCTTCTCGATCTGTCGGCCTCGTTCGACCTTAACCACAAAATCCTTCGCAACCATCTCACATCCGCGGCACACTTCTCACCTGGATCAAGTCATTCCTCAACAATAGATTCATGAGGGTCTTTGCACCCGCAGCCTCTGCAGAACCAACACCAGTCATGTGTGGTGTTCCACAAGGTTCCTGCGTGTCACCAACACTATATAATGTGTTTACTAAACCATTATTTGATGACCTGGACTATTTGGGTGTCACCTACACAAACTACATGGATGACACCCACATATTCATTCCCATCACAGGGGACCATGCCTTGGACAGCCAAACACTTAACAACATCTACCTTATTAAACAAGCCTGGATGGCCAAGCATGGCCTCTGTCTCAATGACGAGAAGACAGAGCTCCTCCTTGTTGGGTCATCTGCCAAACTGAGTAAATTAAATGATCAATTTACCTCCTTCAAAATCAATAGAAACATAATCAAAGTCTCTAAAGATGTAAAAACTTTAGGCATTCACCTTGACTCTGCTCTGTCACTAACTGGACAAACCAATGCTATTGCATCCTCAACTCCCTACACTTGCAAATCATTACTGCCTGCAGACCCTTCTTAACTCCAGCAAACTGCATCACTATAGCTAGAGCTTTAGTATTATCAAAGCTTGACTATTGTAATGTGCTATACCTTGGAACTACACAACAGAACCTGAACAAGATGCATGTTTTTCAAAATAACGCCATCCACCCTGCCATAAATATCCCGAGATATTTAGATTGAACTGGTTGTCCATTAAACAAAGAATCACACTCAAAACCCTGTCACTGACTCTTAAATGTCTTGCTAACCTTGCACCCCAATACTTATCCAACAGCTTCCACCATAATATACCTACATGACCAACCAGAACTGCTCAGTCACATTGTATTAAGATCCCTCGGTTCTACCTTCAAAGAGCAGCAGATTCCTGTTTCCCTGTATTGGCAGCGAAAAGTTGGAACACGCTTCCACTTACTCTCAGATCAGAACCTCATACCACTTATTTATAAAAAATGACAAGCTATGGCTACTTGAGCAAGAACTTAGCTAATTCCATAACACTGCATCACTGTACAGCTATCTGCTATTGTAAATAGTATCTGTACTTATCGTACTATCCTCTTAATTCATATTTCTGCTTCAATGTTACTATAAATGTATATATGTCCTTTTGTAAAATGTATCCGAACATCTGTAATGTTA
This sequence comes from Ambystoma mexicanum, assembly GCF_040938575.1. Classification (NCBI taxonomy): domain Eukaryota; kingdom Metazoa; phylum Chordata; class Amphibia; order Caudata; family Ambystomatidae; genus Ambystoma; species Ambystoma mexicanum. The sequence continues at coordinate 612,965,999 of NC_090930.1, forward strand.
TATCTTAACTGCACTCTTGCAACCTGCCTATCTTCTACCAAACTGTACATGTAAATATGTAACCTAGTAAAAAAAATGCAACTGCCTACATTCTATCAAACTGTAAATGTATATCTGTAACCTGTAAAAAAAATAAAAATAAATGTAACTCTGTCACTTTAAGCTAAGCGCCCAGATGCCTTAGGGCTGGGAGTGCTCTAAAAATAAATAAACTTAACGAATAATCCTTGGTCTTTCAAATGTCCCCTTTGTCAAAATATTCCATCAAGCACATTGCAAACCGAGATGGCTTACAGTTGAGACACATCTGCGATATTTCTCCTTGAATCATACGTTGTTCTGTGGTGGAAGTGGATGTAAGAAATAACCCGATATTGAACTGCACACAATGCATTTCACCAAACATACACTGTCTCTTTCACATGGGCTCTTCTTCATATTTGGAAGCCACATCCTAGGACATGCACAACATAGGAACATAAAGTGACAATGGTTTATGGCCAAAGGAAAACACAAGGGGTTGATTTATTTACGGTGTTTTTGGGATCAACTTTGCAATGGCATACTATCAGTCCATCTTGTTGAGGAATTATGGAGGATAAAGACACACTGGTGATGATAGCATAAAGGTGTAATATAATGCTGACTCGGGGGGCAATGATGTTCATCTGTTGCAACAGCAATTCTAATGGAGGTCATTCTACCACCTCATGCTGGTGATCCATGATGTTGCTTTCAGGAGGTATATTTGGATTAAGCTTAAGCATTTGTATACCTCACATCAAAGAAGCTTTGACTGCCATCTTGAGAGGTTATAGGCCTGGGGGTTCGAGGAAATTAGCGTTCATGTTTGTCTATGTCAAGCTAAGTGATGATTTAAGTTCAGTATCATATGCAGTGCACTCCATAATAGAATAGGGCTGTGTCATAAGAAAACAGGATTTATGGTGAACACCTGAGAGGGGCAGCTTCAGGAATATGCCAGGCAGTTGTATAGCATCTTTTTTGCTTGACAATGATAACTGTTGCATAAAGGATTTATTAAGCAAACCTCATTTCAACCAAAGTGAAATCTTGTTATTTGCCTGCTTCCTAGAGTATCTTTGTGAAAATGTACCTTTACAAATTGACTCTAGCAATAGAGTCTACCTTGCATTTTATCAATGACATCACTTCCCCATGCAGGACACTGAACCACCTTCTCCAAGGTGCTCAATTGCTGCACACATACAACACTATTGCTAGGGACAATTCAGCTCTCAGTGAATACCAACAGGCTCACTGTATCTGCGATCTCTGAAGGATCCTTGTCTCTAGCATATCTTCTCCCAGCGTAACTCTCCTCCACAGCCACATCACTGTTCCTAAGGGAGTAGCTCTAGTTCTCAATATTGTGCTGCTGACTACTTAACCTTGAGATCGACATGGCTAGGGCAATGAATGATAATTACTGTTGCATCAAGCATTCTCATGTTTGCATTGTGGTAAATATGATCAGAAAGGAACAGACAACGACTCCCATTGTAAAGGGATATTGAGTACTTACATCATAGCAACTTCTGACATTTTGGAGCTTGATTGGTACAGCTCACAATTTAGCTGGTCATTTAGCATGACTGCTAACTACTGCAGGGAAAGAAAGGCTCCAAATTTCAGCCAGGACAGAATTTCATCAAAAACTCACACTCTAACAGCAAGAGGTGTGAGACTCTGGTGCAAGACTCTGATGTGCATCTGGTGCGAGTCATCTCTGTTTACAAAGCAAAATGAAAAATGTGATCCTAGCTTTGCATGGTAGCCATATCGTAGCATAGGCATTACACCATGGTATAGGATGGACTGAGTTGCAATGAACCATAAGACTAAAATTAATAAGCCTTAACCTACTCATCTCTGCATCCTTTCTAATATGACAGCTCAGTCCATAACTCAGTCCATAGCTCATTAGTGCAAAACATTGCGCAGATCATTGGGACACATTGGCCCAATTGCTGAGTTCGCAAACACAAGCTGTGCGGCGTTGCATGAAAAATGAATAAGTAAAGCTCCTTTTTCAATGAAGATGTGGAATAGGAAAAGCCATGTTGCTCAAAGTAGCTCCATTGTTCACATTCTGCTGTATGAAGCCAGCATACAGAAATGATACTTTATGGCATTTGTTTGCTGCCCTGAATCTCTGTGGAAAGGTGACAGACAAAACATGTGTTCTCTGAACCTTCTAGAGGTTTGGGCAATTAGGGGGTGGTGCCTGTTTGGCATGTGGCATCACAGTCAGCGGCAGGACATTCTTAGGGCCTCATTACACGGATGGCGGTAATGGTCAACGGTCACCGTTAATGGTAACGGTGACCGTTAACCATTACCGCCTTACTACGAGGTCCCTTAGCGGGTTGGTGCTTTAACGCCTGCTTTTTGCAGGTGTTAAAAACCAACCCGCTAAGGGACCTTGGTGCTAATTACGGCATCGCAAAATTGCGGTGCCGTAATTAGCACCTTCCCCATTCCCATTATGCCCTATGGGGCAAAAATGGGAATGGGGAAGGGCAGTGATGGAAGGGGGAATTACCGTCCTGCCAACCTTGGAATGGGACGGTAATTCCCCCTTCCACCAAGGCGGTGCCGGTATTTTACCGGCATGGACCAAGGTGCTAATAGCACCTTGGTCCATGTGCTAATACCGCCATCCGTGTAATGAGGCCCATACACTTTCTGAGGGAAAACATACATAAGGGGCAGATCACTAAGAAAGGCCTTAAGAAGGGAAGTGCAGAGAGAGTCAGGGAGAATGTCTCTCTGAGGATCTGCTGTCTTAGCTGACTGAGGATCTGGTTAGTGTTTTGCTGGTTTTATCCTGCTGCAGAGGAAGGAGGGTGTGTTGAGGGGGAGACAGTTGTGCTGAGACAGAGGGCACACTGGCACTATTCCTTGCTGCTGGTGTCAATGTCAATATTTCAATCTTTCTTTAGGTGAGCATAAAGTACAAGTGAGGTGGGTGTAACATTTTACAATTACAAAAGTAGATAGCTATTTCCATGTGCTTTTCTTCACTGTCCAAGAAGCCGTTTTATATATGTAAACTGAAAGCTCAAGGCTCTGCTAAAGTGAATGATACTTTTCAAGGCCAGGAGATAGCAATATTTGGATTGGATGTAATTAATATCTATTGTAGGAACAAGGGTAGCATTGTGGGGGAGGCAGTTACCGTTAAGTGTGCTCACAGCTCTGTTTTGACATGAAGTGTGGAGTCAGCTATCAATGCAAATGGAAAATATGAAATATCAATATGCGCTTTCATTTCTGTATTGCGGAAAATGTCATAATGAACTCATTGAATTACACAAGTCATTGTCTATTATTCATAAACCCTAGTTACTTATAAAGTACCTGAAATGAGTTAGATCAGCGTTGGCCTATTTACTGTGTGTTTTAGTTACTTGTGATGGCATATAGACAGATACAAAGCTAAGGAGATATTTTACTACCACCAATGGTAAAAAGCAAGGTACACCAAAACACTGAGAACTGGGGCAAATCATAAAGAGCTGATCCCCCATATTACAGTTTCCAGGTGTCCTGGTAAGTCTTTTCTGAGCCCCTACCACAAATGCAATACCACTAAGGTCAGGAATGGTGCCCTTCTGTGCACCAGGTCCAGTTTTTGGCTTGTCGCTCATGGCCCCAATATCAGAATAAAACCAGGCAGTGTTGTGTCTCTGGGGCTCACAAAATTCTCCATCACTATCCCATATTTTAGATGTTTAAGTGAATTGTCAAGGTTTGCTGAAGTAACTGATTTACTGCACTTTATTTTATTTTTATAAGACAATATGAGTCCTTTCAGAGAAAGAGAGGACATGTTGGTATGCTTAAAGTCACAGTGGTCTGACATTTGGCTTACTGGGTCACTGATGTTGTCTAAATCACCCAATGAGAAGATATTGGGATTTTCATTGCTAGTTGTAAAACATTGTTGTTTTCATAACATCACTTTCTCTGCTTTATGTTACATGCTTTGGTGGCCAGGAATGATAAAGGACAGCACAGAGAAAGAGATCATATGATGATGGCTTCAGTGAGATGTTTCATAAATGCTCTGTTTATTCCAAGTTTACTGTACAGTGGTGTAGAAGAGGGGGACTGTGCATCAGGGTAATTTCTTGAACATGAATTGTGGGGGCAAGTGCAAACCTAATGATTTTGCCACATGGTGTTGATTCTTGCTTCGACAGTTGCAAGTGAAATGTAGACCCATACGCAAACTGCCAAAGGATGTCATTTATCCTGCACCTAGACACATTAATTGTAGCTTCGATATAGATCATGATGAAAGCATGAGGACTAAAACACTCATTATTATTTTAGATGTTTATCTTATGCTCTGTCTACCCCTCTGGTACCAAATATCAACTCACTGATCGGATTGGCTCTTCTAGCTCTCGGAAATACGGTCCCTGTGTCAGTGCTGAGACAAATGATTTTTGAGACTGTCAAAGCTTATGTGATTGTCTGGAATGCTGCTCCTGTGGGACCTACATGTAGGGTTGCTCCTCCTTAAGGTACATGAACATGGATGGCCTTATTAATATCGATCCCTCTGATCATGTTCATGAACCATATTGTAATTCCTCTGGAAAAGACATGAATATGAAATGTGTTAAGTTTGTCCAGTATGACATACTTGATTTTGATGCTTGTTTGATAATTGTTCTGGATGAAGTGTTTGCATGGACAATCTCCTGAATATTAACATAATACATGTCTCCTCGTTATCTTCCATTTCACTTACTTGTATGGGTCTGGCATAACCAATTTCATTCTCCTAAATTACTTCCTGGCTCTTCTTATTCTGGATTCTAGGGAAGGCATGGGAAGTGATAAACTCCTGCAGAACATAAGACAATATCTAACCAACACAAAGGGAAGGTTCTCAAAATAAAAATTGGACCTAACATCCGTGGTCCAATGTCCACTTCCTAGTCAAATCTACACACATGTAAAGCGTATTTCCTATACAGGAAGTACCTGTTTACTAAAACAACAACGTATTATGCATGGCTTTTTTTATCCCTACAATGTAAACCTAAACAACAATTTTTTAGTAAATATTACATTCAAACAGTGTTCTTTTTATGCAGTCAAGTTACCTAAATAACCCATACACTGTGTGTTCATGGGTATGACAATAAAACCTCAATGCCCTATGCACAATGCATTATACATATCTAGTTACATTTGATGATAATACTTATATTACCAATTTTTTATTAACGAAAACACACCATATCAATTTGCTATTTACATGTTATATGTAAATGGTCAAATGCAGTTGAAATCTGGCCTGTATATATTCAAACCATTTCGCAAGACCAGAGTTCAGAAATTGGTTCTCTGGTATAAGAACACCCACAATTAATCAGGAAGTAATCCATTTGCTTAGCCACACAAGGGCAGCTCGTTTAGAGCATATGGGTCCACATTACGAGTCTGGGCCTGCATCAACTGTATTTCCACTGCAGCAGAACTACCATTACAGGCATTCCGTGCAGCCGATTTTCTGGCATATTCCAACATGGCGGGCGAGAGCAAACAACAATAGCAGTAACAGAAATTCCACAGAAAACTGAGGGCCAGGTGGTAATTCCACCAATTATCAGCGGAATTTCAGTTACCACTGTGTAGATCAGCAGAATTTCCTTTGATGGAAATTCTGCCCTCAGAAATTTGTGACCGCATTAAAAGGAAGCACTAAAGTGGCCATTTTGGAAAATACAATCCATCCGAAATTAGGCCATAGGAGTGTCACCCTAATATGAGAATGGGTAAACCCAAATTCTCAGAGCAGGAGCTCATTTTTCTGGCCGAGCAGGTGGTGGTCCGTTCTGACGAATTATACAGGGCCCAACACCATAAAACAGGCCGGCAGCGTAACAATGCGATATGGTAAGAAATCAGGGAGAAGGTGGTGGCCAGGGCGTTAGGGAGAATTCTCAAGAATGTGCTAATTTCCCTTAACCTTTGAGACCCACAGCAACTTTGCTGGATTTCTAGGATTTTAATTTCTAGCTGGAAAGAGTGTGAGACTTTTTTTCCCACTCTTTCATGTATTTTGATGTGTGTTTTACTTTTGTGTTCTTTGGATATGGAGTTTTAAAACAACTCCATAGGCATCATCTTATTCTGTGTGTTACATAGCACCCTCAGTGCAGTGGCAGAGGGGTGTTTTTCAGACTCCCCAATGTTTAAATACATTGGGCCTCATTACGACCCAGGCGGTAAGTTACCGCCTGGGTCGTACCTTTACCACCATGGCGTAAACTATGTTTACGCCATGGTGGTTGGCGGACTTACCGCCCCATTCCGAGGTTGGCGGGGTGGTAAGTCCCCAATCCCCATTTACCCTTCCCCATTCCCATTTTTGCCCCATAGGGCATAATGGGAGTGGGGAAGGCGTTAATTACGCCACCGTAAATTACGGTGGCGTAATTAACATCAAGGTCCCTTAGCGCCATGGATTTTAACACCTGCTAAAAGCAGGTGTTAAAACCTCCATGGCGCTAAGGGACCTCGGAATCAGGCGGTAAGGGTCGGCGCTGTTTACGCCGCCGTAAACCCCTTACCGCCTGAGTCGTAATGAGGCCCATTCTCTGGGACTGACTACTGTCTCTCAGAGCCTGTAAAGTTAAATTGACTTTACTAGTCTTTTTAAATTTACAGACCCAGCACCCAATATCTTTCCTTAGAGTGCATGTTTTCTAGCTTCCCCTGAGTCTAAACACTCATGTAACAGTCAAATGTTACCCTTTCCCACTTCAAATGGCTGGTGGCAGTGGTTTTAAACAAACTACCATGATGTTTCTCAACCGCGAACAACGGTAGCTAAAAATCGGGTCAGCCATGTTTTCCAATATGGCGCCCAAGACATATCTGTAAAAACAAACTCTGGTCATCTTTTTTCACCATTTTGTTTTGGAAAGGTCCTTCTTGTGTTTGTCTCTGCGCAACAAACTAGTTTTGGTCCCTTTGTTCATTGGCCTTGGGCGGGCTTCAGTGCTGAAGCCGTCCTCTGGCTCCTGAGTGTCTGGGGTGGACAGGATGTGAGGGAGGTGCCCGAAACACCCTGTGCTTAGTCTCCTAGGGGACCTAAATGAACTCTGGCGTGATTGGACGGCTGGCTGTCCACCAAGGACAGTCACCCTACTGTGTGAGTGACAGCCAGGCTGGAATGAATGGGGGAAAACTGTTTAAAAGCAGGTCTCTGGGACTTGGAAAGCAGAGTCGACCACGGGAACGAAATAACCGAAGACGAGCTGAAGGAAGACGACTGCTGCAACTCCTGGTCCACCGGTGAAGCCCTGCTGCAGGTCCAAATTATCTGAAACTGCATCGATAGAGAAGCCCTTCAAGGTTAACTTATTCCCTTGAGTTTGGTGGGAACAACCAACTCAACTAATGCCTGGACACCGTCCCTATACTGGTCGAATTTTCTGCAGAGTGCTGTGGAAAATTGGATAGCCAGTGGGAAGGATACCAGTTTGTAGTCTTTAAGGCACTCACACCTTAAACCAATGTTTTGCCAAGCTTGTGGCCTGTTCCCTGGGCAGTGCAGGAACCTCCCGATGTCCTCCTTCTTGTCCCCACTACTGAAGCTCAGGAACAGCAAGATCTGGAGGAACTGCCAGGAACAACTGCCTCAGCTACAGGTTTTCTTCACTAGCAAGGTACTCTGCAAGTGCGCTGCATAACTCTGTTTGGTCACTGTGAAAGTTTGTGAAACTTTCCCGACTTGGAAGGCATGTCCTTCCCTAAACCAACATCTAACCTTTTCGTCTGACAAAATTCTTCTAAGAACCGTGGCAAAGACTTAACCATTTACTACCAGAACTGTGCTATCCTGTACAAGACTCTGAACCATTAACTTTGGCCCAGGCCTATTGAATTGAATTGCTGGTTGTAGTGAACTGCAACCCTTTGCCCTGCCTATGAAAGTATTTGTGCCTTCATTTCTCTTAACCTTGTCTTTTGACCCCTTTTAAAAAGTAATTGAAGTGCCATTTTTCTCTCACTTCAGGGAAGCTAAACTTGTTCAATAACTTATTGGTTGTGTATTTGTAGTATATTAGTATATGATATTGACTGTTCTTGCTAGTGGAATGTTTTCCAACTGACTTTGTAAATAAATGTATATTCTTTTACCAAGAAACCTTGAGTAAGTGTTTGTTTGAATTACTGTGATTGCTAGTCCTTTGTTTAACCTATTGTACTGCTCAATTTACTCTTGAGATAAGTCTGGCTGCTACGCCACTGCTACCACATTACTGTGTAGTACAAGCTTGTACCAAAGGTGAAATTGTACTTACACTTGTAGTCTTAATTGTGTGTAGGGTTCTCAAAGGGTACTGCATATGATTTGGCCTAACACAGGGTACGGGGCATGATATCCATCCACCTCAGGGAGATGGCTGCCACTGATAGTGGGAGTGTAGAACGACTCCAACTGACCCCCTGGGAGGACATGATCTGTGGAATCCTCCATATGGTCAGCATCGAGGGTGTGGGCAAGGCAGAGATTGAAGAAAGCAGCCAGAGTGAATCCGGCGAGTTCCAGAGTGAATGATGGTCCCATAGATGAACAACCATGAAGGCATATACAAATACACAGACATCATGCATACTACATCCACTGCAACAATGAATTTACCATCCACATGTGGCAGCAGGCCACAACAAAATGAGTCAGTGAAGGCATGACACCCCTGACATGACAAGCAGGATGGGGAGGGGATGACGTAACCAAGAATCACTATTGCAATTCAAGGTAAAAGGAACAATGCACACCCACGGCTCACATCACAACTACCCCTTGCATGCACACTTGTCACCCATCCACACGTAACACAGCAATCATTGAATTAATTACTGAGCCCATGTCCATCAATTAACACCAGTGGATGTGTGTTTCGGATCTACGAGGCCAGCAATTGCATCATACCACAAAGGCACATATCAACAAACTGATGTCCGACATCATGTTAACATGACTCTAACATAACATAATGCACACCAATCAGCTTACTCCACTACATGCAAACCAAGCATCAACCGTCACAAAGCACATGTGCATAGGTGACCCTGTAGTACAATCAAGCACAGGGCTGGATGTCAAAAAGCAAGCAAAGTACCCCTCCACTACCAAATGGTCACCCCAAATCAATGCATGATACTTCAACACTGCCAGTCACATGAAGCATGAATCCCCGGAGGCACAGCACACTGTGGTGCCATATAACAAGTGACAGAGAATATTGACTCGGGATGCAACTCAAAACCAATATGCTAATGCACATTTCAATGTCTCTCAACAGGCACTCAAGAAACCCAGGAAACATCTGAGGTGGCCGGAACCTCCAGGACACCAGCACCAACAAGTGGCACAAAACCAATAGGCCAAGACATAAGATGATGAAGGAGAAGGCCACCAAAAAATGGCCCAATGGAGGCGAGCCGCCTACTGCCATGTCCACTGGTGTGAATGACATTGCCACAAGACCTCCACAGAACACAATTGTGGAAGCAGCTCCACCAGCAACAGGGGCGACAACATCCACAGTTGTGGCAACTGCAGACACAAAAATGAGCCAGAGTGGGGACGACAGCCTGCAATGTCATCAGCCCACAGCAACCACAGAAGGCTTGCTGTACGAGTCATCTTCCCCCACATCAAGCCATGCACATTCAGCGTTTCAGATTTATCACCTAAATCCTCACCCCTGCACAGCCTCTCGCCACTGCACTTACCTCCTTTGTAAATCATCCAACCATGCACTTGAGTACCCACCGGAATCTCATGCCGTTGAGAAGGCTGAGACAGCTAGACGTTCATTGCATGATTTTGGCCATGGTCATAGACAATCCCCACAGCCAGTGTTTGGCCCCATGCTGCAGGCCATCTGAGAACAGCTCAACATAATTGAGCTCAGGCAGGCGGAAATGAGTGCAATAGCCCAAGAACAATTTGGCCATTCCCAGAAAATGCAGGATTTCATTCAGGGAGCAGCAAGAGGATCAGTGCAGGAGTACAGTCCACAGCAATGCCAGATACAGCCTTGTGAGCCAGAGGGTGATGGAGCTGGCCAAATAGTTATCAGCTTCCCATTAGACCATGGGCGTGGCATTAACCTCATCATGGAACATCTCAATGGCAGTGTGCACGGGAGTTCAGTGTCTGCTACCCCTAGTGAGTGGTTGTTAGCAAGCACCCCACCCTGGCAATCAAAGTGCTGTACGTCACATGCTTCCAAGCCTGCAGACAAAGGGGACAAAAAGAAGCACTAGTGGGTGGTTGTGTTGGGGCTGAGGGTGTGGGGTGGGTGGTTGTGTTGGGGATGAGGGTGTGGGGTGGGTGATTGTGGTGAGGCTGAAGGTTTAGGGTGGGTGGTTGTGTTCCAGCCGGGCATGTGGGGTGGGTGATTGTGTTGGAGCTGAGAGTGTGGGGTGGGTGATTGTGTTGGTGCTGAGCGGGTGGGGCGGGTGATTGTGTTGGGGTCACGGTTAGTTGTTAGGTTAATAAATCACAGTTAATAAATAATGAATTGTACTGTGTTTATTCCATGGTGTTGGCACATGTGCATTCAGTGCATGCGCATGGACATATGGGGTGCTTACGTGACTAGTCTGCCCATATTGGCCTTGCATTCCTGGGGACCTTTGTTTCTTCCCTGAGTTCCCCACACCTGTCCTGTGGTTACCTGTAGCCACCTGCAACATCTTCCACCTGTGAGCCTGGTGGTAGATGGGCATCATCTGGATGCCTATCTATGTTCCTTTATATACACAATTTGTGCAACATGGCACATTTGACGACTATTTGCCTGTTACTCAGGGCTATACACGAGGGCACCACCTGTGTGGTGAAGGCACATGATCTGGCTTTCAGCAGTGCAAATGTGTGAACAATGCATGACCTGGGACTCCTCTGGTTCTCATTGTTGGCTGTTTCCTGTGGTGTACCAGGGTTCCTCACAGGTGTCATCAGAAATGGCAACAGCAGATGGTCTGTGTCACCTGCAATACATGAATGGATTATGTGAGACGTGGCGTTGTGTGGGTTTGGGTACATATATATGGTCCAGATGTGTTGTTGGCCTATGTGTGCACCACCATTGCATGTGGACGGTGCACCCTGATTTCAATGCAATGGGTGGGAATTGTCCAACATGGTGACCTTGCAGTCATTTACAGTGTATGGAACATCATTCAACATTTCAGTGTGCATCACCAATTCAGTCATCGCTATTGATGTGGCTATAGTCCATGTACAGACCATCGCAATGCTTTGTCAAGGTATGGGTTTGACGGGCGCCTTGATTGCATTCTTCGGTATTGTATGCTTGGTGTTCCTGTGTATTCACATGTGTTCAGTCCGTGTACTGGGGTAGGTCACTCATGGTACATCACAAGTTGTGTGTTTAATTGTAGATGCATCATGAAAATTGTAGTTGTGGCACATTACTATTCATACTGTTCTCCATGTGAATCATAGTGCGATGTCTTATTTGGATTGCCTTCTACTTACCACCTAGGCAGATAAGCTGGCATCTGTGTATTTGCATGTACACGGGTAGGGTGCTGTCCATCCGTGTCACTGCATCATGTGCACCAGGTATTGGACACAGGATTGGCTGATTGTGTGGTCTGTGTCACATGTCATTTGGACATTCACACAATGGCACTGTTTCCTGTTTTGGTATGACTTGTCCATTGCCTGTAGTGGCACCAATGCCACATGTGTGCAATCCAATTCTGCTATGGTGTTAGGGTATGGGCAATGGTGTAGGAACATACCTTGATTGCATGCAACTGCGCATAGGTGATTGGCATGGAGATGTGCCGATGGGAATGCCTCATGTGTGTGTCCAGGATATGGTCCAGTACCTTTTATTCAGTGTGTTGGGACATCTCATGCAGTGTACCAACAGTGTGCTTGCATCCTCCTGTGGCACAGAAGTGTAGGACTGAAAGCTTCAGAAGGGGGAGTTCACAGTGCCATGGCACTCTGGTGTTCAGCCTGGGTCTGGGTAAGCTGGTTTGTGATGATGGGACAGTCAATACGATGCCGGGTCACTAGTTGGCTATCCGTCAGTGTCCCTGGGGATGGACAGTCACGTGGTATGGGTGCCCTCCAAAGTGCACATCTCCTGTGCATTTATGGTGCCTGTCTCCTTCCCTGCATGCTGCTGTGACTGGCTGTATGGTTCTTGGTTGTGGATCCCATTTTCGATGTCTGCAAGTGCCAGAATGTTGCTTGGCTGTGTTGGGGTAGGCGTAGTCCAATTGCACTCCTCCTGGGTTGTTCTGATGCACATGCGCCTTGATTTCAATCAACTGTCTGCATTTAACTCTCACATCTTTTTGAGGTAAGTGCTGATTATTCTCTTGCAATTGGGCAGTAATTGGTTTTCTATTTTGGTGGTAAGTCTGCTAGCAGAATTACCTCGAGCAGTGATATTGTGGATTATTGACAGATTTACTGCTGGAGGTGATTCTACTGGAGTTCATTCTGCCGGCAGATTTTATGCCAAATTCTGAATATGGCATAGCGGTAAAATTTACTGTGACAGATTTACCACCAATTATATCGCTTAATGCCATACTTGTAATGAGCCCCATGGTCATTCTTAAAAGTGCAACAGAAAAATGATTCCTTTACATTTTTCAAAGTACCCATGTTGTGGTTTGTCATGGTTTATGAAAAAGCCCAGAACAATAGGTCATAGGTATGTTTCTTAGTAAGACAATGGGCCTCATCAAAAGTTGGGCGGTATCCAGACTGGGATACCACCCAACTTTATTTGCATTACCGCACACCCGTCCGGTGGTATTACCCCCGGATCACGGTTTGGGCGGTAAATGTTATTCTCCATTCCCCATTGGGCCTATTGATAATACGACCGCCGGTAGTTGCACAGAAAATCAGCATTTTTCTGGCGTTGTTACCCCCAGCTCTTTACTGGGGGTAAACAGGCCATACTCATGATTGGGCGGACCCTTAAATGCAGTGGTAACCATGTTAGCACTGCATTTAAGGGCTACTGCTCAACTCATGATGAGGCCCAGTGCATCAATCTAAATACCACATTTCCATGCAGCCCTCAACTTTTTTACCTTAAGCATAGTCATGACCCATTAGCCAGTTATTATGTGGTCCATTAATAGGAAAACATGGTATGCTCTCATTAATCTGTAACTGATTTTTTTTTAATTTACTGCAGTCCCAGTCAAATTCCATGCCTCCATCTCTTTTCCTTTCAAAGCCAAACATTATAACCCTCTCCACCTGGGGCCTAAACATTACACTGTTTCTAAGATTCCAACATTCTATCAAATGGAGATCCTATCTGCTTAACCACTGCCTAAATCATGTACTGATGAGAGATATGTCAGAAAGGAAAGTTAACATATACATTGTCACTTGTGTCCATGTATACGTTTCACAATATCCTAAGCTCCAAGATAACACCAGAGTGTGCATGCTTCATGGCATAGCATCTCAGAGACCAGCAGTTAAAGTTAATAATTAATTCCCATGGAGACAGAAAATTGACAGCTTTGAAAACAATGAATTACAATGGATGTGTTCTTTTACATGGCACTAACATTAAATCATATAATTGGCTATAACCTTGGAACAATGTTGTTGATTTTAAAGGCGAAAACAGACTTGAATTCAGCAAAGTGTTGACCACCATGCACTTGTAGACATAATGCATTATCATGTGTGAATCATTAATCCATTTACATATATATGTTACTTTCTCATATGAACAGGTATTAGACTTTGAACGATGTCTATGGATTCAGAATGTTCTTGCAATTCTGTATATGTTAACCTCAATAATGGGACATGTGAATAACAAAAATAATGGGAGAGAAATATATATTTCAGTACATTTTTTATCATAAATTCAGAGAAGAGTAGGGAAAAATCTCCCATTGTTTCGTGGCAAAATATATTAGATAATCAAAATACATGCAACCATATTAGGGAGTGTCAGTATCTGAGGATAACCTATGATAGGACCCATCTAGTAAGAAACGGTTCCATCAAGTTATTGACATTAGTAAATGTGACACTAGGTTCAGTGTACAGTCTCTCTTTTTTGTTGTTTTGCTGATTCATCAAATGATTCTGCCTAGGAGGAGTTTATCAAGTATTGAAGGCCAACCCACATGATATAGGGACAGTTATTTGAAAGTCTGCAGATGAAGGGGCCTTATACAACATGAGAAGTGCTAATTTGGAGTTCCAATATGCATGTAGCTGATTACAAAGGTCTACTCTAGATGGAGACAAATACAGTAGCCTTGCCCTTTACAGAACAAGATTGCCTGCAAGGGATTTGGCAAGCAGGTGACAACCCTGTGAGCAGAACTTACATGGCGGAGCTTACTGTCACTGGTGATGTTTCTACCTACCCTATGCCTTTAATAAACAAAAGAAAAGGGAGTACAATACACATTTGAATTTCATATATGCCCACAAAAATAGTTAAACCCATGATAGCAATGAAAAGTCTTTTAAGATATCCTTTACAAGCTAGGACCTTAAACGCGTACTGGACTTTAAGGGAACTTTTGTGGAGGTATTTAAAATAATTTGCACAAAAACCATGATTTCACAGTGTTAAGGATTTCAGTCAGGCAACACACACTTTGGTCTTGGCCTAGTATGTAGTGCACAACTGAGGTGCTTTTCTCTTTTTTTTATGCAGATTCAATTTGAGATGGTACACAACTCATATCACACCGCTTTTTCAAAATACCCTGTGTCACAATGGATCATGAACCAGGCTGGTTGGTCAAAGGCAATATTTATTTATTTATTTTAAAATTCAAAATAAATCATACAATTTTTAATATGTGGCAGCAATCACCAATGGGGTGATAATTACAATGAGAATGTTAGCAATGCACTTGGTTTAACCTTCTTGTGGAACATATACAAAGCACTAGGGAATAGGAGCACTTTTTGATTTAGGAAAGATAGCACCCAAGTTAGGATTTCCCTCTGCAATATTCCCTCAACCCACACATAATCAATTCCGAATGAATAGAAAGACACAGCAGGTAATCAGGAATAAGAGGGAGAAAACGGAATCAAAATCCGACCTTCCCTCACCAAATAAGAGTGGAAAATGGATTTTAAACCCCTTGCAATGTTATGAAATGACACTTGGAAATGGACAAATAAATAATTAATGTGCAGTTAAAACTTTAAGGTAAATACAATTTCTCACTAAAGTAACAATGCATAGACACTAACAATCACCAGCAATGGATTACCAAGAGCATACAACTGGAAATTTTAAAACGGATTGCAGCCAAATGAAACGTGTAAAAGTTGCATTTCCTTTCAATTTCCGTGTAAATTTACTCAAATGGTTCTTAAAAAAACAGGTGAAGTATTGTGGTGTTTGGTCTGAGCTATAGAGGTATATCTCAGGGACACTATAGAAGTGAAAATAGGTCTCTAGCTATGAAACTGGATGAGTTATGCAAGATATAAATAGGTGCGCTTTGAGCAAAATGAAGCCGTGAAATGGTAAAGGAAATCAGTTGTGACAAGAACAATTTTACATTAAACTAGAGTAGCCAGGCTAGACCACCAAAGATGGACCCATTAAGATCCAAGGTTGATTCGCGAGTTCAACTCTGTCACACCAGCGCCCAACCCTGACGGAAACCAGTCCGATCACTCAAAATATGACTAATGGTTTAGGATTACACGTGGAACGACACCCCTAGCTTTTTCTTGGATCTTCCTTTATGGTGTTGAGCGACGCTCCCAGATGTTCTTTGATTTCTCCATTCCAGGTCGCCGGGGAGGTCCTCCTTGGTCTTTGAATAGGCGCAACCAGTACAAATCTATTAAATAATTCAGAACTGGTTACTTAATTTTCCCACTTACTGCCTTCCAATAGAGTTGTCAGCAGTGGGACATGCATGCATTCAAAAATGGCAATGGATAGTGAAGAAAAATACTCACTGTTACATAATTCTATATTATAAATCCCTTGTTCCCTTCGGATTCTTCTTTTTCTTATTATCATGCTTTAGGTGTCTCCTCTATTTGATTCTCTCTTGGCTCCTCAATTTGCTGCAACGTGTGCCTAGGGTGACAACTTTTTAGCTGATTAATGTGGACCCATTTCTCTTCTGTCAATTCACCTTTAGGGATGCGGATTCTATAGGCTAGGCCTGGGATGGAGACCTCTTCTCCATTTCGAACTTCTATTGCCTACGGTAGCAATGGGGCTGACCAGAAAGCTTTCTTTAGGACTGCCAGGGCCCTGGGATTTACTCTTTAGTTGGGACTGGGCTTGGCAATAACTGGGATCCAAATTAACTTTGAGTTGGTTGAGGATATGACTGCCCATGTAAAAGGAGGAAGTAACACCTTGCCGGGTCTGTTTTTTTGGGAGTTTCCTGAATAATCCTTTGCTGATGAAGCTTTCTTAGCTATTCAAGCCAACTCGGGCCAGAACAGACTCCTTCTCCTCATTTAACTGAATCGGGAAGAAGAGCTGTTTGCATTTTTTCTGAATGCCAGCTACACTTTGTGCTGATTTGTTATCAATTTTGCCTATAGAATTGGGATTTTCAGATGGTGAATTAGTATAGCATTTCAATGTATTTCCTTCCAGTGTGGAATGCCACTTAAAACTGGAAGGAAGGTTGATTTTCAGAAATGGAGAGGAGTTCCCATCACAAGTTTGTTCTACAGCAATTACTGTCACGTCAGGTATTTGATTGTCCTGGAAATTAAACTCAATATGATCAGGCTTTTGTTCAACCAAGTCTCATGTGTCATTTAAACTAACATGGCTGACACTCTGTTTCAATTTTATTGGCTTGTGAGTCTATTAGGGGAGACAACCTACGAAGGATGTCATTCTCCAATAGACAAGCAGTTCCCTCTGGAGCCACGACTATGACTGGGTGCTTCATCTTGTGTCGCCTTATTTTTATTTCCAAATCCGCAGTCCCCTCGACAGGAATTTCACTCCCGTCAAAGTTCTGGAGTTGTCCAGGAAGAGGGGTGAAAGGGATCTGGTATCTCTCCCCCTTCCTGAGTTTAACTGATCAAATGCCCTTTTTGACAGAAGTGTGGCTTGGGAACAGGTGTCCACCGGTGCTGCAAATTGCCATTGCACTTGGACCGGTGCATAAAATCTACCCTCCTTCTCCTCAAGTGGGCAAAGATAATGTGCATTTTGGGCAAGCCGGGTGATCAATGTCCTTATTTTTGACTCAAACATAGGGTTAGTTTGGGCATAATTCTGTGTGGGAGTTTGGGGATCTGAAAGAAAAAATGTTACATTCTGATATTTGGGGAGTTTCGGGCTCCACTTTTTCTGATTCTGGGCTGCACCCAACCCCCCCCTTTTTGGAAACAGTCACCAGAATTAATTTGGGAAGTTTGGGAATCCTCTTTTAATATTAGGTTTTCTTGATGCTCATTCTGGGGTTCAAAAATGGGCAATTCCGATTCAGTCCCCACACCAACCCAGTCTTCATTTAGATCTCTTGGGACCCATTTTTCTTTGGGAAGAGTGCCCCCATCCCTGAAGGAGAAGATCTTTTTCCCAGAATCCTCTAAGGATTCTTCCCCTTCAAATTGGAGGACACTAACTTCCTTCCCAAAATGGGCCTTTTTGAGTTCTTTATTTCTCCTACCCACCCTCTGTTCCTTGGGTTGCAGATTTTCGGGGGCAGGAGATTTTGGTTATGGTTCCTGGGTGTCCAGGGGCTTTTCACAAGTGAGGAAGGAAGCTTCCTCTAGGCCTTTACACTCCCTTCCCCCGTGCCACCTCCTCTGGAACCGGTGAGTTTTCAGGGTTCAGCCCCCGTCATTGTTCTGGGGTACTAGACCCTTGGTTTGTGGGGTTCTGAGCCGCCATGTTTATCTGAGGGTTCTGCTGAGCCCTCAACATGTGACCCAGATCTGGGCAAGGTTTTGCACCTGGCGCTCCAGTTGGGGAACCCGTTCCGGCTGGTACGGGGGTCTCTGGTCAACTCTAGGTGGATCACAGGAAGGGTAACTATCTCTTCTCCCGTAGTCCCCTGGATATTGTGAATTTTGGTAACCCTCCACCCTTGGCATCCCCTCTCCCGGATTGGGTTGTCTGGGCTCCTGAAAGCGAGGAATGAATGGAGGGTTGTCCTGCAGGTTGGGGTTTTGTGGGTACCGGGGAAAGAAACTTAACCCAGCATTTGGGGAATTACTGCCCTCCTGGGGGAAGTTAGGAAGGAAGTTTCCCGGGGCAGTACTTACCTGATTGTATCCCCCGCCTTGGAGCAAGGGGAGTCCATACATACCCCAAGATTGGTCAGTTGCCCTTGTATCGGGGCTGACATAATCAGGGGATTTAGGGGTCCCGTTAGTGTGATTACCTCCCTGTTTGTGATTGGCCTGAAGGACTTCTAGGTCTCTGATTTTGCTGATTTTGTGTTGGTACATTTTTAGCCACCCCCCCATCTCTAGATCTAAAATAGGGGCAACCTTCACCTCCGCCACCTTAGCAGCTGCAGGGGTGTTGGCTGGTTTGGGGTTCTTAGCCAGATTTGTATTTTCTGCAGGTTTTTGGAACTCATAAATGTGGGTCGCCTGCTCTATGACCCAGTCCAGAGATCTTTTGTCGTGGAAATCCCTCACCAACTGGGTCATGATATACTTGGGGAGTACATGAAAGAAGGTGGTTCTAAACTCTCTGATATCTGTGTGCACCCTCCTAGTGGTTTGTGCAAAGGCACGTTTGAGCTCCTGCACAAATTCTTGTGGGGCCTGATCTTCCACGCACTGCAGAATGTAGGCCCCTTTGTGAGCCTCTTGGAGGTTTCTGTGGGCGGAAAAGTGTTTCAAGATGGCCGCCCTGTAGGTGGACCATCTTGAATGGTTCTGGTCCTCCAGTCCGGCAAAGAAGCTGAAGTACTCAGTGGTGAAGGTCCATTTTACATGCTCTATGCAGTTCTGGTTGTCTTTTAGATGAAAACTGTCCATCATCTGCTCATAGAGTTCCAAGTGTTCCCAAACAGAATATTTTGCATTTTTATGATATGGGGTTATGACACTCATAATGGCCTTAATCTGCCTAATCAGGTCTTTTGTCATACATCTCTTGAGTTTGTTTGCATTCTTTGGCTTAGTCAACCAAGTCCACTCACCCTCAGACACAGAGGTTCAACTACTCGAGGTCCCCTCATGATCATATAGGCACTCCCTGATTCTGTGAGCTTGAGAGGGGCTTGCAGAATGGTGGGGCCCAGTTTCTCCACTCCCGTGGTTCTCAGGAGAGTAGTCTTCTGACTCTTCCCTGCTCCAAGGGTTGGCAGAGTATCCCCCCACTGCCCTAATTGGTTAGAGGTCTTCAGGATGCTCTTTTTGGGCCTCATTTCATTCCGTTTTTCATTAAATCGAACCAACTGGTCCCTTGGAAGGTAGTATTTCTGTGGATCTAATTCCCTGGCCCTCCCCCATCGGAAATTTCCTTGTCAGAGACATCAGCCTTAATGTTTGGGTATCTATACAGGGGCGCCCGTCTGTCAATTTCTGGGGGGCGCTGACCTGTCAGTTCCATCATGCTTGGCCTATTAAATTCTGATGGCCTCATGATTTCCGGCTCATGTGAACCGGTAGCCATGAAGTCCACAGTGCATAAAGTGTTAACTGGGTTTGAGTCCCTTAGTACAGAGGTCCTTATACTATGATCAGAGGTTGGACTGTCCCTCTCTACCTATTCAGATTCCCTCCAGTCATGATTAAATCTAGCACCCTCTTTCTCCGACCTCGCTAGTTTCTCCTTCTTAGCCCCTACTTCTTGATCATAAGCAGAGATCTGAGCCTTTTGCTCAGCTATCAATGCTTTACTGGCCTCTACGACCCGCTCTTGTGCTACCACTTGTTTGTGGAGCCCATCATTAATTTCACAGAGGACCTCATTGTCTCTCTGCGCTTCCTGTATAGTTTGAGAATAATGAGACCATTTCTGTTGCAAGAGACTCACCTCCTGAGTTTGTGCATCTTTGGTTTGGGTGTTCTCTTCCAAAGCATCTTCTACCCATCTGGCATGCTCCAGTAGTTTCTAATACTCTGTTTTGAGTTCATTTAGTTTCTGGAGGGCTAACTCACTTCCCTGTAAGTCTGTTTTTAACTTGCTTATTTCCTAGCCTAGGGCGTCTTTCTCCTGACTTAGGGTGCCCCTCTGTTCCGCCAGGTCATCCCTTTGTTTCTTGATGGTATTGGATTTCTGGCACTCTTGATCAAATTCTGCTTGAGAGTGGAGGTCTCTCATAATTAATTTATTATTGTCCTCTTTCAATTTCGCTATCTGATCTTGTAGGGTAACTATCTGCTCTGTGCAGGCTCTATTAAAATGTATTGTTGATTTAACTTTTGTTGACTCTAGTCAACCTTTTCCTTACACTCCTCTTTCAATGCCTCTAATTGGGTCTCTTGATCTGCATTATTCTGCTGTTGGAGAGCCAAAACCTCTTTTAATTTTAATTCCTTTGTTGATTTTTCACAGAGGTGGTTTGACAGGGCCTGTCAATTAGAATTCATGCTTGGTTTTGCTGAAGCACAATTTGATACATTGGGCATGTCAGGGTCTTATTAATAACAGCAGTTTAAGGAAGAGCAGATGCAAATGGCGTCAGCAGCATCATTTTAAAGTTGAAACCATTTCCTTTTTAATGGGGATTTTGGGCTTTCAGCAAAGCAGTGCCGCCTTTTTACTCTATTTCTTTTGTACATGTAAGAACACACTGGCACACTCCCTCAGTGTGTCCCCTTGTTCCCTTGTTCCATCTTGCCAAATGTGTGCTTGGCAAGACGGCATAGCCTTCTTCTTGTTGCTGGAATACACAGTTTTAAGACCATGGAGCTCACAACAGCCAGCGCAACCATGTTGATGTTTCTGCGCAAATGCAGCTTGATTTCGGCGAGATTCTGTTCAGTGGGTCAATGTAGCCCACAAAAGGGCCTATAATATGCTCTGAAGGCACCCAAATAAATGAATCCCCACATTTGACAAGGTTGATGTAGGCCTGCACTTGTGACATGGTGTACAACATGTTTCAAACATTTGCAGGAATTATTATACTTCTAAACACAGACAAACTATAGTTTTACTAGAGTTTTACAAAAAAGTCCAGAGTAGAGCTATGCCTCTTAAAGTGGAATAAGAAGGAGGTTAGTCTATTCACTTAATTCTCAATAATGTCATATTAAATAACCTATGTCATTTTTCCCAAAACATTATACAGAAAAGTAAGGACTCTGCCTTAGGTACTAAAGAAGTGCTGATTCCAATGCTGCCTGAAATCTATAAGCTTGTGTTTATGTGACTCTTCAAATTAATCACACGTGTGTTCCCCAAAATAAAAGCTTCCTTTCAAAACCTTAAGCCTTAGACTAAATAGTCCAAAGTGCCACATCTATATATTTTATAAACTTGTGCAAACTAGAATCTAACAGTAATCTCCACCCACCATGACAATAAGACAATTATATGTGAATCTAGGTTTTCTCTGATTCCAATCCATTTTGATGGTGCTAGAGAAAATTAAGTGAAATATCTATTCTACATTTTTTCACTGGTGCCAACAAGTGTCGATGGTGTTACAGACAATTGAAAGGTAAATTGGTCATTTTACTCTGATTCCAACATGTGTTGATGGTGTTAGAAAAAATGTAGTGAAATAGATATTATGCATTTCTGATAAGAATATTGATATGTTTTCCCTTGAAATGGAAAGCCACCAGGCATTGATAATTTGAATTTTTACACCAAAAAAGGGTGTCTTTGTTGTACTGAGAATGTAACTATTAGCGAGAAAATAACGTGCAGGTTATTTTTCTTCTGTAGACAAGCTGTCTGTATTTGTATGGCATGTTTTAAGTTACCTGCCCAGAATTCAAAGTTTGGGGCCACCTTTTATCATTTTGATTCATTATTTTAAATGAAACAGAACAGAACATCTGGTTTATTGTCACCGAAGATTGGGGTAGGATTGCCATGGAAGAGGGTATTAGATCAGAAGATAGGTATTCATACATACGTACAAGAAATCTCCAAAATTGATGTATTTCAAGAAAAAGTAACTTACAAACTTTTGTCAGTGTTCCTACCATGACGGTGCCAATTGATAAACACACAATTTCAAGAAGGTTTCAAGTTCCTCAGCACACTTCGTTACTTGGCCCTTCAACACGTGGCAGAAAAGTGTCTGTCCTTTTGAATTCTGAAGCCAAATTACTTATTCGTGTTGGCACAAGACTTTCTGGATTAATTTTCTCGACCTAGGTGTGTCTTGATCCTCTTACAAGCATAATAACTCAGATGTTCCTCCTCTTAACACGTTATCTTATTGGGTAGCATTTTCTTCCCCTTCCTACATTATTTTTCAGGATGCATTTGTTATATCTCCCAACCACATGTCACCTACATGGGATAATGCAGCAGTCTCTTCACAGGTTCTCAAGGTTGCAAAGGTTCCTTTTAGTTCTGGTGGACTTGTAGCTAGATCACATCTGGGCTTTAATCAACAGCATGTTTTATTCTCCTCTTCAGTATAACCTGGCTCTTGCACCTATGCATGAACCCCCAGACACTCATCACAAAAAATACATGTGTTAGGGTGTGGCCTTTCTGGATTTGCTGCCTCTTGTTTCCTACCTCCCATACACTCTGGTCTCCTTCACTCACCATCTGAATCTACTGTACTTCTTACTGTTGCAAAACAATCTCTCTGCAACCCGCGTCTGCCTCTGAACCAGTATAGTGTTTTACACCCATTGGCAGCGAGTGAGTGCACTTAATTAATGTCTAGGCAGCCAGAAATTGTGGACACTCAGCTGCACCAATGCATGTACTTGATTCCATTATGGTGGGTATTTAACCCCTTCACCTGCAGGTAAACTGGGCAAATTGAAATATCAGGGGAAACAACACATCTGCTTATACTGCAAATGGAAGGAGCTATGACCACTAAGCACAAATCAATCAAATGTCTCCCACATTCATTTTGAAATATACCAACCAGTAATTGTAACAATTAGCACCAAGGTAATAAAATAAAACATGGAACAAACTAATACAATGTGTTGGAGTTAGTCTAGTGTTTCAGAGAGTTGGTGTTGTAGCAGTGGCATGAGAAAAAGAGGGGGAGATCATGAGTTCAACAGGCAACATAGGCTTCTTTGATCTCTCCCTACCTTCCCCTCCTTCCTGTAATATCTTAATTTGGTCTTCACTCTCATTTTTACGCAGATGACTCTCAGACCTTTCTATCTTTCTTAACTTTCACCAAGTCTTTCCATGGATCTTGATGCGCTCGCCATCACAGTGACATGGTTCAAGGACAGCTCTGTCATGAGCTTTGACACACTCCTACTTGAAGGATACAAGATCCTCTCTCTGCTCAGGCCCAAGGGTGCAGGAGGGGGGTGTGGCCCTGATCTTCCCAGAATGGATACCTTTGTCCATCATCCCTATTCAGACCTATTCCTCCTTGGAGTGCCTAGTCTGCAGGCTCTCACGCTCTCCTTAATCTTCTTTCCTTATAGCCACTTTCTATCGTCAACCAGGACAGTCCACACTCTTCCTATTGGAATGGGCTGACCTGGACTCCTCTCTACTTTCCCCCTCCTCTCAACTCCTCCTACTGGGTGATCTCAACATCCAGCTTGACTCTCCTGACTCCTCAGGACCCTTCGGCAAACTATGCGATTAACTCTCCCTCTCTATCTTACCCTCTAACTCCACGCACACCGCTGGCCACACTTTGGATGCTTTCATCAGACCCATGAAAAGAGTGACTGTGGCTGCCTTTGCCTCCACCTACTCTCCACCTCCTACTCCTGTGGCTGACTCCCACCCTGACTCAGACCGAGCTAACTTCAATCTCTCTATTTCTAACACCCTTGATACACTTGCCCCTGTCATGAGGGTCCGACTGAAGCCTTCCAAAAAGTGCTACTCTTGATTCGACTCTGATCTGGCTTCCGATAACCCATGTGTAGGGCAGATGAGTGGAAATGGAATTCATTGGGTGGACCCTCTGACTAACTGGCCTGCCGCCTCCTTCAAGGCTATATCGACTCTGTATCTACATCAAGAAAAGCGTCTTTATTCCAGCCTGCATCTCTGCAGCATCAAACAACACACCTGAACTTTTCAAAGTCAGTAAGCAACTGGCCAATCCTGCAGCAGCCTCCACTTCTGCCACACAAACTCAGGGCCTTTGCTTGGCCCTGGCTGCACACTTCATCACAACAACCCAAGACATCATTTCCTCTCTTCTCCAAACCACCTCATTCACCAACACCTCTGGAGCCTCTCTTGTCCCCTCCACCACTTCTCCTCTCTTCTTTCACTCCCATTACACCTGAT
Source organism: Ambystoma mexicanum (assembly GCF_040938575.1). Lineage (NCBI taxonomy): Eukaryota > Metazoa > Chordata > Amphibia > Caudata > Ambystomatidae > Ambystoma > Ambystoma mexicanum. The sequence goes on from NC_090930.1 coordinate 612,990,448, forward strand.
GAGGTCGCCAGACAAGTCTGGTCTATGAAAGCTTCATCTAAACAGGTGGACCCCTGCCCATCCGAAACCATTAAGGACAACATTGACTCTCTTGCTTAAGCATTGGCTGATCTCTGGAATCTCTCGTTTGCCACTGGAGTTTTCCCAACTTCTCTTAAACACTCTCTTGTGCAGCCTCTACTTAAGAAACCCTTTGCCAACCCCTCCTTTCTGGAAAACTACCACCCTATATCTATTACCCCTTTCCTGGGCAAACTCCTGAAGAAGCCGGCTATCTCTCAGCTCACCCCCAACACTGTAACTGCGGGTTGCTTCCACGACCATCAGTCTGGCTTTAGAGCATCCAGAGACATGGAAACTGCTCTTCTGAACACCCATGAAGACATACTCTCAAATCTCGACACTAACACTGAAAACAATAGGTCAGAGAACACAACTTACTCTGCCACGGAGCACCTGTCCTCACCTCAACACCAGAGAAGTTGACATTGGGTTTGCCTGATGATGATGGCGATGGCCTGATGGGACAGAGTGAGAAAACACATGTTGGCACATTCTTACCTGTTGTCTAAGCATGTGATTTCCAAGATATACTTCTCATTGTAAAAGAACAGTGGAACAGATGTTGCCCCTTTCAAAAACCATCAAAACTATGAATAATTACATTTTGAAGCTGTGCCTTCAAAGATGTAGAAAAGAGAAGATTACAATTTCACATAGGAGTGATGTAGACATATGACTGTAAGGAAACACCAGTTGGGGTAGTCCCTGTGGTCAAAAACCAGTTTCCCATTTGAGGACAGGAAAATTCCTCCTAAGTAAAAGTGTTGAAACGTGGTTGAGCAGGGATTCATAGTAGGAGACAACTGTTAGATTCCCGGGGTGAGGATATTTGGGAAGAGAATACTGCAAGCATAAGGAAAAAAAGGGAAGAAGTTATAAAGCACACTGAACTGGTTAAAAATGAAATGTGTCATGAGGCTGTTAACTGTTAAAGAAATAGGGAATACTGCAGTTGCCAGTCTCAAAATGCACAAACAAATATTTAGTCAAACATCCAGGAATATATAAATACGAAAGACAATTTACTCATCACCATCTCATTTCAGCAGCAAGTTGCCTTTATACTTAATGTTCGTGAGGCGTTTGTCAATATGTCACCATTCAAAACTGTACTTTAATTTGTATGTGTACATTTCAGCATTATTTGAGACTGTGTTTCAGAACATATAAAACACACAGCACATAAAAAAAAAATCCAGGATTTCACAACATGTTCTATTACAACTTTCAAATGATGGTGGCTGTTAAATCAATGCTACCTGTGTTGATATACTCCGACCCAATCTTGGAATTTGTGTTTCTGTTTTCATCTTAATTTGACTGTTTTTGTATGAATTCACTCCATACTATGTGCTCTGTCAATCGTTATCTCATAGTATATATTGTAATCACTCAATCATTTACTCCATTTCAAATAGGATAAATGTTCACAAACCATTTTGTTCTATTACGTTGCAGTCTACAGGTTGCTTCCCCAAGGAGTGATACACAACATGTTGTCGGAAACAGGGAATGGGAGAGGCAGAGAGAGGGAGCCAGACAGCGGAATGCAGGTGGGGAGGAAAGCTCCAAATGGACAATGGGGTAGGGCAACGGGTAAAATAGTGACATTGTGGGAGAGAATTTAGCAAGTGGCCTTTCGAAATGTCGCTCTTTCACTTGAAAGTATTACTATAAATTTACTTTGGCACCAGTTATGTCAATAGCATCTCACACTGCTTGGAGTTGTAAGTAAGAGATTGGTGGTGGTTTTTGTTGTTGTCTATATGTCGAGTTAGTCTAATTAAATATGTACAGATTATTATGCAGAAATTCCTGAATGAAAAGCTGGAGTCTGTCCATACCATGCTAGACATTAAACAATGTTCTGCATGAAGTGTCAAACATGCTTGTGTTTATCATGGATCATTTTTCAATGATAATGAAGTTTTGCATATTGTATTTCTTATAGATCAGTGATGCTATGTACATCTTAGAATGGTGTAAATCATTAAAATTTGAAGAAACATTGGAAGAAATACTTTGTCCTGAAGAAGGCCTGTACATCTGTTTTGAAAAGACACTAGAGATAGTGTCTAATTTATTCATGGCCGAAACATCTCGGCTATCTCATAAAAGACCACTTATTTTAGTAGTCTGTCAAATCATTTTTGTTTTACAATGTCTATTTAGTGACTTACACCCCTTCACATTCTGTGTTTTTAGTTTGTGTTAACTGCAACATAAATGCACATCATTTTTCCAGTTTCTTAAATCATGTTTTAACTTTGTTTAATAACAATATCAAATTAATCATTAAATATAGTTGTGCTTTTCTCTCTGTTTCTTTATGACCATGTCTCAAAAAGCGAGAACAATGTATCAAACATGTTTGTCTGTCTGTTAACTATAGCCTAAACCGCACCAATCTCTAACCCTCAAGCAGTGTAGAGTGGGGTAATCGATTCTCTGTTCTTTGTTTATACAGCTCTTTCACTTGAGACATAAAGGCATGGAACGCCATTCCATTGCATTCCATTACATGGGCTTCTCAAATACTCTTCCTTATACAATTGTTTCCAGAAATATGTTGTCTATGTGGTGTCATTCAGGTTATTCCTTTATTTGCCCCTAACATGGTGTTGTCATATTCTATATTTATATCATATATTTATTAAACATAACCATGGCTTTCCTTTTAAATCATACTTTGCCATATTTGCTTTTCACTCAGTCTCAAATGTACATGGCTCAGATATAGGCACTTCAATAAATCATAGTTTTCGCACAGAGAGCTATCCGAGGAATGTTTGACTTTGTGTGTCTCTCCGTTTTCAATGTATGAACTAGCAGTTGTTGCCGTTCTACAAGTTAATTCATACCACTCCATACTGTATTAACATGAATAAAATTGTCTTATTTTCCTCCAGTTCGTATCCAGATTATGGTCTTTAATGGAAATTCCTATGATGGCCAACATACTCCAAATCAAGTGTGTCTCCCTATCCTTTTCCTTTATTCAATGTTCTACCAAGGAGACCTTTTATAATTTCCTTCTTAAGCATGATCGAAGTTTCATCATCCTGATCATGACATGAGTCTGGGTTTAAACTATGCTATCTAAATTTACAGGTGCAGCAAATCTTATTAATCCCTGACTTAATATTACAGTTAATGAAGTGCAGCATCATTTGTTTTTACTGTTTAATCACAGATACAATAGTTTTCACAACTATAGCGGCTTGCTATTCATTGTAGCTCCAAATTTAAATTTACCTTCCATTTTCAATTTTCTACATGTCCTGAAATGTAACTTCCATCATCATTCAAGGTTTCTGCTTCTCTTGAACACAAAGATAGATGAAGCACTGTAAATTCTTCTGTATTTTGTATATGCCAATATCATCACACAATTGCTGAAATCTATTTGCACAAAGAAATTAAGAGGCCCATTCATGGAATTAATGAGTGCTGAAATTTTCAGCGCAAGCGTGCGAAAGCATGCGAATCGCAGTGCCAGTGCGAAAATCGCAGGGAAACCCGCGCACACCGATTCATGGAAGTCCGTGCGCGTGGAAATCCCAGGATGCGCGCCAAATTTCTGCGTGGCGCACGCTGGCGCACACGTCTCCAAACAGCGTGCGCTAAGTGCACAGCGAAATCACACATAGCGTGGCGCACTCAGCCCCCTGCATAAGGTCCTCAATGTACTGCACTTCTTGGCCACTGGATCATTTCAACGGACAACTGCTATAGTGGGGGGGTTGTCACAGGCCACACAGTCATGCTGCCTAAACCAGGTCTTGGCCATCATGACTGCACGCCCATCAGTCCGCAGGCACATATACCTGCCCAGAACACCTGCAGAAAGGCAGGCTGTCATCCAGGATTTTTACGGGGTGGCACACTTCCCTAAAGTGCTAGGTGCCATTACCTGCACCCATGTGGCTCTACGTCCCCCAAGGGCATCAGAGCACATCTATAGAAACCGCACGCACTGGCATTCCATCAACGTCCAGGTAGTATGTGATGCCAAGGGAATCATCACCTCAGTATATGCCAACTATCCAGGGTCCACCCATGACAGTTTCATTTACAGAATGTCAACCCTAAACCGGGACCTAGAAGCTGTGTGGCATGGTGATACATGGCTGCTTGGTGAGTATAAATGCCACAGCACATGCATGCATGTCAGATACTGAGTAATGTCACAACCCCACTAATGATACCCATCACCACCTCTCCAGGGGACAGTGCCTACCCTCTGAGCACCCACATGATGACGCCAATTCGGAACCCCACCACACCACCCGAGGTAAGATACAACACAGCCCACATTGCAACCCGGGGCATAGTGGAGCGCACATTTGGAGTGCTCAAGTCACGCTTTCGCTCCCTTGACCGTTGTGGCGGGCAGCTGTTATACGCTCCCCCAGTAGTGTGCAGGATCATAGTGGCAGCATGTGTCCTTCACAATGTTGCAACACGCCTGGGCCTGCCCGTGGACATGGTGGTGCCCCCACATCCCCAACCACATGCACGCCCGCTGCGCATTGGAGGGGAAAGGGCACGGGGTGAGGCAGCCCGTATGCAGCTGGTGGCTAATTACTTCACCTAAAATCACACCCCTGTGGAGTGCACACAGCCCTGGCACATACCATCTGACAATCAATGATGATGACATAAGGGACAGTCAACTTTCACAACCATACCAGCCTGAGATTGGTCACCTGGAAGTGTTACATTGCGTGCATCCCTACCTACACAACCACCACCAATGATGTGTCATCAAAAGACACACTTCTATGCTGCAAAAATCATTTCCCCCTTGCAAAATGCAACATGACAACAGTGCCATGTCACCCAACCCCTCTCCAGCACCGCCACCCAACACACCATGGCATGTCATGCTATGTGAGAGCAAACAAAGCAATCCCCAAAACATGAGACAAGTGTCAAAGTACAGTGTTCCTAATGGAAACTGCCCACAAACAATTTGCTCCCAGTAATGTAGAACTAATAACACACATGACCAAATACTTACCAACAATACAATGCAGCTACACAACCTCAAACATAGCATACACATGACAGTACTAAGTTAAAGTAGTGTTAGTCTTACAACCTGATCATGCCAGCACATCGGCCACTTCCAACTGTACAGTGCTGCTGCCACACAAATGTCCAAATGCACTGCTTACAACATGAACTCCATCTCCAAAGTAGACAGCCTTGTAAAGACATGAGGAATTAACCTTCAAATTAGTCGAAAGACATGGATGCACAAGCACATAGCAATACACCATGCAGTGTACAATTCAACAACAATATCCACTAGGAATGTATACACAGTATTGACTACAGACTGCCCACACAGCTCATGGGAGTCCTACGTCACAGTGTAAGTTAATGTCACTTGGGTACACCTTTAGCAAGCCCATGGAAACGGGAAGCGGGGGGGTGTGTCTCATGAACCCAAGCATCTAACCCAAACTCAGGACAAGCCTGCAAGTGCCCAGCCGGAATACAGTGGATGCCCACGGGAGCCACACCAGGCAACACACTGTAATTTAAACAAAAAAGAAAATCAAAAATGGCCATGTGGGGGTTGGGGGGGGCCCAGGAGGTCCAAGGACAGTATGCACAGCAACACCCACCTGTGTGGATGTTGGGGACAAAAAAAACACCTCCATGGCCTCATGACCTGCACGGCTATGCCAATGTGGGAGAACAGCTGCTGTCGCTCTCATCAACCTCTGCTGCTGCCACAGGAGGTGGTGCTGCCACAGGAGGTGATGGTGCTATGGGAGGCAGCCCACGCAAAGCCCTGGTATGGTCCTCCATGGCAGCAAGCATGCAGGTGTGGAAGGTCTCGTTTTGGAGGATAATAGTGCAGAGATCCCCATGCAGCACCTGACGTGATGCCCGGATCTCCTCCGAGTTGCCTGCATCTCACCTGAGAGCGAACGTGTGAGCCGCTCCAGCTGCTGTTCTGTCCTCAAGTTGGTGGAAGCCTCAAGGTCAACAAGAGTCTCCCTGAGGTGATGGAGTTCTACCCTCAGGGCTTCCCTCTGGCCCTGGGACTCTATTGATATTGATTGGCGTAGAGTCTCCAGTGCCGACCATCTGTCCCTGTTGGACGCCAACATGTCCTCCCTGTGTGATTGGCAAATGGAGTCTGTAGCCTGCTGTAGTTGCTCCATTTGCCTTTTAGGGGGGACAATGGAAGTGGCCACCCTCTCCATTGCTTGTGCCATCATCTCAACTGATGCTGCCTATTGGGTTGCCATACCATAAATGGATTGTTCCCATGCGGTATTGCCTGGTGGCGTATGGCCACCGCGTTGGTGGGCACCACACCTGTTTGGGGCAAGGCGATCTGCGCCTTGCTGTGCCGGCACTGCCTGAGGCTGCAGCACTGCATTCCCCCTCTGATCTGCTGGCCCAGGAATAGGATCAGATTTTGTGGAGTGTGACCCTGCATCCGTAACCGCCAAAGGCGGACTTACCAACACTGACATCCCCATAGAGGGTTCTACCCATGGTACAGGTGGGTTGGACAGAACAGAATCCCTGCCAGAAACACTTACCTGCGACGCCACATAGGTCTCATCATCCGAATCAGCACCTGAATAGAGGACTGGGGAGGTGCACCCAGAGGCACCCTTCGACAGAATGGTCTGCAGCAAGATTGGGTTCTCACCCACCACCACACCACGTCCCCCACTGGTGCCCGGTCGTGCCTGAGATTCCTCCTGGGTCTGCAACATCTCCTCAACAACATCAAGTGCGCCATCCCCTGCAAAAACATGAAAGACAAAAAATGGAAACAGGCATTAGCACCATAGCACACAAATAGGCCTGATAAGCTACAGAACCAGTACATGATTTACACATGTCCCACATGACTATAACCCTCCCATGCATGCACTGTCACTGAGTTGGAAGGGGAGGCAAAAGGAAGACACTGATGACACCAAGATTGAAGAGCAACACATTTGCTGAATGCTGGGTAGCACTGCCATCACACATTGGCCTGTGAGTGGCATGTCCAATACACATACATGACACATGCCATAACACAGATGCTATGTACCATAGCCATGGTACATTCCACAAGTACATCCATATGTCAGTGAATGCATACTGTCAGCCATCCATGTGAGATGGACATGATGAGATCAAAAATGCTACATAGTGTGACAAATAGGGATGTGCCACACACAGCAGCACATCCAGTGTACAAAAATACAGTGATTGCAGGCCGATGTACACATCAATGGTTGGTCACTTCAACATGACAGGAAAGAACTATCATGTTCCACATTCAAACAGGCCCCAAAAATTCCTGTGATCAGGCCAATACTCAATTAGCCGGAATGGTCAAATCATTCATCTAACAAGGTAACACATGTGGGCCAATGTGGGGTTCATCAATGACAGAAGCATATCACAATTGTGACAATAGGGCTGGGGAATGCGTAGCAAAAGTGGGAGAATTGTAACAATCAGCCCGAACGCACACTGAAAAATACAAACACTGTTGTTGCAAGATGCCACTTCAAGAGCAACTGCAGTAATGTTGAACAAAATTACTAATGTGGGCAGAAGGGATACTGCCACACCCAAATCCAAGGCCGCTGAATGTTTTGGATGAAGCACATGGGTGACCCATACCACTCAGGCACACACACCTTCACCTGGCACTCAATCGGAACCCGTCACCCAAACAACATACACATGCATTACACACACATGCATGGGCACTCACCAGACAATGCATCATAATCAGGTAGTCCTCCCACACCTGGGATCTGTTCCTCTGTGATGAAGGCCCCAGCAACAGACTCATGTTCAGTGAGTTCGTGGTCCTCTTGTGGAGACCCACCACCAGTCACCAGAGTAGCGGCATGATTTGAGGCCAGCTTGTTCTTTGCTCTGCGTTTCAGGTCATTCCACCGCTTGTAGCAATCATCAGCTGAGCGCCTCACAAATCCAAGGGCACTTATGCGGTCGCCGATGGTCTGCCAGTGTGCTTTACGTTGACCAGGTGTGGTCTTGCACACTGCAGTCACCAGCATTTCGTGACTATGTGCCGACACATAGCCCACAAGTGCATCAAGTTCCGGTTCATTAAAGCAAGGCTTCCTTGAGGTACCGGACTGTGTAGCCGTGTCTGGGGTCTCACCCTGTCGTGCCAGAGCACCCTTCTTCCTCTTCATTAAAGGTGGAGCAGAGCCAGAGTGGCTTATGCCGCTCTGGTCAGTAGGGGCAGAATCACCGGTGGACTGGGTAGTAGTAGTGTGGGAATGCACAATGACCATAGGTCTTGATGCAGGCATTGGTTGCAGGGTAATGTTGGCAGGGGGAATGTCAGTTTGATTGACCTGGACTGACACTGTCCTGGCTGGGAGAGTCAGAGCTGGGGCGGATAGAGCTGCAGCTGCCCCTGCAGCCTCCCCACCATGCATACTTGGGGCAGCAGATGACATACCTGCCCAAGATCCACGTGGATTGGTGACAACAACTTGCACTGCCACACGTGGCCTAGACTTGCTGACCTGGAAGTCAGCCAGGGAGTCATCCTGTGCCAGGTCAGGTGTCACAATGGGCTGGTCCAACAGGGGCTGAGCTTGGATGGTGTCAGCCATGTTTCCCTCAACCATGGGGGGGGCATGGGTGTCCCTGATTGTTCCTCCACACATGGGGGCATAGGGTCACCCTGCAAATCCGGGCCACGTCCCCTACCGTGCCCACCACGCCCACCACGCCCACCTCTTGAGGGTCAGCCACCTTTGCCTCCCTTACCGCTTGGTCGCCTCCCAACCATGGCACTGATGTTGTTGTGCGTATGGGAGTTGCAGTAAACTATTGTCCTGGCCAATTGGGGGTCAAAGGGGTAGGATACCAGATGGAATTCGTACCCTAGTGCTCTAACAAGGCTGTCTGTGACCCCTGGGGGAAGATGACGGGTCACACAATTCACAGGCAGCCCAAAATCAAAAATAAACATGCATGCAACCCCTCGTAGACCACGTGTGTGAAAAAATGAACCCGCACTACGCTGTGGCACCTAGAAACACAAAAATAAGCATACGCGTAATACACTGAGCCTACAATGACCTCTGAAGGGATAACGCGACACACGGGGCAAGCACAGTTGCTAAGTATGTGCGGAACTCACCGTCTGCCTGGAAAAAGAACGTGAAAAATACACGCGTGTGTGAGTTGGCAACACCCCCGCCAAAAGAAGAAATGTACGCTGTCTGAGGAGACAGGACAAAAGGAGAAGTTAACTCTTTTTGAGGAAACAGGCCCAACAAAAAGTCAGAAAAGATCTGTCAGAGCTAACAGGGAGTACGAACTAGAAACGCTGTGAAGTAATCACGTGTGAAACAACAAGAAGTACAGATTTCACCCACTCGCTCTCCACGAAACGCACGTACAAGGAAATGGCATCCTACACGCAGCTTTTAAACCGGCCCACACGTACACGTCAGAGACACGTTTCCTCCAATTACACGTGATGACACTCGTACGTGCAGTTTTTCCACGTGTGCTCTGTCATCACGTGCTATGAGGCAAACGCCCATACGCGTAATGTAATTTACGCGCTTACGCGCTAAGGGCCTTTGCTCCAATGGAATCGCGTGTGTGTGCTAACGCACTTACCCGCCAAGGCCCTTTCTTCGAATTACATGCTGACGTGCAAGAATTTCACGTGCCAAAACACTCTGTATCAAGCTGGCCACGCGAAAACACACAGAAGACCATGCTCCTGCCCTGAAGGCCGAATTATTACCCCCCAGAGACCTGAGCACGCTCCCACCTGCCCTCTGCTGCTGTCTGACTGCCTCCTGCCCATGTGCCGTGCCATTTGCTGCCTGCACATCAGCCAGGGGTGTAGTTGCTGTGACCACCCCTGCTGGAACCGAAGACTCCCGACTGGGATTCCATCGCTCCACAGCCCAGCCGCAGGACCCAATTGCCCACCCACTCCTGCCTCTGGGGTTGCCATGTCCAGCACAATACCATCTGGCAGCACTGGCAACCCACAGCCAGAGAGGCTGAGGGCCACCAGCTTCAGTGCCACTGTAGTTGGTTTCCTGGTGGAGCAAGTCCTGGGGCAGTATGATGCGCTCTTTGGTAGTTCGCGCGCCGACAAGGAAGCACGGACCAGGATCTGGATGGACATCGTGACTGCCATCAACGCAGAGGGGGTGGAAGTCCATGACTTACAACATGTCAAGAAGCGCTGGGATGACTTCAGGTCCAGGACCCTCAACACGGCCCGGCGCCTCGCTAAGGCAGCGGATGCCAAAGGACGCCGGGGCCAGCGGTCAGACCATCGAATGAGGGTCCTGGAATGCATATGCCCAGCACTCTACGTCCAGATCCTTGAGAGGCAGACCCGTCTGGAGTCGAGCGGTAAGTGTACATGCATGTTGATGGTATGCTATGCGTGTCGTGTTGTGCCAGTAGTGTGCAGGTTGCACATGTGTTTATGTAGGGCCATGTAGGGATGTGTATGAACATGGGTGTGTGGCTGCCACATGTGAGTCCTCTCAGGTGTGAGACACATTGATGGTGTATGTGCTGGTGAGCATGATGGGCATATGCACGTGTGGGAGCACACAGGTTTCAATCTCTCTGTATGTACATTGGCATGGTTGTGGCACGGATGGTGGTTCATAATTCATGTACCTGCACTGTGTACATGTGCATGTATGTGTATTTCACAAGTGTGCAAATGTGATGCATCATGGATGCACGTGACACTGATATGGACAAGGATGAATGGCAGATGTGACATGCATGGCGATCTCTTCACAGAAACAGTTGCAGGAGATGTAGACATGCATGTAAGTGCGGTCGCGTGTGTGCATGTCTAGTGCACTCCCTGTGATGTCTGGCTCACCTTTGGCTGCTCATGCTGTTGTATGTGTATGGATGTTGCTGGCCATTGTGATATGGCTGTGGAATAGCTCATGTGTGTGAGTTGAAATGACATGTGTGTTGGGGATTGCGATGCCATGTCTGATGTTAGACACTGCCACTCATGTGGAACTGTCATGTGTGTATCAGTCCATTGTACAGTGCCCTGATGCCTATCTCCTATCTCTCCCTGTCTGCAGCATCAACTGATGAAGAGGGTAGAGAGTGTGCTGTGGAGCACAGCGGCAGGGATCGCACCGCCAGCCGGAGACGCAAGGCCCGGCTCCCCTCCCAGGTTGTGATCTCGTCAGGGAGTGAGGAGTCCGGTGCCGTGTCCCAAGCCGCAGCTGCCAAGGGTAGGTCCAAGAGGCGGAGGTTGGAGTTGGACTCCTCGGCAGCAGAAGGGGCAGCTGAGACCCCACAGGGTCTGACGGAGGAAGATGGCACAGAGTCATCCAGGTTGGTGGGGGTTTTGGTGGAGGAGGAGGCCGTGCAAGGGACAGACACGGGGTCTGGAGTTGGGGATTCCACTGGTGCTAGTGGTGCAGTGCAGGGACAGGGACAGGAGGCAGCACAGGCCACCGCGGAGAAGCCTGTGTGTAATCCTGTCCCCGATCCTGTGACTGCATCATCCCGCACCAGCAGGGATACCTACGTCCAGACCCGTTTTCAGGGATGGGATCCGCTTACAACAACTGGCCTTCCTCTCCCTGCAGACTTGGCTATCCGGAACCGGGTTGAGTCTGTCCTGGGTGGGGTGACGTTGCGTCAACGGGCCATGCGAGCTGACCTGCAGTCTTTTCATGAGGATACTGCATGTCTTCTCGGATGGCTCGTTGACCGCGTTGACCTACTGGGACAGCTCACCAGGGACGGATTCCTCCGTTTTCTGGACCTTGTTCTGACCCACTCCTCAACTGAACCCCCTACGCCCCAGTCATCCTCCATGCCATCTTCCCACCCATGTATCACTTGGGTACCCTGTGGAGCTGCCTCTGACCCTGCGACCAGGCTGGTGGAGGACACATCCCTGCCACAGTCGGGAGTCAGACGTCCAGCAGGGGTGGCCACCTCAACAACTGCACCCCAGCCGGAGGAGGATGTGCAGGCAGCAAGAGCCAGGGCACAGGCACAGGCACAGCAGCAGCAGCAACAAGGTGGAAGCCATCATGGCTCGGGGCCTTCGACATCGGAGGGGCAGGCATCTGCCAGAGGACAGGAGGACCCAGGACTGGAAGTGTCTTCCGTGTGGCATTGGTTAGGCCATGCTATAGATGCAGAGTGGCAGCGGGCAGAAGAGGCACGGCTCACAATGGTCAGGGCGGAGAACTCCATGCGGAGGGCCCTGAGGCGGCCGAGTGCCTCGAGGCAATTCGCAGGGAGTTGGAGGAGAACATGTCGTCGTCCCTGCGAACCCTCGGGGCCAATGGAAGAGGACCACCTCCAGGACATTGAGCAGAAGTTCGATGATGCCCTGGCCCGGGACATCCAAAAGTGAGCCGTCGGACTAGCCCGCTGCCCTTGTAAATAGTTTTTAGTGTTAGGTTTCCTTTATGTTTTCCTTTTATTTGTGGTCAATGGACAATGCCACCCAAATTTGTATATAGTCATATTTTTAGGTAGGTAGGTAGGGAGGTTTCATTTGTTTGGTTGGGATCATGGACCCTTTACATCCTTGGACAATGGATTGTACATAGTTTCATCATGTATCCTTTTTTTTTTGGTTTTGCATTTGGACATGGAGCAATGGATTTTTTTTTCCCGGACAATTGATTGTAAATAGTTTGACTATGGAATGATTTTTCTCTTTTTTTTGGTTATGAACATGAACCAATGGATTATTTTTTTTTTTTAACATTTCCTTTGGATTTGCGTTGTTGGAGGCTGACCTTGGACTGTTTTTCATTCAAATTCATATGGATTGGTTGTCATTTTCATTCAATCATCATTTTCACATGCTTTTCATTTCATGTTTCATATTTTGGTATGCTTTCATTTCATTTTTGATTTCATGTACATAATACATTTTCATGTTTTAGTTCCTTGTGTGGGATTCGCTCATTGGCTTGATGCATGTGAAAATGTGGGTTTACACAAGCAATGCCAACCGGTGTATGTGTGTGACGGACATGTGTTGATGTACATAGTTTTGACTTTTGGTTTGTGTCATGAGATCAGCATTTCACTGCTGGGGGGTGGGGGTGCAGGGGGACATGAGTGGGACATGAGTGGGGGCCTGCTGGCAGGTGCACCTGACTGCTGGGGGGTGGGGTTGCAGGGGGACATGAGTGGGGGCCTGCTGGCAGGTGCCCTGCACTGCTGGGGGGTGGGGGTTCAGTGGGACATGAGTGGGACATGAGTGGGGGCCTGCTGGCAGGTGCCCCTGACTGCTGGGGGCTGGGGGTGCAGGGGGACATGAGTGGGACTTGAGTGGGGGCCTGCTGGCAGGTGCCCCTGACTGCTGGGGGGTGGGGTTGCATAGAGACATGAGTGGGGGCCTGCTGGCAGGTGCCCTGCACTGCTGGGGGGTGGGGGTTCAGTGGGACATGAGTGGGACATGAGTGGGGGCCTGCTGGCAGGTGCCCCTGACTGCTGGGGGGTGGGGGTGCAGGGGGACATGAGTGGGGGCCTGCTGGCAGGTGCCCTGGACTGCTGGGTGGTGGGGGTGCAGGGGGACATGAGTGGGACATGAGTGGGGGCCTGCTGGCAGGTGCCCTGCACTGCTGGGGGGTGGGGGTGCAGGGGGGCATGAGTGGGACATGAGTGGGGGCCTGCTGGCAGGTGCCCCTGACTGCTGGGGGGTGGGGGTGCAGGGGGACATGAGTGGGGGCCTGCTGGCTGTTGCCCTGCACTGTTGGGGCATGGGGGTGCAGGGAGTGATGCGTTGTTGATCAGTAGTGCAAGGTGACATGTGGCTTGTCTGGGGGGCATGCCCATGGTGGATGGGCTGCCTGCGGGACATGACAAAGGGTGTAGGGTAGTCCCCTGTGGTGTGGGCTGCCTACAGGGTCTGTGGAGGGTGTAGAGGGAACACCTGGGAGGACCCACACTGTCAAATCACGTGTAGGACTCCCCTGCACTCCTGAAATACATGTACCCTACTGAAATCACGTGTGAGACTTCCCACGAACCCCATAATACACGTACCCTGCAGAAATCGCGTGTGAGACTTCCTGCGAACCCCATAATACACGTACCCTGCTGAAATCGCGTGTGAGACTTCCCCCGAACCCCATAATACAAGTACCCTGCTGAAATCGTGTGTGTGACTTCCCGCGAACCCCGTAATACACGTACCCCGCTCCCACAGGGCCAATATTCCTGGAGTTTGTGTGAAGTCTCACACGTGATTTCAGCAGGGTACGTGTATTACAGGGTTCATGGGAAGTCTCACACGCGATTTCAGCAGGGTATGTGTACTATGGGTTCGCGGGAAGTCTCACACGTGAAAGGGCCCTGTGTGAGCGGGGTACGTGTATTACAGGGTTCGCGGGAAGTCTCACACGCGATTTCAGTAGGGTACGTGTATTATGGGGATTGCAGGAAGTCTTACACGCAATTTAAGCAGAGTACGTGTATAACTGGGGTTCGTGGGAAGTCTCACATGCGATTTCAGCAGGGTACGTGTATTATGGGGTTCGCGGGAAGTCTCACACGCGATTTCAGCAGGGTACGTGTATTTCGGGGGTGCAGGGGAGTCCTACACGTGATTTGGCAGTGTGGGTCCTCCCAGGTGTTCTCTCTACACCCTCCACGGACCCTGCAGTAAGAAATGTGACTATTAAATAAAACATTGATTGATATCTTTGTCATTGATCAATTGTTTCAATTCATGGATGGTCCCCATGCTACCTCTCAACATACAAATACACATAATACATGAATTGTCACCACTAAAGTACATTCATTCTTTGTGGATTGATAACTTCATAAATATATGTTTTTCAAAATCTGCAGTAGTGTTGATAGTTTATAGTTACAGTACTGTTAAAATTTCCAACCTGAAAATAAAGTAGTGTTGATGTACACAGCTATGCCAACACAGAAGCTGTACATGTGTTTACAAACAAAGGGCTCTGATTAGTGTGAAGCTGTTCCGAATACTTCCAAGTGTACTCTGCTCCTTTCTCTTTGGCTTGCCCTGCCAGGTGAATGGCACAACTGGGTTATCATTGCGCACACCATGCACGTTGCCCTATGATTGTACATGGACACACATATGTGTACATCACTCTTCAGGCCTTTCCTCTTTATTTAACGATGTCCTATGGCCATCAGAATGGGTTTTGTCACACTATGCCATATATGCACTGCTGAACACAATTTTAGAGAGTTTCTTCTAGACTACAGGAGGCATTTTTCAGCTATATCTTTAAAACACAGTTGCATTTGTGGCGAAATTGTTCTTAACGGTTTCCGTGTGAATCTAGACTTTGTGGCTCGAGAAGAAATAAATGCTTCACAGTGACCTATTAATATTGATTTTTTGACTTGTAATCATATTTAGAATCAGCGATGTATTTTTATCGAGAGCCTCGTTTGTCATTGCATGCATTCTAAAATAAACTGTACATTGAATAAATGCGTTACTTGCTCTGCAATGAAAACACATTCTACGTCAGGGCAATGAATCAAGTGCCTGAATTAAAAGTTACAAAAAATGACTAGTAGACAGATTAATTATTACATGACAGTAATGAATGTTTTTCATTTTTGCTGAGAAAAAACAGAACTATATTTTTCTCAGCAGAAGAATTAATCATACGATTATAACAGTGGGATGTTCCCCTTCCAGATCTGTGCATTTGCTCCCTGTGTGTCATGTTTTAAACACATAAGAATATCTGGCGAAATAGATACATTTACCAGACTACTTTAATATCCCTCACCGAAACATATTTTCAAGAGCATAATGGAGCCTGTTTACCTGAAAATCGCTATTGTGAACTTGGGGTAAGATTGAAAAGACGTTGCACTGTTACAAGTTCAATTAGCACTAAGACAACAATTAAGCTAAATCAAAATAACATATTGCTTCACTGTTTTTTTCTGTACCGGGGCAACATAATAATAGGAAAAACATGTCCCTCGTGCAAAAATACTTTGAAAAAATAAGTTTGTTCCCGAAAGGCAAATTCCCTTTCCCTGTACATTAAACAAACAAATATACACACTCACATTGTGTAGTAATGCAATGCTTGCTACCACACAAACTGCTTGTGATGATTTTGTTGTTCAGTGTGTGGATATGTGTTCATGATGTCATCAGTGATTTAGCAGATAGTACATTTTGTGACACTGTATAGCTATGCGATGTGTGAATCCACTAGAAGTTGCAAACCTCATCCATTTTCAACACATTTGTTTACAATGAAGATTCCCCCTGCTAATAGCGCAGGGAGCTCTTGATTCTATTAAAGACAAGGAGGCGAGCATTAAGTTTCATCTTCTTTTATTTTCCACTCTCCAGCAGTTTCAACAAATATAAACTTTTGTAAAACTTTCATTTAAAATGTAACTTTTTTTATTTATTTTTTTAAGAAAAACTTCAAGTCCCAACATTCTTGTAGTCCCATGGTCTCTGGCCATGTGACCCAGTCCTTCCTGTTCCTCTGTCCTTCCTCTTCTTTGACTGCTCGAACTGCAATCCTTTTTTAACTGCGTAATTAACTGGTCAACCTGCGCTGAACTTCCTGCTTTGTGCTAGGTCGATCTCTCACATTCGAACTTGCAAGTTTGCTCCAGACAACCTGATCTGCTTAGGGCTTTCAGCTGTTCTTTTGTTCATCCCCTAATTCCAGGAAGAAACAAAGCGTATATGTTAGGGCGGGGAATACACACCCTATTCTGGAAGGAATAGTCATGTTAATTATCAAGAAAGCATCACATCGTTTGCTTCTTCATTGCATCAACTTGTGTATTCGGAACGGGAATTTAATGCTCACCTCCTTGTCTTTAATGGAATCAAGAGCTCCCTGCGCTATTAGCAAGGGGAATCTTCATTCAATGTCAAGATGAAGGCGAGCATTAAGCTTGTTCAAAGCTTCGTACCACCGTCTCTGCTATTGAATTTATTGGTCTAAAATAGAACATCCCGAACGTTGCATCGCTAGCCCAATCTGATGCTTTCATAATGTCTTGAAACGCTGCGCCTTGCCCTAGTGCTTTCGAGGCCATCGCCCCTCTGACTGAATGCGCTCCGAATTTGGACATGTCAATGCCTGCTAGGTTCATGATGTCTCTGACCCATCTTGCTATGGTGGCTGTTGCTACTCCTCTATGTGGTTTCCTGCGCGCTATTAGTAGTTGGGTTATTCCTGCCGGCCTCACTTCGCTGTTCTGTTCTCGTATTCTTTAATACATGTCGCTACGCACCATTTAGGGTGGTCTGGCATATATGGGTAAGTGATCGTAGCAGAATCTGTTTTCGTCCTTCTGGCTAAGTTGAATGTCACCCCCTCTGGACCATAAGTCTTTCGATGTATCTCCAATGCTTTCACGTCTGCCACTCTCCTGAATGATACCATGCAGAGGAGCATAGCTAGCTTTCCGGACAGCTGTCCCAGGGACAAAAACCTGTTGTTGGGCCAAACTGCTAGAAACTTCAGCACTATCGATATGTCCCATAGAGTGTCATATCTAGGTTGTGGGGGTTTCCTAAATCTTATCCCTTTTAATAGTCTTATCACCACTGTGTTCTCTCCTACTGCAATCCTTTCTATCGGCAGATGTCCTGCCGAGATTGCGGACCTATATACCCCTATAGTCCTGTACGATTTACCATCTTGTAGCAGTTCCGCTAAAAAATGTATTATTTCAACTAGAGGGGCAGAAATGGGATGAATATTTCTCCTTCTGCACCATGTCGACCACCTATTCCAGCTGCGTCGTAGCTCCTTCTGGTAGAGGGTGACCAAGACTGCGCGATGAGGCTCGCAGCCTGCACCGAAATTCCCGGGAGATTCCAGCGTCTCCTGCTATCCTGCACGCCATCAGCGGTAGTGTCCCCTTCACTCTCAGAGGGTGATATGACCCAGCTGGGTCCCTGAGCAGGCACACTCCTTGAGGTAATAATCTCGGATAGTCTATGAACAGTTCCATGAGCGTCGGAAACCATACTTGGGATTTCCAGATCGGAGCCACTACAATGAGGCTCGCTGCCTCCCTGCGCACCTTCGCTAGTACCCTGCTCATCATTATAAATGGTGGGAAAGCGTAGAGTACTTGGTCTCTCCAATCCTGCAGGAACGCATCCGCCCCTGCTGCTGCTGGGTCTAATCTCAAGCTGAAAAACCTCTGTTTCTGTGCGTTCAGTCTGGTCACAAACAGATCTATGTGAATCTGTCCCCACCCCACAGTTCTTCCAGCTGTTGGAATATGCCCCGCTCCAGGATCTAATCGCTGGAGTCCGAGAGGTATCTGGAGTTCCAGTCCGCTATCACATTCAACGGTCCTGGAAGGTACTCGGCTATTACTGAAATCCCTGATTCCAGACAGGTGTGCCAAAAGTCTTTGGCTATCTCTGCCAGCAATTTGGATCTCATCTCGCCTAAATGATTTATGTACTTGACTGCTGAAATGTTGTCCATTTTCAGCAGAATACAGGAAATCACTTTCCCTTTGGTAAAAGCCTTGATTGCAAAAGATCCGGCTAACAGTTCCAGACAGTTAATTTTCAGCTGGAGTTCTTCTGCGCTCCACCTCCCTCCTGTCTGGAGATCCCCGCATCAGGCTCCGCAGCCCGCTCGGCTGGCATCTGACTCTATTACCAAGTCTGGACGGTCGCCAAAAATGGCTCTCCCGTTCCATGCTTCCATGTTCACCAACCACCACTGTAGCTCCGTCCTGGACTCCTGATCGATGTGAACTAAGTGGTGATAATGCAGGCCCTGTTGTAGGTGTCTTATTTTTAGCCGTTGCAGAGCTCGATAATGAAGCGGACCTGGAAAGTTCACTTGTATTGAGGCTGCCAATGAGCCTACCACTCGTGCTATGGTGCGGAGGGATATAACTGTCTTGCTGAGCCATGTTCTCAATTCTCTTTTTATGTCTCTGATTTTCCTGCTCGGAAGTTCTAAAGTTGCTGTCCTGGTATCTAAGATGGACCCTAGGAATTCTAATCTCCTGGCTGGTTTCATCTCCGGTTTATCTTGGTTCACTAGGAATCCCAGAGATGTCAGGAGCTTCACCACCCAGTCAGCTTGATAACGGAGCGTTTCCTTGCAGCTGGCCATCAGTAGGATATCGTCCAGATATATAATCATACGAATCCCCTTCTCCCTGATCGCTGCTGCCACTGGCTTCATGATCTTCGTGAAAGCCCACGGCGCTGATGCCAGCCCAAAAGGCATTGTGGCAAATTGCCATAATTGCCCGTCCCAGTTGAATGCCAGGAAAGGGTGAAACTCCTTGTGTACTGGTATCGTCAGGTATGCATCTTTCAAATCTATCCTCACTAGCCAGTCGTCTTGCCTGAGTGTATCCCTGAGCTGATGGGTCCCTTCCATCTTGAAATGGTTGTAGACTACCCATCTGTTCATGTCCTTTAGATTTATTACAGGTCTTACTTTGTCCTTCCGATGGACTAAGAACATGCTGCTCACAAATTTCGGGAGTGTTTTGCATTGCTCTATCGCTCGCTTCTCTGCTAGCTTTTGCAGCTCTGCGGATAATCATTTTTTCTCTGTCTGTGTCGCGGCTAGACGACGGGGCGTTTGGCTTTGAACAGGGGTCCCTATAAACTCTATGTGCATGCCTTTCACTGTCTGAAGGACCCAGGTGTCGTTGGAAAGCGAACGGCAGTTTTTCCAAAACATCTCTGTTCTCCCCCCAACCGGAGGGTAAATGCAAACACTCACCTGTGGGGAAGTTGTGTCCTCTTCCCTGTCCTCTGCCTCTCCTCCCTCTCGGGAAGCGACCTCTTGGTGGGAAGAAAGAGTCTGGTTGTCTTCTAACTCCCTGAGCCACTGCCTCTGTCAGTGAATCCCCCAGCACTTCCTTAAAGCTATAGGCCAGGTCCTCATGGGATGCTGCCTCCTGTTCCTCCTCACTCCATTCAAAATGAGACATTATAGTGCTGTCAGGTGCCTTAAATACCTTAGAAAGGTGTAGTGGCACGTCCACTGATCCACTCTGTGAGGCTGCACCGCATGAGCACCCAGTATGTGCTGGGCAGTAGATTCCTGGGACTCTTACACTGTCCTTCGTGTAGATTTTACACTTATCATTGTTATATCAGGTTTAAACCTGAGAATTATGATCAAACTGGAGCTTATTACTGCTCCGTAGCGAAGCGACCGATCCCTCTGCTTCGAAAACCTTCACTACACAGAGCTTTCCGTGTCAAACTCCACCTACCCAAGGGTGGGGGCTCCTCTCACAAGCTTTGCGGTCTAAATTCCCTGGAGAAAAACTCTCCGCCTGCGAGCCACGCTCGTTCTTTGTCTCTGCCCCCACAAGGGTGGGGGCTGGAGCTCATGGGATTATACTGCGCGCGGCGGAGATCCCGCTCGCGCTGCAGATGACACGCAAGCTGGAGGGAAACCCCGGGTTTCCCCGCTCGCGGTTAGCCCCACCTCCCCAACGGAGGGGGCTTACTTGCTCCCAGCGCGAAACGCGCGCTGTGGGCCAAACGAGTTTTGTGAGGGGAATCTGCAGTCCCCTGAGGTGCCGATAGTGCGGCACGGGGCTGCAGAAAACCTCACAATAAACAATCCAATTTCTACCTAAACCTTGAATTGCTGCGCTGCGCGCACTCCCGGGGTATACTAGACTTGTACAGTCATCAATAACTACACCAAATCACTAAAAAATAGAAGATATCACGGAGCACATAAAAAATGGTCACTTATCTCTGGAGAGCAGGAAAAGAAGAGGAAGGACAGAGGAACAGGAAGGACTAGGTCACATGGCCAGAGACCATGGGACTACAGGAATGATGGGACTTGAAGTTTTTCTTAAAAAAAAAAGTTACATTTTAAATGAAAGTTTTACAAAAATGTATATTTGTTGAAACTACTGGAGAGTGGAAAATAAAAGAAGATGAAGCTTAATGCTCGCCTCCTTCTTGACATAGAATTGTTTGTATTTTTGATGGATTTGGTTTAAGCATCTCTATCAGTACCAACATTAAAACAAATTTATTGAATCCATGTAATGTCATTAACTTTACAAATACCTTTAATGGTTTCTCATTGATTAATGGTTTTGTTTTTAGGTCCGGCTGAAGTCAACAAAGAAGACACATCTTTAAGAAAGGAGCTCAGACATGCTGGAAAACATTTTCATAATTCATACAGAAGTTGCTCCAGTACTCCATCGTTGCTCAGTGTGTCCCCTTCCATAAAAGTATGAGTGACAGGATGGGTCAGAATAACGAGGAAGTCCACCATTCCGCTCTCCGATAGATGGAAACGCACTCTTTCTTTGGATTAGCTATTCAGCAGACAATGCATCTCTTTCCTAAAGCCCACACCCACTAATTAATGTCTCTGTGTGAATGCTAATGGTTAGGATAGGAAGGGATAAATAGTTCACAGGGATCATCTGAAAAACACCATCCTTCCATCTTTGTCATGTGCTTTTTGGTACATGGCGTCATGAAGTGTATGTCTACTCAGTGAAGCATAATTTATTATATAATAAGTAGGCATATGTGTATCTAGTCATCAGAGGCTAAAATGGTGTAGTAGCTCAGGACTGGAAAGTGAAGACCAGTCCCCAAGAGGACATCATTAATAAACTGTGTTATTTTCCATGCTCAGCATAAAAATACACATTTTCTTGCAATACGCTGTACTGGCCTACTGCAAGGTTTGAAAGCAGTGTGTGGACATTTTATCACTACAAAAACCACATACACTGTGTTGCTCTAATAGAATTCCTGGAACAGGAACCTTTACTTTTTAACATTATGGGCCTCATTACGAGTTGGGCGCAAAGGGATTACCGGCACCGGTAAGGACACTGGTGCCGGTAATCCCTTTGCACCCTATTCCAAGTTCCCTTAGCGGGTCCCTCCCTTAACGCCTGGTCTGACCAGCTGTTAAGGACGGGACCCGTTAAAGGACTTTAGAGCTAATAACGGTACCCCAAATTGCAGTACCGTTATTAGCTACTTCCCCATTCCCATTTCAGCCCTCTGAGGGCTGAAATGGGAATGGGGAATGCTTTTTTCAATGGGGATTTACCGGTCACTCCGGTCAGGTCGGAATGGACCGGTCAATCCCCATTGAACCAGGTTGGACTCAGTACTGGTATGGGAGGTAGTCATGGCGCAAATAGTGCCATGATTACCTCCATACTCGGAATGAGGCCCAATGTCTACCATGATGTGCCTGTCTATTGGATGACCTGCAAATGAATCATGCCTTTTTTACGATAACGTTGCCACAAAATAAACTGAAATTCTTGGAAGCAGGATTTTAAATGTTGAACAATGCCGGTTACTGTGCTGTGAAAAACATCCTTTCCCGAAATGCATTGTACACTTCCACTAGAAGGTCTATGGACATAATCTGTACCTTCCACGCTTTTACAGCAGCCTACATTCACCATCATCAGTAACGCCCTATAAGTGAAAATAAAACACTGTGCTCAACATGCCCTACATGCAATTGTATGGTGAGACATTTTCGCCAGGAAACTGTCACATAACTGCAGGAAAATGGTAAGCAAAGTAGAAACACAAGGCAGAGATGGGGATACAACTTCAGGGGCTTTCATGGGATAACAGGGACATTTGCAGGGCACATTTCTGGACATTTGCGGGGAACAACAGGCGGATTTCTAGGGATATCAGGGATTTTAAGGGAACAACTGTGAGATGTATAGGGTGCCTCTGTAAGACATTAGAAGAAAGTTAGAGATATGTGTCGGGAATAAAAGGGAGGGTTGAAGGGAGCATCCGGGAAATATGTAAACTATCAAGAAGCAAACATTATTGAAATGTGCATGGCTCTTTAAAGATATGTGGGACATATTACAGAGCAGTGAGCCTCCTATGATAATTTAGACACAGTGCGTTCTGTCCAATTACTCCTTTTTTAGCGTAATTCTGTCATAAAAGAATAATTTTACAGATGTATCTTTCTTCCACTGCAATTTCTCCATGTATCTTCTTGCATCCTTTCCACATCTGTTCACATTCATTATCAGCAATCACCTGCAACCCACGAAAATAACATACCCGGCCGTCTTTAATGCATAGCCCGCCTCCTCCCCGTCCAGAAACAATGTTCAATCTGTAATCTGTCAGAGAGAAGCATGACTCTATGAGCAACTCTGGAATCTGGCACAGAGCAGCAGTCCCGAATGAGCAAATACCTGCACACCCAGAGATGTGCATGGAGTTACAGGGAGATTTGGAGTCAATTTCAGGGACGTAAGGAGGACGTATGAGAAACATTTGAGAAAACATTTCAGAGAACATTAGGCATATAATTTACAGGCACGCCAGTGTACTTATTAGAAACACGTTGCCTTTATGTGCAACGCATTGTGCATGGTACTTTCACTAGGGCAATTATTTCCCCAGTGTCTTCTTTGAGTGCATTTTTGCACAAGAGCTAACTTTGCCCTAGTGAAAAATGCATTGAAAATGTATCTATTCTATACCAAGGCAATGTTTGCTCTACTGCTGATACAGTTCAAAGTTGTGCTTGCCTGATTTGGGGTGGATTCAAAATCCCGCCAAACTAGTTGTTGCCCGTTAAACATCGTACAATTGCCATCTCAGCACACATAATTTGGTTTGGTATGGTTTTCAGTTTTCCTACTCAGCATCATACGATTATAAACTCAAGAGCAACTATGATGAGAACCTTCCAGACTGGGATTGATCCGATGTGAGTTTGTGCCTGAAGTTTATTACCCTAGAGACATGTTTTTCAAAATGGGTAGAAGAAGAGATGATGGATGTTTACATTGAACAACTACTTCTATCACTCAATTTGAATGCTTGTGGAAAGGAAACATTGATAGTACAAGATCTTGTGGGAAATCACAAAACTAGTTGGAGAGACAATGCAATTCGATTCTAAACTGATTTTGCTGTGACTATGGGAAGACTTGGTCAGTGACAGGAAGATTGCCTTTACATTAAGAGATGCGCTAAGTTTTTCGTAAACACCATTTTCATCATTGCCAATGCAATATAGAAGCACATTGGTGTAACAGAGCCATCTACAATCTATCAGGGTGGTGGGAAGTAAAGGACCGTTTGCTGAGTGGGGGATTAGGTGGTTGACTGCAACAGATGGTATCCAAATGAACCAGATCTAGGGGTTATCTCAAAATTACTGCCATTAGAAAAAATTGAAAGGTGGTCGCCCTGGAGGTGTAGTAGGCTACATAGGCGAAGGACTGTGTCAAGGGCATTAGAACATGGGAGTCTTTTACTCTGTTTGAATGTAAGGTCTGTGTCATGAATTTCCGAAACAATAGGTGTTAATATGATATGAATGTGTCCCTGCTCGTGCACTCTGTATAGACAATATTGTGGCCATGTTGATGGATCGGTTTGCATATGGCTTTCTTTGGTTCTAAAATCTATGAAAACTTTGATTCAAAATGATAATAATGCCAATACGTTGACTGAGCAAACGGAACAATAAGATTATCTCTATAGTCCTAGAGTTAGATGATCATCTTGGAAAGTTGCAAAGTCGATTATATATCAGAAGCCAGCCTAAGTAATCAAGGCAGTGCATGCAGCACGTGGTTATAGGCCAGCCACAGAGATTAACATTCTACTAGGCCAATTCGTTCATGTAAACACAGACTTCTGTGATCCAGATGCATATATTTAGGAAAGGAAAAGTGTACACCATCAATTCCAAGTACGGCAACATTTTACGTACATTGTAAATGAAGGTATAATGTCTTGGCCAACATGATTCTCTCCAAAAATAAAAACAAATGAAATCGAAAAAAGAAAAGAGTGCTGTCATAACAATAATGCGTTTCTATGCACAAAGTAGTGTAATTCACAAGATTCAAAATAGGAATTTGCATCTGATACAGCCTGACACCAAATTGAAAGCATGTATTCACAATTAACCAACAGACTCAATGGTGTAAGTGAAGTGCTGGTACATGTGTCCTGAATATAGATCAACAATTCAACATTCTCACATGCCAAAGGTGTAGAAATGTTAGCGCCATGAATTGCCAAGCAACGTTTATCATCTACATAATTTACAGTGTTTGTCATAAGGTTCACATTGGTGGTAGGAAAAGAACAATTAAAACAGAATTAAAGAGCAAATCACAGCAATTTGCAACTGTGATTTCTAACAACCTCTATCACATATAGCAAAGTGAAAATAACACGAGGAGCATTACAGAAATCAGATTAATTAGGCTAGAGCATGTTCCAGAATCTCGAAGCTCATGAGCTTGGGATCCCATTTGAAGATCCTAAAGCCTCTGCATACTTCTGTTAACTTTTGTCACTTGACTGTCTAAAGGATAACTCCACTCAAACGTACATTGTGTTATGATATGTTATAGTTTGTTTGTAGAGCAACGACTACCATGTTCATGGTAACTTGTTGCTTTTAGGACCTGAAAGAGAATTATATAGGTATTGTTGCTTGTAGATCATAGCATGATAGCCTATGTGTGCGGGTAAGCAGCTAGGTGTTTTCGGCGCAAAGGACGGTGTGCCGATACATCTGCTTGTAGATCATAATACAATGGGTTAACTGTGCAGGTTATCATCCAGATATTATGGGACAAATTCCTTTGGGATGTGTCTTTAGTTTACCCAGAGGTGAATTACATGGCCCTGGGCAGTTTATGAGATTGTGGGTGTGTGCTTGCTGGTTGTTCTATTTTTTACCAAAGGTAAAAAGTGTTAAGTAGTTTGGAGAAATGTTACGTCAGTTATGGTGCAAGGCTAAGTAGATGAGTAAGGTGCTAGAAAGAAGTCACAAATGGCATGACATAAGATGACACGGCAAAACATGACAATCTATGCACATACTCGTATTAAATTAAAACAAAACCATGATTCAACATGGCTAGGAATTGAAAGCTTCCTTCCTTCCTTCCTTCCTTCCTTCCTTCCTTCCTTCCTTCCTTCCTTCCTTCCTTCCTTCCTTCCTTCCTTCCTTCCTTCCTTCCTTCCTTCCTTCCTTCCTTCCTTCCTTCCTTCCTTCCTTCCTTCCTTCCTTCCTTCCTTCCTTCCTTCCTTCCTTCCTTCCTTCCTTCCTTCCTTCCTTCCTTCCCCCTTGAACCTAAAAGCCCCTTAAAGCCCATGTGCCACCCGAAAATGTCCAGAAGAGAGGCATTCCCACTGCCTGAGTCCCCAAAAAACGAACGTATGGGCAAGGGCAGTTTAGGCCTGGCCATGTTGGAACCAGGTACGTCCTATGCCACCCATTCTGCCCGTTTGAACCCGCCATCTATTGTCCTGTCAATGGAGAACCCATTTCCTAAATCTGTGAAATCACCGTTAGGAACTTTCACCAATTCAAGTACCAAGTGCATGTTGTAATTTGCATTTCTGTGTCACCTAGGATCCTCTGATTTATTTAATTGCATTTCCTTTTCACAGGACTCCCAGCTCTTTAAGATGAGTAGCAATACCCTTGAGATGGATGGGTATGCAGATTTTAATCAAACATGAATAATTCAGATGACACAAATAGCTTGGAAAATGTGTGTCTGTTTTTGATGTAAGTAAGTAAAAAAGGGAGTACAACGAACATCAGCAATCGCTCGATACTCAACTCATTTAAGAAAAAACATATTTTTTATAGATGAAATGTTTCACTACTGATGTGTAGACTACATGGCAAGTTTCTAAAAACCTATCGGGAAGCGAGATTGGCTTAGGTTTAATATATGTATAGAGTAACAGAGAGAAATAATTGGATAGTCAACAACAGGTGGGACAGCTAAGCCCTCCCTTAAAAATGGCCACTATGAACGTCACTAAATATACAACGTCCCATTGGCTACTCAACTATAGGACCCCCATCTATGTGGCCCTCTATAATTGGTTGGCTACTAACCCCTGTCAATAACTTTCCACCTATGTGAGCAGAATGCAAACTGACCAACCAGGCGCGGGTGAACTTGTCTCGATGCCAGCTTCCCACCAATTAAAAAAGGACACTCCATCATCACCTCAATGATTCAGTGTCAATTAGTGTCTGAAGTTGGCCTTGAGTTTGTACTGTTCTCTGGGATTTTTTAAGGAGTATGGGTACTGTCTGGCTTCCGTGCGTTGGTTGTTCTAGACTGCTATATACATAGTGGAACCTGCATTCTTTATTCAATCCATATGTATCTATGAGGTTTATATTTACATGTTGGTGCTTACCGCTATCTATTTACTATAAGCATTTGGCTAGTTTCATGATTCCTTTGCTGCTTGTGTTTCATTGCATTGGTACACGTTTAAACTAACTAAATATCTTCGTCACGTTTGTGGCATACATTTCTTCATCTTGATACCAAAATGTCACTTATCCTTAATACTTCTTCATTCTTCATAAATCGTCTGCCTCTCAGGTCTGATTATCTTCTTTCTATGGAATCAATTCAGTTTTGTATGACGTCACTATTCATCCTGGTCCTTCAGTTTCTTTGTTTCATCAGGAATCACATTCAAATGCACATGATATTGTCTTAGATGTAGGTATGGTTTCCTTAATGGATACTTTACTTCCCATGTTCTCTTAGGTATATGCCTTCTTATAGGTACTGCAATGAGGCGTTGCTCTTTTTCTTGCCTTCTGATTGGTGTAGTATATTTCACATACGTTGGTTCATATTTCTCCGGTTATGTAGGTGGGGTAAGTGGAGTAGCGGTACTTGGCTCCTCCTCTACACTACCCCCTCGGGGTGATTTATCAACTACTCTTACATCTTCTTCAACATCCAGACATCCTAGTCTGAAAAAGTGCCCCTTAGGGATCCATATTTTTATGACTCCCTTCAGGCATCCAGCTGACTTCACATGCTCATCTTTGTTCCATGTCATGAGTGTGCACTGTCCACTTGGACTACAGTAGATCCATCTTCCCACATACTTCTTATGGTCCTTTGGATACAGGACCTTCGTTCCCTCGGGTGCATGGATGTGAGACTTCACAATGTCTTTGATCTGTTCATCAGTCAAGTCTTTAGGCTTCCATCCTGGTTCAACATTGATCATGATCTTTATTCCCATCGCTTTCTTTGCTGTTTTCTGACACTGTGAGATTATTATCTTGATCACACAGAATCCAAGCATCACTAACAATAGCAACGCTCCAAGAAATTTGAACATATCTGCCATCCATTGTGGAACCCATGAGAAGATATTTCCAAGCCAGCTGTCATCAGCAATATCTTCTACTTCTTCTATCATCTGACCATGAAGTTTCATCAACATGTTTATGGCCTCTGTTAAAGTTCAATTTCCGTCATCGCGAGAAGGTATAAATGTGCAACATGATTCTCTAATTTTGGCACAAACACCTCCTTCCATGGCTGTATCTGTTCTGGAGAGCCATTAGTCTTACAGCTCTCAGTTCTTCTCTAATTGCATTAAATTCTTTTTATAGTTGTGTTATTTGTCTGCAGTAATTCCCATATGGTGATTTGTAACCAATTGGTATTTGCTCCAAACAGGATTCTTGGCATAAAGATCATTGTGAACACTGATGAGGTCTGGCTAAACAGCCTGTGTTCCTACGGAATGGAATCAAAGGCTTCTATTGATTTAGCAGAGAAGTAATTCTCTCTCTTTGTTTGACTTATCAGCTTTATAGATCTCTTCCTCCTTAGATGAACATCTGCTTTTGGAAAATTGTCAATGTTCAGGTCACCTTTAGGAATCACCAATGCAGGAACATGTACATTCACTATTGTGCAAATTCCTCCACAGTCTTTAGGCAGTCTGATGTAGGCTTTTGATCAACACGCCCCATATTGATCCATTATTACTGCTGTTCCATGCACCATTCCTGTTGCATCCAAAATTTGTCCAGAGTTCTGATTTTCTCCCATTTTTCTTGTACCATTGTTCCTGAAGCAAAACTTAAAACTTTCTAATGGTACTATCTGCAATGGTCCTCCCCTGTCTTCGACCCATGTCAGTAGTTTAGCAAGTTTTGGCCATAATGGCTTGCATAACATGTGTACATTCCCAATTGTTTCTTTATAGTATCCAATGATGGTCCATGCTCTGCAGATCACCACTCCTTTTTGCCATCTGTCTGGTGATAGTACTGTTCCCCGAATCTGCATGTGTCTTCTGTTCTTCCATCTGCAAGCTTCTTCTGTAGTTTTTCTTTTGACATCAAGTCTCTTGTTCACCTCCCATCTAATACTAGCTACTTTCACTCCTGACTTCTCATATCTGATCACATAATTTCTAGTATGGGCTTTGTTTCTTGTCTTTCTATCTTGTATGTAATCATCTTCATCTGGGTCTGTCTTTTCAGTTGCACATTTAAGAGAAGCATTGCTTCCCATAAATTGACCTCTTGTCTTACAACGTGCTATGTACGATAGGCAATGTGCTATCTGGACATCAATTTCAATTGCTATGAAGATTTTTGACTTCCCCATGCTGTATGGCAGGAGTGGACATACGAAGCAATCTTCTTCTGACGTCCTTCTTCCAACTTCGTTCATGTGCTGGTACCATATGGTGTTTCCCAAGTGTGCTGTGCTGTCAAGATAATCATTCAGTTCATAATTGTCTTCTTGGGTGCTTGTTTTAATTCTCAAAGTCTTTTTGTAGTTTTCCATAACCGCATCTCTGAACACATCGGTATAGCTTCTTCTGGTTGGTTGATTTGCAGGAAAATCCATCTGGGTTCCCTGAGAAGAAGAATGTTCAGCAAATCTTTCTTTATCCCTCTGTCTCTTTCTGGCAATAGCAATAAACACCCATATTGATTCTGCTATTATCTCTGCACGTGATTGTCTTGTGGGAATTGTGCTTGGGCTTCTTGTCACTGGATCAGGTGTGTCTGCATGCATTATCTGTGGGGGCCCAACCTTTGTCAATCCTTTATTTTGCTTGTTTTGCCGACCCTGTCTCCGGCGTTCAAAAGTAGTGTTTGAACCAAGTACTATGTTTGATGTATTGCTAACAATATCCATTTCAATTTCAGGTATCTGTCAATTTTTTCAAGGGATGTGAATGACTACAAATGGCCTAGGTTGTTTTGTAGGTGCCACGTTTACTTTTTCTTTGTGCTCATACACGTATATAGGAAATTTCGCATTATTTGCTCCTATATAGAAAGCAGTTCTAACTGTCAGTGAAAGCAGTATTAGTATGAATACAATACATGTATAAACAACACAATGGTACGCTAGCCGGCAGAATCTGCTTCTAGGGCAATGTGACCATCTGTCCTCTTGCGGCAGCACAAAGTTGCTGCTCTGGTTGCCCATCTCGACCATTTGATGCTAAGGAAGGACAAATATCTTTAATTGCACTGCATTTTTAGATCTGTTGCTGGAAATGTTGTTGTCTTGTGTAGCATGCGTCCTTGATCACCTAGCTGTTTTTCTGGAACCATTTTTTTTTCTTCCACCAAACGTGGTGCAAATGTTCCTGTATCATGGAAAAAGATGATTTCTGTGAGCTGCGATGAACTCTGCTTCATTAAATAGTTCCCAATCGATACCTCGAATCTGCTTCAGACCAGATGACATTGTTGCTTCCCTGTCAACATGAACAAAGTTTTATCACTTCCTCGATCTGTCCCTCAGAGGGAAAAGTTTCTATACAGCTCTGTGGTTTCTTTCAGAACAGATCACCACCTGGATTATTATGTCCTCCAGGATCACATTCAAATTTGTAGTATTTCTTGGGTCCCTTAGAAATGACAACACATCCGTGTCCCTTCCAACGAGATGCGGGTAGTCTTCAATTAAACAAAAGAACACCACACTGACCAGTCTATGTGCTGCATCAGTTTAAAAAATTCTTCAGTGATGATTATAAGCAGTTGTCTAACATTTTTTGTTGTTGTCAGTATTGCCAAGAAAATGTATTTGGTATGCAACAAGTTCTCCTCACCAGTCGCGGATAAGTACGCAATACCAACTCAAAGTAAGTAAGTATGTACCTAAAAAGGTCATCAATGGGTAACACCATGAGTAACTCTGAACAAGAGCTCTGTGTGGAACGACTCTGGATACTGTATTCTTTTCCAATGGCTGTGTCCATGATCAAAGTTTTGGCATATCCTTAATTTTATCAAGGCTTAAGTGTGCCTCAGTCCAAAGTTAATAATCTACTGTGGCTTTCAAGAATACAGATCTTCCCTTAACCCTGCAAATAAGATGCACAGAGAGTTTGAATTTGTAGCTTAAAAGGGTGTGTCCAAATTAAGCCACAGTCCAACTAAAGGTTCTTCTTTCATTCCACTTGACAGGTTGTGCATCCTTCTTCCTCGTTGTGGATCTCGTCTGCACATGCTGTGGTTCCTCCCCAATGATTGTAGCTTCTTCACGGTGGGGTGTAAGCAGAGGTGTCTCTCCGGTACATATCCAAGTATCGCCCAGGAAGATCCAAGCTCACATACCCTGCATTTTGACAGCAGATGGCGTGACATACTCGACACTGGAAGGATTGTGAAAGCGGGGCTCGTCCCACTTTTTCCTTGTATGGTTATGAATCAGGATCTTGTCCCCTGGGTAAATTCGTGGGCGTATAAATTTGGGTGTTTGGATTGTTGAAGCATCTCCTTCTGTGTTCTGTACTGCTGTACACCCTCGTCTCTGCAACTGTCCTCAAATTATAGAAAAACTAGATGTTAAACAGTTCAAGTTGTTTTGCAAGTCAAGTCCGAACACTTCTGATGTTGGCTGAGCATCACTTCTAACTCGGGATGGAGGCATTAAAGGAGTTCTCATTCTCCTGCCAGTCACAATCTCGTGCGACGTAAGATGGTGGTCAGAACCTGGTTGGTTCCTTAATACATACAATGCCAGTGGTAGGCAGTGCAACCACCCTTTTTTCAAAGTAAGCTTCAATTTAGCTATTCTTTCCTTTAACAGGCAATTGAGCTTTTCACAGATACCATTTCTTTGCAGATGATAAACAGAAGAAAACTTATGTTTTATTCTGAGAAGTGAAGTGATCTGCTTGAAAACTGCGTTAACAAAATGTGGTCCATTATCTGATCTCATTACTTCACTCACCCCCCATCTGGGACAGACGCGCCGCACCAAAAACCTGGCTGTACAGGTAGAATCTTGGTGTGTACATGGACCTGCCTCTATCCATCTGGAGAAAGGACATACTACAACTAAAAGGTATCTGTATCCATTATAAACGTGTATCATGTCAACATCGTTGATATGCAAGTGTTGAAAAGGGCCATTTTGTCTTGGGATCAACCCCCTCACTATGCGTAGTGTATGCCCAGAAGTGAACTGCTGGCAAATAATACAATTTACCTTAAACAATGCAACATGTTCCATTAGGTTTGGTACAAACCAATCCTCAGCAGTGGTTACAGCAAGATTCTCTATAGTTGTATGTGCTGGATAGTGTAATTGTTCTAGCACTATCTTTAATAAGGCTATAGGCATTACAGGTTTACCAGTTTCTTCTTGCGGTGCCTCCCCTTGAATTTCTACTATCTGTGTTTTAGGCATGGGATTATATCGTGCGTCCATATTTAATAATACAGTAATTCTTTCATTTACATCAATGGTTTGAACATTCATAATTTCTATATCTGTATTTGTGACGCGCTTGGCTTCAGCTTCTGCTGCTTGATATCCACACGAGATAAAATCTGTCCCTTTTGTGTGAGCTGTGCATTTAATGACTGCTATTCCCACTGGGAGTTATAGTGCCTTAATTAGCCTATCCAATAAAGCCGCATGCTGCACTGGCACGCCGTCCTCTCTGAGGTAGCCCCACCTTTTCCAGCATGCTAATCCTGCGTGCACCGTCGACGTCACATAGGCAGAGTCGCTGTATACTATTACTTCCTGGTCTGCATGATTCTCGACTGTGAGTATCAATACCAAAAATTCTGCAGCTTGCACTGAATAATGAGATGGTAATTGAGTACTCACGAGCACTCGAAATTCTCCATTTGCCAAATGTTTCACTACTTCAGCGCCTATATATCTTTGCTCGACATTTTGATGGATTGTGGAAGAACCATCAATGAAGACAATTTGTGTATAGGTTCTCCTTCTGTGATTGGCTCAGCTATAAACATAGCTGGATTCACTATTTTACATCGGAATATTTTACTCACTGGAGTCGAAATGATTAACTCATAGGCAGAAGCCCTTTGAGTAGTCAACATGCCTTTTGTTTTTTCTAAAATTGCGAATAATGCATGTTCAACAAACAACATGGAACATCCCATCATTAGGTTTGTTGCTTCTCTATAGTGAACGCGGCAGCTGCTAAACTCTGTTCACTTTGAAAGTGACCTCTCATTACTGGGTCCAAAATTCCACTGTAATATGCAAGGGGTTTGTACCCAATGTAGTTCTCTGTGTACTGCTGTCATAAAAGTGCCATCTGTGTGCGAGATTAAAAATAATTCCTATGCATAATTGGGAATCCCTGAAACTGGAGCCGTGAAAATTGCTTTTTTCAGATTGTTAAACTCTTCTTCCATTGCCTCAGGCCACTCAATTTTTTCGTTTGTAGCATGTGCTTCCTTTAATGCCAGCAAAAGTGGCCTAGTGTAGGAGCTCTAGTCAAAGACTCATGCTCAAACATAATTGCATAATCCTAGAAAACTCTGCATTTGTTTTTTTTTTGTGTGTGACTTGGCTGTTTTTAAAATGGCCTCAGCTCTTTCAGGAACACATTTCTTTCACTCATGTGAAATTAAATGGCCTATGTGCAAGACTTCTTGTTGACAATATTGTAACTTTTCCTTGTCAACCTTATATTTTTTGTCAGCAAGTACAATCATCAGCTGAACAGAATTGTGTCTGCACTCTTGCTCTGTGGTGCTGCAAACTAAAATGTCATTTACGTATTGCAGCACAATGCTTTCTAAAGCAATAATGCTCAGGACCATCTGGAGGACACTGTTAAAAATAGATGGAGACTCACAGTACCCCTGGGGCAGCCTTGTGCTTTTTAATTGTACTTGTCTAAAGGTGAACAATGTCAAATCTTGTGAGTCTTTATGCAATGGGATTGAGAAAAATGCATTTTGCAAGTCACTGTGAAATATTGTGCATCAACAGGTATATTACATCGAATTGTGGACGGGTTAGAGACTAGAGGGAACTCGGCCTCTACAATCTTGTTTATTGACCTTAAATCTTGTATTAAATGCCACAACCCCCCTCTTTGATTTTTTAATAGATTAAACTGAACATGGTGACTCTGACGTCACTAAGATACCTTGGTCCATCATGGCAGTAATTGTCTTGAAAATTCCTTCATCTGCCTCTTGAGACATGGGATATTCTTGTGCTCGAGGTAAAATTGCTCCTGGTTTCAATGTAATCTTCATTTCCCCAACTCCTTTCAATAAGCCTATGTCATAGGGGCCTGTAGTCCACAATGAGATTGGCACTTTCGCCATATCTTCATCAAAATATTCAGGACGCTTCTTTGCTAGAATCATTCTCTGTGGGACCTCTCTCTTAATTGATTTGATCGAATAAATAATGCACATTTCAAATATCACGGAATTGTCAGATTTGTCATCTCCAAACAAATCTTCATCAGTGACGTCAGTCACTCTGCAGCCTTCCTCAATGGCAATTACTGTGCACGATCGTCTACTTTTGTCATCAGTTGCATCAAGCAAAGCCATATTTCCTCAGACTGTAGCTCCTTCTAAGGCTAAAGGGAAAATTAAACCCTCTTCTTCATCCATGGGTATCTTTGGTCTACATAGAAATTCATCTGGTATTCTCATGGTTCTGTATACTAGTCCTGGCAGCCATGTTAACAGAATGAATATCCGATAATGGAACACTTCGGGTTCCAATGGTATTGCTCCAGGCGCTATTTGTTCTGCGTGTGCCCTGATAATTTCACATACATTTAAATTTTGCATTCCCTGTGAAAAGCATACTATGCCATCATCTGTAAATGAAGTGGTCATATTCATTTTTGTCATTAAATCTCGTCCTAATATGTTGACAGGCGTTTGCCTTGAATTAAGCAGTGGCACCTTCATATCACACTCTCCTATAGAGACGGTAATTCTTCTGTAAAAGGAACACGACTCGTAGTTCCTGTAAAGCCCTGAGTATTAATTGCATGGCCAGTCATTAAACATTTGACCTCATGTATACACGAGCGTGTTGCACCCGTGTCCACTTGGAACAAGCTTTGCCACCTAAATTTACATCTATCCTCAGCTCCTCGTGAGGATTTGGCGTAATAGATAGGACTGAACACATCAGGGCCCCCAGTGAGCTGTCCTATTGTGGGAACAGCCTCACTCCATCACTCATGAATGGATTTCCTCCAACAACAGTGACACCTCCTATTCTATGCATCATAGGCTGCTTTGTGATTGTGGTTTTCTGAAGTTGCATAGGAGATTGCTGTGATAGTCCTTGCGGTTGATTACCTGTCATTTGCTGTGATTGCAAGCCTTGCTGCACTCTCAGCGTTTGCTGCTGGACTGTTTGATCTTGCGCAACTCCATTTCCACTCTGCTGCGAATATGCAGGTGGATTTGGCATTCCCTGTCTTACAAACTGAGCATTCTGTACCATCCCTTGGCTTCTAAACATACAAGCTATATGCCTTGTCATTCCACATGTCCAACACACAAGTGGTTGTCTTCCCATCTGCCTATTTTGCATGTTTTGATTACTATTTTGAAAACTCTGAAACCCTTGTTGGTTGTTCTGAAAAAATCCTTGATTATTCTGCCAATATCCTTGATTACCATGCCAACCTCTTGGAGCATATCTATTATTTGTCTAATCAATCTGTCTTTGGTTATTTATTTGCGGCATAGGTAATGCTTGCTGTGGGTTTGATCCACTCACGTTAGTTAACATTGCCCCTTCAATAGCATATTTGGATAACTTTTTCTGCACTAACATTGCTTCTTTACCTTTTCGTGCATCGTCTTTTTTGCGATTCTTATCCTGTAGGAGTCTGCAATAATGTACAATGGTCAACTGAATTTCTGACCATGGTTTTGCGTCTATCCCCACTAATTCTTTTAGCTGCTTCTGCACTTGCTGGCAGCCCTTGGCATAATATATATGGTAAAATAAAGTTATGGACTTCCCTCAAGCCTCCCGTGTTTCAAGCGCCCATACGTCTTGAAAGCTTTGCATATAAAGCAATGGATACTCTCCTTCTTTCATCTTTCTTGTCATTAAAGCTCCCATATTAGACGTGTCTGGATATAGCACTCACAGCACTTTCCAAATTGCTGATCTACAGTTATTAAACGGCACTCCATCATGCGCAGTGTTGACTGTAGTCACGCCAGGGTAACCTGCTTGCGTCCATATGTCATCAGCCTTTTCACCAAGTATGGCGATTAGAAGACCTTCAATATCTCCTATAGCTAAAGTATTCCCTCTCGTCATTTTTTCTAACTCATGTATCCATTTTCCCATGCTAGAAGTTAAATTTGGGAGTTTACATTTTAGGTTTTCCCTGTCCATTTGGGGCCATGGTATATATTGTGGTCTGACTCCTCCTTTTTCTAACAAGGGGAACTGTGATGCTCCAAATGTATTCTCATCTCTCATCATTTGTCTATTGGTGGTTTAAGATTCCCACTGCGCCGTCTACCTGACAATGACCTTAGCCTGCTTACATAAGGCGGGGATTCCCCCTCTGACCATGGGGTTGCCCCTGATGTAGGTCTGACTGTGTCAGTGGCTCTGATGCCTTAGACATAGGTCATTTTAAATCTGACCATCTTAATTCTTTATCCAAAGGCGGATGTTCTTCTAGCTCACATATAAAACTCCTAGTGTCCCTCGAGTAGGTATCCCTTACTTTGTCTGATACTTCTTGTGCCCAACTTGTGCAACTCATCTCATCGTTATCTCTATTTATTGTTAACCTGTCTAAAGACAGCTCCCTTTGTCTCGTACTACTGGAAGCTTCCTCCGTGTCATACAACTGCATACTTTCAAGACACTCATTTTTTCCCTTCTTTCTGGGCTTTCATTTCGTGATATACTTTTTCGATCATTTCCCTAATGCTTTGCAAATCAAATTCGTCTTCCAGATTTACTCCAGAAGTGCTTGGATATGGCTCAGACTCGTGAAAGAATTCCTCTATGTCTTCCCTATGTCTTCCCAGTCTACCCGTGCATTGGGATCTCTTACTTCACTTTCCACATACTGAAGATCGCGTTCTCTCTGTCTCCTTTTGCATTCCATGGTATCATCAAATTCTCTGCACTTTCTCGCTTCTTCTATTTTATGTTCCTCTTTCCTTTTCATATCTCTTTGTTCATTTGCCCTTCGCCTTTCCTCATCCCTTTGCCTTTGTATTATTTTCTCTCTTATCCTTTCCTGTTCATTGGCTTCTATTCTTTTCTCCTTTAGTCTTTCTTTTTCCTCCGCTGTTCTTCTTTTATTATCATGGTTTCTTTGTTCTTCTGCTCTCTCTTGTTTTATAGCTTGCTCATCTTTATATAACTGCTCTCATTTTTGTCTATCTTTTCTTCATGCCCCTTCATCACTCAATCGTTCCTCCCTTTCTTTGCCTCTACTGTCTTGTTCGTCTTGATCTCCGCTTTGGCTTACACCTTCAATGCCTTTATCATCGAGTTTATGTAAAATCTGACCTCCCAACCTTTCATTCTTTTCAAGCGCTATCTCATCAGTTTTATCCTTATCTCCCTTCCATCTCTTTGTTTCTCTCCTTTTATCTAGAGATGCATGTTCACTTCTCTCCTTATCACGTCTCTCCTTGACCATCAGGACTTTGGAGGTGATATCTATCTCTGTGTCTTTCTCTGGGCCCTCATCACGACTTTGCTATATCCTGTTGCTGCTTTAAGTTCTCTTAATGGGTATAACCCTTCTTCTTTCTTAGTCTTGTCTTTCATTTCAGATGGGTAGGTGGAGCAGAAGGTTCTTCAACTCCCTCTTGGCATATGTTGAGTATCCA
This sequence comes from Ambystoma mexicanum, assembly GCF_040938575.1. NCBI lineage: Eukaryota > Metazoa > Chordata > Amphibia > Caudata > Ambystomatidae > Ambystoma > Ambystoma mexicanum. The sequence goes on from NC_090930.1 coordinate 613,028,490, forward strand.
ATCTAAAGGAGGCTCCTTCTCCTTCTCGTGTTCATACATTTTCCAAAGCTCTAGACCCGCTAGGCGTTTTTGTAACTTATGAGTGACCACTAATCGTTGCATGCTCCAATCCCTTTATAATGAAATTTGTTTTTTTTACAGACAACCATCACAGTTACATCTTAAAACAATCACTTTTCGTGTCTTACTTCCACATTTCTTTATTACTTAAATCATTTATTTTTCTCTACAGCGATATCAGCGCACTTTTCAACCATATCAAACAAAAGAGACAGACTTGACCAGTCACATGTACGTGCACCTTTATGATAATTTCCTTAGGACTCGTCTTACCCCCTACAATTCTTATTCCGACTGGAACTTAAGCCAATTCCCTTAAGAAAGTCATTAAACTTATCTCATCTCATATATGTCCCTCACAAAAGTGGGCTCTGAATTAAGTCTTCTGCTAGCATTCTTTAAAAATCTAGGAACAGGGCATATCCTTATAGCGTGGCGACACCTCACGACAATTTTCCTCACATATTACTTGGCAAAACGCAAGTCAATATCTTTCCCCATATACATATATTTTATGTTCTTACTCTTGCATTATATTTTATTCCGCCTCCCTCTGTTACTTTCCTTTATTTACTACGCATGCATCCCTTTTGCCACACTCTTTGGTCTTTCACTCAACATTCATATGTTTTTGTCTTCGGACACTCGGGATAGCAGCCTTTGTTACCGCCTCTTCGAGCTGCTTTAGGATCCGCTTCTCGTAGATGTGGGAGGGGTTCCTATACAAACTAGGGGTCCCGTCACACTCGACTTGCACATATTGGGCCCTATTTCTAACCACGATCTACGGGTAGCTTCACGTCCTATCAGCCGAATGGTAAAGGTAGTGCGATATTGCTGAGACCCTAAAGTTTACTCATGACGACAGCCAATGGTATCTTATCTAACCATCTTCTCTGCTACCAAGTGAACTGGGAACTACCAGCTCTTTAAGATGAGTAGTAATCCCCTTGAGATGGATGGAGATGCAGATTCTAATCAAACATCAATAATTCAGATGACACAAGTAGCTTGGCAAAATGTTTGTCTGTTTTAATGTAAGTAAGCAAAACAGGGGGTACAGCGAACATCAGCAATCGCTCGATATTCAACTCTCAACTCATTTAAGAACAAATGTGTCACTGCTGACGTGTAGACCTGCGTCATTACCAATGTCATCCTACGTGGCAAGTTTCTAAAACCTATCGGGAAGCGGGATTTGCTCTAAATGAACTGTGTGTAAATGTAATATCTGTATTGAGTAACAGAGAGAAATAATTGTATAGTCAACAAGGTGGGACAACTAAGCCCTCCCTTAAAAATGGCCACTATGAATGTCACTAAATATACAATGTCCCATTGGCTACAAAAATATAGGACCCCCAACTATGTGGTCTTCTATAATTGGTTGGCTACTAACCCCCGTCAATAACTTTCCACCTACGTGAGCAGCATTCAGACTGAACAACCAGGCGTGGGTGAACTTGTCTCGATACCATCTTCCCACCAATTAAAAAAGGACACTCCATCATCACCTCAATGATTCAGTGTCAATTAGTGTCTGAAGTTGGCCTTGAGTTTGTACTGTTCTCTGGGATTTTTTAAGGAGTATGGGTACTGTCTGGCTTACGTGTGTTTGTTGTTCTAGACTGCTATATACATAGTGGAACCTTCATTCTTTATTCAATCCATATGTATCTATGAGGTATATATGTACATGTTGGTGCTTGCCACAATCTATTTACTATAAGCATTTGACCAGCTTCATGATTGCTTTCCTGCTTGTGTTTCATTGCATCGGTACACGTTTAAACTAACTAAATATCTTCATCAGGTTTGTGGCATAACTTTCTTCATCTTGATCACAAAATGTCCCTTATCCTTAATACTTCTTCATTCTGCATGAATTGTCTGCCTCTCAGGTCTGATTATTTTCTTTCTATGGAATCAATTCAGTTTCGTATGACGTCACCATTCATCCTTGTCATTCAGTTTCTTTGTTTCATCAGGAATCACATTCAAATGACCATCATATTGTCTTTGATGTAGGTATGGTTTCTTTAATGGATACTTTGCTTCCCATATTCTCTTAGGTATAGGCATTCTTATGGGTACTGCCCAGAATTGTGGTTCTTCTTCTTGCCTTCTGATTGATGTAGTACATGTCACATACTTTGGTTCATATTTCTCAGGTAATGTAGGTGGGGTAGGTGGAGTAGGGGTACTTGGCTCCTCCTCTACAATGTGAGTTCATAAAGTGTGTTTAAGGTCACCTAGGAGACTAAGGTCCCAACTGCACCCTCTGCATCACTTCTTGTTATCTTGCTGCTTCCTATTCCTCTCCTTGTCTTTCAAGTTCTTTCCTCGTCTCTCTCCCATGGCTCTGCACCCTGCTCTTCCATTCACTCTCCATCCCCTTCCTTCACTTTTCTAGCAAACACAACTCAGGCCGTTACTCTAGCACCCATCACACCCACTCCAACCTCTTTTATTCTACCCACTTCCCTTTGTTTACTCCAGCAACTACCTCCTTTACCTCTGCTCCCCCTATAGACCTTAACGGTTTTTAGGCATAACATCTTGTTGCTAAAAACTCATAATTCTCACAAAAAGTGTTTATCCCCATCACCCTTAACCCTTGGCGATGGCTATTACTGAAACCTGCATTTCCCCCAAAACACTGCCACCCTGGAAGCCATTCATCCTAACTTGCCCTCTTTCTCACACTCATTGTCTCTCCAACAAAGTGGTGAGGTTGATCTTCTGATCAGTGAGGACATACCATGTCCACCTCTTACCCACTCTGATTGCACTCCAAATATCTCAAACATGACTCCACGCTCTGGTATCTCACTCATCAACCTACAAAACATCCCAACCCACACCCATGGCAACACTCTCAATCTCATATTCCTAACTTTTTCCCTTGCCACCTCTACAGTAGAACCCTCCCCATTTCACCACTCTATTATTCACTTAACACATTCTCTATTAATTCCCAACTCTACCTTCCTCCTCCCCCATTTATCACCACATCTATATTTTAGCCAGGCTCCATGGTCCCTTACCTCAACTAAATCAGCATCTTGTGCAATGCTCTCTCTCCTCCACTTGTTCTCTCTATTGAAGTAGCCAACTTCAACTCTGTACTGATAATGTCCTTCAATAATCACTAGCCTGCCTGCTCCCTCATCGCTCCTACCCAATTCACTAAGAATAGATATGCCCAGCTATACAGCTACTGAAGACTACATGTATTAATGATCATTCGAGTGGCATCAAGACCTATCCCCCATTTCTTTTCACTGCATACTAGTATACTATACTGACCCTGACCACTGTTCTCGACACAGCCAAATACTCCTATTACTATAATCTTATTTTCTCTCTCCATTACCCGATTCACAAAGTATTCATAACCCTCCTGTCGATACTTCCCCTCCCTCCTGAATAACTGCTCAATGTCCTCCTCTCTTTCTGGCAATGACGTTGCCTTATACTTCTCCACTAAAATCACCAAAGTAAGAGAAACCTTCTCCATCGTATTATCTCTCCTACCTCATTGCTCATTTTGCCTCCTCTCATCTTTCCCCATTATTCTCTATATCTCACTTCTCCCTAACTTCCCGCACTACATTTCTACCCATACTTCACTCTGCCAAAGCAACCTGCTGTGCAATTGACCAATATTCTTCTTCTTTCCCTGTTATACCATTGGCATTTCTGAAAACATAACCAACGGCCTATCTTTCATCTGCCACTATATTTCTCTATGCTGACAAAAGCACCTAAACTGTTCACTGACGGAAGCCATCTTTATCCCTGCATCAAATGCAAACCCCACTCTCCCCTCCCCCATTTTCACCCAACCTCCTCATCTTCTCATCCATGGTTCTAAAATGTGGGGTTCTCGTAGACAGTGACCTGAAACTCCACCAGTTTATTGTCACTCTACTACTGCAGCCAGACTCAATCTGCTGAACTTTAGAAAAATCTGCCAATACCTCACACACTTCTCAACTAACAATTAATTCTCTACGTTTTTGCTCACCAAACTGAATACTACATGAACCTACTTCTTGGTCTACCACTCCACTCTTTGCTCCCCTCAAGAAAGTCAGATTTGAGACATACACCCTTTACAAACTACCCAGATCCTCTGCACTTTTATTTATCCATCCCACACTGCATGGCTAATCATGCAAAAACTCTTTCTCCTTAACGTTCTGCTACTCCTCTATCAATCCATCTGTGAACATACTCTTTCCCTCTCTTCCTCCCTCCCTCCCTCCCTCCCTCTCTCTCTCTCTGTCTTTCTCTCTCTCTCTCTCTCTCTCTCTCTCTCTCTCTCTCTCTCTCTCTCTTTCTCTCTCTCTCTCTCTGTCCCTTGTCTCTTTGCAATCTATCAGTCCCCCACTCGTTGAGTACACCCGCTTTTTCTCCTTTCCCCTACTTGACCTACTCTCCTGTAATGGTCTCCCTCATGCCACACAAGCCATATCTTCAGTTAGACTCTTCTCAATTTGGCTCAACTCTATATTCTAGCTAAAGAAGGGGCCTCCACATATTTTACAAACCTGCTATCCAAGCTAACCACACAACTCAACTCTCCAGCATTCGACCATCAGGACTTATTTATAGACATTGAAAACATGTAAATAATGTCCTCAGACACTCAATGTTAAAAGTTATATAATGTCCTCACATCCTTGACCCTTGTTTATTTTTCTATTCCTACCCCTTCACAACCCGGTATACATCATTTAATCCAACAAAGCTCGTATGTAAATGTGCTTTGCCCTGGGACTGCCTCTGCTCTGTTATTGCATACTTTTGTTAGTAATTTCTGTTAATAATGACAAACTGCTCTTAGATAAATACATACATAAATGCCTACATAAATAACTGAAGCTCAAATGATGTATAATGTATCAGTTGTAGAAACATATTTGAGTTTGAGATGATAAACTGAATTTTTAAATTGCATTGAGAAGTCTTCTGATTTATTACTATGAATTGATAACATATTTGTCATAGAAACAAAACCTTTTTACTATGGTCAAGCCTCAAAGGATGTTATGGAAATTGGTAACACCCTATACCTATACAGAAAAGACCATAGATTACTACAATCACCATTAACAATGGACTGCCTTTTATATTACTTATGGGAAGTCACGTTTTTCATATTCAGTACAGATTACGTCATACAGGAATTTATTTATATACAACATAATTACCTTTATGTGCATTTGAAATTCTAATTTTGTATCATAAGAATATTCATAAAGTAAAACAAAATAGTTCTCTTACACTTAAAATAACAAGTGTCCTTTTCTCTTTTCCAATGCAATCAAGGTTAAGGCACGCTTCTCAATTCTGCAAAAAAATGAGCTTCAGAACCCCTATACAACAGATATACACTTGTATGGTTTGCCGCAAATCCTGCGAGAACCTAATACCGGTCCATGTTGGTGATATAGCTCGTACCCAATTACTCAATCCAGGCAACTCTGAGATCTGGTAATGTGGGAAGACTAACCTCTTCCCTCACCCCACACCATGTACACTCTCCCTACTGCCCCCTCCACTCCCACCTCCAACCCAGTAAAATATCTAGGATGCATTATAGATGCTGACTTGACCCTATCACATCACATCAACCCTCTGGGAAAATTGTACCTATACATACGCATTCTCCGCTGCCTTTTTCCTTCCCTGGCCTTCAGACACAAAGTCTCTGCAATTATTGTTCTCATCCTTTCACGTCCAGACTATGCTGACACCCTATATCTATGGCCCCTGCATCACAGCTAAGAAAACTCTGAGCATTGAGCACTGCTGCAAGATTCCTCCTAGCCCTAGGCTCCAGTGCAGCACATCTCCCCTGCACTTCATGTCCTTTACTTCTTTCCTGTTGGACGGTGATCCTCCTTCCAGGCAATGCACATCAACCATCAAGCCTTTTACAACAAAGAACCGGAATACCTGTAGCATAAATTCACAGGCTACAGGCCTAACAGAAACCTCACAACAGGCTTAGAACATCTTCTCGTCATTACAGTGACAAAATCAACCTGTATGGGGGTTCCTTCTTCTCAGTCCAACCCCCCACCATGTAGAACTAACTTCCATTGACCATCCACTGCATAGAGCCCCATTGTGCATTCAGAAGGGAACTCAAAACCTGGCTCTCTCTTTCAAATCCCTCAGACACTTAGCACAGATCTTATGCCTAATTCGAGTGCCTACTGCCACCAACTCTACGACACTGGAAATTGAGGGAGCACACGAGGAGTCAGGTGGATCTTGGCACTCCTTCCCACTCCTATATGGTATGCACTGCATGACAAAAACCACTATGCCCCACAGAACACGGTGGAGTCCCTTGAAAAAAACCAAAATCCTCTGGTCTAGCTATTCACATAACCACACACCTTTAAGATACACCCTATTTGTCTATACCTTACCTTAAATATACATCACCCTCGTCCCCAATGCTATGACCCATGGAGTACAGATGATACCCATGCAAAATTGGGTCCAGCTATTCACAAAGCTTGACTATTTGACTCTTTGACAATGTGGCACAGCACCAGTCCTAACACCTTTGTAATATATGCTGCTCTTAGAGACCTAGCCATTCTCTACCTACCTTGCATTTGGCTATAAAATGCACACACACATTTTAACAGTCTTTTGTTACTTTAAACACAGACTGCGTTCTTCTGAAGGGCATTCATCCTCACTTCATCCTGACATTGCTTTGAGGCCAGACCAATAGCGGTAGGCACTTTTCAAATGTCACCTAACATACACAGTGATCAGCAGCTAGGAACGGCCACATCTGCAAAAAAAACAAGCTCAACATGTCACAAACGTTATACAGAGAAATGGGGATGATGATCATCTTTGTAATGAGTCACAAGGCACACAACAGGGATTTTACACACACACACACGCACGTGCGCGCACGAGTGTTTGGCATTATCAGGGAGCCTTCATGAAATGGCCACAAAACAATTTTGCTCGGATTGTTGGAAGAATCTCATCTGCAACATACGGCCACTGGGTCATGTTAATGCCTAGAAATGACACTGCATTATGACCTTCAATCTTGTAACATCCATGGCACAATGGTATGCCAGCATGATGTGGCAAATACATGAACCCATGTTCATAACCACACTCATAAACCCATATGCCAATCCTATGCAAGTTTATTCTTCACTCTGTCCAGTGACAACATAAGTGCATGGTGGTGGATGAAAATATGAACCTGTAATTATCTGGTTTAAAGTACAATATACACGTAGATATGTTACAAGTTTCTGACAGTGAGAGAAAAACCTGTCAGTGGATACAACAGAACCCTCATCAACATCAAAGATACACCACCTCATTGAACTTCAAAAGTCCATGTCCAGTGCATCCAGCTCCTCCATTGCCTGGACATAGGCCAATTGAGGTGTAAACTCTGATTCCATTTGATTTCTTGCTATGACCTCCATCTAGAGGTTGTCAAGTGCCTGCCTCCTCTGGGTCTTTATATCTTCCACAGCCCTAATGGAATAATGTTCAACAGATACTCTAACCTGGGCCATAACATGTGCAGTCTCAGCGCTGTTCCTGGCAATGGCTGTGGTGTAAGCAGAAGCCCTCCAAGTAAGCCTTTCCTCCACTTGCAGTCTCATACATGCACACACCGCCAGCAGATGTGTGCAGCCTGAGCGTTTCCCTGTGCCTTTCCTTCCTGATATCAGGACATAACTGGGCCATCCCAATGGTGTTCCTCCTTAGTTCCACCATTATCAAATGCAACAACTCTTGTTACCTGGCAATCCATTTTCAGTGCTGAATCTCCTTCCACAAAGATCTGCTCTGAAGAGTGACACCCATCCTGGCTCTATCTAAGATGGAATATTGAGGGCATGTCAACCACAGCCTGCTCTCTGTTGGCTCCCATGTCAGGGAAGACACGTCCTCCAAGTTTCCAGTCATTGAGTCTCCCCCATCACTGCATCACTGTTTTTGGTTTTGTCAACCTCTGCATTTACTTACACTTCACCAATCCAAAGTGGTAGTATGTTGGATAGCATGGGTGAAGCCTGAACTTATGTCATGTGTGAACACCCCACTTGAAGTAGTTTGGGCACAGAGGTGGATGTAGAGAGGGAGGGAATAGATACGAGCTTCCCAAATAAACCACGTTTTCCAAGTGATGCCACCAGGTGGGTTAAGAGCATGATCAGCTTTCTGTGATTTTGGGCAGGCTGCTGTTAATCTGAGAGATTCTCTGACCACCATAGCCAGTAACTCATCTCCTGCTAGACCACATCACATCTGTGGCTCACCCAGGTCCCTTTGTATGCCTCACCTGCACAACAACTCAGCCATCTGTTTGTTGCAGCTTCTCTGGTCAGCAACTCTCAAGACACATTGTCCCTCATACCAGCCTCCCATCTATTATTGGCATCCTGTGTAACCAGGGCATTACCTTGGCAGAGCAATGACACCGTTGTGGCCAAGGCATATCAAAAGAAATGGTAGGGCATTGTGACTGCCTTCATTTTGGAGGGGGTGGCAGTCCATAGTGTTGAGAACATCAAGAAGTACTGGGATGATATGAAGATCCAGAGTTAGAAGAAAGAAAGTGTAGTCATTGAGGTGGCACCCAGTCTCAAGGTACATTTTCGTGTCTACCATTGCGTGTTACTATTGCAGGTCGAGATCACTGAGAAGGTGAACCCAGCACTGCCTTTCCCAGGTCCTTGGCCTGAGGACCTGGATGCAAGATCCTGGAAGTACAGAAGCACATGATTACATTCTGAATCGGTGAAGAAGAGATGCTGGGGTGCGATTATATGTCTTTCAGGCTACCAGTAGAAGCCCCCACCGACATTGAGGTCCTGACGCCAGTGGAAGAGAATGTCAGTACCATGATTTCTACTGAGCAAGAAGTCTTCATTAAATCGTCTGTCACCTATATGCCTCCATCAGGTGATTTACGTGACTGCATGATTTCACTGGGGACAACCTTTTGCAGCACACCTGACCATATATAATGCACCACTTTATGTGTGGTGGATGTGTGTCATGGACATTTGTGTATATGCTTTTGCAGGGATTGGTCAGTAACTTCAAGTATGGAAAGTTGAAGTTGACAAAGTTGAAGTCGTCAGGTCATGCATGTCTGATCCTTGATCAGTGGACAATATGTGGCTGGGTGTCTATCATTGAAAGACATTCAAGGCCAATATGAGGATGCTCTCAGTGCTTGCCCTGGAAGTGAGGGTTCATGCATGCCATAGGTGAGTGATATTTGGATGCATCTTTGACATATGGTCATTTATTTATTCATGTATGTGTTTATGTATGTATGCATGTATTTATTTAGCACCTTACAATCAATTATACAATTGCTTACAATTATTTATTTAGAACCTTACAATCAATTATACAATTGCTTACAATTTACAATTGCTAATACAATCAGACCAACATTCAAATTGTACAAGCAAAAAGAGACCAAAACAATGATTACCATGTAAAACACATAAGAAGGCTAAAGCATAGCAATTACCAAATATACCTGGGTAATAAACTCCTTTCAAAAACCGTAAAAAATATGTTTTACAAATGCAACACATCACATAAGAACACAGGGGAAATGCCACATAGTCTGAATCACCCAAACAACTGTATATTCTAAGCACAATCACCGACAATATTCTGATTAGATGCTACATTAGACACACTTTTACAGTTTTCCAAAAAATGGGGAAGATTATTGCTGCAGCAACCCACAACTATTCAAACTCTATTGTCCTGTGAGAACCATTTACCACTGCGTACCCTACGGAGAACCTTCAGTTCATATGGTCTGATTCACACAAACCCTATTTCCTGGCATGTCAGAACTTTATTTTTTAGGGCCTCTCTCAGGCAATTTCTCATTGGTGTCGCCACATCTGTGATAACAATGTTCCCATTATACAGAATAAACCCTCTCAGGTTTTTGCTGATAACTTCCAGTATTTGAGATGTACCAATGCTGATATCCTCTGGGCTGCAGGTTTTTTGTGTCAGGCTAGTGGGATTGGGTGAGGCTGAGTAGAGCCACCAAGAGCATCTGCTAACACTTGCAGTGATAACAATAAGAGATGAGAACATGATAAAGCATCCTGCCTTTTAACGGATTGATTGTCCAGCAGATTATTATTACCAATTTCTTCTGAGGCGGTTTGACGCTGGTTATTCAATCTCTCTGTTAAAGCGCCTCAATCCCACCTCTTTCCACCAACTCAAGTCATAAACAGATACCTTCAGATTATTTAACAGATTGAGCTTGGCAATAATGCATTCCTTTGTGGACGGCCAATAGGCAGGATTGGACAGCTCCCTGTCTGTCTCATCGGCCTCTCTTGCAGAGCATTCTGTGTTGGCAATTGCTGGACTGGAACCATTGATGATATTGAGAACATCGGATGCCACCAGAATATGCTGATGAAATACTAATGGACGTGCATGGATCTCTGCGTTTGGAACTGCATATACCTTACGAGAATAAGGACTGTCTCTGATTATTTGATCAGCCGTATGTTTTTCTTAAATGTACCCTTCTGCAGCACCCTCCCAGATAACCTCACTATCTCCTACACTCTGATCTTTCAGACGCTATTTCCTGCTTGCACTCATTGCCAAAACCTCATAAAGCCGATTTCCACTTAACATTGAAGCAGTAGAAGTGCTAACAGAGTAGGTTTAAATTCCACGGGGCTTTGAACTTACTGGAGAGCCTGCTTTTCCAAGGATATGGGTATGTTAAACCTCTGTCGCTCTCCGAGGACCCACTGGACATGCGGCAGACAACTTTAAATTATGAGACTTCATAGTGAACATTTACTATTTTACACTGCTAGGAATTCAATAATTAGCAGTTTAACACGAATTTACAACATGCACTCCTTTCTGCCAACAGACTGGGGAAGTAACCTCACAAATATTCCCCTTATTAAAGGCACATGCAAGATAATAAAAACACCAACATGAACACCAAGTCACCATCTGAAGAGCATATCAAATGCAACATGCCACCTTCCCGAACCTCTGAGCACCATCATATAGGCAGAACTCTGCTTCCCGGCGTCTGTGTCTCCACGTTACCCACAGCAGCAGCCTGTGGAAGCCTCAGCCACCTCAAGCGCCTCACACAGACCCCCAAGGATGGCGCTAGGCACCGGGAAACACAGGTGTAGGGTCAGCTTCTAATACATGTTTTGGGCTGTTCCCTGGGATGCTCACATACTGTGCCTATTTTGGTCCTTTGAGGCTGGACTTTATAACATTTGGTTGGCCCTGCTCAGTTGTTGGCATTTGTTAGCTGTTGGCAGGTGGACTCAATGTGTGTTTGTTATTGTTGTTGATTGCTTGCATTGGTCACTTGTGTTGGGCCTCCTCTGTTTGGGTTGTGAGTTCTATATCCAAACATGTACTATTTGTTAGATTGTAGTCAGCTCTTGTATGTGCTGTGTGGCTCCATCAGTGTTCTGTGTTCCACTCAACATGGATTGCTCTGATCTGTCAGCTACAGGTATTTACCCAAACGTTCTGTTACAGTGAATGAGCTGTCAGGCCATGTGTAGGGATCAACATGGTGTCAAGATGGTACGTATCTGAGGCACACTGGCTTATCACTGGTGTATTTCATTTGATGTGTCATAATGATTGTGGTCTAAAGTCTTTGTTTGCTCATCATTCGCCTTTGGGAATTATGCATTTTTGACCTTTAAGTGAGGGTAGCAGTGTGACATTTCTTGGCATATGTTTGCTTCTGATGTTTGTGCATGGAACATGGCTTTGGTAGTACATTGGTTTCCGTGCTTGGGGGCCTGTACACGATTGGTATTGCTTGCTGTGGGGCATGCATGTGGTATGGGCATTATGTAATGTTTCAGGGTTATGCGTGTCGTTTATGACCTGCTGACATTGTCATGTCTCCCTTTTCACATTGTTTCAAGACTCATTGGCCTACCTTGACAGGCCATGTCAAGGTGATTTATTGGCCACACAGGCCTCCCAGATCATGGAGTCCCATTGCCATAACGTGGTGCAGTGTTCATGTGAAGAATGTCCGTACCCCACTGCTCCACACGTCCTGTCATTATGTTCTTTGCCGCATTAGGGATATGCGTTCAAGACATGGATTGAGATGCAAATCCTATGGCACTTTCACATGTCGGCCCCATTGTGATGTGATGTTGTGCAAGATGCAACAGGAGAATATTATTTTGAGGACTACTGGTAATGTTTAAAGCAACATGAGGTTTTCCTGGAGTCTGTCAGGAGGAATGGTGAAGGTGGGTCTCAGCAGTCCCAATAATGGAAAACATATGTATCAAGGAATTGATTCATTTTCTGTGGAAATTACTTTCTTTTCATGTGAATTATGTGTATGTTGAGGGCTGTGTCGATGAGTCATCAAGCAGCAACATGCCATCAAAGGTTCCATAATTCAGAGCGTGCTGCAGGCTGATTAGAGGATGAGGACACTGCTATGTGTGGATCCGGGGTAATTTGCATTCACATTAATGATGTTTCCCTGGGCATGGCAGATTAATTAAACAGGGATGCCTGTTGTGGAATAGGTGTTCAGTTTGGCGGGGTGTCTGCAGTACTAAATTGTTACAGTCAATGGCTCAACGTATTCTTGGAAAGAGTGTTATGGTATAGAAGGCCTGTGCAACTCTTTGACATGGATTTATGGTGTTGAAAATTGCTATATGCGTGTGCAAGTGACCCATTATGGTTGCAGCATGTTTGGGTTGTGAAATTCCCCCTGTGATGGCTGTGGTGCACTGGAATGAGCCTGCTCCAAAGAAATTCACGACTGATAGATAGTACTTTCACTTGGAAGGGTATGCAAGGTAGTGCATGGTGTTGGATTTTATGTTTAGTTCCCACTCACCATGTCCACAATCAGATGGGGTGGAAATCTGTATCAGGTATACATGTCCTCATCTGACTTTCTAAAGATGGTTGTCCTTATGTGGTAGATCCTCGGCAGCCTTCTCCTTCTCCTTTTGGTATAGTGTGGTATTAGAAGTGCTCTCAGCATTGGATCTTCCATTTTGCCTTTGCTTGCATGTTGCATTTGTCCTTGCTCTGGATGGGTACACAATGCTGGTCCTTTTGCATTATTTTTGAAAATGTTGATATATGTGCACTTTTGTGGGTCTGAAAGTTCCTTTGCATGCTCCCTAGTCCATGCTCATGGAACTCCCTTTTTTCTTGGACCTTCATACATATTAGAGACCATTCTCCTCCCTAGCATTTTCTCTTCCTGTGTGCCCTTGTAGAGCTGACGCAGTTGAGTGCAGTTTGTTTGGTCAAGGCCCACAAATTACTTTAGCAGCTCAACATGTTTGTGAATCAATGCAGTTCTGTGTGAGACATACACTGCACATTATTTGGGTTCAATGTCACTTTGAACGGCATTACCCGTTTTGCAAATTCGGGCTCTATCTCTTACAGACTGATATTGTGTGTGTATTATTATAATAAAAACACAAATGCCTATTTGTTATTATGAGGAGAGAGTTTGAATGTTGCACTGCACTAATTATTACTCCACTCTTTTTTGGTAAAATCAACCCTTTGAAACATACCATATTCCCATATTACAGACAGTTCTATCACAAGACCTAAATTTGGGTCATGGAAGTTTCATACCACGCTTAAAACAAAAAAACAAAAAAATATGCAAACAACGATAATAAACTGTTTGAAAGATGAGAGAAGACACACATTAATTATTTAGTTGGTTTGGATTAGATATGAAGAGTTAATATGCTATTTATTTTAGATATGTTGAGTGAGTTTTTGACTCAAAATTAAATTATCAATGTAATTATGCTTTTTGTTTGGATGCTTTGCAACATTATTAAAGGGGCTACGCATGTAAAACACATGCTAGCTGTTTAAAAATCAAAAGTTGAAATTACAAAATGACAGTGTCTATTCAATTTAATGGATGAGGTACAAACACACAAAAGAAGAAATTGGTCCTTATTACAAGGTGGTCATTTGACAGTATATCCACTGACTTGCCATTAAAATATATTACCGTTAACAACACTCACTTCTGTGGACTTACCTCAGGAATACGATTGGTGGAATGGTGGTGTCAGTCCCCCTTTTTTGAGTCCATGGGATTCCATTGTGATTTTTGCAGATATACTGCCGATTTTTGTCAGTACGTTGTGTGTTTCACTTCCAGCATTTGGTTAGTGGTAAATCAACCCTTACTGCATACTCTTGTAGTATTGCCTCGCAATAATGCGGCAGTAAAGTGGCAGTTACTGATATATCACCACTTTACTACCACTTTTTCCAAGACCGGTGTACTTGTAAATGAGGCCCATTTTTTTTGAGGAGCGAATTTATAAAAATAGACTTTGAAATTCTGCGTTTGTGCAAGCTCAGGAATTATAATTGTCATTAAAACTGCTCATTTGTTAACGAGCTTACAACCAGGGATTGAA